>NC_083602.1:68719599-69344599 GCF_029168945.1 Cannabis sativa
TAAATAATTCATGTGCCTGGACAAAATACCACATTGAGGCTGTGGCGACTTTGCGGCTCCATGATTACTTTCGAGATGTGGCAAACTACTTCGACGTTTCCCTAGTTCAAATTGCTCCTCATGGGTGTCTGGCTTTATCTGCTTTGTTCATCCTATATCACTAGAAGGGATGGGAAAGACCCTCTCCTCACGAATCCTTACCTCCTTTCTTTCTGGAGTTGCCTATCTACAAACATTTGGAATACTTCTACTTCATGAACCAAGAGCAGGGTCGGCTGTATGTCTCTGGTGTTAGTAGCAAATCTAGTAGAGAAAAACATCAATCGTTTTACTTTTTTACGACCCCAATGGACACTACCCATCGAACTTTCACCATATGGGTACATATCTCAGACCAAACCCAACCGAAGAGATGATATAGCATGCAACGGTTTTGATAGCCATGCCAACAGCCGAGAAGTATGCCCCAAAGATTGTAACCATGGAAATGCTCAAGTTGGTAGGATTGTACCCTTCTGAGCGTAACTCAACTGTCACAAGTACGATTGATGGACCTGATACTCTTGTTGTTCCCACGAACCGGGAGAATCCTTCTCATGGGAACCTTACCACAATTAACTTTTCTACACACATGTCCCTACAACCCACCACTTCGAGGAGGGATAAGGAAATGGTGGTTGGCGTTGACAGCGACCCCAGGAGTACTACGGTGTTAGATGATTATGACTCTAAAGGTCTTTCTCTTCTTTTTTTATATATACTTTTCACATTTCTGACCATATTCATATGATAATACTGTGATGTTGTTATCGGGTGTATTGCGATATTAATGTTGTTTTTCTTTCTCTTACAAATTCAGGTTTGTTCCACCACCTGCTTGCGAGCTACGACGAGACTGAGGATGTGAATGCATCTAGAGAAGAGGAGAGCGTCCAAACCCTTCCTTGAATCCCTCGAGCATGTTCTCAGCTGAGGAGACCTTGCCATGTGGCGGTAGAAGGCAAGGAGAATGCTCAAGCCTCTCCTGTCCCGAATGATATCTTGGACCTCCTAGTGAAAGTATCACCTTCGTAACTAGACATGCCGCACACCACCTCAATAGTTGTCAGATCTAGCATTTGAATTGTAGCACTGTCGGGACAAAGTCTTGGCGACCCGATGGAAGGTCTCCTCGCCTTCTACCGCCACAGGGCAAGGTCTCCTCAGCTGAGAATAGGCTCGAGGGATTAAAGGAAGGGTTTGTATGCTCTCCTCTTCTCCAAATGCATTCACATCCTCAATCTCGTCGTAGCTCGCAAGCAAGTGGCAGAACATACCTAAATCTATAAGAGAAACAGAAACAACATTAATATCGCAATACACATGATAACAACATCACAGTATTATAGTAGGAATATGGTCAAAAATGTAAATAAGTATAAAAAAAAGGACCTTCAGAGTCATAATCATCCAACACCGTAGTATTCTCAGGGTCGCTCTCAATGCCAACGACTTCCTTATCCCTCCTCGAAGTGGTGGGTTGTAGAGTCATGTGTGTAGAAGAGTTAGCTGTGATAAGATTCCCACGAGAAGGATTTCCCCGATTGGAGGGAACAACAAGAGTATCATATCCATCAATCGTACTTGCGACAGTTGAGTTACACTCAAAAAGGTACAATTTTACCAACTTGAGCATTTCTATGGTTACAATCTTTGGGGCATACTACTTGGCTGCTGGCATGGCTGTCAAAACCGTTGCATGTTGTATCATCTACTCGATTGGATTTGATCTAAAATATGTACCCGTATAGTTGAAAGTTCGATGGGTAGTGTCCATTGGGGTTGTAAAAAAGTAAGACGATTGATGTTTTTTTCCACGAGATTTGCTACTAATACTAGAGACATACGGTCGATCCTGTTCTCAGTTCATGAAATAGAAATATTCTGAATGATTTGTAGATGGGCAACTCCGAAAAGAAATGAGGTAATGAATTTCGTGAGGAGAGGGTCTTCCCATTCCTTCTGGTGATATAGGATGAACAAAGCAGATAAAGCCAGATAGCCATGAGGAGCAATTTGAATCGAGAAAACGTCGAGTAGTTTGCCACATCCCAAAAAAGTAATCATGGAACGGCAAAGTCGCCCCAGTCTCAATGTAGTATTTTGTCCGGGCACATAAATTATTTGGAGGAGAGCCAACCTTTTGATTTTTCTCTGCCAAAACTATCTCCACCCCTTCACCAAAAGGGCAGCGAGAAGAGTAATCCTACACATCAGATAGCTTCAAATTGTTGTCTAAACAATCAATTGCAATGTTGGGATCCCAGGTACCAGGTCATATGATGTTTTCATCTCTAAGGTGGTCACTATGTGTTGAGTCATCGCCTCTTATTGAGTCCGCTTCCTTCGTTTCTTAAGGGGATTGGGAGGGGCCATATAAGCTTCGACTTCCCTTAGGACGTCTTGGGAGGAAGGATTGGTCATTTTTGCAATAGTACGAGGGGTGGAGCACTCTCCTTTGTGTAAGAAATACAAGTTCCAACATGGAAGGATTCTCTTCAATCTCCTTACTCCATGAATAGGACAGACAGTCTCGTGAGACCGGCTAGATGACTCACTAATAGCTGAAGGACTGGGTGAAGACGACAAATCTGACGAGTTTGGAGGTGACTGATAATCTGAGTATAGACGGGCTAGGAGGTCGTCGTCGATGCAGTTGTCACCTCCACAATGATCATGAGCATGCATCTACAAACATGAGTAGGATAAGGTAACCCAAAAATAAGTAAATAAACTAAATTCACTTGATAAATTATTCAGTTAATAAAAAAATTAGATAAAAAACTAATTTAATTACAAAAAATAAGTACAAACTAAATTTGATTAAATCAAATTAGAAAAATCTAATTTTGTTGAATTAGAATAAATCTAATTAAATTAACTAAGCTAAATGAATTTTATCAAGAAAAATATATTATTTTTTTGGTTTATTTTGGGTATATCAAAGTTTCACTTTGAATAATTAGAAATATATATGTGTGCTCAAACTCCTCAAAGAACCTTTTTGGTCCATTAAAAAAACAAGGGAGTCGATTGGCTCCAACAAAAGAGGTGAATGGTTCTTTTCACTAAGAGGAGCCGAATGACACTAAGAGAAGTCGAATGACACTAAAGAGAGCTGAATGACACTAAAGGAACCGAATGGCACAAAGGAGCTGAATGGCTCCATTAGCTCCTCAAATAAGAGCAAAAGCAACAGAGGTGTTTTTATAAGTAAATTACTAAGTGAAATGAATAGCATCAGGGAAGAAAAATAAAAGAAACGAATTGCATCATGTGTACATATGTATATATTTATATATATATATAGCATGTATATACAAGGGGGCCTCATCATCATCAATGCCTACTCATTTTTTCTACTTTTATTTTTATTCCCTAAAGTCTAAATAGCCACAGACACATTTTTTCCCTCAAATTCAAATCTTTTTGGATCAAACTAGAGACTTCAGATGTTCATCACCATCATCATGTTCTTCATTTTTTCTCAAAAAGTTTACCAAAATCACACCAAATATATAAATCTCTATCATTTCTAAAATAAAGAGTGAATTAAGATAACCCATAATCTACATTACTAAGTTCTATTCATAGATTCTAAAAGTTACAAACCAAATTTCACAACATTAGCAAAAGGCAAATAGGTAAAAAGAGAGTTTTTATGAAAAAATTTGAAGAACACTAAGACATTCATAGTTTCTACGCATTTTAACATAGGAAATAGAATTGAATAGTAAATGGGTGGGAATAACTTACTCAATAGTGATCTTTAAGCTTGAATCCTCTCCAACAATTTTTAGTTTCCCCTTTGAGCATTCCTTTGAAATATGTTTTGGAGCTATTTGAGAGGGTTTTTGGAAGGGCTCTTATTTTTTTTAAGGGAAGAGTGAAAATGGTTGTGTTGGAAAGAGAACATATTTAAAGACTATAAGGGTCTTTGTTATTCATTTTTATTTTTATTGTTAGTTTTCCAAGATGCTAGGAAATATTGATGGTTTCTACATATTTGTTCTTGGTAGTACAAATATTTGCGGGTATAGAGTCCAAAAATGCGAGAATTATTTTTTCTACATATCTATCATAATATTATAAAATTATAATAAACTTAAGGGGCAAGTGTTATCCCTCAAAAATTCCAATTTAAATGTGCATGGATTTTGTTCTAGATTTGGAAGTGCTATGAAGGGAGCACATTGCACCTCCAACTGAAGGAGCACATTGCACCTCCAACCGAAGGAGCACATTGCACTTTGAACCAAACAAGCACATTGCACTACCTCCTACCAGTGGAGCACATTGCACCACCTCCTACTAGTGGAGCACATTGCACCACCTCCTACCAGTGAAGCACATTGCGCGTACTAAGCTCCCTACTCCATCCTGCTAAGGCACAAAGAGCTCCTCAACTACCAAATTACCTCAAGGACCTAATTGGCACGAACCGTTAAGGGACCCAATTGGCTCCCTTTGTGCGTGCATGACGATCCGGTCAACTAAATGCGAAAGACACATGCTCTTAAAGCTATTTCGAAAATATAGTCAAAAAATGATAAGTGAAGATATATTTATTTTTTGAATGATTATTTCATTATTATTTTGTATTTTAAATCTAACTCGACTATAGTTACAGGAAGGTGCACCTAGGTTAAGGAATTTTAAATCCTAGAAGAAAACTTATATAAAGGGAGTGAAATCACTTGTAAAGGCACCCTGAATTTGATACTCATGAAATCATACTCTTGAGCTCCCACTCTCAAATTCTAAAAATTCACTTGAGGGTTGAACTCTTGGAGAGCTCTCTTCAAACATTGAGATTAATAACACTCCAAGTGGACTAGCTTATTACCGCTGAAAGGAGGTGAACCACTATAAAATCCTTGTGTTTGTCTTTGTTGAATTTACTTTTACAAATTAATTTACTTTGATTAACTATTGCTTGTGTTCATCTTGCTCGTTTACAATCTTCTTAGATCCGTTGACAAAAAACCGCTTCAACACACGAAAATCACATAATACCCCATTCAATAGAGCTTGAAAGGTGGCGGGAGGTAAGACTGGAAGGCACGACCAAAAATTCGTAGTGTCCCTCATGTGTGTGAAAAGCAATCTTCTCCACATCACTTGGGGCCATTCGAGTCAGATGATATCCCAATTTCAAGTCCGGTATCGTAAAACACCTTGGCGCCATGGAGCTCATTGAGCAACTCGTCAATAACCGGGATGGGAAACTTATCCACTATAGTAGCTCGATTAAGGCCTAATAATCAACACAGAACTACCAGCTGCCATCTTTCTTCCTAACCAACGAACTTGGACTAGAGAATGGGTTGGTACTAGGATGAGCTATGCCAACGCGAAGCATCTCTTGGACCATCTTCTCGATCTCCCCCTTTTGAATCTAAGCATATCGGTAAGGACGAAACGAAATAGGCCATGTGCCTGGTTTTAAGGTGATCAAATCGTCTCTATAACGTGGTGGCAGTAATCCCAGTGGCATTTCAAACACATTGTTGCATTGCTCGAGGAGCTGAGCAATAGGAGCAGGAATTGGTGAGTGGTGGTGATCCTCTTCTGTGGTTAAAGCCCCGAGTTGAGCCAAGAATGCTTCAGCCGCTTTGTCTACCGTGAACATCATAGCTTTGAAGGAAATGGGCCATTTGATAAGCTAGGATCCCCTAGTAATGTCACCCAAAAACCCTCCACCTCGAATTTCATCACCATTGTTCTCCAGTTAACTTGCATATTTCCCCATGTTCCGAACCATTTAATACCCAAGATAACTCCACCCAACTCTACTGGAAGGAAATCGGTAATGACCCGAATTGCTCTCAAATCGAGCTCCACTTAAGAACAAATTCCTTCAGCTCTAACCTTCCCACCAGTACTCAAAAGTATCCCATAGCAAGTGGTGGTTAAGATGGGAAGACCCACGGTAGTAACAACTTCCATCGAAACAAAATTGTGAGTTGCCCCACTATCGATTAAGACTGTAATTGGTTGAGTGCCGATTTTCCTAGCTAATATCATCTTATGTGCGGTCGAAATACCAATCAAAGAGTTCAGACTAAGAGTGGCGAGTGTCTCGTCCGCAGCCACTATGTTGCCTGAATTCGGTAAGAGGGGAGGATTTTTGTCAAGTTAATCACGTTCTTCCTCATCAGCAGTGAGAAGAATTTGAAGGAGGTTATGTTCACATTCTCGATCGAGATGGAATTTCTTGTCACACTTGAAGCAAAGTCCCTGAGATCATTTCTCTTGGTATTCAGCTTCAGACAACCTTTTGTACGAGGTGTTGTCGGTCGATCGAGTACTACCAACCCTGGACGTCGTGGAAGCCATGTTTGCTGACGATGAAGAAGGTCAATGTTGATAGGGTTGTTGCAGGACTCGTGAGGAGAAATAGGTATTGTTGGAGTAGGCTAGTGGAAAAGACCCAAAAGAGGGTTTAGACAGATTGGGCTTAAGTAGTGAGCCTGAATGCATTAGTTGGTGGCCCTCTACAACTCTTTGGTTCGTCTCCATGATCTGGACCAGACCTTGGGGCTGAAGAATATGCAAGGCTGCCCTAATTTCCTCCTTGATCCCCATAACAAAACACCCTTCTAAAATATGGTTGGGTGCCCAAGAAACTAACTAGGACTGAACATTTTGGCAAAGTTTGACCCGGACCCGACCAACTCGCCTGGACCAGACTCGGCCAGCCCGTAAAATTTTAAAAAACCCGCTCTGTTTGGGCAGGTTGGGTCCAACTCAGTACACTTTCGAGCAGGTTTGCCAGTTGATCTTTTATAGTCAACGAGTTTCGAGTTGGACCCGAACCCACCCACCAATCGGCCCAAAATTAAATTTTTACTTTTTTAATTTTTTTTACATATATAATATATTAAACATAAAAGTCCCTTCGGGGACATTCGATAAAATTGGAACGATACAGAGAAGATTAGCATGGCCCCTGCGCAAGGATGACACGTACAAATCGAGAAATGGTCCAAATTTAAAAAAAAATATATATATATATGAAACATAAAAGAACCTAAAATCTAATCCTTTTATATTTATTACATATCTAATATATTAAAAATAACAATATATTATTAATATAGTTTGGAACTTTTTAGATTGACTTTGTATTTTAGATTTGAAATTAATGCTTTTTTTTTTTGTTTTAATCTAACAAATATAGATTATGGTGTTATAACTTATATACTTAATTTAACATATAGAGAAAAAAAAAAACATATAGAATTTGAGTTTTTTTTTAAAAAAAAAATGACAGAGTTGATTGGGTCAACGAGCCCGCGAACCCGGCTAGCACGACCATTTCACAGGCCGGTCTGGGTACAATTTTTTGAAACCGAAACCCGCGAACCCAAAAGCCAACAAATCCGCCCGATCTTCAGCCCTAAAGCTAACACCTCCCATTGAATCCAATATTCCTTCACTCGTCCCAATTTGCACCACACCACCAATAGTAGCTCCTCAAATAACAATCCAATTAAAACCGCTCGGAACCAAAGAAGAACCATTTGTTGAGCATCGCCCAAGACATTATGGGATGATGTTGATTCTCCCACTAAAACCAAGACAGAGCATTGACACCAAGTCCCACAATAGTCGTGTCAAGCATCATCTTCTCTGTCATTCTCATAAGCAAAAAGTATCGTTCAACACGATAAACCCAGCCATCGAGGTTGTCGCCACTAAACAAGGGAATTTCCATTCGTGTAGGATGGTAGTCTAGGCTGTTCGATTGGCAGTTCTGAAATGAGCCGAGTCAAATCGAAGGTCCCGTCAGAATGTTCAGAGGAGGGACCGTCATTTTCGCGAGAAACTTTGGTGTTTGCTAGTCCAGGCGAATTCCAATGGAGTTGGGTTCTCAAATTGAAGAACCAGTACCGTCGAGAGCTAAGTTGACTGTCTACACTTGCAATAGCTGCGTTAGAAGAGGTTTTCGCTGGTCGTCCGAGGATTTGTGAGATCTAACTCAACACGAACTCCTTTTGTTTAGCAACTATATGCTCAATTGTGGTCTGAATTTCCCCTTGTAACTTCTCCAACCCTTGATTAACTTTCTGTACATCTTGGCAAATTTCTAATACATCCATTGCTACCTTTTCTTCTATGATTTCTACCATAGCATCTTTTTTGGGTCCCATGAACAGGAGCTCTGATACCAATTGATAGGAATTTCCTACCAAACCAGTTCAAGCTTAAAAGAATATACGAAAATTGAAAGAAAAGATTGAATTAGATGTGATACTGATAGCCCATGAATTTGAGAGCCTGGCCTCTCCTTACAAGTTTCTAGCAAAATACTCAAATATCCTCCCACAACAACATACCACATTATTTATAATCTAACCCACACAACTATTGTGTGACTTCACCACACCAGAACACAACTTTCCCCACTAGATTACACAGCCAAATTGTCCCTTGTGGCAATCCCACTCTTAGCCCCCTATAGACCTCTTCCTAGCATACATAAATGTAACGGGAGGGCTATCATTATTGTGTCTAATTGCCTGTGTATGAAAAATATTCAACCCCGTATTGTAAAGTCTGACATTTTTGCACATCATTTTCAATTATTCTAAGACAACAACATCTGCAAGCAAAAATACACTTAAAATGTAAAATGGAAAGATAAGGAAACTTAGTAATTACCAGAAATTTAACAAATACAAGTGATGCATCCCAAACTGTTGTTCCTAAATGCTTGGAGTTTGGATCCTTCACAATGATTCAGAGAAAAAATCAATCCATTATCAAAGAAATTATTGTGAGATTCACTAGGAAAAAAATCGCCTAAATTCATCATACTCAGTTGAACAAAACAAAAGCCCATCATTAAGGAAATTATTGTGAGATACTCTAGGGAAAAACTCCCCTAAATGCATCATAATTTGCAACAGGTATATATACATATACCAGTATTTTGACAGATATATGTGTAGGTAACTAATAGTCATGAGTTGACATGATACAAAACTGAATATGATACATATATAAATATGTTTCTGACGCAGATTCCATATTAACAGCAATTTCACTCTACCTAGTAAAATAGCTTATCCAAGCTTTCAGAGGCAAATAATAAGAGTTCTCGAGAAAAATTTATATTGCATTCACACCCTCAACCTGAACTTCTCGGACTGACTAAAATGCCAAAATCAAAATGTAAGAAATTATAGTCCTGTAAAATTGTATAATGTAACCTTTTTCCTGACAAATATGAGGAAAATACTTGTTTGATTGACACTTTACGAACTATCTATACATTCGGTACATCATCCAACTTACTCAAATTAAAAATTCTCAAGGTTTCAATTAGACCCAAAATTAGCATATTCAATAAACATCAATGTGCAACAAAAAAGCAGGAACATTCCTGGAGCACAATTGCAAATACCTGAGAAAACTGCAACTCATGGTTCATTACTTCCAAACTCATTGAAAATGTAGTAGGCAAATTTAACCTGATACACATAATTTATACTGCTTTAACAGAATATTCTTCGAAGAAAAATATTGTCTTGCCCCAAAAACTCTGCATTGAAAAAAATGATTTGACAAAGGATAATGGATTTGTAAAATCTGTAATACCTCTCAGACTCCATTTGATACAGCAAAAAGGCGTTGAGGAGAGTATAGTGTAGTATTATCTTGGAAACTTGATCGCATTTAATTCACTGTTACACCACAGAGAGAACCGGGATTATTATTACGCAAATAAAAGAAAAAAGCAATAATCATAACGATCAGGGAAGATGGGTTAATTGCTTTTGCTTTTACGAAAGAGTAAATAAAAGAGTTTATTAAGATTGCAAAATGAAATGAAAATAGAAAGAAGCTTGAACCTCAGTCTCGGACTGAATCACTGGTTAGGGCTTTTGTGCGACTGCAAGGCAAAGCTGAACTTGTCTCACTGCTCCAAGCATTCGTCAAAATATCGAACTATGACTTTTACCCGAAAGAAAATTTGGAAAGATAGAAAAAGTGAAGAGAAGAGTACTGGTAAAAGAAAGAAAAGAATTGTATTTTATTTTGGGATTTTTACATACATGTAAAATTTGGCATATTTTTTATATTTTTATTTATGTTTAGTTTTTTAAATATTTTTATAGAATTTATTTTCCAATTTTATTTTTCAAAAAACTATTTAATTATAAAAATACTTTTATTATGTATGTCATCATTTTTTAGTCTCTTTTATATGTTAACTCTTTCTCTCTCTTTCTTTTTTTCTATTTTCTCTTTCTTCTCTTCATATTTTCTCTCTCTTTTCAAATTAAAAAAATAAATGTGATATTAATTAAATAACTACTTATTTTTCATAGCATAAAAAATTTTAAAAAAAAATGATGTGACTAATTAATTATTTCTTTCAAATAAGATTTAAAATAATATTAAATTAAATTTATGTTTCACTAATAAAATATTATTTTGTATTAACAACAAATGATATTATTTTTTTTAAAAAGCACCAATGACATTACTTTTAATTTGAGATTTTATTCTTTTATCTCGTAAAAATATTTTTTTATTTTACTTTTGAAAAATGATATTTACTCTTTTTCTAATTATTTTTCAAATGTGCTACCAAATTATTTATTCTTACAAAAATATTTCAAAAAAAATATATTACATTAGTTTTATTAAAATTTTAAATAGAATTAATTTTACACATAATATATATTTTTGACAGTTAACACAATTTCTAAATACCATATTGCTAATCTCTAAAAATTGAAGTGAATAAAAAATATTATCAATATAAAATATCGAATTAAGTTGCACTAAAAGAGTATATGTTTAGTTTTTCTTAGGTACATATATTTTTGAGTTGATGTACAAGTAATTTGTAATTACTTTTAAGTTTGTTTCATTTTTTTTTTTTTTTTGAGATTATTTTTATGTTTTTTAAGTTATCGCAATGTGTTGATGTGTAATCTATTTTCATATTAAAGTACAGTTGTTATCGAGTTGTTCATTCGTTTTTTTTTAAGTTGTTTAATAACAACAAAAAAAATATATATATATGTTTAATTTTTTATGAGTATTGTTGACCTCAAAAAGTGATCAACTGACAGTAGGGTCATATAGATCTGATGCTAGCCACGTGTTACACAAACAAAATGAAAAAGTATAAACTACACAAATTTGTTATAGAGGTTTATGAGCGGGTAATGACCTACTCCCCTTTTGGTTGTATTGATACCTAGAGATAATACTACAGTAGAACCTCTATTTAAGAATACACATGGGACCAAGTAAATTATATTCTAATTGGGAGGTTATAACTAAATAGAGTTACACTAGAAAAAAAAAATTAAAAAACCAAAAAATATCAATGTAACAATAATAATAATAAATAATCATTAATACTATATCATAATAGAAATATTTTAGAGTAAATATAATTTCATACATGTATTATAATTTAAAATAAAATTATTAATTTTACATAAATAAATTTACAAAATACATGTATATATTTTATTAAGATGTAATTATTCTTATATAGAGGTATACTTTGTTATATGGGACTTAGAAAATGTATAACAAATTACAATTTAGAGGTTATTCTTATTTATAATTGGCACAAATCGGGACTTGATTTTTTTATAACAAATTAGAGGTTATTCTTGAATAGAGTATTCTTAAATAGAGGTTCTACTGTATTTAGATCACTATAGGTGAGATATGATATAGTTCTCTATATGTGTAGGAGCTTATCTATGCTAAGAATCTAATAGAATCCAATCTATGAGATTGCAATTCAAGACTAGCAAAAGCTAACTAGCCTTAGGAAATGATTTCATTTATATAAGGGAGAATACATTGAGTAAGCAAGAACGAAAAGCAATAGAAAGTAGTTACAAAGAAACAGTAATAACTATTTTAACTAATTAACTAACTAAGCAGTTAGTTTAGGTACAGTAGTAGTTGTATCATCCCCCCTCAAGCGAAAGGGTGTTGGACACACTTGAAGCTTGTGCTTGAGATAATGAAATCGATCAGTTGACAGTGGCTTCGTTAGGATATCTGCAGTTTGGTCACAGGAAGGCACATAAACTTTGACTTATTTTGTTAAGATTTGGTCTCGAATGAAGTGTAGGTCGATTTCGATGTGCTTTGATCGAGCGTGAAAGACCGGATTGGCAGCTAGTGAAGCTGCACCTAAGTTGTCAACCCAAATTATTGGTGTTGTGGGTAGAGGAACTTTGAGTTCAATGAGAACAGAGCAGAGCCACCTTAATTCTGCTGTTGTGTTTGTGAGGGCTCTAAATTCACTTTCCGTACTCGATCTAGCCACTACAGGTTGTTTTTTTGCAAACCAAGACACCAGGTTTCCTCCAAAGAAAATTGCATAGCCACCCGTGGATTGTCGGTCATCTGGGCAACTTGCCCAATCGGCATCTGAGTATGCTTGAAGACAGAGTTGTGGTGCTGGTCTGATGAGAAGTCCCTCATGAATTGCCCCTTTAAGGTATCTGAATAACATTTTACATGCTTCCCAATGGACTGTTGTTGGAGCATGAATAAATTGACTTAACTTGTTGATAATGAATGCAATGCCCGGCCTAGTTAAAGTCAGGTATTGTAAGGCCCCCAATGTGCTTCTGTATAGTGTTTGATCCATAAATGGTTCTCCCTCAGATAGTGATAGCTTGTGTGTAGAGCTTGTGGGATTTGGAGAAAGCTTAGCACCGTCCATATGAAGTTTAACCAGTAAATTAGAGATATATTTTGTCTGGGACAAATACATTTCAGTGGCATTTCGAGCAATTTCAACCCCCAAAAAGTAGTGTAATGGCCCAAGATTATTTATACAAAACACTTGATTCAATTCCTTTATAAGACTGTTGATGACTGTGTTGTTTGGCCCTGTGATGATTATATCATCTACATACACCTGAAGCACTAAATCTTTTGTAGAGCCTCGGATAAACAAGGATGTGTTCGATCGAGAAGCAAAAGAACCTTTTTGAAATAAGGTTTGTTTCAGTGTATCATTCCAAGCACGTGGTGCTTGCTTTAGACCATATAATGCTTTGTGAAGCTTGCATACATGAGTTGGTTTCTCAGCATCTACAAAGCCAGGGGCTGGGGCATGTACACGGTTTCTTTGAGTAAGCCATTTAAGAATGCATTCAAAACATCCAGCTGGTTTATTGGCCAATTGTTTGTTACAGCAATGGTGAGGAGCAATCGAATAGTTGCTGGTTTGACAACCGGACTAAATGTGTCTGTGAAATCGATCCTTGGAGTTTGGAGGTAGCCTTTTGCTACAAGCCTAGACTTGAGCTTTTTGACTGAATCATCTGAATTGAGCTTTATCCGATGCACCCATTTGTTGTCAACCAAAGTCATTGATGAATCATAAGGAACCAGGGTCCATGTTCCATTTTTTGAGTGTTATGTATTCATCTTGCATGGCTTTAAACCATTTAGGATCGGCCAAGGCTTGTTTAAGTGTTTTGGGTTCAGTTGGGGTTAGAGATTCAGGTAAAGGGTGATTGGTGGCAAGGTATGCTTTTGGTTTATGGACTCCATTTTTGGATCTTGTTGTCATTGGATGAGAATTTGTGGGTGGTTGAGGGACTGGTAACTGACTAGGGGTTGGGATTATGGTAGTTTGGTTGGTGTTTGATGATGGTACTGGTCCATGAGATATAGGATTGGGGGGGGGGTGCATCTGGTGCATTGGGCTCATTTGGCTCATTGATGGTTGCAGCTAGTGTAGGTTGACGGTGCTGGGATTGAGTAGGGAGAGATGTGGAACTTGCAGTAACATCACCAGCAGTAGGTGTATCAACAATAGGAGTACTTGAGTTAGTTAAAATATTTTCCATAGGAGTAGTAAAGAAGGAAGTTGTTGGAAATAGTATGGAGGGTGAAGGTTTTACCTGTTGGTGTGTTGATGTAGATTTTGTTGGAAATTCTTGCTCATTAAAGATTACATTTCGAGCAATATATGTTCTCCTTGTTTGGCTTCTACACAAATAACCTTTGGGCTACATAGAATATCCCACAAATGTACATTTTTCTAATCGAATTTCTAGTTTGTGAGATTGATATGGCCGTAAATGAGGGTAGCAAGAGCATCCAAAAGGCTTGAGAAAGCTGTAGTCAGGCTGCTTGTGAAAGAGACATTCATAGGATGATAGATCATCAATAGCAAGTGTAGGAGGCCTATTTATAACATATACAGTATGTTGAAAAGCTAGCCACCAGTGTGTTAAGTCAAGACCAGATTCAACAAGCAAAGTGAGCCCAGTTTCTGTGATATGTCGATGCTTTCTCTCGACCCTGCCATTTTGCTCATGGTCATGGGGACAAGGATGTTGAAAAGAGATTCCATGTTGAGTAAGAAACTTATCAAAAACCCTGTACTCACCTCCCCAGTCTGATTGGACAGTTTTTATGGGGAGTTCAAACTGTTTCTCAACTAGCTTTTTAAACTCTAAGAATAGAGAAAAGGCTTGGGATTTTACTGTTAGGGGAAAAATCTAGGTAAACCTACTGAAATCATCAACAAAGATGATGTAATACTTGTATCCTTCAAGAGAAGTAACATGGGAGGGGCCCCAAAGATCAGTGTGGAGCAACTCAAGTGGCTGAGAGGCTCGAGAATTTGACTGAGAATAGGATAATTTATGGCTTTTTCCCATTTTGTATGCTTCACAGAATTTAAGAGTTTTAAGGTTGTGTGAAATATTTTTAAGGTTGTGTGAAATATTTATTTTAGACAAGATTTTGGCCAAAGTTTTTGGTGCTGGGTGACATAATTTGGAGTGCCATATATTAACATCATAATTCAAATTAGATTTGGTGTATAGGCAAACTGGTGTATCAGAATTCAACTCATTTTTATTAATACCAGTAGGATTAAAAGATTGTGCAGCTGGTGAAACAGTTGAAGTACAATTGGAAAGACAACTCTTAGACTCGAAACTAGAAACATAGGACTCAGTATTGTCTAAGGCAGATGCCATAGTAGTGGCCATGTGACATTGAAGCTCCAGATCAGGTTCTGAAGTGGGTTGTTGGGGAAGCATGTAGAGACCATTTTTAACTCTCCCTTTGAGTAGGACATTCCCTGTGAGTTTGTCCTTAACAAAGCAACATTTTGAATGAAATTCAAGAAAAACGTTATTATCATTGGTTAGTTTTAAGACACTAACAAGGTTTTTCTTTATGTTAGGAACTTTAAGAACTGAATTAAGCTTTAGAGGTTGAGAAACAATAGGAATTGAGTGAGTACCAAGATGAGATATTGTAAGTTTCTTACCATTACCAACAGTGAGAGAATCTTGGCCAAAATAAGGTTGTTCATGTTCAAGATTTTCCATGGCGAGAGCAATATGATTTGTAGCACCGGTATCAACATACCATTCTTGATCAATAGCATAGTCAAGGATCATTGAGGATGTGTAAGCCTGATGGTCTTCAGAATCATCAATCTCTGTTAGGAAGGCACGAGAATCACCAATTTTTGGGGTAACAAACCCTTTATCAAACCTGTAGTGACACACAACAGCTGTGTATCCAAGTTTGTGACAAACTTGACAAATCAATTTTGGTGTGGGGGAAGCACCTCAGCCAAAGTTTATGGGAGGGACACAATTATTATATTGAGAATTTGATCCTCTGCCTGATGTATTGTATCAATTTAGTGTCCCATTTGCAGATCTGGTAGGACCAACAGCAAGATTTGTTGAGATCTTGGTGCTGGAATCATCTATAGTGTAGTGTCTTTCCAATCTGAGCTCATGAGTTAGTGATAAAGATTGAATAGATTCAAAGGAAATATCATCAACAAGGCTAGTAACATGAACAACAATAGGATCGAATTAAGGGCCTGATCCATTGAGCAAGTGCATGATTAAATCATTTTCGTCCATAGGAGTACCAGCAACTGAAAGAGAATTAGCAAGAATCTTTACCTTGTCAAGGTAGTTCGAAATGGAAAGATTACCTTTCTGAATTGTAGAGAGTTGTGACTTGATCTGTAAAATTCGGGCTTTGGATTGATTGGCGTATCTTTGTTCCAATGCGCGCCGGGAAGAGTAGGAGCTTTGGAATTGAGTAAGAGATCCAAGAACAAATTCAGACATCGATGAGCGAAGCCAACTAAGGAGAAGCTGATCCTTTCTCTTCCAGGTAGTGAATTCAGGGTCTGTTTGGCCATTAACCAATCTTTCAGGTGGAGAAATACCTCCAAGAAGTATGTCATTGAGACCGTGACCAATTACAGTTGGTATAACTTGAGATTCCCATGCGAGGAAATTGGAGCGATCCAATTTCACGGTGAGAGAGGAGTGAAGGGAATTTTGGAACGGATTCCATGGAAGATTGACCGGAGCTTGAGCAGCGGTGGTGGTTGTGTGAGTTGAGGAACGAGGTTGATTTTCAGGATTATGAGGATCCATATGAGACAGAAGTCAGGGGCAATCTGATACCATGTAGGAGCTTATCTATGCTAAGAATCTAACAGAATCCAATCTATGAGATTGCAATTCAAGACTAGCAAAAGTTAACTAGCCTTAGGAAATGATTTCATTTATATAGGGGAGAATACATTGAGTAAGCAAGAACGAAAAGCAACAGAAAGTAGTTACAAAGAAACAATAATAACTGTTTTAACTAATTAACTAACTAAACAGTTAGTTTAGGTACAGTAGTAGTTGTATCAATATGGATGCAAAACATGAATCAAGTAGGTAGATCTCTAATGAGAGAGATGAATAGCCTTAGAAGTGTGTGAGAGAGGAAGAGAGAGAGAGCCCTTGTGGGCGTGTAGCAGAGAGAGAGAAAGAGAGACTAGGATTTCTGACTTAGAGTAACTTGGAGGCTAAGAATTAGCCTTAGTGACTTAGGTTTTCTAGGTTAGAGTTAAGGCAATTATATAAGAAGCCTAAAACCCTAATTTACAATAAAACCCTTAGATATTTACATATTAAATTGATTAAATACAAAAGACTAAACTACCCCTTGAAAGTAGATATTTTCCATCAGTTTGTTGGGATGTTAAGGGCCTAATTCGTAGGTAGCTTGCTGTCCACATTTTAGGTTGTACATAGAGTCTTGCTAGGTTAATCCTGGCCGCCTATAGACCTACAGGGAGGTCTGGCCGGCCATGGTCCTGCTAGGTCAATCTAGGCTGGCCATGGTCCTGGCAGGTCATGTGCCTACCAGGATCCTGTAGGTCACTATGGCTTTACCAAGAGGAGGTCGGCCTTTAGATATGGAGGTGAGCCTTTTGCAAGTTGAAGACAGCTTTGTACATCGTCTCCTTGTAGAGGCCAGGTTCCCTCGGTCGAACGAAAGCTCCCTTAGTCCGAAAGTCACTTTTTGGCCAGCCAGCTTGTGCACAGATCCTGGCGGCCTATAGGTTCACCCCTGGCTAGCCTATAGGCTTTTCTTAGACGGCCAGGGACGTTGGTATAGCTCCTTGAGGGCTCTCTTCACTCCATTCAGTTGCTACTTGATTGTTTTAATATATCTTGCATGGAGGCCTTGTTCTGCTACTGGCAGGATTGTACTCCACATGTACTCTATCTTTGGCTGATGTGGACATGCCACGTGAGGCGGAAGAAATTTGATTTAACATTTTCCCCACAACTCCCTTTTCAAACATCAAGTCGAATAGGAACTTTCTAGCTGTCGTCTTATTTGTAGCAGTCATTGTTGAGCAGCCTTGCCCAGCCAAGTGTTGTCTTTTTGCAGGACATGCTTTTGGATCTTTGATCTTCTCTCTTTATATACATCTCATCTTCTATTTTTGGATATCTCCTCTTTGTACCTGCCATTAACAAGTTTCAAGCTTTTTAAGCTTTTGGAAACTTTTTGATTCTCATGTTAGTTTGTAATCTCTTTGGTATATTGATCCTCACGACAGCTTTAAAATGTATAATGTGTGACTTTTTGATAGAAAAGATTCAATTTTGGCCTATTCTATGATTCTTAACTGTTTGAGTCATAAAGAATACGAGATACATATTCGAGTTTTGAAAGAAAAAATACACATTGGGATTCAAAACTTACCTTGGCTGGCCTAGGAGGTCTTGCTTAAGACCTAGCCGGCCCTAAGGCTTAATCTTGGGACTTGGCTAGCTTTAGGGTGTTACCCTATAAAGTTTGCCTATTGATGGATGGGTTTGGTGACCCTGGCCAGTTCTTGGTTGAGTCATGGGACCCTGGCCAACTATTTCAAGGCTTGAGAACCTTAGCCGGCATGGGCCTTGGTTCCAAGTGGGTAGCTAGTTTTCTGTATCTTTTGAATTCGACAAGAATTAAACTCTGTAGGCATATACAACATTAGTCTCACAAGTGGTTTCCTTGGAAACTCCATATGAAGCTTAATGGTGAGTCTATTATTGTCGAATGTTAAACTTAAGACTCAACATGGATTGGAACCTGTAAGGAACTCGGCCTTAGCCATAGCCCGGTACGTGGCCCCTATAAGAGCTGTATCCAGTTCTTTTCCGGCTATATGGTTTTAGCAGGGCCTTGGCCTCATGCATGCAAATTGATCTCATATCTGACCTCAAGGCTTTCATGTTCTTGCTTTGGCCTATAGGCCTTCTATTTTTGAACACTACTATTATTTAGCCTTAAATCCATCTATGACAGACATATGATTGTCCTTTCTATCTTCTTATGGCCTTGACGTGTAAGGGTCCGAATTTACTATGTCAAGCCAAAGTATGCCTGGACGACTTAGAGGCAGGTTTAGTAGCTTATTCTAAGCATTTAAATTTCTCTACATAAGTTTTTGTGTCAGATCGATGCACTGTACGGTATGGGTGTCCCAGAAGCAACCATGCAGGCAAGTCTCTTGGTCACTTGCTATTCACCAAGTTTCACAGACTTTGCATGGGTTCTTTCTTGGGGTGTTGTCTATAGTATGCATGTGGAACAAAAAGAGTAACTTTAAGAAGTTAATCTTGTAAACAAGTGGTTTAGACACACTTGGTCTTACATGTAACAAAAGTTTATAGCTTAGTGTTCGCTTTTGAAATCACATAGTGGCTACCCCTGTACGGCTTAGTAAAGCAGAGGCCACCATTGAAGAACAATGGGAGACCACGCCAAGAAGGTCATGGGTACTAGAGGTTTTATGGGTCCATGGACGATGAAACATTAGAGGAACTAATTAAAAAGTTGGCTAGTGAGAGTACTTACTGAGATGTTCCCTATTTCAGTGTTTGGGTAGAAGTTCTGACTTCATGTTCTCATTGTACTCGCCAGACTTGTGTAACACCCTAACTAGCATAGGCGTATTACGTGATTTTTAAACATGCTGTGCAGCTCGTTGCTAATCAACGAGGTTTATGGAAAACGTGATTAATTAAAATTTTTGCTTTTTAATTAAACTTGTAAAATATTTATACAAAAGACTCGGGATCCCGATTAAAAAACCATTTACAAAAGTTTACTGTCTATACAAAATACTTGTCGCCTAGCAACTAATTACAAAAATAGCCTTGCTGTCCCGATGGTCGTACGCTCCAGGCCTAACCGCCCCGACATGTACAATCTTCATAGGCTCGTTCACGGTCCATCAGCCCTAGCCTTGCCTTTACCTACACATAAACATAGCACTGTGAGTCGACAGACTCAGTAAGAAAAGCATAATAATACTCATACATAAATCCCGGTCATGGTCAGACGCCCATACCCCTGACCATAACCCTAACTGTCGTGTCCAACACGATACTAAGTCCCCCTAACTGTCGTGTCCAACACGATACTGAGTTCTGAACGTTCATAGGGACGGTACTATTGACAAGTAACAGCCTGATCGGTCGAACCGGTCATACTACACCTGCTGGTCATACTCCAGCCTGTACCGACGTATTACAGTATCAGCCTGATCGGTCGAACTGGTCATACTCCGGCTGCTGGTCATACTCCAGCCTGTACCGACGTGATACGTCAAATAGTACGGAACCACCAACCTAAGTATCAGCCTAATCGGTCGAACCGGTCATACTCCGGCTGCTGGTCATACTCCAGCCTGTACCGATGTGATACAGTGTCAGCCTAATCGGTCGAACCGGTCATACTCCGGCTGCTGGTCATACTCCAGCCTGTACCGACGTGACACAGTTGGATGGTTCGAAGCCAACATACATATCTAATGTAATCTAACAGGCTTCCTACATGCATGCTAAACATGTAATCTACATATGCATACTGTTATACTAATCTTACCTGGATTCCGAATTCGTGTGCCGGTCAACCTGACTGGAACTATCTGCGCGGCAGATTACAGGCTCCTAAACCATAAAAATCACAACACTATAAGTGATACGCTAAATCACTTCCCGGGGACTTAAACTAGGAACTAAAAGTTTCGTTATCGATAAAAAGCATGGCAATACCCCAATTAACATAAAATCGAGGAAAACTAGGGTTTCTGAAATTTTCCCAACCGGAATTCCGGTTCTGGGAATTTTCAAAACCCATCCGGAATTCCGGATGCACAACCGGAATTCTGGTTCCTCGCAGGCAAAAATTCAAAAATTCACACAATGCTCAAATCTAATCCAAATAACCTCAAACCTTCCAGAGCTGTTCTAAACATCCTATAGAACAATTCTAAAGCATCAACACAGGCCAGAAAGCACAGAAATGAAAATCACCATGTGAGCTCCAAGCTTTGAGTTCAAATTCAAACTTGGCTAAAGCTCACTTACAAGCCTCAAAACTAGCTTAGAACTACATAAACAAGCATAAAAATACTGCAGAAAACTAACCCTAATTCATGCAAACGCTACAGCCACCAAAACCTCCATTTTCACTTTAAAAACCATAGCTTTTTAACAAGAAAACTAACCAACTAAAGCAAGAACAACTAGCATGCATTTCAACCTAACTAAACATATTTAATTCAACGGTTTAGACAAAGAAACAACAACAACAACTAGCAGCAGCAACATCATCAAAATCATCATGCATTACTCATCTTTTTCATCAAAAATTTCAAGAAAACAAAGGAAGAAAACTAGACAAGAAATACCTTTTCAAGGATCACACAATACTTGCTGAAAATCACTAGATTCACAAGAGAAAATCCCCTTTTTCTTGCTGCACAAAGGGGCCGAAATGGAGAGGAAAAGAGAGAGAGCTTTTGAGAAAATTTCTAATTTTTCTTTCTAAGTTTGGAAAATGAGGATAAATGCCACCTAACCCACTTATTTCAGCCAAAACTTAATAAAATAAAACACATAAATCAACTAAATAAAGTCCACTAAAGGACAAAATATCATTGGGGCAAAAAGACCATTTTGCCCCTCCATACTAACATAACATAAATAACACTAAAGGAGTATTTTTGGGAAATTCTAAATTCCCGGCCATTCCCGACATTCCCAATGTCTAATAAACCGTCCCAAACTACTAACATACTAAGTTGTGATTTTACTGAACCAAACACCGAGTTCCATGTTACCGGGCACCGGAAATGCAAAATTATGAAAACTACTGAATGACATAAAATGCATCTCAGAATTCAATAATAACAATATAATTAATTATTTAAATAGCTATAAATAATTTCATAATTAAACATGATTAACTGCTAATTTCCAAATTAAACTAAGCGGTCTTTACAACTTGTATGCACCTTTACGGTTATCTTGTAACATGGTGCAGACCTTTTCAGTTTGTTCCAAACATGCTTGCTGCTGGGGATTTGCTGTCAAGGAATATTTTTTAGGGAGTAGTTGTTGGGTTTTATGCCCTAAATAAAACTCATTTCAATATAATCAGATTTACTTATTAATATAGATCAGAAATAACATTTAATGTTGCATGGTTCACATGATTTATTTCATGATTATATGTACATAATGTATAAATTCATCTGAAACCCTTTTCACATACTTGATCCTGTTTATTGTGCCGTCAACACATTGGAAAGTAAACATGACTATGTGAATAAAGTTTCCTAGATTTATCAGACATAGGGTTTTACTAATATGATAATCTACAACAGAGTTTACTTGCATTTGGAGAAATGCTATGTTCTTTCCAGAGCATTGGTTAAAGTAAAGCTCAGGTTGGATGCATGGAGTATGCATCGGAAGGGACCGATATTGAACTTTGACTTAGATTTATTAAACTTACCGTAATATCTATTCAAGTCAATATCGCCTAGTTGATCCTAGATCGAATGATCTTAATCCTGATATGATTAGGCTCAATCTTGAAAGGCTATTCGTGTTCTTTGATTTGTTAGTTAAGCCTACTTTTAGGTCAGGGTGATACGTACATTTTGGGAACACGGTAGTGCAATTGAGTGGGAGCGCTATCATAAACATGGAATCTATAGCTTCTATCTGGCGAATAGTAAGCAAAGGATGATCTCCTTCGAGCTTGACCAAACGAACATAAATGGTGGAGTACTCATTTCACATAAGCTGAAATATCATTTATACGGGGTCAAGTGTTTTAAGGAATAAATACATTGTAGGGTGTAACGGTAATTTAATCCCTTTACAGTGTGGATCATTCATATAGAGGATCATTGATCACATTAGGATTATAACAATGGATAACTAATGATGTGTCTATATGGTGGAACATATAGAGCATTCTATATACTGAGAGTGCAATTCTAAGTTCTATGCGTGGATTCAACGAAGAATTAATAAGTTAGTGAATTTTAGTGCTAAATTCTTGATCTACTTATTGGAAGCTCGGTTATATAGACCCATGGTCCCCGCACTAGTTGAGATAATATTGCTTGTAAGACTCATATAATTGGTTTTGATTAATCAATTATAATTCTCAATTTAGACTATGTCTATTTGTGAATTTTTTCACTAAGTAAGGGTGAAATTGTAAAGAAAGAGTTTATAGGGGCATATTTGTTAATTATGATACTTTGTATGGTTCAATTAATAAATATGATAAATGACAATATTATTTAATAATTATTTATAGTTATTAAATAGTTAGAATTGGCGTTTAAATGGTTGAATTAGAAAATTGGCGTTTTTGAGAAAATCAGATGCAGAAAAGGTAAAACTGCAAAATTGCAAAAAGTGAGGCCCAAATCCACTAGTATAGGGCCAACCACTTTTGTAGGAAATTTAAACTGATATTTTCATTATTTTAATGCCAAATAATTCAAACCTAACCCTAGTGGAATGCTATAAATAGATAGTGAAGGCTTCAGGAAAATAACACTTAAATTTTCTATTTTTCCTTCAGAGAAAAACCTGAGCCTTCTCTCTCCCTATCTTTGGCCGAATCCACTCTCTTTCTCTTCCTCATTGAGATTTCAAAATTCTTAGTGTATGAGTAGTGCCCACACACAGCAAGTGATACCTCAATCATAGTGAGGAAGATCGTGAAGAAAGACTTTCAGCAAGAAGGAGTTTCAGCATCAAAGATCCAGAGAAAGAGATCCAGGTTCAGATATTGATAATGCTCTGCTACAGAAAGGAATCAAGGGCTAGATATCTGAACAGAAGGTTTACTAAACTTTATATGTGTTTATTTCATCATTTTAGAAAGTTCATATTTAGGGTGTTAATCAACATACTTGTGAGTAGATCTAAGATCCTGGTAAAATAAATTCCAACAGTAGTCTCTTACAAAGAATTTCTTTCCCCAATCTGATTGTTTAAGGGCCTGGTAACTCCTTGTGCAAAACCATGCCGCCTTGAGTTGGCTTAGTCTCCTCTTCTTTTCCTTTAGACAAAGGATCCTACTAGAAAGATGTTGTGTACCTCTTGGTCCCTGTAGACAGAAGTATGAGAGCAGACTGCTGGTGGATCAGGCTGGCCAGGGCAAGACCAAGTGGCCAGCCACATTGGAGCATCGCTTGGCCATTTGGAAGAGGCTATGGCTGACCAAATCATTGATTTTATGGTCAGCCATCTTGTGGAGGTAGTGGTCGACCGAATTGATGATTCTATGGTCGGTCTGCCTGCTAAAGTCATGGTTGCACATCCTTCTTAAGGCTAGGTCAATGTTGTTGCTTGATCTCTTCTACACTCAATCGGCCTTGCCCTCAGCATAATTACCATAGAGCTTTTGTGCACTTTTGTCAATAGCTATACAACTTCTTTCTTGGAAATGCTCCTTGGTGGTGTTGGGATACCACTTTTGTGTGCTATGCTGTGCAGGATTGGACACCTTGCAGCCATCCCCTAATCCCTGCTTTTTGGTAAGGTTTTTGTTTGGAGGTATGTAGCTGTAGGCGTGTCCATGTTGATTGTCTAGCATGTCTGTTCCTTTTGAAACAGATGGACTTAGTTCTTTGAGGAACTGAGCAAGTACCAAGTTTACGTTGGTTGTCAAGGCACAGTTGGCTAGTTGAGCGAGTGCGTTGGCTGTTGTGTCGCCTTTGGGGGCTTGCCTTTTAGTATAGCCTTTGAGCTGTCTTAATAGCTCCGATAGGCCATCATCTTCTTGTATTAAGTTGTATATTCACCTAGGACATAACCTACGACTAGTTAAGAGTCACAATGCATGTCTAGGTGGTTAGCTCGCGCTTCGTGTGCTAGCTTGGGGCCAGCATTCAGAGCTTCATTATCTGCCTCGTTGTTAGAAGCTTTGTAACCAACCTTGTTACTTCATGCCTCAGTTGCCCCCCAGGTGCCTTGGGGTCCATGCTTGCATCGGGTTGGTGGTCAATGTACATCTTTATATAGAGGATCATTGATCACATTAGGGTTATAACAATGGATAACTAATGACGTGTCTATATCGTGGAACATATAGAGCGTTCTATATGACTGAGAGTGCAATTCCAAGTTCTAAGTGTGGATTCAATGAGGAATTACTAAGTTAGGGAATTTACTTGGTAAATTCGGTTCGACTTATTGGAAGCTCGGTTATATAGACCCATGGTCCCCATACTAGTTGAGACCATACTGCTTGTAAGACTCTGTTAATTGATTTTGATTGATCAATTATAATTCTAAAAGTTAGACTATGTCTACTTTATGAATTTTCACTAAACAAGGGCGAAATTGTAAAGAAAAGAGATTTTAGGTTTATTTATTGATTAAGAGACTTTATATGTCTAAATTAATAAATATATTAAATGGCAATATTATTTGATAATTATTTCCAAGTTATTAAATAATTTGAATTGGCATTTAAAAGGTTAAATTGGAAAATTGGCATTTTTGAGAAAATGGGAATGGAAAATAACAAATGGGAAAGTTGCAAAGTGAGGCCCAATCCCTTTGTATGGCCGGCCCTATGCATAGGAAATTCCATTTGTAGTTTCCATTATTTTAATGCCATACAATTCTAACCTAAACCTAGAGGGTTTTCTATAAATAGAAAGTGTTGGCTTGAGGAAATGACACACATCTTTGATCACTTTATTTCCCTTAGAAAATGCCTCACACGCCACCTTCTCTCTCTCTTTTCTTCTTTGTATTTTCGAAAATCCTTGAGTGATGAGTAGTGCCATGGTAAAATAATTTCCAACAACTGGCACCAGAGCCATGGTAATGATTTACTTTCATGTAATATGAATTAAAACGATGATTTGTACGTTTTTGTGTTGATTTGGATGGTTTCATGTTG
Source organism: Cannabis sativa (assembly GCF_029168945.1). NCBI lineage: Eukaryota > Viridiplantae > Streptophyta > Magnoliopsida > Rosales > Cannabaceae > Cannabis > Cannabis sativa. Next base: position 68,745,208 of record NC_083602.1, read on the forward strand.
GTTTATGTGTTTATGTGATGAATGTTAATGTTGTACGAAATTTTTCCATGAAATATTTTTTCAATTTTTGAAAATATTTTATTTGGATTCCTTGTGAAAAATTAAGCAATTTTGTTTTTTACGGAACTCAATTCCGATAAAAATTGAGAAAGATATGAATTTTGGAAGATTGGAAATCATGGTTGCTGCATGCAGCCTATCCTGGCAGTTCCCCACAAATTGCGAATTTTTGAGGTTTTTTCCCCAAAAATCTAATTTTTTCATGGGATTGTTTCCCAAAATTTATTTTTCCAATTTTAAATATTTCTAAATTGAAATGTTTCCAATTTTAATTATTTTCAATTTGGAATTTTTCCAATTTTTAAATATTTCTATTTTGGAATGTTTCCAATTTTAAATATTTCCTATTATGGTCAGATTTAAAAATTTGTTATGTTCTTTAATATTTATTTGTTATTTAATTATAAGATTAGATATTTTGATATTTAAGATATTTTAAATTAAAAGATAACTTTGTCATTTTATTTAAAATATTATATTAAAATTATCTTATATGACAAATTAAATAATTAATAAATTTGAAATTAACATAGATATTTTTATAGATATACTTACCATAATGTTTTCAAATTCAAAAATTTGTTATTTTGTTAAGGTGGCGTTTGGTAACACTTTTTTAATCAGTTTTCTGTTTTTAAAAGTAGAAAAGTGAAAATATTTTTCAAAAACATGTTCTATAAAACTGTTTTTACTTTTCAATTTTATAATTAGAAATCAAAATTTTAAAAACAAAAAGAATCACTTTCAATATTTTTTTAAACAGTTTTTTTTTCTTAATCAATCTTTTAGATTAGGACCAGACCCGGACCCAAATCCCCTCCCTACGGCCCTGGCGCTAAACCCGACTTTTGACTTGAACCCGAATAATTCAAACCTAACCCTAGTGGAATGCTATAAATAGATAGTGAAGGCTTCAGGAAAATTACACTTCACATCAGAAAAACCTGAGCCTCCTCTCTCTTCTCTAGCCGCCACTCTCTCTCTCTCTTCTTCCTTCATATTTCGAACCTACCTTAGTGATTAGAGTAGTGCCCACACACAGCAAGCAATACCTCAATCATAGTGAGGAAGATCGTGAAGAAAGATCATCAGCAAAGGAGATTCAGCATCAAGGATTCAGAGAAAGAGATCCAGGTTCAGATCTTGATAATACTCTGCTATAGAAAGGATACAAGGGTTAGAGATCTGAAGGGAAGGAGTCATTTAATTCCGCTGCACCCAATGTAAGGTTTCTTAAACTTTATATGTGTTTAATTTATCGTTTTAGAAAGTTCTTATTTAGGATGTTAATAAACATACTTGTGAGTAGATCTAAGATCCTGGTAAAATAATTTCCAACAACTGGCCTCAGAGCCATGGTAATTGATTTACTTACAAGAAATTTAGACTTTAAAACGATTGTTTGTTTGTTTTTGGATGGTATCATGTTGTATTGAGTGTTATTTGATGATTGATTGATGTTTGTGAATTTTCGTGAAAAATAATTGCGATTCTGTTTCTGGAATTATTTTTATTGGATAGTATGGAAAAAATTAAGCAAGTTACTTTTTTACAGAACTCAATTTCGATTTAATTTGAATTAGTTATGATTTTTTAAAGATTCGAAAAAATCGGGGCTGTCCTCAAATTTTTCCTGCGATCGTGAAAACTGTCCGTACAGCTCACAATTTTTTCGTTTTTCTTCGATTTTTCATGCTTTTTCATGGAATTATCTTCCGATTTTTTGTGTAGTTCTATATTTATACTATCACTATTCCTAATTCAATTCTAATTATCATTTTGAATTAATTTAATATTTTTTAAATTTAATTCAAGATATTAGTGTAATTTGAATTTGAATATAATTAGTATCTATCTTTTTGCTTAAAAATCTATCTTATTTTAAAATTTGATTATATCTTATCTTATTTTAAATTTAAAATAAGATAACTATAATCATGTAATTTTTAAATGATATAAGATATTTTGCTAATTTTTTTTAAATTTTGTTATTTTATTTATTTAAATTACATTTAAAATTTGAAAAAGATATTCATTTATCTTTTCTAATTTTTTATTTAATTTTTATTTATAAAATAACATTTAAATTTTAAAAGTAGTTAGCAAATTTTTTGAAATGATATTTAGGTTGGTTGAAACCTAATTTTTCAAAATTGTAGGTTTAATTTTAAATTTAAATATTTAATTAAATTTCGATTTTTTTTTTATTTTTTCAAATTTTTTAAAAATTTTCGAAATTTTTTTTAATTAATTATTTTCGAAATTAATTATTTAATTTAAAATTAAATAAATCCTACATCCAACTATCCAACTAACCTTGTTGCAGGAGTATGTGTTTTAGCTTGTGTGTAAGTTTTCAAAACCTATTATTACTTGATTGCAAATAGCCATGGTTACTTTTTGCCAGATCTAATGATCTGATGGCTCCCTTGGTCAAGATAATAATTTGTAACAGGTATATTTACAATCTTCTTTTATCTGTGTATGACCTAGCAACATGATAGGACCCATCCAAAGTGTGCCTGTGTGAGCCTATGTGATTAATTTTATTATAGATGCATATAGGTTGTTGTTGCTAAAATAAATTATCATAGTTCTTGATAGAATTTATTTAGGCCCATTTAGTTTTTGGGCCTATTCAATTAATAACAGTTGTTCTTATTAAGGTTAAATTCCTCTCTTTTGGGCCTTGTGTGAGAGTTGGGAGTCATAGAAGTGGGTACAACATACTGAACCCAGCACCCCCTCACATGAACCATCCCAATTGTGAAGGCCCATTTGCCTGATTTGAATTACTGTACTAGGTTAATTACACTAGTTTAACCTAATTAAAAATTGATTAGCAACATAATTAATTTCATTTATTTTGAAATTAATTTAGAAAATCATAGTTTAAAGAATTTTATATTCTAAGCTAAACTATATGTATTTTCTTGTATTTAATTAAATATAGAATTATAACCATCTAGATTCTTTCTGAAGCTTAATTTAAATTTTTCATTAAATATTCCTATTTAAGTTGATATTTAGTTATTTACAACTAACCAACTTAAATCTGAATATCTTTTGGATTTAAAATTTCAAAAATTAAGTTGAGGAATTTTAGGCATTGGTTATTAAGATTCTTTAGATATTTTTTAAGTTAATATCATTTCGAATATTAACTTAAAATGGAATATTTTAGATATTTTTTAGGTTAATATCTTTTCGAATATTAACTTAAAATGGAATATCTTCAAATTAAGTGGTTACAACTTAATTTTAAATTTAATTAAATCTGATTTGAAAGATATTTAAGTTGATTTTTTTTAGATTCTTCTAAAACAACTTAAGCGAGATATTTTCAAATTTGTTCCATTTAAATATTCGAATTTATTTTTCGTATTTAAATAATAATTGAAAATTAATTAAAGTTGATTTTTTATTTAAACCAACTTTGATTTGTAATTTTTCATTATTATATTATGGAACTTGTTCGATATTTATTTGAATTTATTTTTCAAATTAAATAATAATTGAAAATTAATTAAAGTTGTTTTTTTTTATTTAAACCAACTTTAATTTGTAATTTTTCATTATTATAATATCGAATATTATGATTATACAAAATACATATATATATATATATTTTTTTTTAAATAATGAGCTTTTAATCAAAAGATATTCGATCTCCATTGTTGGTCTTACAATAGTTAAACTTTTTCAATATAACCTCGAGACGCTAGACTTCGTCCCCCTATGGATGGTTATTCGTTGAACACTTTTAACACCGTAAGATTTCATTTGATAAGTGTTTTGTGAGTTTTCGTCTCTATTTAGACTCTCCCCTACGGTGACTACTTAGAGATAAACTCATAAAACATGAAACAATGGTGGAAGCTCATAAAATGAGAATAACCTTGACTCTCGCCTACCGGGACAACGTTGGATTCTCATTTTGATCGAATAAAAGGTTGCTAAAATGTTTAATTTTAGACGAGCTGACAACTCTATTCAACTAATGTTATCTTTGACTCTCGCCTACCGGGACACTGTATTTCATTATGTTGGAAACCTTGGAAAATAAACTATGTTAGATTTAGTATTTCTATAACATATGTCATTACTTGTTATTTTCTGAACTTGTGTATGAATTTTGAACCAAAACCTTACTTCTGTTTTATTGATGTGTTGTAGTGTCTATAATCCCCTTCTCATTCCACTCCTAGTTAATATTTTAGCAATTGAACTTGAAGTTATAAACTCCTTGTCAGAGTAATACTTCACATATGCTCATGATGGACTTTAAATTCCAGAAAGCAGGTAAGCTGGGAATTCTTCACTCTGAAGAGCAAATAGTTCATAACTCCAAAAATCCTACTACTTCAAGCTTAGTTGAGAAGATAAGAGAAAGTGATTCCACTTCCTCAAGTTATACTTCACAACAAAATGAACTAGCAAGAACAACAATTAACAAACGAATAAGCAGTAATGCTTTAGTCTTCGAATCATGTGTGTTAGAGAATGATAAATCCATTTGGATTCTTGATTCTGGGTCTACAAACCATGTAAGTTGTTCATTGCAATTGCTTGAGAATTGGAATTATTTGAAATCCGGAGAGTTGAAACTTAAAGTTGGTAATGGCGAAATGGTTTCGGTTAGAGCTAGAGGAAAAGCCAAACTCAAGTTTCAAAACAGAATTTTGGAATTAGACAATGTCTTATACATTCCAAATTTCAGTAGAAACTTGGTTTCTGTTTCATGCTTACAATTGCAACAATACAAATTAGATTTTTCGGATTCTGGTTCTACCATTTCTCGAAATGACATTCAGATTTGTGTTGCATCCATGGAACAGGGGCTTTATGTTCTTAGACCAGAAACACCATTTGCCCTACATAACGAACTTTTTAAAGTAGCTAAACCTAGAAACCACAAAAAGCAAAAGATCGTTGATGATAATGAAACATATCTATGGCATTTACGTTTAGGTCATATAGGCTTTGATAGACTCAATAGGCTAACCAAAGACGGTCCATTGAAAAATGTCGTCTTAGGTGAACTGCTAGTATGCGAGTCCTGCCTGGAAGGAAAAATGACGAAACGTTCTTTCTCTGCAAAGGGAGAGCGTGCCAAACAACCCCTAGGGTTAGTGCATTCCGATGTCTGCGGACCTTTGAATGTCAAAGCCCGAGGTGGTTATGAGTACTTTGTCACTTTCATTGACGATTACTCTAGATATGGACATATTTACCTTATGCATAAGAAATCTGAAACATTTGCAAAGTTTCAAGAATTTCATGCTTTGGCCCAAAACCAATTAGGTAAATCATTAAAGATCTTGCGAACTGATAGGGGTGGAGAATATTTGGATATGCAGTTCAAAGATCATTTAATTGAACTTGGAATTGAATCCCAATTAACCGCCCCTAGCACTCCACAGCAAAATGGAGTTGCAGAAAGACGGAATCGCACGCTTTTGGAAATGGTTAGGTCTATGCTTAGTTTTTCAACTCTACCTACGTCCTTCTGGGGATATGCAATTCAGATGGCAACCGACATTTTAAATGTTGTTCCATCTAAATCAATCCCTAAGACACCTTTAGAACTTTGGAATGGTCGTACACCTAGTTTACGCCATTACAGAATCTGGGGGTGCCCTGCTCATGTCTTAAGAAAGAAAGACGGCAAACTTGAGTCACGAACTGAAGTTTCATGTTTGTCGGTAATTCTAAAGAGACTAGGGGTGGACTATTTTATAGTCGCAAGGATGATAAAGTGTTTGTTTCTACAAATGCCACTTTCCTTGAAGATGACTATATTAAGAATTTCAAAACACAAAGTAAAGTAGTGTTGGAGGAAATGCTTTTAGATATAAGTCCTTCCAATGTTCCGTTCTCTTCCACACATGAAGAGGACAATCCCACTCCCTCAGTTGAACAAACTGAGGAATCTACTACTAAAGTTTCTGTTCAGAAGACAACCGTACCTCGTCGTAGTGGGAGGGTTTCAACAAAACCTGCTCGTTATGGCTTGGATGGTGAAATCAATATGGTCGTAGGTGACGGTATTGATGACGATCCATTAACCTATAAACAGGCAATGGCTAGTCCGCAACGGAAACGATGGTCAGCCGGCATGGATTCAGAAATGGATTCCATGAAAAAGAACAAAGTCTGGGAATATGTAGACGCACCTGACGACTATCATCCGATAGGATGCAAGTGGGTTTACAAGAAGAAAAGAGGAGCTGGAGGCGAAGTCGAAACTTTTAAAGCTAGACTTGTAGCCAAGGGTTATACCCAAAGAGAAGGTGTGGACTATGAGGAAACTTTTAGTCTTGTTGCCATGCTCAAATCCATCCGAATTCTTCTCTCCATAGCTGCTGCTTTCGATTATGAAATCTGGCAGATGGATGTCAAGACTGCCTTCCTTAATGGGGTACTTGAAGAAACCATCTATATGGAGCAACAAGAAGGTTATGTTCTTCCTGGGCAGGAAAAGAAAGTTTGCAAGTTAAACAGGTCTATCTATGGACTTAAGCAAGCTTCTCGCTCATGGAACAAAAGGTTTGATGAAATCATCAAGACCTACGACTTTCTTCAAAATGAAGATGAACCTTGTGTTTACCAACTCAAGGAAGACCAAATAGTAGTATTCCTGGTCCTTTATGTTGATGACATTTTGATCATTGGAAACAATGTCAAGAAAATGACTCACATCAAGGAATGGCTCAACACTCAATTCGATATGAAAGATTTGGGTGAAGCAGCCTATGTTCTTGGTATTCAGATTATCAGAAACCGGAAGAACAGATCTCTTGCTCTCTCTCAAACAACCTACATAGACAAAGTCTTAGAGAGATTCTTCATGAACAACGCCAATGGGGCAAACATGCCTTCTAGATATGGTATTCGTCTATCTAAGGAACAGTCACCGACTGATCCTCAAGAGATAGAGGACATGGCGAATATTCCCTATGCCTCTGCAGTTGGAAGTCTAATGTATGCAATGTTATGCACTAGACCTGACATCTGTTATGCTGTTGGAATCGTGAGCAGGTATCAGTCTAATCCAGGTTAAGAACATTGGAATGCAGTTAAGTATATTCTGAAATACTTAAAGAGTACAAGGAATCTTGTGTTAGTCTACAAGGGTGGTGCTTTAAATCCCATAGGCTACACTGATTCAGATTTCCAGGCAAGTCTTGAAGACAGGAAATCTACATCTGGGATGGTGTTTACTCTTGGGGGTGGAGCAGTGGTTTGGAGAAGTGCTAAACAAACCGCGATATTGGACTCAACTATGGAAGCTGAATACATAGCAGAAATAGAAGCTGCTAAAGAACTTGTCTGGCTAAGAAAGTTCTTCACCAGCATAGGTGTTGTTCCTGGAATGGAAAAGCCTCTGGTACTACTCTGTGATAACAATGGAGCAATAGCAAACAGTAAAGAACCTCGAAGCCACAAGAGAAGCAAACACATTGAAAGGAAGTATCACATTATCAGAGAATACGTGGCAAGAGGGGATGTACTAGTTAAGAAAGTTGACACAAAGGACAACCTAGCTGATCCATTTACCAAAGTCCTGGCCGTGACAGCCTTTGAAAAGCACTGTAAGAATTTAGGATTAATTGATATGTACTAATTAGTTTTATATTAGTGCAAGTGGGAGTTTGTTAGGTTTTATGCCCTAAATAAAACTCCATTTCAATGTAATCTATTTTATTCAACATCAATAAAGAAACAGAAGTATTTTTCATTCATTTGTGTATGTTTTGGTTCACTTTATCAATTGCTTGTCTATTTGATTTATAAATTCATCTTAAACCTTTTTCACATACTTGATCATGTTTATTGTGCTGTCATCACATTGGAAAGTAAACATGACTATGTGAATAAAGTTTCCTAGATTTATCAGACACAGGGTTTTACTGATATGATAATCTACAACAAGAGTTTACTTGTATTTGGAGAAATACTATGTTCTTTCCAGAACATTGGTTAAAGTAAAGCTCAGGTTGAATGCATGGAGTATGCATCGGAAGGGACCGATATTGAACTTTGACTTAGATTTAATTAAACTTACCGTAGAATCTATTCAAGTCAATATCGCCAAGTTGATCCTAGATCAAATGATCTTAATCCTGTTATGATTAGGCTCAAGCTTGAAAGGCTATTCGTGTTCTTTGATTTGTTAGTTAAGCCTACTTTTAGGTCAGGGTGATACGTACATTTTGGGAACACGGTAGTGCAATTGAGTGGGAGCGCTAGCATAAACATGGAATCTATAGCTTCTATCTGGCGAATAGTAAGCAAAGGATGATCTCCTTCGAGCTTGACCAAACGAAAATAAATGGTGGAGATCTCATTTCACATAAGCTGAAATATCATTTATACGGGGTCAAGTGTTTTAAGGATAAAATACATAGTAGGGTGTTACGGTAATCTAATCCCTTTACAGTGTAGATCATTCATATAGAGGATCATTGATCAAATTAGGATTATAACAATGGATAACTAATGATGTGTCTATATGGTGGAACATATAGAGCATTCTATATACTGAGAGTGCAATTCTAAGTTCTATGCGTGGATTCAACGAAGAATTAATAAGTTAGTGAATTTTAGTGCTAAATTCTTGATCTACTTATTGGAAGCTCGGTTATATAGACCCATGGTCCCCGCACTAGTTGAGTTAATATTGTTTGTAAGACTCATGTAATTGGTTTTGATTAATCAATTATAATTCACAAATTAGACTATGTCTATTTGTGAAATTTTCACAAAGTAAGGGCGAAATTGTAAAGACAGAGTTAATAGGGGCATATTTGTTAATTATGATACTTCGTATGGTTCAATTAATAAATATGATAAATGACAATATTATTTAATAATTATTTATAGTTATTAAATAGTTAGAATTGGCATTTAAATGGTTGAATTAGGAAATTGGCATTTTTGAGAAAATCAGATACAAAAGGTGTTAAAATTGCAAAATTGCAAAAAGCAAGGCCCAGTCCACTAAGCCGTGGCCGACTACCTTTGTAGGCGTTTTAAGTTGATATTTTCATTATTTTAATGCCAAATAATTCAAACCTAACCCTAGTGGAATGCTATAAATAGATAGTGAAGGCTTCAGGAAAATTACACTTCACATCAGAAAAACCTGAGCCTCCTCTCTCTTCTCTAGCCGCCACTCTCTCTCTCTCTTCTTCCTTCATATTTCGAACCTACCTTAGTGATTAGAGTAGTTCCCACACACAGCAAGCAATACCTCAATCATAGTGAGGAAGATCGTGAAGAAAGATCATCAGCAAAGGAGATTCAGCATCAAGGATTCAGAGAAAGAGATCCAGGTTCAGATCTTGATAATACTCTGCTACAGAAAGGAAACAATGGTTAGAGATCTGAAGGGAAGGAGTCATTTAATTCCGCTGCACCCAATGTAAGGTTTCTTAAACTTTATATGTGTTTAATTTATCGTTTTAGAAAGTTCTTATTTAGGATGTTAATAAACATACTTGTGAGTAGATCTAAGATCCTGGTAAAATAATTTCCAACAACTGGCCTCAGAGCCATGGTAATTGATTTACTTACAAGAAATTTGGACTTTAAAACGATTGTTTGTTTGTTTTTGGATGGTATCATGTTGTATTGAGTGTTATTTGATGATTGATTGATGTTTGTGAATTTTTGTGAAAAATAATTGCGATTCTGTTACTGGAATTATTTTTATTGGATAGTATGGAAAAAGTTAAGCAAGTTACTTTTTTACAGAACTCAATTTCGATTTAATTTTAATTAGTTATGATTTTTTGAAGATTCGAAAAAATCGGGGCTCTCCTGAAATTTTTCCTGCGATCGTGAAAACTGTCCGTACAGCTCACAATTTTTTCGTTTTTCTTCGATTTTTCATGCTTTTTCATGGAATTAACTTCCGATTTTTTGTGTAGTTCTATATTTATACTATCACTATTCCTAATTCAATTCTAATTATCATTTTGAATTAATTTAATATTTTTTAAATTTAATTCAAGATATTAGTGTAATTTGAATTTGAATATAATTAGTATCTATCTTTTTGCTTAAAAATCTATCTTATTTTAAAATTTGATTATATCTTATCTTATTTTAAATTTAAAATAAGATAACTATAATCATGTAATTTTTAAATGATATAAGATATTTTGCTAATTTTTTTAAATTTTGTTATTTTATTTATTTAAATTACATTTAAAATTTGAAAAAGATATTCATTTATCTTTTCTAATTTTTTATTTAATTTTTATTTATAAAATAACATTTAAATTTTAAAAGTAGTTAGCAAATTTTTTGAAATGATATTTAGGTTGGTTGAAACCTAATTTTTCAAAATTGTAGGTTTAATTTTAAATTTAAATATTTAATTAAATTTCGATTTTTTTTTTTATTTTTTCAAATTTTTAAAAAATTTTCGAAATTTTTTTAATTAATTATTTTCGAAATTAATTATTTAATTTAAAATTAAATAAATCCTACATCCAACTATCCAACTAACCTTGTTGCAGGAGTATGTGTTTTAGCTTGTGTGTAAGTTTTCAAAACCTATTATTACTTGATTGGAAATAGCCATGGTTACTTTTTGCCAGATCTAATGATCTGATGGCTCCCTTGGTCAAGATAATAATTTGTAACAGGTATATTTACAATCTTCTTTCATCTGTGTATGACCTAGCAACATGATAGGACCCATCCAAAGTGTGCATGTGTGAGCCTATGTGTTTAATTTTATTATAGATGCATATAGGTTGTTTGTTGCTAAAATAAATTATCATAGTTCTTGATAGAATTTATTTAGGTCCATTTAGTTTTTGGGCCTATTCAATTAATAACAGTTGTTCTTATTATGGTTAAATTCCTCTCTTTTGGGCCTTGTGTGAGAGTTGGGAGTCATAGAAGTGGGTACGACATACTGAACCCAGCACCCCCTCACATGAACCACCCCAATTGTGAAGGCCCATTTGCCTGATTTGAATTACTGTACTAGGTTAATTACACTAGTTTAACCTAATTAAAAATTGATTAGCAACATAATTAATTTCATTTATTTTGAAATTAATTTAGAAAATCACAGTTTAAAGAATTTTATATTCTAAGCTAAACTATATGTATTTTCTTGTATTTAATTAAATATAGAATTATAACCATCTAGATTCTTTCTGAAGCTTAATTTAAATTTTTCATTAAATATTCCTGTTTAAGTTGATATTTAGTTATTTACAACTAACCAACTTAAATCTGAATATCTTTTGGATTTAAAATTTCAAAAATTAAGTTGAGGAATTTTAGGCATTGGTTATTAAGATTCTTTAGATATTTTTTAAGTTAATACCATTTCGAATATTAACTTAAAATGGAATATTTTAGATATTTTTTAGGTTAATATCTTTTCGAATATTAACTTAAAATGGAATATCTTCAAATTAAGTGGTTACAACTTAATTTTAAATTTAATTAAATCTGATTTGAAAGATATTTAAGTTGATTTTTTTTAGATTCTTCTAAAACAACTTAAGCGAGATATTTTCAAATTTGTTCCATTTAAATATTCGAATTTCTTTTTCGAATTTAAATAATAATTGAAAATTAATTAAAGTTGATTTTTTATTTAAACCAACTTTGATTTGTAATTTTTCAATATTATATTATGGAACTTGTTCGATATTTATTTGAATTTATTTTTCAAATTAAATAATAATTAAAAATTAATTAAAGTTGTTTTTTTTTTTATTTAAACCAACTTTAATTTGTAATATCGAATATTATGATTATACAAAATACATTTATATATATATTTTTAAATAATGAGCTTTTAATCAAAAGATATTCGATCTCCATTGTTGGTCTTACAATAGTTAAACTTTTTCAATATAACCTCGAGACGCTAGACTTCGTCCCCCTATGGATGGTTATTCGTTGAACACTTTTAACACCGTAAGATTTCATTTGATAAGTGTTTTGTGAGTTTTCGTCTCTATTTAGACTCTCCCCTACGGTGACTACTTAGAGATAAACTCATAAAACATGAAACAATGGTGGAAGCTCATAAAATGAGAATAACCTTGACTCTCGCCTACCGGGACAACGTTGGATTCTCATTTTGATCGAATAAAAGGTTGCTAAAATGTTTAATTTTAGATGAGCTGACAACTCTATTCAACTAATGTTATCTTTGACTCTCGCCTACCGGGACACTGTATTTCATTATGTTGGAAACCTTGGAAAATAAACTATGTTAGATTTAGTGTTTCTATAACATATGTCATTACTTGTTATTTTCTAAACTTGTGTATGAATTTTGAACCGAAACCTTACTTCTGTTTTATTGATGTGTTGTAGTGTCTATAATTCCGTTCTCATTCCACTCCTAGTTAATATTTTAGCAATTGAACTTGAAGTTATAAACTCCTTGTCAGAGTAATACTTCACATATGCTCATGATGGACTTTAAATTCCAGAAAGCAGGTAAGCTGGGAATTATTCACTCTTAAGAGCAAATAGTTCATAACTCCAAAAATCCTACTACTTCAAGCTTAGTTGAGAAGATAAGAGAAAGTGATTCCACTTCCTCAAGTTATACTTCACAACAAAATGAACTAGCAAGAACAACAATTAACAAACGAATAAGCAGTAATGCTTTAGTCTTCGAATCATGTGTGTTAGAGAATGATAAATCCATTTGGATTCTTGATTCTGGGTCTACAAACCATGTAAGTTGTTCATTGCAATTGCTTGAGAATTGGAATTATTTGAAATCCGGAGAGTTGAAACTTAAAGTTGGTAATGGCGAAATGGTTTCGGTTAGAGCTAGAGGAAAAGCCAAACTCAAGTTTCAAAACAGAATTTTGGAATTAGACAATGTCTTATACATTCCAAATTTCAGTAGAAACTTGGTCTATTTGTGAAATTTTCACTAAGTAAGGGCGAAATTGTAAAGAAAGAGTTAATAGGGGCATATTTGTTAATTATGATACTTCGTATGGTTCAATTAATAAATATGATAAATGACAATATTATTTAATAATTATTTATAGTTATTAAATAGTTAGAATTGGCATTTAAATGGTTGAATTAGGAAATTGGCATTTTTGAGAAAATCAGATACAAAAGGTGTTAAAATTGCAAAATTGCAAAAAGCAAGGCCTAGTCCACTAAGCCATGGCCGGCTAACTTTGTAGGCTTTTTAAGTTGATATTTTCATTATTTTAATGCCAAATAATTCAAACCTAACCCTAGTGGAATGCTATAAATAGATAGTGAAGGCTTCAGGAAAATTACACTTCACATCAGAAAAACCTGAGCCTCCTCTCTCTTCTCTAGCCGCCACTCTCTCTCTCTTCTTCCTTCATATTTCGAACCTACCTTAGTGATTAGAGTAGTGCCCACACACAGCAAGCAATACCTCAATCATAGTGAGGAAGATCGTGAAGAAAGATCATCAACAAAGGAGATTCAACATCAAGGATTCAGAGAAAGAGATCCAGGTTCAGATCTTTATAATACTCTGCTACAGAAAGGATACAAGGGTTAGAGATCTGAACGGAAGGAGTCATTTAATTCCGCTGCACCCAATGTAAGGTTTCTTAAACTTTATATGTGTTTAATTTATCGTTTTAGAAAGTTCTTATTTAGGATGTTAATAAACATACTTGTGAGTAGATCTAAGATCCTGGTAAAATAATTTTCAACAATTGAGTGGGAGCGCTAACATAAATATGGAATCTATAGCTTCTATCTCGCAAATAGAAGTAAAGGATGATTTCTTTCGAGCTTAACCAAACGAAGATAAATGGTGGAGATCTCATTTCACTTAGGTGAAATATCATTTATACAGGGTTAAGTGTTTTAAGGATAAAATACATTGAAGGTGTAGCGGTAACAGTAGTGCCTTTTCAATGTAGATCATCTATATAAAGGATCATTGATCACATTAGGGTTATAACAATGGATAACTAATGACGTGTCTATATCGTGGAACATATAGAGCGTTCTATATGACTGAGAGTGCAATTCCAAGTTCTAAGTGTGGATTCAATGAGGAATTAATAAGTTAGGGAATTTACTTGGTAAATTCGGTTCGACTTATTGGAAGCTCGGTTATATAGACCCATGGTCCCCATACTAGTTGAGACCATACTGCTTGTAAGACTCAGTTAATTGATTTTGATTTATCAATTATAATTCTAAAAGTTAGACTATGTCTACTTTATGAATTTTCACTAAGCAAGGGCGAAATTGTAAAGAAAAGAGATTTTAGGTTTATTTATTGATTAAGAGACTTAATATGTCTAAATTAATAAATATATTAAATGGCAATATTATTTGATAATTATTTCCAAGTTATTAAATAATTAGAATTGGCATTTAAAAGGTTAAATTGGAAAATTGGCATTTTTGAGAAAATGGAAATGGAAAATAACAAAATGGGAAAGTTGCAAAGTGAGGCCCAATCCCTTTGTATGGCCGGCCCTATGCATAGGAAATTCCATTTGTAGTTTCCATTATTTTAATGCCATACAATTCTAACCTAAACCTAGAGGGTTTTCTATAAATAGAAAGTGTTGGCTTAAGGAAATGACACACATCTTTGATCACTTTGTTTCCCTCAGAAAATGCCTCACACGCCACCTTCTCTCTCTCTTTTCTTCTTTGTATTTTCGAAAATCCTTGAGTGATGAGTAGTGCCCACACACATCAAGTGGTACCTCAATCATAGTATGTAAGACTATGGAAATTCTGCATCAAAGAAGGAGAAAAGAAGATCCAGGTTCAGATCTTGGTGATGCTCTGCTACAGAAAGGAATCAAGGGCTAGAGATCTGAACGGAAGGAGTCATATTATTCCGTTACACCCACTGTAAGGTTTTCTTAACTTTATATGTGTTTATTTTCATTGTTTTATACATGATAGTAAATAGATCCTGGTAAAATAATTTCCAACAGTATATTCACCTAGGACATAACCTACGACTAGTTAAGAGTCA
Source organism: Cannabis sativa (assembly GCF_029168945.1). Taxonomy (NCBI): domain Eukaryota; kingdom Viridiplantae; phylum Streptophyta; class Magnoliopsida; order Rosales; family Cannabaceae; genus Cannabis; species Cannabis sativa. The sequence continues at coordinate 68,760,272 of NC_083602.1, forward strand.
CAATGCATGTCTAGGTGGTTAGCTCGCGCTCCGTGTGCTAGCTTGGGGCCAGCATTCAGAGCTTCATGTTCTGCCTCGTTGTTAGAAGATTTGTAACCAACCTTGTTACTTCATGCCTCAGTTGCCCCCCAGGTGCCTTGGGGTCCATGCTTGCATCGGGTTGGTGGTCAATGTACATCTTGTGTTCTTGCTCTTGCTTTTCTCCTGAACTTTGAGAGATTCGGGGAGATATGCCTCTATGATTAGCCATGAAGCTGGTGAGAGCTTGGCCTTTGTTGGCCATGCTTGGTTGATAGGTGGCCTTATATTGGCCAAGTCTCTATAGTTCACTTGAGTAGTTGGCCTAATGCTCCAAGTTTCTGTAGAACCTGCTGCAACTATTAATCGGTGTACACCATTATGGGGTGTGCCTAGAAGTAGGGCCTTAACTTTCTAGAAGCCAAGAGCAAGTTGTAGGTCAGCTTCTCCATGAGGGGGTACCTACTTTTGGTGTCGGTTAGGCTTTTGCTGATGTAGTATACAAGGTGTTGTACACCATCTTCTTCTCTTGTGAGGATAGTAATCACATGATGTTTTATGACTCCTAGGTGTATGCCTAGCTCTTCATTGTCTAGGGGTTTAGACAACATAGGTGGTTGAGCCAATTGTTTCTTCAGCTCTTGGAATGCGTTTTCACATTCCTCTGTCCACTTGAATATTTATTACTCTTGAGAATGTTGAAGAAGGGTGCACATTTGTCTGTAGACTTGGACACAAATTTGCGTTTGGCTTCGTACTTCCTTGATGGTTGTGGGTGACTCCATGTCCAAAAAGGACTTGGTGCTTGTTTGGGTTCGAGCTTCATGTTGTGGCTGGGGAGGATTTTGAAATTCGTCTAGGTCCTCCATATGCACCCAACCTTTTTAGACTTGACAAGCATGTCGTCCAAACCTCCATGTTGCGGCCAATAGGAACATTGAACATTTTGTTCACAGGCCTTTGATATGTGGTCTTTGCATTCTTCAGCTCTGAAGGGCATGACTTTGTAGCAATACATGCCTAAGTCTGTCATGAAGCTTGTATGCTCCTGGTTTGGTGGATGCATCTTCTATTTCTTGGCTTTGGACATGTCCAAGTTGTAACAAAGACAGGCAGATTGCTGATCTCCTCTCGACATCCTACCTCATGCCTTGTTGGGAATTTCAGGCAAATGTGGTAGATGGATGTTATCGCCTTCAGGTTGCATATGTCTGGTCAACCTATCATGGTGTTGAAAGCCGAGGGAACATCGATTATGACAAACTGCACCTTTAGAATTCTGGTGGTTAGATTTTCTCCAACAGAGAGGGGTAATTTGATATACTCGATGGGTGCGATGCCTTGGCCAAAGAGGCCATGCATCACTTAATTATAGGATGCCAAGTTAGCGAGTTGGAACCTCATCTTTTCATGTGTTGATTTTGAAAAGAATGTTGAAGGAGGCTCTTTTGTCCACCATGTATCTTGCTGCAGTCATATTCTTGATTTATGCGGTAACGACCAGGTGGTCGTTGTTCGGGAAACTGTCTTTGGTAGGATCTCCTTTTTGAGAAAAGATTATGGGCTCTCCAAGCTTTGGTTGCTTAGATTCTCATTCTTTTCCTGCCAGGAAGTCACTTTTGAGCTCGTGATGGAGTGTTCTGTTGGATTATATTTTACCAGGACCTAGATTTACTAACAAGTATGTTTTTAATATCCTAAATACGAATCTCTAAAATGATGAAACTTAAACACATATAAAGTATGAGAAAACCTTACATTGGTTGCAGTATAATTAAATGACTCCTTCCACTCAGATCTCTAACCCTTGTATCCTTTCTGTCGCAGAGTATAATCAAGATCTGAGCCCAATACTCCTTCAGCTGTTTGGATTCTTCATAGTCTTACATACTATGATTGAGGACTAACTTGCTATGGGTGGGCATGGACTCAATCATAAAAAGGCTCGAATTTTATGTGAAGAACACTATAGAATTTCGAAATTAGAAGAGAGAAAAGAAGAAGAAGTCTCAAACTCTCTAGTTGTTTGACAAGATGTAAACTAGGTTTAGAGTCATTAGTTAGATTAAGAGATCATTCTTTTCTTTTAATACTAATTCACTTAAGGTTAGGATTGAATTATATGGTTTAAAAAAATGATAAAATAATAGCAAAAATAGGTTATAGTGGGCGGCCATGATGTGGGCCCAACACCAGTTATATTTTTGCCATTTTTCTTAACCATTTATCTATTATTTTACAAATGCCATATTTTCTAATTTCAATCCTATAAATGCCAAAAATATTTATTTAATAATTATGACTAATTATCAAATATATTTGTCATTTATATTATTTATTAATTAGACTCCACAAAGTCTCTTAATTAACAAATAAACCTTAAAATCCTATTTCTTCATGCCATACCTTAGTGAAAATTCATAAATAAGACATAGTCTAATTTAGAATTATAATTGATTAATTAAAATCAATTAAGTGAGTCTTACAAGTAGATTGTCTCAACTAGTATGGGGACCATGGGCCTATATAACCGAGCTTTCAATAAGCAAATCTAGAATTTACCAAGTAAATTCCCTAACTTATTAATTCGTCCTTGCACCACTATAGATTTGGAATTTCGCTCTCAATTATATAGAACGCTCTATATGTTCCACGATATAGATACGCTATAAATTATCTATTTATTATGATTCTAATAATCAACGATCCTCTATAGATGATCTACACTGAGTAGGGACAAATTTATCGTTACACCCTTCAATGTATTTTATCTTTAAAACATTTGGCTACCTATAAATGATATTTATGTGAACTAATATAATCACTGAAATGAGCGCTGAACCATTTATCTCTATTAAGCCAAGCTCGAAGGAAATCATCGTTTCACTTCTATGTCCATATAGAAGCTATAGATTTCGTATCTATGATTAGCGCTTCCACTGAATTGAACTACCATGCCCTTAATCTATATGTCACGAGAAGAACCATTGGTCAACTTTAACAAACAGATTGAAGAATACAAATAATACAATTGAACTAGAACCTAACCATCTCGGGATTGAGATCATTTGATCTAAGATCAACTAGGTGATATTGAATTGAATACATATTACGGTAAGTTTATTATATCTTATCCAAGTTCAATATCGGTCCCTTTAGATGCATACTTCATACATCCAACCCAAGCTTACTTTAATCAATGTCCTGGAAAGGACATAACACTTATCCAAGGTGCAAGTAAACTATATTGTAGATTATCCTATCAGTTAAACCCTGTGTACTGATAAATCATAGGAATACATTTAATCACACAATCTTGATTACTTTCCACTGTGTTGACAACACAATAAACAAGAATACCAATGTGAATAGGATTTGGATGAATTTATAAACCAAATAAATAATTAAATAATCACATGAACCAAACAACACATTAAATAAGTAATGAAAATAAATATGTTTCTTTATTGATAAATGAATATAGAAAAGATTACATTGAAATAGAGTTTTATTTAGGGCACACAGCCTAACAAACTCCCACTTGCACTAACATAAAACAATCCGTACATTTCAATTAATCTTAGATTCAACCTGTGCTTTTCAAATATAGTTACAGTCAAAACTTTGGTGAATGGATCAGCTAAGTTGTCTTCAATATCCACTTTCTCCACCAATACATCCCCTCTCGCCACATATTCCTTGATGATGTGGTATTTCCTCTCTATGTGTTTGCTTCTCTTGTGGCTTCGAGGCTCTAAATTGTTGGCTATGGCACCAGTGTTGTCATAAAGTAAAACTAGTGTTTTTTCCATTCCAGGAATAATATCAAGTCCTAAGAAGAACTTTCTTAGTTAGACTAGTTCCTTAGCAGCCTCAGTGGCAGCTATGTATTCGGCCTCTATGGTAGAGTCTGATATTGTGATTTGCTTAGCACTTCTCCAAACAACTTCTCCACCCCCAAGAGTAAAAACTATCACAGATTTAGACTTCTTGTCATCAAGACAAGCTTGGAAATCTAAGTCGATATAGCCTACGAGATTTAAAATACCACCCCTGTAGACTAAGTCAAAATGCCTTGTACTTTTTAAATACTTCAGAATATGCTTAACTGCAGTCCAATGCTCCTCTCTTGGGTTTGTCTAATACCTGCTCACAATTCCTACTACATAGCAAATGTCAGGTCTAGTGCATAACATTACATACATTAGACTTCCAATTGCTGAAGCATAAGGAATCCTTCTCATGTCCTCTATCTCTTGAGGATCAGTGGGACACTGTTCCTTAGATAAACGGATACCAGGTCTAGAAGGCATCACTACCCTTTGGTATTTGTCATTGAAAATCTCTCTAACACCTTATCAATGTAAGCTTTTTGAGAGAGAGTAATATATTTGTTCTCCTGGTTTCTAATGATTTTAATACTAAGAACATAAGCAGCTTCACCCAAATATTTCATTTCGAATTGAGTGTCAAGCCATCTTTGATGCCAGTCATTTTCTTGATATTGTTGCCAATAATCAAAATGTCATCAACATAAAGGACCAGGATACTACCACTTAATTATCCTTGAGTTGCTAAACACAAGGTTCATCATCATTTTGGTAAAAGTTGTAGGTTTTGATTATTTCATCAAACCTTTTGTTCCAAGAACGAGAAGCTTGCTTGAGTCCATAAATGGACCTATTGAGTTTGCAAACTTTCTCTTTCTGTCCTAGAAGCATATAATCTTCTGGTTGCTCCATATAGATGGTTTCTTCAAGAATTCTGTTAAGGAAAGCTGTCTTGACATCCATTTGCCAAATTTCATAATCGAAAGCAGCAACCATGGAGAGAAGAATTTTGATGGATTTGAGCATGGTGACCGAACTAAAAGTATCCTCATAGTCCACACCTTCTCTTTGGGTATAACCCTTAGCGACAAGTCTAGCTTTAAAAGTTTTGACTTCGCCACATCACCTCTTTTCTTCTTATAGACCCACTTACATCCAATTGGATGATGATCATTAGGTGCGTCTACATATTCCCAGACTTTATCCTTTTTCATGGAATCCATTTCTGAATCCATACCGACTGACCATTGTTTCTGTTCTGGACTTGCCATTGCCTGTTTATAGGTTAATGGATCGTCATCAATACCATCACCAACGACTATATTGATTTCACCATTCAAGCCATAACGAGCTGGTTTTGTGGAAACCCTCCTACTACGACGAGGAGCTGTGACCTTCTGAACAGGAACATTAGTGGTAGATTTCTCAATTCTATCAACTTGCATTGGTTCAACTAAGGGAGTGGGATTATCCTCTACTTAAGTAGAATACGATGGAACATTAGTTGAAGTTATATCTGAAATCATTTCCTCTAGTACTACTTTACTTTGCGTCTTGAAATTCTTAATATAGTCATCTTTAAGGAAAGTGGCGTTCATGGAAACGAACACTTTATTATCCTTGTGACTATAAAATAGTCAACCCCTAGTCTCTTTAAAATTTCCAACAAACATGCAAACCTCAGTTTACTTTTCAAGTTTGCCATCTTTCTTTCTCAAGACACGAGGAAGGTACCCCTAGATTTTGTAACAGCGTAAACTGGGCATACGACCATTTCATAATTCTAAAGGTGTCTTAGGGTCTGATTTAGATGGAACAACATTTAAAATGCCAGTTTCCATCTAAATAGCATATCCCCAGAAGGACGTAGGTAGAGTTGAATAGCTAAGCATGGACCTAACCATTTCCAAAAGTGTACGATTTCTTCTTTCTACAACTCCATTTTACTGTGGAGTGCTAGGGGCAGTCAGTTGGGATTCAATTCCAAGTTCAATGAAATGATCTTTGAACTGTATATCCATATATTCTCTACCCCTATCAGTTCGCAAGATCTTTAAAGTTTTACTCAATTAGTTTTGAGCCAATGCTAGAAACTCTTGAAACTTCTCAAACGTTTCAAATTTCTTATGCATAAGGTAAGTATGACCATATTTAGAGTAATCGTCAATGAAAGTGACAAAGTACTCATAACCACCTCTAGCTTTGACATTCAGTGGTAGTAAATCTTTGGTATGCTCTCCCTTTGTAGAGAAAGAGCGCTTTGTCATTTTGCCTTCTAGGCAAGATCCATAAACTGGTAATTCACCTAAGGTGACATTTTTCAATGGACCACCTTTGGTTAACCTGTGAAGTCTATCATAGCCTATATGACCAAGACGTAAGTGCCATAGATATGTTTCGTCTTTATTATCGATCTTTTACCTTTTGTGGTTTTTAGGTTTAGCTATCTTAAACAGTTCGTTATTAAGCACAATTGGTTCATATGGTCTAAGAACATAAAGCCTTTATTCTGTAAATGCAACACAAATTTGAATGTCATTACGAGAAATGATAGAACCAGAACTCAAAAAATTCAATTTATTCAATTTGAAATTTAGAATAAATAGAACATTGTCTAAATTCAAAGTTCTGTTCTGAAACTTGTGTTTTGCTTTTCCTCTAGCTCTAACCAATACTATTTCACCATTACCAACTTTAAGTTTAACTCTCCAAATTTTAAATAATTTCAATTTTCAAGCAATTGCAATGAACAACAGACATGATTAGTAGATCTAGAAACAACAATCCAAATGGATTTGTCATTCTCTAAAACACATGATTCAAAAACTAAAGCATTACCATTGTTCTTAGTGTTGAGAAATCTGGGACATTTTTATTCGAAATGTTCCTTCTGTTCACAATTTGAACATTGAATGATATGTCTGCTTAATTGTTTTTGAGTTGTTTTTATTGCTAGTTCAATCTGTTGTGAAAGATAATATGAGGAAGTGGAAGCACTTTCTCTATTCTTTTTCAACAGAGCCTGAAGTAGTAGGATTGTCAAAGTAATTATTCTCAATATCTTCAGCTTTCTTTTTGCCTTTATCTGCAGTACTGGAGAGGGACCTCCTGGCAAGTGACAATGTCCTTTCATAAGCACTCATAAGCACGCAATTCAGCATACAACTTGTCTATGTTGGACGAGTTTCAATTGCTAATCATAAAAGATACAACAAAATGCTTAAACTCAGGTGATAAGCTGTTGACAATAAATTGAACTCTTTGATGTCTTGATAAGAAAATTCCCAGCGTAGTTGCTTTCTGGAATTTCAAGTCCATCATGAAAAAGTGTGAAGTGATACTCTGACCAAGAGTCAACTTTGTACTTTTGAGTTCATTTGTAAAGGCATATACTAATCGAGGATTGCGGTGTGGGTTGAACATTTTGACACTACAAATATCAATAAACATAAATAAATTTTTGGTTCAATTAAATTCATACACAAGTTCAAAAAATAACAAGTAAGGAAATATGTTTGCAAAAATACCAAAATAAAACATATTAATTATTTTCCAAGGTTTCCAACATAATGAAATACAGTGTCCTGGTAGGCGAGAGTCAAAGATAACATAAGTTGAATAGAGTAGTCAGCTCATTTAAAATGGACATTGTTTTAGCAACCTTTTATTCGATCAAAATAAGAACCCAACGTTATCCCGGTAGGAGAGAGTCAAGGTTATTCTTATTTTATGAGCTTCCACCATTGTTTCATACTCTGTAAGTTTATATTTAAGTAGTCGCCGTAGGGGAGAGTCTGATAGAAACGAAAACTTACAAAATACTTATCATATAAGATCTTACGGTGTTAAATGTTTCAAGGAATAACCATCTATAAGGGGGACAAAGTCTAGCGTCTCGAGGTTATATTGAAACATTTAACCATGTAAGACCAACAATGGAGATCAGATATCTCTTTGATTAAAGCTCATTGTTTAAAAAATATATTTTTAATTAATCATTTATTTTAATCTATATATTTTAATGATGAAAATAACTTAATTTAAGTTGGTCTAAAATTAATTAAGAATTATTTTTCAAATTTAATTTAATTTTCAAAATTAAATTTTGAAAATCTAATTTATATATTATTTTGAAATTATATAAAATATAATAAAATAAATTCCTAAAAATAACTAATTTAAGTTGTTCTGAAATAACTAAATTTTCAACTTAAATAGTTTTTCAAAATTTAATTAAATAACAAATTAGGTATCTTGAACTAATCACCTTATTTTAAAAAATATCCACATTTAATGTAAAGACCGCTTAGTTTAATTTGGAAATTAGCAGTTAATCATGTTTAATTATGAAAATTATTTATAGATATTTAAATAATTATTTATGCTATTATTGTTGAACTCTGAAATGCATTTTATGTCATTTAGTGATTTTCATAAGTTTGCATTTTCGGTGCCCGGTAACATGAAACTCAGTGTTTGGCTCAGTAAAATCACAACTTAGTATATTAGTAGATTGGGACGGTTTATTAGACATTGGGAATGTGAGGATTGGCCGGGAATTTAGAACTTTCCAAAATACCCCTTTAGTGTTATTTATGTTATTTTAGCATGGAGGGGCAAATTGGTCATTTTGCCCCATTGTTATTTTGTCCTTTAGTAGACTTAATAATTGGAAATTAAATGTTATTTGATTGTTATTGTTGGCTGAAGTAAAAGGTGGTAATTGCATTTTCACTCTCATTATTCAAAGAGTCCAAACTTAGAAAATTTAGAAATTTCAAAAGCTCTTTCTCTCTCTCTCTCTCTCTCTCTCTCTCTCTCTCTCTCTCTCTCTCTCTCTCTCTCTCTCTCTCTCTCTCTCTCTTTTCGGCCAAGCTTGGGAGCTGCTAGGGCTGGATTTTCTTGCTTGATTCAAGTAATTTTCAACAAGTTTAGAGTGATTCTAGTAGATGTAATTCTTGTCTAGCTTCTCTTCTTTTATTTTCTTGAATTTTTGATGAAAAGATGATGTTTGCATGCTTAGTTTAGGTTGTTGTTGTTGCTGTGATTTTGTTGTTGTTTGTAGAGGTTTAAGCATGATTATTTGAGGATAATTAAGCTGCTTGTGATGCATGATAGTTAGGTTGTTTAGAGTTATGGAATTTTTAGTTCAAAAGCTTAAGTTTTCAAAGAGAAAGTTGGAAATTTGTTGCTGTGATTGTTGCATGAGCTTGTGTTTGTTTTCTGCAGCTTTAGTAAGCATGTTTAAGCAGTTTTGGGCTGATTTGAGTGCATGATATGTTGCTTACAGTGACGAAGCCAGAAATTTAGTTGAGTGAGGGCTTGAATAAATATTAAGCCAAAACTAATAAAAATAATGATAAATGTATCTTTCAAATTTTCATCTTCAACAAAATAAAATAATACTGTTGACAAAAATAAAATAAAATATTGTCAATGGTATTATTTTTATTTTTAATAAAGTAATATTTTTTTTATTATTTGTATTGGACTACTTTTAAAATGGGCTTGATTAGAATAAGAGTAGGCTCATGAATCATGATTAAGATATTGAGTGAGGGCTTTTGTGAATTGGACTTTAATAAATTGAACAAAGTGAATTAATATATGTATATATCTACATATAAAAAATTTGATGTATATATTTGAGTGAGGGCTTTAGCCCACACATGGGCTAAAGTCCCTCCGTCCCTGGTTGCTTAGTCAAGTTTTGTGTTTTAGAACTCAATCTTGAACCTTTAATGGTGAAATGAGTTTCTGTGGTTGAAGCTCGGTTTTGTTGCTTTAGAAATGCTCTATGAGATGTTTAGAACAGGTCTGGAAGGTTTTGTTTGAATTGGTTTAGATTTGAGCAAGTTATGAATTTTTGAATGCTTCCTGCGAGGAACCGGAATTCTGGTTGTGCATCCGGAATTCCGGATGGGGTTCAGGAATTTCTAGAACCGAAATTTCGGTTGTGCAACCGGTCTGCCGGTTGGGGAATTTTTTGGAACCCTAGAATTCCTCGTTTTTTATGTTATTTGGGGTATTGCCATGCTTTTTATCGATAGGGAAACTTTTAGTTCCTAGTTTAAGTCCCCGGGAAGTGATTTAGCGTATCACTTATAGTGTTGTGATTATTATGGTTTAGGAGCCTGTAATCCGCCGCGCAGTTCGTTCCAGTCAGGTTGACCGGCACACCTGAATTCGGAATCCAGGTAAGATTAGTATAACAGTATGCACATATATTACATGTTTAGCGTGCATGTAGGAAGCCTGTTAGATTACATTAGATATGTATGTTGGCTTCGAACCATCCGACTGTGTCACATTGGTACAGGCTAGAGTATGACTAGCAACTGGAGTATGACCAGTGTACCGAGTATAGGCTGACACTGTATCACATTGGCACAGGCTAGAGTATGACTAGCAGCTGGAGTATGACCAGTGTGCCGAGTATAGGCTGATACTAGGGTTGGTGGTTCTGTACTATTTGACGTATCACATCAGTACAGGCTAGAGTATGACTAGCAGCTGGAGTATGACCAGTGTACTGAGTATAGGCTGATACTGTAACACATCGGTACAGGCTAGAGTATGACTAGCAGCTGGAGTATGACCAGTGTACCGAGTATAGGCTGTTACTTGTCAATAGTACCGTCTTATGAACGTTCAGGACTCAGTATCGTGTGGGACACGGCAGTTAGGGTTATGGTCAGGGGTATGGGCATCTGATCATAACTCGGGATTTATATATGATTATTATTATGCTTTTCTTACTGAGTCTGTCGACTCACAGTGCTATGTTTATGTGTAGGTAAGGGCAAGGCTAAGGCTGAAGAACCGTGAGAGCGAGCCGGTGAAGATTGTACATGTCGGGGCGGTTAGGCCTAGAGCGTACGATCCTCGGGACAGCAAGGCTATTTTTGTAATTTGTCGCTAGGCGACAAGTATTTTGTATAGTCAGTGAACTTTTGTAAAAGGTTTTATAATCGGGATGCCGAGTATTTTGTATAAATATTTTATAAGTTTAATTAAAAAGAAAAAATTTTAATTAATCACGATTTCCATAAACCTCGTTGATTAGCAACGAGCTGCACAGTATGTTTAAAAATCACGTAATACGCCTATGCTAGTTAGCGTGTTAAAATTTGGTATTAGAGCCGCCAGGTTGTCTTCTGAAGATCGTCACGACATGTACAATTATCATCAACAGTTAGCGCGTTCTACGGTTCAGTAAGCTTTTATTGCTTTAGTAGTTTATTTATTTATTATGAAATAAGAAAAGTCTGATAGGAAGCTTGTTAGTAGCCTGATAGTAGAATAGGCGCATGTTTTGTTTTTAATTTGCAAATTAAGCGACATTAGTAAGCTCTCGTTGATCGTGACCTGAAGTGCCAACTCGGGGTTTCGAGGCTGTTCAGACTAGATGGACGCCAGACGAAATATTAGGAGTCAGGGCATCTCAGTTGGGTCAGATCAGGGTCAAGGAGCTCAGTTTTCCCCAAGTGTTAGGAGCCGAGGTAGAGGTCCCAGGGGCAGGGCTCATGGTCGGGGTGATGTTAACTCGCCACAGGCTGCCCAAGTCAATCAGGAAGCCCAGAATCGGAAAGTTAGGTTTGTTGAAATGCAAGCCAGAATAGAGGAGCAAGATAATGAGATTCAGAGATTGAGGCAGCAGGGTGCTCCTGCAGTGCCGGTGCCAGAAGTTCCAGTGGCACCCGCCCCTGTTGCCCAGGCCGAGATAGTAGTAGCGGCAAACAGAATGGAACCCCTGTATGAAAGGTTCCGCGAACAGTTACCTCCGGTTTTTTTGGGAGGTCCGGACGTCATGGAAGCTGAGCAGTGGCTATCAGTAATTACGAGATTATTGGATTTTATGAGTGTGACGGAATACACTACGCAGTTTGATCGGTTGGCGAGGTTGGCCTCGGGAATTGTGCCAACCGATTTCAGTAAGAAAGAAAAATATCTTGATGGACTTAATGTGAAGATCAAGTATGACCTTATGATCACTACCGACGACAAGATCACCTATGCTGAGATGGTGGATATAACACTGCGAGCTGAGGGCGCAGTTGGATGTATGTTGGAGTCAGTTAGGACTCCAGTGAGTGGCAGGGCTCCTACCCCTCCTGCATCAGGTTTCAGCAGGGGAGGTAGTGGTTCGGCCATGGATCAGAAGAGGAAATCATCCACTGCATCCGGTGGTTCGGGGCAGAACAAGAGGTTCCGAGGGAACCAGAATCAAGGCGGTCGTCAGGGTAGTGTTGAGACCCGTTATTCCTACCCGGAGTGTCCCATTTGTAAGAGGCATCATTCGGGTGAGTGCTAAGGTCAGGGATGTTTTTAGTGTGGCAGCCAGAATCTTTAGTAAATTGGATAGATCGTGGGATAGGTGTGAATCAGGGTTTGGAACCCTATTACTTGGCGGAGAGTTAGTTATCTCCAAAAGGTGGATTAGGTCTATGTCGATCAGAATAGATGGTAGAGAGTTAAGTGCTGACTTGATAGAGATGAGCCTAGTAGAGTTCGATATTATTTTAGGAATGGATTTCCTATCTAGGTACTCGGCCAGTATTGATTGCAAGAGGAAGATGGTGATCTTCCAACCGGAAAGTGATGAACCATTTGTGTTTGTTGGTTCAGTTCGGGGATCTCGGATCCCGGTGATTTCGGCCATGTCAGCTAAAGAGTTATTGCATGGCGGTTGTTTAGGGTTTCTGGCCGTGGTGATGGACACCACTCGGCCAGATACCATTCGGCCAGAGGACATCAAGGTGGTTCGGAAATTTCTAGATGTTTTTCCCGAAGAACTTCCAGGGTTACTGCCTTAGCGGGAGATTGATTTCGTTATAGATCTGGCACCAGGAGTGGAACCGGTTTCCAAGGCTCCGTATAGAATGGCTCCAGCTGAACTTAAGGAATTAAAGATTCAGCTTCAGGGGTTGCTTGACATTGGGTTTATTCGACCAAGTGTGTCACCCTGGGGAGCTCCGGTTTTGTTCGTTAAAAAGAAAGATGGAACTATGAGGATGTGTATCGATTACAGAGAATTGAACAAGCTAACAGTGAAGAATAAATATCCATTACCTAGAATCGATGATCTGTTCGATCAACTTCAGGGGAAGACGGTCTTTTCAAAGATTGATCTCCGATCGGGTTATCATCAGTTGAAAATCTGAGAGGACGACATTCTGAAGACGACTTTCCGTACTAGGTATGGACATTATGAATTCCTGGTTATGTCGTTTGGACTAACCAATGCTCCTGCAGCATTTATGGATTTGATGAATAGAGTATTCAAGGATTTCCTCGATATCTGTGTGATTGTGTTTATCGAAGACATCCTCGTGTACTCTCAATCAGAAGAGGAGCATGAGTTGCATCTTCAGATGGTTTTGCAGCGACTTCGGGAACACAAGCTTTATGCCAAATTCAAGAAATGTGAATTCTGGCTATCTCAGGTGTCCTTCTTAGGGCATATTGTTAGCAAAGATGGGATCAAGGTGGATCCCGAGAAGATAGAATCCGTCAGGGATTGGCCGAGACCGAAGACAGTGACAGAAATTAGAAGCTTCTTGGGTTTAGCCGGGTATTATCGTAGGTTCGTGGAAGGGTTTTCCAAGATCTCAACACCCTTAACCGAACTTACAAAGAAGAATCAGCGGTTTGTCTGGTCAGACAAGTGCGAAGCTAGTTTTCAGGAGCTGAAACAGAGATTGATTACCGCTCCAGTGCTAGCTTTGCCTTCAGACAACGAGAAATTTGTAGTTTATTGCGATGCATCCAGACAGGGTCTGGGGTGTGTGCTGATGCAAGCCGATCGGGTTATCGCTTATGCCTCCCGTCAGTTAAAGGATTACGAACAGCGATACCCGACTCATGATCTAGAGTTGGCCGCGGTGGTTTTTGCATTGAAGATCTGGCGGCATTACCTTTACGGAGAAAGGTGTGAAATCTATACCGACCATAAAAGTCTCAAATATTTCTTTACTCAGAAAGATTTGAATATGAGACAGAGGCGTTGGTTGGAATTAGTGAAAGATTACGACTGTGAGATTCTCTATCACCCTGGGAAGGCCAATGTAGTGGCCGATGCCCTGAGCAGGAAGGGTCCCGGGCAGGTAGCTAGCATGATTCAGATCTCACCTCAGTTAGCTGAAGACATGGTTAAATCCAACATTGAGTTTGTGGTAGGTCAGCTTCACAACTTAACGCTGCAATCTGATCTGTTAGAAAGAATTAAAGCCGCTAAGATGACTGATCTAGAGTTAGTGAAAATCAGAGATGAAGTTTCGGCTGGTCAAGCCAGGGATTTTTCAGTGTCAGATAACGGCATGCTTTTGTATAAAGCTAGGGTTTGCGTTCCGAATAGTGTGGAACTCAGGAATGAGATCTTTGAGGAGGCTCATTCTACTCCTTATTCTCTGCATCCCGGCACCACTAAGATGTACCAAGATCTTAAACCGTACTTCTGGTGGAGCGGTATGAAGAAGAATTTGGTAGAATTCGTATCGAGATGCCTCACTTGTCAGCAGATTAAGGCTGAACATCAGAGACCAGCAGGGTTGTTGCAGCCTTTAACCCTACCTGAATGGAAGTGGGAAGATATCACGATGGATTTCGTGGTTGGGTTACCTAGAACCACGGGCTTATTTGATTCCATCCGGGTAGTGGTAGATCGATTCACGAAATCTGCTCATTTTCTGCCTGTTAGAACAACCTTTACAGTGGATCAGTTGGCAGAATTGTATGTTAGAGAGATTGTAAGACTTCACGGGATACCGAAGTCTATAGTTTCGGATAGGGATCCGAAGTTCACCTCCAAGTTTTGGCAGAGTTTGCAACGAGCAATGGGTACAAAACTAAAATTCAGTACAGCATTCCATCCTCAGACAGATGGTCAGTCCGAAAGGACAATTCAGATATTGGAGGACATGTTACGAGCCTGTGTTATGGATTTTGAAGGCTCTTGGAATATATATCTACCGTTGATAGAATTTTCTTACAACAACAGTTATCAGAGTACAATAGGGATGGCTTCCTATGAATTGTTATACGGTAGGAAGTGTAGATCTCCCATCCACTGGGATGAGACAGGGGAGAGGAAATACTTAGGTCCGGAGTCAGTGCAGCGAACCAATGACGCAATTGAAAAGATAAAAGCTAGAATGCTTGCCTCACAGAGTAGACAAAAAAAGTTACGCAGATCCGAAACGCAGAGATGTTGAGTTCCAAGTAGGGGACCATGTGTTTTTACGAGTGTCTCCAATGAAGGGGATCAAACGTTTCGGAAAAAGAGGCAAATTATGCCCTAGATTTACAGGACCTTTCGAGATTCTCGAGAAGATAGGTCAAGTGGCATACAGGTTAGCATTGCCTCCAGCTTTATCAGCAGTTCACAACGTATTCCATGTCGCTATGTTGAGAAAGTACGTTTCAGATCCCTCTCATATACTCAGTTATGAGAGCCTTGAACTGCGGCCAGATATGTCTTACAAAGAACAGCCAGTGCAGATCCTGGATAGAAAGGATAAATTCCTTTGGAATAAGACTATAGCATTGGTCAAGGTACTCTGGAGAAACAGCAAGGTGGAGGAAGCCACCTGGGAGCTAGAGTCAGATATGAGAGCTCAATATCCAGAGTTATTCAGGTTAGATTTCGGGGACGAAATCCTTTTAAGGGGGGAATAGTTGTAAAGACTTCTTAGTTTAATTTGGAAATTAGCAGTTAATCATGTTTAATTATGAAAATTATTTATAGATATTTAAATAATTATTTATACTGTTATTGTTGAATTCTGAAATGCATTTTATGTCATTTAGTGATTTTCATAAGTTTGCATTTCCGGTGCCCGGTAACATGGAACTCGGTGTTTGGCTCAGTAAAATCACAACTTAGTATATTAGTAGATTGGGACGGTTTATTAGACATTGAGAATGTCGGGATTGGCCGGGAATTTAGAACTTCCCAAAATACCCCTTTAGTGTTATTTATGTTATTTTAGCATGGAGGGGCAAATTGGTCATTTTGCCCCATTGTTATTTTGTCCTTTAGTAGACTTAATAATTGGAAATTAAATGTTATTTGATTGTTATTGTTGGCTGAAGTAAAAGGTGGTAATTGCATTTTCACTCTCATTATTCAAAGAGTCCAAACTTAGAAAATTTAGAAATTTCAAAAGCTCTTTCTCTCTCTCTCTTTTCGGCCAAGCTTGGGAGCTGCTAGGGCTAGATTTTCTTGCTTGATTCAAGTAATTTTCAGCAAGTTTAGAGTGATTCTAGTAGAGGTAATTCTTTTCTAGCTTCTCTTCTTTTATTTTCTTGAATTTTTGATGAAAAGATGATGTTTGCATGCTTAGTTTAGGTTGTTGTTGTTGCTGTGATTTTGTTGTCGTTTGCAAAGGTTTAAGCATGATTATTTGAGGATAATTAAGCTGGTTGTGATGCATGATAGTTAGGTTGTTTAGAGTTATGGAATTTTTAGTTCAAAAGCTTAAGTTTTCAAAGAGAAAGTTGGAAATTTGTTGCTGTGATTGTTGCATGAGCTTGTGTTTGTTTTCTGCAGCTTTAGTAAGCATGTTTAAGCAGTTTTGGGCTGATTTGAGTGCATGATATGTTGCTTAGTCAAGTTTTGAGTTTTAGAACTCAATCTTGAACCTTTAATGGTGAAATGAGTTTCTGGGGTTGAAGCTCGGTTTTGTTGCTTTAGAAATGCTCTATGGGATGTTTAGAACAGGTCTGGAAGGTTTTGTTTGAATGGTTTAGATTTGAGCAAGTTATGAATTTTTGAATGCTTCTTGCGAGGAACTGGAATTCCGGTTGTGCATCCGGAATTCCGAATGGGGTTCAGGAATTTCAAGAACCGGAATTCCGGTTGTGCAACCGGTCTGCCGGTTGGGGAATTTTCTAGAACCCTAGATTTCCTCGTTTTTTATGTTATTTGGGGTATTGCCATGCTCTTTATTGATAGGGAAACTTTTAGTTCCTAGTTTAAGTCCCTAGGAAGTGATTTAGCGTATCACTTATAGTGTTGTGATTATTATGGTTTAGGAGCCTGTAATCCGCCGCGCAGTTCGTTCCAGTCAGGTTGACCGACACACCCGAATTCGGAATCCAGGTAAGATTAGTATAACAGTATGCATATATATTACATGTTTAGCGTGCATGTAGGAAGCCTGTTAGATTACATTAGATATGTATGTTGGCTTCGAACCATCCGACTGTGTCACATCGGTACAGGCTAGAGTATGACTAGCAACTGGAGTATGACCAGTGTACCGAGTATAGGCTGACACTGTATCACATTGGCACAGGCTAGAGTATGACTAGCAGCTGGAGTATGACCAGTGTGCCGAGTATAGGCTGATACTAGGGTTGGTGGTTCTGTACTATTTGACGTATCACATCAGTACAGGCTAGAGTATGACTAGCAGCTGGAGTATGACCGATTAATGCGAGTATAGGCTGATACTGTAACACATCGGTACATGCTAGAGTATGACTAGCAGCTGGAGTATGACCAGTGTACCGAGTATAGGCTGTTACTTGTCAATAGTACCGTCTTATGAACGTTCAGGACTCAGTATCGTGTGGGACATGGCAGTTAGGGTTATGGTCAGGGGTATGGACATCTGATCATAACTCAGGATTTATGTATGATTATTATTATGCTTTTCTTACTGAGTCTGTCGACTCACAGTGCTATGTTTATGTGTAGGTAAGGGCAAGGCTAAGGCTGAAGAACCGTGAGAGCGAGACGGTGAAGATTGTACATGTCGGGGCGGTTAGGCCTGGAGCGTACGATCCTCGGGACAGCAAGGCTATTTTTGTAATTAGTCGCTAGGCGACAAGTATTTTGTATAGTCAGTGAACTTTTGTAAAAGGTTTTGTAATCGGGATCCCGAGTATTTTGTATAAATATTTTATAAGTTTAATTAAAAAGCAAAAATTTTAATTAATCACGATTTCCATAAACCTCGTTGATTAGCAACGAGCTGCACAGTATGTTTAAAAATCACGTAATACGCCTATGCTAGTTAGGGTGTTACATTTAAGTTGATATAAAGTTAACATATTTTCAACTTAAAATATTTTTAAAGAATATCTAAATAACTAATTTCCTAAAAAATTCTACTTAATTATTAATTTCAAAATATTCCAATTTAAGTTGATCCAAAATCAATTTGAAAAATACATATAGTATCTAGGATAATCTAATTGGTAATAACTTCTTTTAGTTAATTAAATACAGAAAAATACATATAGTTTATCTTGAATTAAATTCACTAAATAAGTGTGTTTTTCTTAATTTAATTTTAAAATAATATGATGAAAATTAAATTTCATATATTTTAAAAATTAATTATATTGCTGATCAATTTTATTAGGTTAAACTAGTGTAATTAACTTATACAATTATTCAAATAAGGCAAATGCGCTTTCATAATTGGGGTTATTCATGTGAGGGAAGGCTGGGTTCAGTATGTCGTACCCACTACTAATGATCTCCTATCTCTCACACAGGGTCCATCGGAGAGGAATTTTGTTGGAAATTATTTTACCAGGATCTTAGATCTACTCACAAGTATGTTGTTTAAAAACCCTAAATATGAAATTTCTAAAACGATGAAATAAACACATATAAAGTTTAGGAAACCTTACATTGGGTGCAGCGGAATATAATGACTCCTTCCGTTCAGATCGAAGGAGATCATCCTTTGCTTACTATTCGCCAGATAGAAGCTATAGATTCCATGTTTATGCTAGCGCTCCCACTCAATCGCACTACCGTGTTCCCAAAATGTACGTATCACTCTGACCTAAAAGTAGGCTTAACTAACAAATCAAAGAACACAAATAGCCTTTCAAGATTGAGCCTAATCATAACAGGATTAAGAACATTTGATCTAGGATCAACTAGGCGATATTGACTTGAATAGATATTACGGTAAGTTTAATAAATCTAAGTCAAAGTTCAATATCGGTCCCTTCCGATGCATACTCCATGCATCCAACCTGAGCTTTACTTTAACCAATGCTCTGGAAAGAACATAGCACTTCTCCAAATGCAAGTAAACTCTGTTGTAGATTATCATATCAGTAAAATCCTATGTCTGATAAATCTAGGAAACTTTATTCACATAGTAATGTTTACTTTCCAATGTGTTGACAGCACAATAAACAGGATCAAGTATGTGAAAAGGGTTTCAGATGAATTTATACATTATGTACATATAATCATGAAATAAATCATGTGAACCATGCAACATTAAATGTTATTTCTGGTCTATATTAATAAGTAAATCTGATTATATTGAAATGAGTTTTATTTAGGGCATAAAACCCAACAAATTTAACCTTAATTAAACAACTGTTATTCATTGAATAAGCCTAAAACTAATTGGACCTAAATAAAATCTATCAAAAGTGACAATTTTATTTTAACAACCTAGTTTATTTTAATTATCAAAATTAAATGGGCTCCCTATATGCATCTAGGCCCAAAGCAAACATATAGGCACATGCACACACTAATTTGGATGGATCCTATCATGTTACTAGATTTATATACAGATGAAAGAAGATTACAAAATTTACCTATTACAAATTATTTATTTGACCTATTGACAATTGAACTATTGGTTAAAATCAGATAATTGGATATGTCAACAAGTTAACCATAGCAATTTAGATCAAGCAATAATAGGTTTTATAAAAAATAAGTTGAATTGTAAACAATATATAAAACACACGTGCAACAAACTCGATAGTTGGATATAGGATTTATTTAATTTAAATTAATTTTGAAAAATCTAAATAATAAAATATTATTTTAAAAAATAATTAAATTAAATTAAATAATTAATTTAAAATTAAACCTATAAATTTAAAAAATTAGATTTTTAACAAACCTAGATATCTATTCAAAAATGTCAACTAACTAAAAAAAATAGGTCAAAATATGTATTTATGGTTTAAAAAAAATTAGAGAAAAATTTTGTACTTCTTAAGAAGGAGATAGAAAACATTTGAAGATGCTTACTTAGAAATTTCTAAGAATATATATGGAATTATTACATAGAAAATATAAATTAATACTTTATTTAAGAATGATAAAAGCCCAATATAGATTGTGGCATGAGAAGCTTTGTCAACATTGGGTTGAATAACATGAAGTGGTGCTCTTGTAGTTTCTTCCTTGTGGATTTATGGTTACATTGAATACATGGTTGCTCAAGTATGAATATTGATCCATATAACTTTCCAAGTACAAAATCAATGGATTTTCTCTCGACTTGTTAATGACAAATCTCAATTGCTGAAATTTTACAGTAGGAAATTGCAACATCCTCTGTATCCCACTATGGTGCCATTTGCTACCTTCTTCCACACATCATCTACATCAAATATTTCAAGGTTAATCTCAACAATCTGCTGCTCCATTTTAATTGTCTCTAGAATTCGTAAAACATTGAAGGAGACTAGTTCTTTAAAGTCTATAAACTAAGACCACTCTGAAAAATTCTTCTTAGGTACAGGTGCCACTGTGTATTGTGTATATACCTTCTTCAAACGGCAATATATAAGCATTGAAACACGAGTCTTTTACCCCTCTTATGCTGCTGGCAGAAAGTACAACATTTGTAGCTAGGTTATGTGGGAATATTAATACTTTGATTGATCTCACTAAGCTCTTGAATCACTTTTATATCTTCAGGTGAAATTAGACTTGAGGAGTTTGGAGGCACATTTAGTAACAACAGACAATTTCTTCCCGCTGATTTGTAGTATATGTCAACAAGAGTCAAAGCAAATTTTGGAAATTCTGATGCATGCCAAAACCATCCAGGCCTAATGGAGATATCACACTCAGCTAATACCCAGTGATGTCCATCTTGGTCTCTGCCTCTCGAATATCTGTTGGATTTAACATTCAAGTGTAACTTTAAGAAATTGAAGAAAAGAAATACATTTGAAGTAGTTCGAAAGCAAATGTTAATGCTCAAGAAAATCCAATGTAATTATCTTTTCTTAACCATAATAACAATCACATGAAAACTAATGGCTTATTAAATGAGATTGAATAATATAATTGTTAGTCGAGATGTTTGGACACTAATAAAATATAAACGAAAGCTAAAGAAATAGATAAATAATGAAGAAATAACACCATAGCTTTTACGTGATTGGGGCATTAATGAACTTTAGTCCACGAGTCAATATTATTATGCTAAGACTGGAAAAGCCTGAGGATTTACACAAGTATTTGAACCCTAGAATTTGCCTAAGTGATTGAGGAATGAGATTTCAACCTTTTGCATGGATTGGTGCTCTTATATTTATAGTGCTAGGGTTCTTATTCATTTTCATTTTCTCACTAATGGGGTAAATAGAAATAATATATTGACTTTGGGCCTATCTGGTGGAGCCCAACCCATGATATGCTGATTGTAGGCTGATGTGGATGCCACATCATATTGATAGCTATTCAATTCGCGTCCTAGAATCATAGATAATAAAGACATATTAAATTCTTGATACTCAATTGTTATTTTCTCATATTTGAGAAGATACAATCCGCGCACGAGATCTTGAGAGTTAAATCCTTATATCGTGAGATCTGGTAATTAATGAGTACGATATGGAGCTGGTTGTCTGAACATCTGTTGACTACTATTTCAGATGCTCTAAATGATGTCTTTTAGATTTTCACTATATTGGAGGGTTATATAACCTAGACGAGTTGCCTATCCTTCATCTGGAAGACTTGACTTCAATAATAGATCCAATCAATAATTCTGTTTGGGCCTGTTGTTGGGCCCAAAGTATCTGAGTTGTGATCGCTATTGGAATTACATATGTCTCCATCTAGAAACACGGATAACATTTACCCTCTAAGCTTTCGGGACTCTAGGGGTTATGGAAGTTTGCACCCTTCTTCTTGAATGATGTGGGGACATGTGGAGGCTAAAGGTGAAATCTTTTTTAATTCCAAACAAAAATTGTTTGTGGTTGAAAGCTTCTTATTTTTTGAAATAAAGCGACACGTGGTATTATATCTTTGGCTCGTGGGGCTTACTTTCATTAATGTGGCACGTTCAACAAGGTATTTGTGAAACAACAATTGATTGCGTCAGTATGCGTATCGAGGAGAATATAATCATTGGGATATCTTGTTTCCAAGCATCGTATTAAATGCAAATCTGATAGTTTTCCTGGACCATTAGATTTGTCTTGTGTTTTCTTTGACATGATCTTAGCCATTGACATTGGATCACGCAGATCACCTCCTTTATGTATAAATATGGTGAAAGTCCCCAATTTATCACATTTGCCCAAATTTGAAATAGAATTCACATTTTTAGAGAGAAAGACAAAGACAAACGAGAGAACCCTGGAGTATTACATTGATCATTGCATTCATCTTCTTCTTCGTATACACGAGCGAGCGAATCCAGGATCACCACCCCTAGTTCCAACTATCGACTCTTAAACATCATAAAAAACACTGGATATTCAGGCAGAGGTCGAAGTGTTGGGTTTTATGCCCTAAATAAAACTCATTTCATATAATCAGATTTACTTATTAATAAAGATCAGAAATAACATTTTAAGTTGCATGGTTCACATGATTTATTTCATGATTATATATATAATGTATGAATTCCTTTTAAGTCCAGAACATATGAATTTGTTAAAGATTATAGTGTTGTCAGCACAGTGGAATATAATCTTAATTATATGTTCAAAAGTTTATTCTCTGATTTGTCAGAACACTGGATTTAGACTGACATGGTATAATCAGCGATAGGTATTCTTACACCTTGGAAAACTGTTATGTCCTTTCTAGGACATTGGCAAAGTTTAACAGTATCGGATGTATGGAGTATACATCGGAAGGGACCGATATTGAACTTTGATTAGATATATTAAAACTTGCCGTAATATCTATTCAATTCAATATTACATGTTGATCCTAGATCAAATGATCTTAATCCTGATATGGTTAGGTTCAATCTCAAGAGTGTTATTCGTGTTCTTTGATTTGTTAGTTAAGCCTACTTTTGGGTCAGGGTGATACGTACATTTTGGGAACACGGTAGTGCAATTTAGTGGGAGCGCTAACATAAATATGGAATCTATAGCTTCTATCTGGCGAACAGAAAGTAAAGGATGATTTCCTTCGAGCTTAACCAAATGAAAATAAATGGTGGAGATCTCATTTCACTTAGCTGAAATATCATTGATACAGGGTTAAGTGTTTTAAGGATAAAATACATTGTAGGGTGTTACGGTAATTTAATCCCGTTACAGTGTAAATCATCTATATAGAGGATCATTGATCACATTAGGGTTATACCAATGGATAACTAATGACGTGTCTATATCATGGAACATATAGAGTGTTCTATATGACTGAGAGTGCAATTCTAAGTTCTAAGTGTGGATTCAATAAAGAATTAATAAGTTAGGGAATTTACTTGGTAAATTCGGTTCGACTTATTGGAAGCTCGGTTATATAGACCCATGGTCCCCATACTAGTTGAGACCATACTTCTTGTAAGACTCAGTTAATTGATTTTAATTAATCAATTATAATTCTAAAGTTAGACTATGTCTACTTTATAAATTTTTACTAAGCAAGGGCGAAATTGTAAAGAAAAGAGATTCTAGGTTTATTTATTGATTAAGAGACTTTATCTGTCTAAATTAATAAATATATTAAATGACAATATTATTTAATAATTAATTTAAGTTATTAAATAATTAGAATTGGCATTTAAACGGTTAAATTAGAAAATTTGTATTTTTGAGAAAATTGGAATGAAAAATAACAAAATGGGAAAGTTGCAAAGTGAGGCCCAATTCCCTTTGTATGGCCGCCCACTATGCACAAGAAATTACCATTTATAGTTTTCATTATTATAATGCCATACAATTCTAACCTGAACCTAGAGGAAATTCTATAAATAGAAAGTGTTGGCTTCAGGAAACTGACAACTTCACGTATTGTTTCCCTCAGAGAAAAGCCACACGCCACTTTCTCTCTCTTTTCCTCACTTCTATTTCGAAACCCATGAGTGAATGAGTAGTGCCCACACACATCAAGTGGTACCTCAATCATAGTATGTAAGACTATGGAAAATCTGCATCAAAGAAGGAGAAAAGAAGATCCAGATTTAAATCTTGATTATGCTCTGCTACAGAAAGGAATCAAGGGCTAGAGATCTGAATGAAAGGAGTCATAGTATTCCGCTGCACCCACTGTATGGTTTTCTAACTTTATATGTGTTTATTTTCATTGTTTTAGAATTCATATTAGGTTGTTAAACAAACATACTTGTTAGTAAATCTAGATCCTGGTAAAATAATTTCCAACAACTGGTATCAGAGCCATGGTAATGATTTACTTTCATGTAATATGAATTAAAACGATGATTGATATATTTTTGTGTTGATTTGGATGGTTTCATGTGGTTTATGTGTTAGTTGATGAATGTATATGTTGTACAGTACCTATTTCCATGAAAAATATTTTTTCGATTTTTGAAAATATTTTATTTGGATTCCTTGTGAAAAATTAAGCAATTTTCGTTTTTACGGAACTCGATTCCGATAAAAATTGAGAAAGTTATGAATTTTGAAAAAATTGGATTTCGGGTGTCCATGGGTGCTCAATCGCACGCATCAGGCTTCGGACAACGAAGGCTTGCGCGCGCGTGAGCCTCGCCCGTGTCAACCCTGCATGCACCGAGAGTTCCCGCTCAAGCACCTTGCATCCGCCGAGAAACCTCGGCTGGGTGCCCATGCTCCGCGCGCGTAACAGGCTGCTAGCAGCCTCTCCCGGGCTGCAGATGCAGCCTACTGGGCTGCCAACCCAAAATTGCGATTTTTGGGGTTTTTTCCCCAAAAATCTAATTTTTTCATGGGATTGTTTCCCAAAATTCATTTTTCCATTTTTAAATATTTCTAAATTGAAATGTTTCCAATTTTAAATATTTTCAATTTGGAATTTTTCCAATTTTAAATATTTCCATTTTGGAACATTTCCAATTTTAAATATTTCCTATTATGGTCAGATTTAAAAATTTGTTAACTTCTTTAATATTTATTTATTATTTAATTATAAGATTAGATATTTTGATATTTAATATATTTTAAATTTAAAGATAACTTTGTCTTTTTATTTAAAATATTATATTAAAATTATCTTATATGACAAATTAAATAATTAATAAATTTGAAATTAACATAGATATTTTTATAGATATACTTACCATAATGTTTTTAAATTCAAAAATTTGTTATTTTGTTAAATATTTAATTATTTATAAATTATAAGGTTAAAAATGATATTTTTTTTTTCTATATATATATATATATCATGTTTTCTTATTGGAAATTTATAAATCATATCTTAAATATTTAAATAACATAGATATTTTGTAGAGATTTGAATATTGGTTAATTTGAGATATTTTGACATATAATTATGGTAATTATTATTCATTATTATTTTATTTCTAAAATTATCTAACCAAATCTATTTTAAAATTGGTTTATTTTATTACTTTAATTTTATTAAATTATAAGATCTGAAAGTGATATTGAAGATTCTTTCCTTTCAAATCATTGATCTTATTAGATATTTAATTTAATTTGATTCAAATAAACCTAGATATTTTAAAATTAGTTTCCTTTATTTGGTTAGTTTAAGAATAATAATTTAATTATATTAATATCTTATTTCACATCTGTTACATGGACAATGTTTGTTTATTTATATTATTTATTCAAAAACTTTTTTTTTAACAAACCTATTATTTATTTTATCTAAATTGCTATGATTAACTTGTTGACAGATCTAATGATCTGATTTTAATCATAGTCCAATTGTCAATAGATCTTATAAATAATTTGTAACAGGTAAATTTTATACTTCTTTCATCTGTGTAAACCTAGTAACATGATAGGGCCTATCCAAATCATTTCACCTCTGTGAGCCTATATGTTTGCTTTTGGGCTTAGATGCATATAGGAAGCCCATTTAAGTTTTTACTAAGTAAATGGACTAGGTTGCTAAAAATAAATTTTGACATAAGTAAATTTGTTTAGGCCCAATTAGATTTGGGCTTATTCAATGAATAACAATTATTTATTTAAAGGTTAAATTCCTCTCTTTTGGGCCTTGTGTGAGAGTTGGGGGCCAATAGAAGTGGGTACGACATACTGAACCCAGCTCCCCCTCTCACATGAACTACCCCAATTGTGAAGGCTCATTTGCCTTATTTAAATAATTGTATTAGGTTAATTATATTAGTCTAACCTAATTAAAATTGAATTAGCAACATAATTAACTTTTAAAATATATGAAATTTATTTTTCATTTTAATATTTTAAAGTTAATTTTTTAGAAAAACACTTAGTTAATGATATATATTCTAGATAGTTATTTCTGTACTAGTTATTATTTCTAATATTAAATAGGAAAATATCATTGATTGTGAAATTAATTATTTAATAATTAATTTTGGTACAATCTAAGTTTAGTATATTTTCCTAGTATTAAACTAGAATTAATAATTAAGTTTCATCTATACTTAATTATTTATTTCTTGAATTTAATACATTTAATTAAATTGAAAATTTCAATATCTAAGTTGATTTTCATCATGATACTTAAATATTGTTATTTTCATGTTATTTAATTAAAGTTGGAAATTATTTTAAGTTTGGAATATTATTTCAGAATAACTTAAATTTGAATAATTTTCAAAAATATATTTTATTTTATTTTATTAATCATTTCCCAAAATTTCAAAATTACATTTCTTTAATGCAGAAATTTTAAATTTTATTTGAAAAATAGATTAAAGTTGAAAATTATTTATTTAATTTTGGACCAACTTAAATCAATGATTTTTTCATTTAATGATTAATTAAAATAAATGAAATAAAATATATTATAATTAGAAATTGAATTAATTAGTCAATAAAAGTCTAGATAGATTTTATCTGTTTTGCTTGAAGTATTTTTCTAGTGTATTTAATTAAATAGAAAATTAATATTTAAGTTGATTTTTAATCATGATACTTAAATATTTGAAATTTTTCTTAGATATTTAATTAAATAGGAAAATTATATTTTTTTGTTGAAAATTAATTTTTATTAATTTTGGGCCAACATAAAATTAGAGTAATTTTCCAGGATTTATTTTTATTTTATTTTAAAGCATTTTCGAAAATAGTATTCTTATACACTTCATTTTTCGAAATGCAATATATATTTATAGAAAAATTAAATTTGAGTTGTAAATTAATTTAAATTAATTTTGAAACAACTTAAATTGAATAATTTTCTAAATATTTATGGAAATTATTACTAAGATGGAAATAATTCACGTTATTTTCATATCCATCTAAGTATAATTTATAAATATTAAATTAAAATTTATATTTAGAATTTTTCATTCTAAATTGGAAATTTTAATTAAATAAATATATATTTAAAATAAATTGATTAAAATAAATATTAGAAGAAAATACAACCTTCATTAAATAATGAGCTTTATTATTATAAGGATATTCGATCTCCATTGTTGGTTTTACATAGCTATTGTTTTAGTGAGTAATCCTCCCTAATGGAGGAACGTTCATTAGCAAGTTAGCACCATTTAATCTCGAAAGATAAGTAATCTTGTAAGTTTTTTATATAGTATTGATCACCCTAATGGTGGCGACTGTATAAGACTTGCAAGAATCTGAAACAATGGTGGAAGCTCATAAGATAGAATACCCTTGACTCTTGCCTAAACGGGACAACGCGGATTCCAATCTTGATCGAATAAAAGGTTGCTGGAATGTTGATCATTTTAGATGAGCTGACAACTCTATTCAATGAATGGTAGCTTTCACTCTCGCCTAAACGGGACACTGATATCAGTTTGTTGAAAACCTTGGAAATTATTTAGGATTGTATGTTTTAGTATTTTCACTTATCATTCCTACTTGCTATGTGCTTCATAATTTCTGAATTGTGTATGAATTTGTATTGAACCATGTTATTTTCTGTTATTAAATTGTATTCATTGTTGGTCTAACTTGGCTTGTTTTTCTAATGAGATAAATCCCCAATGGATTTTCACCATAAGACTAACATGATAGTGTTAGATCTCGAAAGATAAATATTGTATATGCAACATCTAGCTGTTCATCAACTTATGACACCTTAGACTAGTATTTTACAATATGAAACAAGAAGATTTTATAAATAAGATTACTTTGACTCTCGCTAATCGGAGCATCGTTGGATTCTTATTTAAAACGAAATTATCCTAATTCCTCTTAGCTTATGCATTTCGAATTAGCTCAATAACATATCATTGGATGAATGGTCTATAAATCATATAAAGTCATTCCATATTTTCTCTTAAGAAATTAAATGATGCATATGATTATATTCCCGAAATTCTATCCCAAAATGATATAAATCCTCAATCTTAGAAATCTCCTACTTGTATGGGCAAATCAAACTTAGAGTTAGATTAGTAGTGGTGGTTCAAGAAAGAATTACTCATTATACAGTTACACTTTCACAAGTGTTTCATAACCATTTTCTATCAATGGATTCAAACTGTATGAGTTTAGTACTCTGTGACCAGAATCCACTTGCACTATTCTAAGAATTCTTTGATGTAACTAAACTTAAGTCATCAAAAGATACAACCACATATTTTATAAATCTATGGCATTTGTATCTTGTTCATAGTGTTTTTGACAAGATCATTCTCTACAAAGAGTTAATATGCCTATATCCACTGAAAGTATAATCATCTCATTCGTAGATAGATGTACATTCAGGGGTGGATATGAGTTTTCGTTGTATTCTTAAAACGATCACTCTATATTTAACCTTATACAAAAGAAATTTGAAATGTTTGAAAATTTCATGAATTTCTAGCAATGGTAAGTGGTTAAAGATCTTGTGAACTGATAGGGGTGGAGAAATAGTTAGTAGATATGCAGTTCAAAGATCATTAATTTGATTTTTGAATTATATCCAAACTTACCTCCCCAGAAATTCGAGTTGCATATTGATGATTAGTTACTTGTTGTTGCCTAAATCCTTCTATGGTAATATAATTTCAGAATGATGCAATGGTTGTATACTTAATGTAAATCATTACTAGATTCATGGATGACCTAATCGAAATCTTAAGAAAAGCTAGAACTGCTAACCTTGGTTTGCATGTTTGTGAGCTATTCTAAGTGATTAGGGGTGGACCATCCCATAGTCATTAGATAAGAAAGTGTTTGTTAAAACAAATCCTACTTTTCTAAGAGAATGACTAAGTCTAAAAATAAAGTAGTAAATAAAGGAGATAATTTTTTCTTGATTCCATAAGTGTTCTATCATCTTATTCGTTACAAGATGATCCCACTGCCTCTGTTGTCTTAACACAACCGAAGAGGTCAATACCATTTAGCTTTCTTAGACATAATTCACGGTACCTTGTCGTAGTGGGAGAGTTTCAATCAACTCACCTTCTTATAACTTGGAAGACACTAGTGATTAAAATCCATTGTGAGTTTAAACAAGTAATGGATTGTCAAGATAAGAAACTTAGAAGAAAGCCAATAGAACTATGTTTTGATCCATTCACATGGAATAACCTTAAGTTTTCTATTACAAGGACATAAAAGGAAATTTTAGTTAATAAGTCTATTCAATGGACTTAACGAAACTTCATGTTCCTAGTATTATAGTTTTGAGTTTATCTAAACCTATGGCTTGTGGTATACCTGATAATTACTTACTCTAATGCAAGCAACTTACTTTAGTAAGATGCTGAAGCATTTTCTTTCAAATGGAAATCTATAGAAGCTTCACAACTTCTTAGACATAGATTTTATTTATCTAAGGAAAAGTCTCAACTATTCCAGAGAAGATAAAGCCATGAAAGAATTTCTTAAATCAACAATGAGAGGTCTTAGATATGCTTTTGTATGCCTTAAACCAGACACCTGCTGTTGAGTGGGAGTAATGAGTAGGTATCAGATTAATCCAGGAGAAGAACATTGGAAGAAAATCAAGTAAATCTTAAGATTAAGAAGAGGAACTATATGTTAGTCAATAAGGGTGTTTTTTAAAACTCTTAGACTACACCACATCAGATTTCAAGACTTGCCTTTGTGCTAGAAAGTCTGCTGATAAAATGGTGATTACTCTGGGGGTGGAGTAGTGATTTTGGAGAAGTGTAAAAACCTATCTGAAATCTCTTAGTCTACCAGAGAGAGACTGAATGTTAAAGTTGCAGGAAAGGTACTTATTTAGTCTAAGGAAAGTTCTATACATTTGTGGCACCGTTCCAACTTGCCTTAACTACTAGTGTTACTTCCTGAATAACCAAGAAGTAGCTGCCAAAAGTATAGAATCCAGTATCCCAAGAGAGTAGACATATAGAGAGGAATTTCACATTATCAAGGATTTTGTGATTAAGGAAGAGTAATGGTGGAGAAGAAGTTGTGTTTAATTCAACCTATCAGATCCTATTACTAGGAGTTTACTACTATTACCCTTGATTTGTATATCAAGGTGTTAATGATTATTTGAAATGCATTTTTTGTTTTACATTAGTGCAAGTGGGAGTTTGTTGGGTTTTATGCCCTAAATAAAACTCATTTCATATAATCAGATTTACTTATTAATAAAGATCAGAAATAACATTTTATGTTGCATAGTTCACATGATTTATTTCATGATTATAAATATAATGTATGAATTCCTTTTAAGTCCAGGACATATGAATTTGTTAAAGATTATAGTGTTGTCAGCACAGTGGAATATAATCTTAATTATATGTTCAAAAGTTTATTCCCTGATTTGTCAGAACACTGGATTTAGACTAACATGGTATAATCAGCGATAGGTATTCTTACACCTTGGAAAAGTGTTATGTCTTTTCCAGGACATTGGCAAAGTTTACCAGTATCGAATGTATGGAGTATACATCGGAAGGGAGCGATATTGAACTTTGATTAGATATATTAAAACTTACTGTAATATCTATTCAATTCAATATCACCTGTTGATCCTAGATCAAATGATCTTAATCCTGATATGGTTAGGTTCAATCTCAAGAGTGTTATTCGTGTTCTTTGATTTGTTAGTTAAGCCTACTTTTGGGTCAGGGTGATACGTACATTTTGGGAACACGGTAGTGCAATTGAGTGGGAGCGCTAACATAAATATGGAATCTATAGCTTCTATCTGGCGAATAGAAAGTAAAGGATGATTTCCTTCGAGCTTAACCAAACGAAAATAAATGGTGGAGATCTCATTTCACTTAGCTGAAATATCATTTATACAGGGTTAAGTGTTTTAAGGATAAAATACATTGTAGGGTGTTACGGTAATTTAATCCCTTTACAGTATAAATCATCTACATAGAGGATCATTGATCACATTAGGGTTATAACAATAGATAACTAATGACATGTCTATATCATGGAACATATAGAGCGTTCTATATGACTGAGAGTGCAATTCCAAGTTCAAAGTGTGGATTCAATAAGGAATTAATAAGTTAGGGAATTTACTTGGTAAATTCGGTTCGACTTATTGGAAGCTCGGTTATATAGACCCATGGTCCCCATACTAGTTGAGACCATACTGCTTGTAAGACTCAGTTAATTGATTTAAATTAAACAATTATAATTCTAAAGTTAGACTATGTTTACTTTATGAATTTTCACTATGCAAGGGCGAAATTGTAAAGAAAAGAGATTCTAGGTTTATTTATTGATTAAGAGACTTTATATGTCTAAATTAATAAATATATTAAATGACAATATTATTTAATAATTATTTTAAGTTATTAAATAATTAGAATTGGCATTTAAATAGTTAAATTAAAAAATTTGCATTTTTGAGAAAATTGAAATGAAAAATAACAAAATGGAAAAGTTGCAAAGTGAGGCCCAATTCCCTTTGTATGGCCGCCCACTATGCACAAGAAATTACCATTTATAGTTTTCATTATTTTAATGCCATACAATTCTAACCTAAAACCTAGAGGAAATTCTATAAATAAAAAGTGTTGGCTTCAGGAAACTGACAACTTCACATATTGTTTCCCTCAGAGAAAAGCCACACGCCACTTTGTCTCTCTTTTCCTCACTTCTATTTCGAAACCCATGAGTGAATGAGTAGTGCCCACACACATAAAGTGGTACCTCAATCATAGTATGTAAGACTATGGAAAATCTGCATCAAAGAAGGAGAAAAGAAGATCCAGATTCAGATCTTGATTATGCTCTGCTACAAAAAGGAATCAAGGGTTAGAGATCTGAATGGAAGGAGTCATAATATTCTGCTGCACCCACTGTAAGGTTTTCTAACTTTATATGTGTTTATTTTCATTGTTTTAGAATTCATATTAGGTTGTCAAACAAACATACTTGTTAGTAAATCTAGATCCTGGTAAAATAATTTCCAACACGAAGCACTCATCACCAAGACTTGTCTTATTTTATCCAGGTATCTGCGTTTTGATCAAATTTCTTCGATAGGAATTTCCTTGTGGTCATCACACGGCATTAGAATTCCCTCTCCAAATCCTCGGCCTTCTCTGAGTTCTTCATCCCCTTCCAGTTCTTCTTTAAACATGTTTCTTTTTTTTACCTTTCTAGAATTTTGATTACTGTTTGGTTTCAACATTCTTTTTTCAAATTTTGCATGCTTGCCTTGAGTTGTTGATGAATAGGATCTAAGCCTCAGAGTGATTGTGAGTATTTAGTAGAAATAAGATATTTTCCACATACTGTCTATAGTCTTGACTAGGTTCTATTAGATTTTTTCCTTTTCTATTGGATATTAAATTAAAATACCCACATTTTAGCAATAGGGATGGTTAAAACTACTTCCTCTATCCGAGACCTTTATGGTTTTGGTGATATGTCATTTATACTTTCAATTGGATTTTTGTGTTCCTGATCTGATCATCTGGAAATAATATTTTTTGAGAACTTTGCTTCCAGGCGTAGGGTTTGGTGGGGACCTTTCCAAGTAGTTTTAGGGGAGGACTCTCCCGTGTCCATGCTATCTTCTTCAGTATGAGTGTCTAACTACTTGGTGTTTTTTCTTTCTTGTTCTTGTCCAGTTTCTATCATGGCTGAAGCTATTCACGCAGATGAAGTTAACATCGTGGAGCGAGTGGATGCTAAAGTTCCACGAGTAGTGTACAATTCATCTCAATAGGAGATGGATTAGTACACTAACAAGTTTAGAAATTACGGAGCCATCCTGAAGTACGAGGTATATCTTGGCCTTCAGAGTACTCCGAGACTCTTGTAGAATAGACAATCTGTCCTTGGGGAGTCTCCTTGTAAATGATATATGGCTTTGACATCTAGAGTTGGGCCCATATGGAGGTGACACCACATCCTCCACTCTATAGCTACTTTGCAAACTTCCGCGTGGAGGTGGGTGTTACCCCTTTCCAATTTATTCCACAAGTTTATAAGCTACTTGCGAGATGGTTCGTTCTTTGCCGAGCCAAGAAAGTGGACGTCTCGACTCCGTAAGGAATTCTTTATTCCTACCTGTTTATTGAGATTTTTAGTAACCAATAATGTAATACCCTAGAAATTAAGAAATGGATTAGCAAAACCCTAATTAGATAATTATGAATAATTGATGAATTATATTTTTATATAGTTCGATATATGTGAATTGATATGATTTATTATATGATAAGACCCCGTTGGTAAGCCAAGGGTATTTTAGTAATTATGACACGAGAAGGGTAAAATGATGAAGTTAATTTAATTACGAGCTTAATGGAACTATATTATTATATAGTGTGCTTGTGTTGTCTTTTCAGGTGTGTTCTAACAGGTTGGCGCGGTATAGTCACAACAGGGTATTTCGGGTCGAACCGGGTTCGGGTCCGAAATGCAATTTGGGATTTAATGTTGGCATTTTATTTGATAATATGAAATCTGAAATTTATTTGGAGGTAATTGAGTATGAAATGACTAAAATACCCTTGTGATGGTGTATGTGTGTATTTAGGCCCTAGGGGCAAAATGGTCTTTTGACCATATTTGATTTACATTGAATAAAAATTGATTTTTGAGGGAAATAGATGATTTTTCTGGTTGCTTCTCCCTCTCACCCGAACCCTCTTTCTCTCCCTAACCGTCTCAAAATTTTCAAAGCTAAATTGGTGTGAATTGCTTGATATTGGTGTTGGATTAAGCTTTGTATTTGGGAATTTAGCTTGATTGTGGCTTAAATTTGAGGTAGTTCTTCTCCCTACTCTTCAATTTTTTTAATTTGTAACTGAGTTTAGAATTGAAAAGCATGCTCTTTTAAGTTTTGAATGTTCTTTGTTGCATGTTAAGTGGATTGGTGTTAATCTTGTTGAAATTGAGCTTGTTGTTGTTATATGCTTCATTGTTGGGTTTGGGCAGAGATTTTATGATGTTTCTAGGTTGGAATTTCATATTAAATTGGTGTTATGTTGCTGGAATTTTAATAAGACTGTGTTGGGTTTGAGTTCATGTTCTTGAACTTGGAATCTTGTTAAGTTTAGGCAAGATTTGTGTTATTTTATGCAATCTGAATTGTGGGGTTTATCATTGGAAATTGATTTATGGATTGTGTATTTTAATACCCTACCTTTGAGCTTGATAAGTTGTGAACATGTTTTGGGAGTTTGAATGTTATTTGAGGTGATTTGGGTGAAGATTGGTTGCTGAAATCGTGTTTGAAGCTTGCTGGTTTTTGGGTTTGGAACCCAGATGTCGCGGCATGCTCTGAGCATGCCGCGGCCCGCCCCTGCTAATGGAACCTGGGGGTTCATCCCAGGTGCCGCAGCATGACTTGGGCATGCCGCGGCCTGCCCTGATATTTTTGGGCAGTTTTGAGTTGAATTTTGAAAATTCATATCTTTTGATTCCGAACTTCGATTTGTGATTTCTTTATATCGTTGGAAAGCTCGTTCCAAGCTCTGTATGATTATTTAAATTTTAAATGCCATGATTGAATTTTATCAGTATGGAATCAGGGGTTAACCCTAGTTGTGAAAATCCCAGATTTATGTGACTAGGATTACCAGCACCTGATCAGGAGCACCCGGGGATTCAGAATTTCTGTCAGTTGCAGGACAACAGGTAAGACAGTGACTAACACGTAGAGTATGCGCAGTGGTGCCTATATTGAAAGTGATATGTATGATTGTTTAGTAACCGGGATTAGGGTTATTACCAGGAACGGTATAGTTGCCTAGGGTTATTACCCTAGTGATATATGTATGGAAATGCCATGTCATGTTATATGTAATGAGATTCAAGGGTTATGCGCTTAAGGCATAATCATGTTGGACTCAGTAACCATAACTGAGATGAACAAATTCTAAGGTCTTAAAGTAATTAGACGTGTGAGAGCAACACGTAGGTCTACGCCACGTAGATTTAATTAGATGTGTGAGTGCAACACATAGGTCTACGCCATGTAGACATAAATAGGCATGTGAGTGTAACATGCAGGTCTGTGACATACAGACATATATGAATGGCATTATTGTTTAAATAGTATGATAAGCATATTATTATTGTTATGTTATACTGTCTTACTAGGCTTGGCTCACGGGTGCTCTACTGTGCAGGAAAGGGTAAGGCATTAGCTGATCAGCCATGAGTTCAGGTGCTGGGCGAAGAATGTACATGTTCAAGCCACATCAGACCAAGAGGGTTAAGGGTCTACCAATGTTGAACTTTTGAAACTCTATTTTACCGCTTAGGCCGGCTAACTGAAAGAGACTTGTAATAAAGTTTGTAAATATTTTTGGGATCCCAACTATTGTAAAGTTTAAATTACTACAAGTTTTATTTTCATTCCGTTTATTACAAAAGTTTAAATTCTGCGCTATTTTGATTAGTAATCCCGCTTAGGGGATTTGGGTTTGCATAAATATTTTGGGTAGCGTGCCTAAATATTGAGGGCGTTTCAAATAATTTAAATGTAAGAGCCAAAGAATAAAAATTTAGAATTAAAAGAAATAAAAACACTCAAGATTTTTACGTGATTGGAGCGTTAACTAGCCTTAGTCCACGAGTCAATATTAATAAGAGAGACTAAAAAAGCCTTAGGGATTACAAAAGGTATGAACACTATATTTTTTTCCGAAACAAATGAGCCAAGAAATTCCAATCCTGTACATGTAGAGTTTGTGTAATACTTATAGAGTATAGAGACCATACTAGTTACCCTTTTCCCTTTAATGGGGAGTTTACAAATAAAATATTAACTTTGAGCTTATTTGGTGAAGTCCAGCCCATGGGGTTCCTTGTATATATTGATGTGAATGTCACATCATGATGCTGGTTGTCAAAACTGTGTCCTATCTTTGTGGAAATTAATGACACATAAATTACTTGATTGCCAATTACCATCTTCCCTTATTTAGAAAGATATAATCTTTTCTTTGAGATTATTGGAAGACAATCCCTGATTATGTGCAATCTGGTAATAAATGGGCAACTATATTGGGCTTCTAGATACATGTTGAAAGCTTTGTCTGGTAACACGATTTTATGTCTTTCAGATACTGACCATGCCGGATGGGATCTTGCTTGGACGAGTTATTCCTTATTCATCTAGAAGGACTGGTGATTTATGGATCCAACCCAGTTATCTCAATTATGCCTTATATATTTGAGCTGCATTTAATATGGAAATTCTACGCGTCCTTATCCAGAAACACAAATAACATTTATCCCCAAGCTTCTAAAACTCTAAGGGTTGTGGAGGCTTGTTCCAAACTGCACAGATGGACAGGTGGAGGGTGTGAAATCTTTAGGAATTCCATATTAGCTTTAGAGGTGGTTGATATCTTCCATTTTTTTTTTTAATTAAGGCGATATGTGGCATTGCTTAACTAGTTTGTGGGATTAACGCTTATCGAGGATGTGTGTGGAATAGAGTTATTAAATTGGCAGCTGATTATTGCGATTCTTGAGGGGAATATCATCATGCAGTTTCCCTCGATCCCAAATATAACATTTAATGCTTGACTGATGGCATTTCAGACTGTTGGATCTGTATTTTGTTTCTTGAAAATAAATCTAAGCCATTGATTTGGGTATCATGCGGATCACTTCTCCAAAGTATAAATACGTAGTAACACCACCATTTACCATTTTTTCTCAATTTTTTAAATATACCAAAATAAATCGATGTTTTAGAAAGCGAAAACCAGTGAAAGTTTCTTCAGTGAATGAACAAACTCTTTGAGGAAGCCATCAAAATCCTTTTCCAAATCAGAACAAGAGAGTACCCAGACGCTACACCCCCTTTGATCATTTGTGCATCCCCGAGACAGTTGTTAATGAAGGATTTAAACTCAAAAATTGATTCTTTGATTGATCATGTCTATGCTCTTTAAGAAAGGTCTGATCTTCTTGAGCGTCTATCTTTATCAGAGTTTAGCTTAACGCCGTTATTCGGCATTAGTGTTTGTTCCCCAAGGCTGTATTTTTTTCAACTCTACAATCGTCAATCAATTCATCGCCAAGTGAATTTCTTTTCTTTAACTTCTTGAATCTTTATAAGTACTTGAAATTAGTATCCTGTTTTGGGACTACAGCTGCTTTATTAGTTATTCGAAGAGTAGAACTTAGGCCTGTGATTGAAATCTGATTATTTAGTAGAAATAGGATATTTTGGATACTTCTTTGAACATGCTTCAAATCTAGTGAAAAGTAGATTGTTCATTCAATTCCTTTGGGATAATATCCACATTGCAGCAAAAATGCTGGCAAAATTTTTATTCCTCTGTCCGGTACCTTTATGGCTTTGAATGATGTTTTTATCTTCCTTTCGATTGGCCTTTGTCATAATCAATCTAACCATTTGGAATGGATACTCCATGAGAGATTTAATTTTGGATGTAAGATTCAATGGAGACCTCTCCAAGCAATTATAGGATAAGACTCTCTTTCATCTCTGATATCTTCTTTTAGTATGGGTAATTAATTATTTGGTCTTTTTTTTTCTTTCTCTTTTTAGAACTTATTATGGCTGACGGAGATCACCATGAGGAAGATACAGTAGACGAGGCAGAAATTGATGTTGAAGGTTGTAGCTCCAAAGATTGTACTAAAATAGCATCATCTTTAGCGGGTTAGGAATGAGGTCTTTTAGAGCAAAATTTAAAAGATTTAAGGTAAATCTACAGAAGATATAAAATATCATTAAATGTAGAATTTATTGATTTGGCTAAAGAGTGTTAGCGCTATTGACACAAAATAGTTTAAGAATTTATAATTGTATAGTTACTTGTTTGGATTGTATAGTGTTGTAATTCCAGCGGAAATAACATTGAGGATTCAATCATAAAATCTGCAATAAACTTACAACTTTGACAGCAATAATGAACATAAACCAATTAATCAACACAATGAATCAAACCAGAAATCAATCAAAGAACAACACAAGATTTTATCCTGGTTCCGGTCTTAGAGATCAACATGATCCTTGGCCATACTCCAGCTGAGAAACATCACCAAAACTTCATTAATATGTGAATAAGAGAGTATCAAAACAATTACAAGAATCAGAGCAATCACAGCCCTGTTGGTACTCGACACACACCAGAGAAAACAGTCACAATTTTCTCTCTATCAACCCGAGTACACCCCTTGTTCTTGACCCTCTTCAAGAACAGAACTCTCAGCTTAGAACCCTAAGCAACTCTCTCTAATCCTCTCTCTTATTCTCTCTCTTCTACCTTCTGTTCTCTCTTTTAAAATGAAAAGACTAGACTTATATATAGGCCCCAACTCAAACAAGAATAGCACCAACTAACTAACTAACATAACCGAAAGTTAGTTAAGTTAGTTGGTTTAAATGAGTTGGATAATAAGTTGGTTTAGAGGATCAATTTCCACAAATTTCCACCTTGATTCTCTAAAGCAATTTATCAGAGTCTTTTCACTGAAGTCTTGATCATGTAATATCTTGAAATGTTCAGCAAGAACCAATGTTCAACAAACTGAGACAATGCATCAATTTGTTGAATGTGAGAACCTTTGTTCCCATGTCAGCAGGGTTGTCACTTGTGTGCACCTTTTCCAATTCCAGAACCCTGTCCTCAATCTTCTCGCGAATCCAATACAATCTAATGTCAATGTGCTTGCTTTTCTCATGGTATACAGGATTCTTGCACAAGTGAATAGATGACAGACTATCCGAATAGACTGTCCCTTTGTCTTTGAGCAGTAGCAGCTCTTGCAGTATTCCTTGTAACCATATAGCTTCCTTGAATGCTTCAGTGGTGGCCATGAATTCTGATTCAGTAGTTGACAATGCCACCACTGGTTGTTGTTGTGATTTCCAACATATGCAGCTTTTGTTAACCATGAATACATAGGTGGTGGTGCTCCTTCTATTGTCTCTATTTGATGCATAATCAGCATCAACATAGCCTTCTAACCTTACATCAGATGTGTCTTTCTGATAGATCAGACCATACTTGATTGTCCCTTTCAAGTATCTAATCAGCCACTTTACAGCATTCCAATGCTCTAACCCAGGGTTTTCCATAAACCTACTCAAAACACTTAGAGCATGTGCTATATCAGGTCTAGTACTGACCATGATATACATTAGACATCCAACAGCCATAGCATACGGTACACCTCTCATATTTTCCCTTTCAGTTTCAGTTTTAGGGCAGTAATCATTAGACAACTTGAAGTGCCCTGCAAGTGGAACTGCAGTGGCCTTAAATGAATCTAAGTTAAACTTCTTGATCACCTTCTCAATGTAGCTTCTTTGAGTTAGCACCATCATTCCTTCTTGCTTGTTCCTCATGACTTCAATCCCCAATATTTTCTTGACTGCTCCCAAGTCCTTCATTTCAAATTCAGAGTTGAGTTTGTTCTTAATGACTTGTATTTCAGCCTAGTCTTTGTTGATGATCATCATATCATCAACATATAGTAATAGGTACACAACCTTAGGTGTTCCTAGTTCCTTGTAGTAAAGACAAGAGTCAAATTTTGACCTTGAAAAACCAATACTCTGAACAAACTGGTTAAACCTTTGATTCCATTGTCTAGGTGACTGCTTCAACCCATACAATGACCTTTTAAGCAGGCAAACCAGATCAGTTTTGCCATTTTCCACCTGAAAACCAGGTGGTTGTTCCATGAATATCTCTTCATCTAGAAAACCATTTAAGAAGGCAGTTTTGACATCCAACTGCTCAACTTCCAAGTCATTGTGTGCAGCAATGGCTAACATCATTCTAATCGTTTTGTACTTCACAACAGGTGAGAAGATATCTGTGTAATCAACTCCCTCAACCTGTGTGAATCCCTTAGCTACCAATCTAGCTTTATATCTAGGTGGTTCACCCTCTGACATTCCCTCTTTTTCTTTGAACAACCATCTGCAGGAGACAACTTTCTTGTCTTTTGGTCTTGGCACCAGAATCCAAGTTCTATTCTTCTTTAAGGAATGCATCTCTTCTCCCATTGCAGCAAGCCATTTCTTCTTTGATTTGCATGCAATTGCTTCTTCATAGGTAGTTGGTTCGGGTTCACTCTCAGATTGTATCACAGCCAGGGCATAGGCTATCAAATCAGCTTCAGCATACCTACAGGGAGGTCTAATTTCTCTCCTTGATCTGTCTCTAGCGAATTGATAGTTGGTCAAATCTGGCTGATCATCTTGACTGGTTTCCACCTCAGCTGTATCTGTACCAGCCTCAATTGTGTCTGCACCCTGTGTTTCCACCTCAAGAGATGTCCTTGCTTCTAGTGTGTGGGGTAAATCAATGGAGACTTCGATCTTGTCAGTGTTGATTTCCAACTCAGTAAGGTCATCCCTGTTAGTACCTGCAACATCAGAACCCTTGCCTTCCTTGGCTGTCAAGTGCATGAAATCATGCTCATTAAAGACTACATCCCTAGATATAATAATTTTAGGTTTTCCATTTTCAACATGACATAGTCTATATCCTTTAACACCCTTAGGATATCCAAGAAAGAAACATTTAACAGCCCTAGGTTCCAATTTGTCAAGTTTCTGGTGTGCATATGCAGTGCAGCCAAATATTTCAAGTGATTCAGTTTAGGTGTAGTGCCATGCAATTTTTCATAGGGAGTTTTTAAATCAATTACTCTACTGGGACTCCTATTAGTCAAATAACATGCAGTGATCAAAGCCTCTCCCCAATAGATTTTACCTAAACCAGAACTAATCAACAAGAACCTAACCTTGTTCAACAAGGTTCTATTCATCCTCTCAGCAACACCATTTTGCTGAGGGGTGTGCTTAACAGTTCTATGCCTAACAATTCCAAATTCAGAACATAACAAGCCAAATTCAGTATTAATGAACTCTAAACCATTATCTGTCCTAAGCACTTTCAATTTCCTTTCATACTGATTTTCCACTTCAATTTTCCATTCTCTGAATTTCTCTAGACATTCATTTTTGGTTTTAAGTAAATAAACCCATACATGTCTACTGAAATCATCTACAATGGACAAGAAATAGTGTTTACCTGAGTGAGTTCCAACCTTGTGAGAACCCCATAAATCAGCATGAACATATTCTAATGGTCTTTTAGAACAATGGTGGCCAGCCATGAATTTCAATCTGTGATGCTTTCCCAACACACATGCTTCACAGAAAGGTAATGAGTTCGGTTTGAAATTGCCTAAGAGCCCTTGCTTGGTCAGTTCTTTGATCCCTTGCTCACTCATGTGACCCATCCTTTTATGCCACAGTTCCATCTCAGTTTCTTGGTGTTGCACAACACTAGCTTCACAAGCCATTACTGTTTCTCCTTACAGAATGTACAAACCATTCTTCTTTTCACCTTTCATGATGATAAGAGACCCCTTTGCAATTCTCATCTGACCATTGTTAGACTTGTAACTGTAGCCTTCATCCTCAAGAGTACCAAGTGATATCAAGTTCCTTCTAAGTTCTGGTATATGTCTTACTTCATGTAGCATTCGAACAGTACCATCAAAGTGCCTAATAGCAACCTTTCCAATGCCAATTACCCTGCAAGAATTGTCATTTCCCATTAGTACAGTACCAGAATTTACTTTCCTATAGTCAATAAAATTTTCAAGAATAGGACACATATGGTATGTGCATCCAGAATCAAGAATCCATTCATTTGTGATTCTTTGATCTGAAACCATGTACAAGTCACCATCAGATGAGCAACGATCTGATTCTTCAACATTAGAAGCAGAATCATGCTTCTTTTCTCTGTCTTCTTTGAGTTTGTTCTTGAACTCAAAGAAAAACCTCTTGATGTGACCTACTTTCCCACAGAAATAACATTTTCTGTCCTTATGGTATTTTCCTCTTGATTTCGATCTTGATTGGGATCTATGTTGGCCTTTGAAATGATCCTTTCTGTAGTGATCTCTGCCCCTATTGTTGTCTCTTCCTCTGGCCAAGTAAGCTTCATCTTTGACATTGTCTTTCTCCTTGGACATTTCTTGTTCTTTGGACTTCAAGGCTCTAAGAAAATCATCAAGGGTGAGAGTATCTCTTCCATACTTGATCACAACCTTCAATTCTTGGTATGCAGGTGGCAATGATCTGAGAAGAATGACAGCTTGGCTTTCTTCATCAACAGTGTGCTTCAAGTTAGCCAATCCTATAATGATTTGGTTAAATACATCAAGGTTATCATCTAAAGATAAATGAGAAGACATTTTAAAACCATATAAAGATTCTAACAAATTAATCTTGTTAGTTAGAGAGGGTTTCATGTAAATCTCTTCAAGCTTGCTCCATAGTTCTCGAGCTGTCTTCATATTCTGAACCTTCCTTCTCACTGTATTGGACAAGTACATTATGATAGTGTAATATGCCAATTCCTCCATATCTTCAAGTTCTTCCTTCTGCAACTTGTCAGTGAGTTCTTCCTTGGGTTTCAATGCCTTGGCAACTTTTTGATGAACAAGAATTCCCTTCAAACTTTCCCTCCATAGGCCAAAGTCCCCTGTCCCATTGAACTTCTCAAGTTCAAATCTTGCTGATCCTGTCATAACTGGTTGCAGATGAATCTTGATTGAATCTTGATTCTTGACTTCCTCAATTGGATCTTGAACCTAAGCTCTGATTTTGTTGTAATTCCAGCGGAAATAACATTGAGGATTCAATCATAAGATCTGCAATAAACTCACAACTTTGACAGCAATAATGAACATAAACCAATTAATCAACACAATGAATCAAACCAGAAATCAATCAAAGAACAACACAAGATTTTATCCTGGTTCCGGTCCTAGAGATCAACATGATCCCTGGCCATACTCCAGCTGAGAAACATCACCAAAACTTCAGTGAAAAGACTCTGATAAATTGCTTTAGAGAATCAATTTCCACATATAGAAATAGATTTTAGGCTTTATACAAAAGTGTTGGTAGGATGTCATTTATTTTAGTCATGAAGCTTTCT
This sequence comes from Cannabis sativa, assembly GCF_029168945.1. Taxonomy (NCBI): domain Eukaryota; kingdom Viridiplantae; phylum Streptophyta; class Magnoliopsida; order Rosales; family Cannabaceae; genus Cannabis; species Cannabis sativa. The sequence continues at coordinate 68,803,611 of NC_083602.1, forward strand.
AATTCATCCAAATAGAGCGTTTAAAATCTTCCATGAAAAGTATTTTAATAGCTCATTAATATAAATACATTGGCAAAAGTTTATGTGGTGTAACTTTTCCTAGAGACAATGACATGAGACATTGTTTCTGTTATATGACTTTATGAATTCATGGCTATAGTAATGTGAAGTGTAGATTTTTGACATAATTACATCTTTTAATGAGGAATTGATGTTTGCAATGTCTAAGTGTAATTTTTCGGTACGCGTTAATATGTTGTTGAAAATTTTAATATATATTTATATATATACTAGCAAAAAGCTACGTGCGAGGCACGTATACTAAATTTTATGCTAGGTTTTTTCTATGTTATTTGAAAGTGATACAATTAAAAATTAAAGAAAAATATTATTAGTGATTAGGTGAGATTATTATTATGTGTATCTAAATATTATAGATTATAATGTTGTCAATTAAAAGTGAATACCGAATGCAATATATTAGTGTTTAAGAAAGCTTAATGATTTAAATATGTTCTTAAGTTAATCCAAAAATAAACTAAAAATTGATGTTTCAATACTTAAAGAAACATTACTTAAATGGGTGTAAGATAAAAAGAAAATTAAAAATCAATCTCTAAATTGTTGATGATTGAAGATAGCATTAGTCTAAAAATTGTAGATAACAAAACAAATTATAGTCATTGGTGGATTTCAATCTTCATTTTCTTCGATAGAGACAATAGTGTAATTTTTGTATTTTGCACTTTTCATTCTAGGCGTGTCCGCATATATCTAGATTATCCATTTTTTCTTTGATAAATTGAATGTAGTAGTGTCGACAAAGCGGCGGTGTTCCTGCAAACAGTGATGTATTTTCATTTAAGATGATTACACATGGTGTGCATAATTTATTTAATTAAAAAATCAACTTATGAAAGGCATGTAAAACTATTTTATTTTTTAAAAACTACACCTCTGCAGTATATTTCATTAGTTTGGCAGCAGTACACGAAAATATTTTTTCCACAATATTTACGAACATGACAGCAGATAGGCTCTTTGTATTGTCATCAAGTTCAACATATGCTATAGCACTATAAAATGCATAATAAGATTGTTAGTATGTTTTTTAATTTTAACTTAATTTCAATAACATCACAAGTTTTTTGTAATATACCTACCGTGGTGTAGGAAATCCTTCTTGGCCGCATGTTGGCTTGTCACATATTATTTTTTCATCGCGACTGTATAAATCTATTTTTTTTATGACATGCGTCACATGACATGTAATAAAAAGCTAAAACTTATGATCTAGTTATAGTGATATTGCCACCATCCGAGGAAGCACCTGTAGCTGCTTTCAAAAGAGTTGCCAATGCTGCAGAATCAAACATCTCTTTCCCACCTCCCTCATCATCATCAGTGTCTACTTCTTCATCCGAGTCTGTCACAATTTGACCGTCAATTCTCTGCGAATGATCATGAGAACTATCAGCCCCAAAATGAGAACCTGCTCCTGATGCTCGTTCCAACTCTTCTAAGAACTGCTTGGCTGAGCTTCCAAAGACAATATCTTCATTTTCATCATCTGTACCAGAACTATCAATCTCACCATACTCCTCAGGAGGATGTTTCTCCTCATTTTCACCTTCTACCATCATCTCGCGGTTTATAATTGAAGTTGGCTCTTCAATACTACTTCCAGTATTATTAGTTAACTTTTCACCTGTTGCAAAGGTTCATCTTTTGGTAAATCAGAGACAACACCGTTATTCAATTTATAGGCATGACTTTAGCTTAATTTTTTGACACGAGGAAATAGGCTGTGGGATGAAAATAAGGGTTGATGACGATTTAGTATACGGTTTAGTATATTTAATATTTTCAAATAGTTAATATAAAGAAAATAAGATTTTAAATTTTAAAATATAAAGGTTTTAAATCGTCAAATATAAAAATATTATAAAAATATATTAAATTTTTTAAAATTACTTTATTTTTGTTCATTTAGTTAGAAAATAAAGTGAAATATTTTATGATATTTATAACTAATTAAATTAGATGACGATTAAGAATACAATCGGTATATATCTCATATTAGTGTTGATCGTACATGGTTTATATAGTGACATAATACAATGCAATCAACAAGAGAATTAGTTACACTTGAAACAAACAAGTAAGTAAAAATTAATCCATCACTCATGATTCTCATAATTCTTCTATTTCCTACCATTATCCATGTTATTAGTTTATTAATATATTCGAATTTCTTTGATTTATTATCGTAGGATTAGTTTCACTTCTTTTATTCATTACACTTATTGAAATTGTTGCTACAATTAATTTGTCACCGCGTATTTTATTTGTTTCAGAGTTTCTATCCTCGAAGGTAAGTATTATATTTATTATTATTCATGTTTGGTTAATTCGTTCGTCATAGAAAGATTAGAAATTACACATTATGTATTTTATAAATTCTAATCTTTAATAAATTCTACTTGAATTTAAGATTACAATAATAAAACATAGGTAAAAAAACATAGGTAAAAGTCGGTGGGCCATTGTTGGTGATTCCTTCTATTATCTAACATTAATTGTATTTAAAGAAAATAGAAAATTATTGTAAGCTCTCATTGCTCAGTGACCTCTTTATGCACTTTACAGTGTTATATCATATATTGAACTTGATGACAATTCAAAGAGCCTATCTGCTGTTATATTCACAGATATTGTGGAAAAAATATTTTCATGTACTGATGCCAAACTAATTGATTATACTGCACAATTGTAGTTTTAAATAAATAAAATAATTTTACTTGTTTTCATAAGTAGATTTTTTTAATTAAATTAATTATGCACACCATGTCTAATCATCTTAAATAAAAATAAATAACTATTTGCAGAAAACCGTCGCTTTGTCGACACTAACATATTCAATTTATCAACGAAAAATGGATAATCCAATTATATGCGGATCCGGCTAGAATAAAAAATATAAAATACAAAAATTACACTATTGTCTTTGTCGAAGCAGAGGAAGATTAAAATCCACCCATGAGTATCATTATTTTTCTTATCTACAATTTTTAGATAGATGTTATCTTCAATTATCAATAATTTAGAGATTGATTTTTAATTTTCTTTTTTATCTTACACACATTTATGTTATGTTTTCTTAACTATTTGAACATCAATATTTATTTTATTTTTGGGTTAACTTAAGAACATATTTAAATTATCAAGCTTTCTTAAACACTAATATATTGCATCCGATATTTACTTTTAATTATTAAAATTATAAATTATATTATTTAGATATACATAATAATAATCTCACCTAATAACTAATTATATTTTTTCTTTAATTTTTAATTGTATCACTTTTAAATAAAATAAAAAATACCTAGCATAAAATTTTTTTTGCTAGTATATATATATATATTAATACTATGTGGCCCTTTATACGATAATACCAGTGTTTTGTTTTTGAATATTGGATTGCAGCAATTATTTTAGATAATTGTTAATTTATTCAAAAAAAAAAAGATAAGCGTATTTATAATAAATTAAAAATATATTTAATTAAACAAATTATTTTGAAAATAAGTTATCTCCTATAATATTGAATTTTTCTTTTTTGTTGGTTAAAGAGATCGGTAGTGTGATTCCTAAAATTAATTCTTTAGGTTTAATATTACGTTTGGGTGGGTTCACCATGGGAGACAATAACGATGATGGTGCTGATTTTTACCTCTATGATGATGACGATAGTGGTGATGATTTTGATGAATCTAATTATGAGCTCCAATTATTCGAAGACAATACCTCAGTCTCAAATATTGAAACTCGACTAAATAACTTTCAAACGCGAATCACAAGAAGAAAACGAAATTATACAAACCAATTTTATAATCAAAACTTACCTACATATTACTCTCGAATAAAGAAAGAAAGAGGGTTGTGACTCTCGAATAATTAGCATCAAATATCAGTTCAAATATTAATGGGATTTGTCGACACTACCATATTCAATTTATCAACGAAAAATAGATAATCCAATTATATGCGGACCCGGCTAGAATTAAAAATGTAAAATACAAAAATTACACTATTGTCTCTGTCGAAGCAGAGGAAGATTAAAATCCACCCATGAGTATCATTATTTTTCTTATCTACAATTTTTAGATAGATGTTATCTTCAATTATCAACAATTTAGAGATTGATTTTTAATTTTCTTTTTTATCTTACACACATTTATGTTATGTTTCCTTAACTATTTGAACATCAATATTTATTTTATTTTTGGGTTAACTTAAGAACATATTTAAATTATCAAGCTTTCTTAAACACTAATATATTGCATCCGATATTTACTTTTAATTATTAAAATTATAAATTATATTATTTAGATATACATAATAATAATCTCACCTAATAACTAATTATATTTTTTCTTTAATTTTTAATTGTATCACTTTTAAATAAAATAAAAAATACCTAGCATAAATTTTTTTTTGCTAGTATATATATATTAATACTATGTGGCCATTTATACGATAATACCAGTGTTTTGTTTTTGAATATTGGATTGCAGCAATTATTTTAGCTAATTGTTAATTTATTCAAAAAAAAAAAAGATATGTGCATTTATAATAAATTAAAAATATATTTAATTAAACAAATTATTTTGAAAATAAGTTATCTCCTATAATATTGAATTTTTCTTTTTTGTTGGTTAAAGAGATCGATAGTGTGATTCCTAAAATTAATTCTTTAGGTTTAATATTACGTTTGGGTGGGTTCACCATGGGAGACAATAACGATGATGGTGCTAATTTTTACCTCTATGACGATGACGATAGTGGTGATGATTTCGATGAATCTAATTATGAGCTCCAATTATTCGAAGACACTACCTCAGTCTCAAATATTGAAACTCGACTAAATAACTTTCAAACGCGAATCACAAGAAGAAAACGAAATTATACAAACCAATTTTATAATCAAAACTTACCTACATATTACTCTCGAATAAAGAAAGAAAGAGGGTTGTGACTCTCGAATAATTAGCATCAAATATCAGTTCAAATATTAATGGGATTTGTCGACACTACCATATTCAATTTATCAACGAAAAATAGATAATCCAATTATATGCGGACCCGGCTAGAATTAAAAATGTAAAATACAAAAATTACACTATTGTCTCTGTCGAAGCAGAGGAAGATTAAAATCCACCCATGAGTATCATTATTTTTCTTATCTACAATTTTTAGATAGATGTTATCTTCAATTATCAACAATTTAGAGATTGATTTTTAATTTTCTTTTTTATCTTACACACATTTATGTTATGTTTCCTTAACTATTTGAACATCAATATTTATTTTATTTTTGGGTTAACTTAAGAACATATTTAAATTATCAAGCTTTCTTAAACACTAATATATTGCATCCGATATTTACTTTTAATTATTAAAATTATAAATTATATTATTTAGATATACATAATAATAATCTCACCTAATAACTAATTATATTTTTTCTTTAATTTTTAATTGTATCACTTTTAAATAAAATAAAAAATACCTAGCATAAATTTTTTTTTGCTAGTATATATATATTAATACTATGTGGCCATTTAGACGATAGTACCAGTGTTTTGTTTTTGAATATTGGATTGCAGCAATTATTTTAGCTAATTGTTAATTTATTCAAAAAAAAAAAGATATGTGCATTTATAATAAATTAAAAATATATTTAATTAAACAAATTATTTTGAAAATAAGTTATCTCCTATAATATTGAATTTTTCTTTTTTGTTGGTTAAAGAGATCGATAGTGTGATTCCTAAAATTAATTCTTTAGGTTTAATATTACGTTTGGGTGGGTTCACCATGGGAGACAATAACGATGATGGTGCTAATTTTTACCTCTATGACGATGACGATAGTGGTGATGATTTCGATGAATCTAATTATGAGCTCCAATTATTCGAAGACACTACCTCAGTCTCAAATATTGAAACTCGACTAAATAACTTTCAAACGCGAATCACAAGAAGAAAACGAAATTATACAAACCAATTTTATAATCAAAACTTACCTACATATTACTCTCGAATAAAGAAAGAAAGAGGGTTGTGACTCATGAATAATTAGCATCAAATATCAGTTCAAATATTAATGGGATTTGTCGACACTACCATATTCAATTTATCAACGAAAAATAGATAATCCAATTATATGCGGACCCGGCTAGAATTAAAAATGTAAAATACAAAAATTACACTATTGTCTCTGTCGAAGCAGAGGAAGATTAAAATCCACCCATGAGTATCATTATTTTTCTTATCTACAATTTTTAGATAGATGTTATCTTCAATTATCAACAATTTAGAGATTGATTTTTAATTTTCTTTTTTATCTTACACACATTTATGTTATGTTTCCTTAACTATTTGAACATAAATATTTATTTTATTTTTCGGTTAATTTAAGAACATATTTAAATTATCAAGCTTTCGTAAACACTAATATATTGCATCCGATATTTACTTTTAATTATTAAAATTATAAATTATATTATTTAGATATACATAATAATAATCTCACCTAATAACTAATTATATTTTTTCTTTAATTTTTAATTGTATCACTTTTAAATAAAATAAAAAATACCTAGCATAAATTTTTTTTTGGTAGTATATATATATTAATACTATGTGGCCATTTATACGATAGTACCAGTGTTTTGTTTTTGAATATTGGATTGCAGCAATTATTTTAGCTAATTGTTAATTTATTCAAAAAAAAAAAAGATATGTGCATTTATAATAAATTAAAAATATATTTAATTAAACAAATTATTTTGAAAATAAGTTATCTCCTATAATATTGAATTTTTCTTTTTTGTTGGTTAAAGAGATCGATAGTGTGATTCCTAAAATTAATTCTTTAGGTTTAATATTACGTTTGGGTGGGTTCACCATGGGAGACAATAACGATGATGGTGCTGATTTTTACCTCTATGACGATGACGATAGTGGTGATGATTTCGATGAATCTAATTATGAGCTCCAATTATTCGAAGACACTACCTCAGTCTCAAATATTGAAACTCGACTAAATAACTTTCGAACGCGAATCACAAGAAGAAAACGACATTATACAAACCAATTATATAATCAAAACTTACTTATATATTACTCTCGAATAAAGAAGGAAAGAGGGTTGTGACTCTCGAATAATTAGCAACAAATATCAGTTCAAATATTAATGGGATTTGTCGACACTACCATATTCAATTTATCAACGAAAAATGGATAATCCAATTATATGCGGATCCGGCTAGAATAAAAAATGTAAAATACAAAAATTACACTATTGTCTCTGTCGAAGCAGAGGAAGATTAAAATCCACCCATGAGTATCATTATTTTTCTTATCTACAATTTTTAGATAGATGTTATCTTCAATTATCAACAATTTAGAGATTGATTTTTAATTTTCTTTTTTATCTTACACACATTTATGTTATGTTTCCTTAACTATTTGAACATCAATATTTATTTTATTTTTGGGTTAACTTAAGAACATATTTAAATTATCAAGCTTTCTTAAACACTAATATATTGCATCCGATATTTACTTTTAATTATTAAAATTATAAATTATATTATTTAGATATACATAATAATAATCTCACCTAATAACTAATTATATTTTTTCTTTAATTTTTAATTGTATCACTTTTAAATAAAATAAAAAATACCTAGCATAAAATTTTTTTTGCTAGTATATATATATTAATACTATGTGGCCCTTTATACGATAGTACCAGTGTTTTGTTTTTGAATATTGGATTGCAGCAATTATTTTAGCTAATTGTTAATTTATTCAAAAAAAAAAAAAGATAAGTGCATTTATAATAAATTAAAAATATATTTAATTAAACAAATTATTTTGAAAATAAGTTATCTCCTATAATATTGAATTTTTCTTTTTTGTTGGTTAAAGAGATCGGTAGTGTGATTCCTAAAATTAATTCTTTAGGTTTAATATTACGTTTGGGTGGGTTCACCATGGGAGACAATAACGATGATGGTGCTGATTTTTACCTCTATGACGATGACGATAGTGGTGATGATTTCGATGAATCTAATTATGAGCTCCAATTATTCGAAGACACTACCTCAGTCTCAAATATTGAAACTCGACTAAATAACTTTCGAACGCGAATCACAAGAAGAAAACGACATTATACAAACCAATTATATAATCAAAACTTACTTATATATTACTCTCGAATAAAGAAGGAAAGAGGGTTGTGACTCTCGAATAATTAGCAACAAATATCAGTTCAAATATTAATGGGATTTGTCGACACTACCATATTCAATTTATCAACGAAAAATGGATAATCCAATTATATGCGGATCCGGCTAGAATAAAAAATGTAAAATACAAAAATTACACTATTGTCTCTGTCGAAGCAGAGGAAGATTAAAATCCACCCATGAGTATCATTATTTTTCTTATCTACAATTTTTAGATAGATGTTATCTTCAATTACAAACATTTTAGAGATTGATTTTTAATTTTCTTTTTTATCTTACACACATTTACGTTATGTTTCCTTAACTATTTGAACATCAATATTTATTTTATTTTTGGGTTAACTTAAGAACATATTTAAATTATCAAGCTTTCGTAAACACTAATATATTGCATCCGATATTTACTTTTAATTATTAAAATTATAATTTATATTATTTAGATATACATAATAATAATCTCACCTAATAACTAATTATATTTTTTCTTTAATTTTTAATTGTATCACTTTTAAATAAAATAAAAAATACCTAACATAAAATTTTTTTTGCTAGTATATATATATTAATATTATGTGGCCCTTTATACGATAGTACCAGTGTTTTGTTTTTGAATATTGGATTGCACCAATTATTTTAGCTAATTGTTAATTTATTCAAAAAAAAAATAAAAAAAGATAAGTGCATTTATAATAAATTAAAAATATATTTAATTAAACAAATTATTTTGAAAATAAGTTATCTCCCATAAGATTGAATTTTTCATTTTTGCTGGTTAATGAGATCGGTAGTGTGATTCCTAAAATTAATTCTTTAGGTTTAATATTACTGTTGACCGAGGTTTTCGGCAACTAGTAAAATAGGATTATAATAATGAGCTGTAAGAAAGCGAGATGAAGACTTTTTACGTGGTTGGGGCGTTAATGAGCCTTAGTCCACGAGCCACTGCTATTAATGGATATCTTTAATACAGATTCTACACTTGGGAGAATGTTTCTCTCTTTAATACAAGGAATGTTCTTGGTGAGTTTTTTCTCTTCTTGCTCTTTAGCAACCAAGATTCTCCGACCCCATTAAATGAGCTTTGAGGGGGTATTTATAGTGTTTTGGTGGGGTAATCCCTAGAATTGTTCTTACATATGTGTCTGTAAGTATCCATAAAGTTGGGCATTTCCGATGAATATACCATGGGTGATGCATGGTCAAATCCCTAGGTGCTGTAGGGTTTTTATGGAGAATGTCCTTTTTGTCTTATGATTGACGTGACTCTTCGCAGAGTAGCCGTCGCTAGACTTAAATGTGTTGGAAATTATTTTACCAGGATCTTAGATCTACTCACAAGTATGTTTATTAACACCCTAAATATGAACTTTCTAAAACGATGAAATAAACACATATAAAGTTTAGGAAACCTTACATTGGGTGCAGCGGAACATAATGACTCCTTCCGTTCAGATATCTAGCCCTTGATTCCTTTCTGTAGCAGAGCATTATCAATATCTGAACCTGGATCTCTTTCTCTGAATCTTTGATGCTGAAACTCCTTTGCTGATGATCTTTCTTCACGATCTTCCTCACTATGATTGAGGTATCACTTGATGTGTGTGGGCACTACTCATACACTAAGGTAGTTCGAAATTCAAAGGAAGAGAAAGAAGAAGTGGTAGCTAAAGATAGGGAGAGAGAAAGGCTCAGGTTTTTCTCTGAAGGAAAAATAGAAAATTTAAGTGTAATTTTCCTGAAGCCTTCACTATCTATTTATAGCATTCCTACTAGGGTTAGATTTGAATTATATGGCATTAAAATAATGAAAAAATCAGTTTAAATTTCCTACAAAAGTGGCTGGCCCTAAACTTAGTGGATTGGGCCTTGCTTTTTGCAATTTTGCAATTTTAACACCTTTTGTATCTGATTTTCTCAAAAATGCCAATTTCCTAATTCAACCATTTAAATGCCAATTCTAACTATTTAATAACTATAAATAATTATTAAATAATATTGTCATTTATCATATTTATTAATTGAACCATACAAAGTATCATAATTAACAAATATGCCCCTATAAACTCTTTCTTTACAATTTCGCCCTTACTTAGTGAAAAATTCACAAATAGACATAGTCTAATTTGAGAATTATAATTGATTAATCAAAACCAATTACATGAGTCTTACAAGCAATATTATCTCAACTAGTGGGGGGACCATGGGTCTATATAACCGAGCTTCCAATAAGTAGATCAAGAATTTAGCACTAAAATTCACTAACTTATTAATTCTTCGTTGAATCCACGCATAGAACTTAGAATTGCACTCTCAGTTATATAGAATGCTCTATATGTTCCACCATATAGACACATCATTAGTTATCCATTGTTATAATCCTAATTTGATCAATGATCCTCTATATGAATGATCTACACTGTAAAGGGATTAAATTACCGTTACACCCTACAATGTATTTATTCCTTAAAACACTTGACCCCGTATAAATGATATTTCAGCTTATGTGAAATGAGTACTCCACCATTTATGTTCGTTTGGTCAAGCTCGAAGGAGATCATCCTTTGCTTACTATTCGCCAGATAGAAGCTATAGATTCCATGTTTATGCTAGCGCTCCCACTCAATTGCACTACCGTGTTCCCAAAATGTACGTATCACCCTGACCTAAAAGTAGGCTTAACTAACAAATCAAAGAACACGAATAGCCTCTCGAGATTGAGCCTAATCATATCAGGATTAAGATCATTTGATCTAGGATCAACTAGGCGATATTGACTTGAATAGATATTACGGTAGGTTTAATAAATCTAAGTCAAAGTTCAATATCGGTCCCTTCCGATGCATACTCCATGCATCCAACCTGAGCTTTACTTTAACCAATGTTCTTGAAAGAACATAGTATTTCTCCAAATACAAGTAAACTCTTGTTGTAGATTATCATATCAGTAAAACCCTGTGTCTGATAAATCTAGGAAACTTTATTCACATAGTCATGTTTACTTTCCAATGTGTTGACGGCACAATAAACAGGATCAAGTATGTGAAAAGGGTTTCGTATGAATTTATACATCATGTACATATAATCATGAAATAAATCATGTGAACCATGCAACATTAAATGTTATTTCTGATCTATATTAATAAGTAAATCTGATTATATTGAAATGAGTTTTATTTAGGGCATAAAACCCAACAAACTCCCACTTGCACTAATATAAAACAAAAAGTGCGTTTCAAATAATCTCAACACCTTGATATACAAATCAAGTGTAGTAGTAGTAAACTCCTCGTAATAGGATCTGAAAGGTTGAATTAACCACAACCTTTTCTCCACTATTACTCTTCCTTTAATCACAAAATCATTGATAATGTGAAATTCCTCTCTATATGTCTACTCTCTTGGGATACTGGATTCTATATCTTTGGCAACTACTTTTGGTTAATCAGGGAATTAACACTAGTAGTTTAAGGCAATTTGGAATGGTGCCAAAGATGTATAGAACTTTCCTTAGACTGAATAAGTAACTTTCCTGCAGCTTTAACATTCAGTCTCTCTCTGGTAGACTTAGAGAATTCAGATAGGTTTTTACACTTCTCCAAAATCACTATTCCACCCCCAGAGTAATCACCATCTTATCAGAAATATTTACTAGCACATAGGCAAATTTCGAAATCTGATATGGTGTAGTCTAAGAGTTTTAAACACACCCTTATAGACTAACATATAGTTCCTCTTCTTTATCTTAGGATTTACTTGATTGTCTTCCAATGTTCTTCTCCTGGATTAATCTGATACCTACTCATTACTCCCACTCAACAGCAGGTGTCTGGTCTAAGGCATACAAAAGCATATCTAAGACCTCTCACTGTTGATATAAGAAATTCTTTCATGGCTTTATCTTTTCTGGAATAGTTAAGACTTTTCCTTAGATAAATAAAATCTATACCTAAGAAGTTGTGAAGCTTCTATAGATTGCCATTAGAAAGAAAATGCTTCAGCATCTTACTAAAGTAAGTTGCTTGCATTAGAGTAAGTAATTACCAGGTATACCACAAGCCATAGGTTTAGATAAACTCAAACCTATAATACTAGGAACAGGAAGTTTGTTAAGTCCATTGAATAGACTTATAAACGAAAATTTCCTTTTATGTCCTTGTAATAGAAAACTTTAGGTTATTCCATGTGAATGGATTAAACCATAGTTCTATTGGCTTTCTTCTTAGTTTCTTATCTTGACAATCCATTACTTGTTTAAACTTACAATGAATTTTAATCACTAGTGTCTCCCAAGTCATAAGAAGGTGAGTTCCTAGAAACTCTCCCACTACGACAAGGTACCGTGATTTATGTCGAAGAAAAACTAAATGGTATTGATCTCTTTGGTTGTGACAAGACAACAGAGGTAGTGGGATCATCATATGTTATATAAGATGATAGAACACTTTTGGAATCAAGAATTAAATATCTCCTTTATTTGCTACTTGTTTTTCAGACTTAGTCATTTTCTTAGAAAAGTAGTATTTGTTTGAACAAACACTTTCTTATCTATTGACAATGGGATGGTCCACCCCTAATCACTTAGAATAGCTAACAAACCATGGTTAACAGTTCTAGCTTTTCTTAAGATTTTGATTAGGTCATCCATGAATCTAGTAATGATTTACATTAAGTATACAACCATTACATCATTCTGAAATTGTATTACCATAGAAGGAATTAGGCAACGACTAGTAACTAATCATCAACATGCAACTCGAAATTTCTGGGGAGGTAAGTTTGGATATAATTCAAAAATCAATTTAATGATCTTTGAACTGCATATCTACTAACTATTTCTCCACCCCTATCAGTTCGCAAGATCTTTAACCACTTACCTTAATGGTTTTAACCATTGCTAGAAATTAATGAAATTTTTCAAACATTTCAAATTTCTTTGCATAAGGTATAATCTAGAGTTATCGTTTTAAGAATACAACGAAAAACTCATATCCACCCCTGAATGTACATCCATCTGTGAATGAGATGAACTACTTTCAGTGGATATAGGCATATTAACTCTTTGCAGAGATTGATCTTGTCAAATCCACTATGAACAAGATACAAATGCCATAGATTAAGAAAATGTGGTAGTGTCTATGATGACATAGGTTTAGTTACATCAAAGAGTTCTTAGAATACTTCAAGTGGATCCTGGTCACAGAATACCTAACTCACATTCCATACAGTTTTAATCCATTAATAAAAGATGGATATTAAACACTTGAGAAAGTGTAACTGTATTGTATTCTGGAATTAGAAATTTAAGAAAATTTCTATTTGGAATCTAAAATTAAAGTCAAAGACTTAAATTTATACCAAATATAATGAGTAATTCTATCTTGGACCAGCACTACTAATACAAACTCTAAGTCAATTTGCCCATACAAGTAGGAGATTTCTAAGATTGAGGATTTATATCAATTGGGAATAGAATTTCGGGATTATAATCATATGCGTCATATAAAATGACATGAAATGATTTATAGACCATTCATCCAATGATATGTTTTGAAAGCTAATTCGAAATGAATAAGCTAAGAGGAATTAGGATAATTTCGTTTATAAATAAGAATCCAACGATGCTTCGATTAGAGAAAGACAAAGTAATCTTATTTATGTAATCTTCTTGTTTCATATTGTAAAAATACTAGTCTAAGGTGTCATCAATTGATGAACAGTTAGATGTCGCATATACAATACTTATCTTTCGAGATCTTACACTATTATGTATGTCTAATGGTGAAAATCCATTAGGGATTTATCTCATTAGAAAAACAAACATGTTAGACCAGCAATGAAGATTCGAAATCAAACTACAACTTAATAACAGAAAATAACATGGTTCAATATAAATTCATACACAATTCAGAAATTATAAGCATATAGCAAGTAGGAATGACTAGTGAAAATACTAAAACATACAATCCTAAATAATTTCCAAGGTTTTCAACAAACTGATACAAAGGTCCCGTAGGCGAGAGTCAAAGCATCATTTATTGAATAGAGTTGTCAGCTCTTCTAAAATAGAAACCATTCTAGCAACCTTTTATTCGATCAAAATAAGAATCCAACGTTGTCCCGGTAGGCGAGAGTCAAGGTTATTCTCATTTTATGAGCTTCCACCATTGTTTCATGTTTCATAAGTTTATCTCTAAGTAGTCACCGTAGGGAGAGTCTAATAGAGACGAAAACTTACAAAACACTTATCAAATGAAATCTTACGGTGTTAAATGCGTTCAACGAATAACCATCCATAGGGGACGAAGTCTAGCGTCTCGAGGTTATATTGAAAACATTTAACTTTTGTAAGACCAACAATGGAGATCGAATATCTTAATAATAATCAAGCTCATTATTTAAAGTGAGTTGTATTTTCTTTGATTCTCTTTATTTAATCTATTTATTTTAAATATATATTTATTTAAAATTTCCAATTTAGAATGAAAAATTCTAAATATAAATTTTAATTTAATATTTATAAATTTTACTTAGATGGATATGAAAATAACATGAATTATTTCCATCTTAGTAATAATTTCCAATAAATATTTAGAAAAAAATATTTAAGTTGTTACAAAATTAATTTAAATTAATTTACAACTCAAATTTAATTTTCTATAAATATATATTGCATTTCGAAAAATTAAAGTATATAAGAATACAATTTTCGAAAAATGCATATTAAAATAAAAAATAAATCCTGGAAAAATTATTCTAATTTAATGTTAGCCCAAAATTAATTAATAAAATTAATTTACAACAAAAAATATAATTTTCCTATTTAATTAAATATATAAGAAAAATTACAAATATTTAAGTATGATGATAAAAATCAACTTAAATATTAATTTTCTATTTAATTAAATACACTAGCAAAATACTTCAAGCAAAAATATCACCTATCTAGATTTTCCTTTGACTAATTAATTCAATTTCTAATAATATACTTTAATTCAATTTATTTTAAATTAATCAATAAATGAAAAAATCATTGATTTAAGTTGATCCAAGAATTAATTAAAATAAATAATTAATTTACAACTTAATCTATTTTTCAAGATAAAATTCGAAATTCTAGCATTTAAGAAATGCAATTTCGAAAATTGATTAATAAAATAAAGAAAAAAATATATTTTGAAAATTATTTAAATTTAGTTGAAAAAATAAATTTCAACTAAAAATAATTTTCTATTTAATTAAATGTCATGAAAAAGAAATATTTAAGTATCATGATGAAAATCAACTTAGATATTTAATTTTTCAAATTAATTAAATGTATTAAATTCAAGAAATAAATAATTAAGTGTAGAGAAGGCTTAATTATTAATCTCTAGTTTAATACTAGGAAAAATATACTTAAAATAAATTGTACCAAAATTAATTATTTAAATAATTAATTTCACAATGTATAATATTTTCCTATTTAATATTAGAAATAATAAGTAGTCTAGAAATAACTATCTAGAAAATATCTTATTTGACTAAGTATCTTTTCCACAAAATTTGAAAAAATATCTAATTTAAGTTGTATTAGAAAAAAAAATCTAGAACTTAAATATTTTTCAAATTTAAATTTAATTAAATATCAAAAATTAAGTTGTAACCACTTAATTTGAAAATATTCCATTTTAAGTTAATATTCGAAAAGATATTAACTTAAAAAATATCTAAAGAATCTTAATAACCAATGCCTAAAATTCCTCAACTTAATTTTGAAATTTTGAATTCAAAAGATATTTAGATTTAAGTTGGTTAGTTGAAGATAACTAAATATCAACTTAAATAGGAATATTTAATGAAAAATTTAAATTAAGTTCCAGAAAGAATCTAGATGGTTATAATTCTATATTTAATTAAATACAAGAAAATACACATAGTTTAGCTTAGAATAAAAAAAATTCTTTAAACTATGTTTTTCTTAAATTAATTTCAAAATAAATGAAATTAATTATGTTGCTAATCAATTTTAATTAGGTTAAACTAGTGTAATTAACCTAGTACAGTCATTCAAATCAGGCAAATGGGCCTTCACAATTGGGGTGGTTTGTGTGAGGGAGTCTTTGGGTTCAGTATGTCGTACCCACTTCTATGGCTCCCAACTCTCACACAAGGCCCAAAAGAGAGGAATTTAACCTTAATAAGAACAACTGTTATTCATTGAATAAGCCCAATAACTAAATGGGCCTAAATAAATTCTATCAAGAACTATGATAATTTATTTTAGCAACAACAACCTATATGCATCTATAATAAAATTAAACACATAGGCTCACACAGGCACACTTTGGATGGGTCCTATCATGTTGCTAGGTCATACACAGATGAAAGAAGATTGTAAATATACCTGTTACAAATTATTATCTTGACCAAGGGAGCCATCAGATCATTAGATCTGGCAAAAAGTAACCATGGCTATTTGCAATCAAGTAATAATAGGTTTTAAAAACTTACACACAAGCTAAAACACATACTCCCGCAACGGGTTAATTTGGATAGTTGGATGTAGGATTTATTTAATTTTAAATAAATATTTAATTTCGAAAATAATTAATTAAATAAAAAAATAAAAAATTTCGAAAATTTTTAAAAAAATTTTAAAAAAAATTCGAAATTAAAAAAAAATTAAAATTAAACCTACAATTTTTGAAAAATTAGGTTTCAACCAACCTAAATATCATTTCAAAAATTTGCTAACTACTTTTAAATTTTAAATGTTATTTTATAAATAAAAATTAAATAAAAATTAGAAAAGATAAATAAATATCTTTTTCAAATTTTTAAATGTAATTTAAATAAATAAAATAACAAAATTTAAAAAATTAGCAAAATATCTTATATCTATTTAAAATTACATGATTATAAATATCTTATTTTAAATTTAAATATGGTCAAAATATCTAAAAAGATTTAATTAAAAAATCTTAAAAGATAAGATATTTTTAAAATATCTTAAAAGATATTATAAATATCTTTAAAAGATAAGATATTTTTAAATATCTTAAAAGATATTATAAATATCTTAAAAGATATTATAAATATCTTAAAATATCTGACCTTAAATTTAAAAAAAAATATAATCAAATTTAAAAATAAGATAGATTTTTAAGCAAAAAGATAAATACTAATTCTATTCAAATTCAAATTACACTAATATCTTGAATTAAATTAAAAAAAATTAAATTAATTCAAAATGATAATTAGAATTGAATTAGGAATAGTAATAGTATATATACAAAACCATACAAAAAATTGGAAGTTAATTCCATGAAAAAGTATGAAAAATTGAAGAAAATTGAAAAAATTCGAAACTGTACGGACAGTTCTGCGATCGCAGGAAACTATCAGCACAGCCCGATTTTGTCAAATCTTCGAAAAATCATAACTAATTCAAATAAAATCCAAATTGAGTTCTGTAAAAGGCTAACTTGCTTAATTTTTTCCATACTATCCAATAAAAATAATGCCAGAACCGAAATAACAATTATTTTTCACGAAAATTTCACAATCATCAATCAATCATCAAATAACACTCAATACAACATGATACCATCCAAAGAACATACAAACAATCGTTTTAAAGTCCAAATTACATGTAAGTAAATCAATTACCATGGCTCTGAGGCCAGTTGTTGGAAATTATTTTACCAGGATCTTAGATCTACTCACAAGTATGTTTATTAACACCCTAAATATGAACTTTCTAAAACGATGAAATAAACACATATAAAGTTTAGGAAACCTTACATTGGGTGCAGCGGAACATAATGACTCCTTCCGTTCAGATATCTAGCCCTTGATTCCTTTACGTAGCGAGCATTATCAATATCTGAACCTGGATCTCTTTCTCTGAATCTTTGATGCTGAAACTCCTTTGCTGATGATCTTTCTTCACGATCTTCCTCACTATGATTGAGGTATCACTTGATGTGTGTGGGCACTACTCATACACTAAGGTAGTTCGAAATTCAAAGGAAGAGAAAGAAGAAGTGGTAGCTAAAGATAGGGAGAGAGAAAGGCTCAGGTTTTTCTCTGAAGGAAAAATAGAAAATTTAAGTGTAATTTTCCTGAAGCCTTCACTATCTATTTATAGCATTCCTACTAGGGTTAGATTTGAATTATATGGCATTAAAATAATGAAAAAAATCAGTTTAAATTTCCTACAAAAGTGGCTGGCCCTAAACTTAGTGGATTGGGCCTTGCTTTTTGCAATTTTGCAATTTTAACACCTTTTGTATCTGATTTTCTCAAAAATGCCAATTTCCTAATTCAACCATTTAAATGCCAATTCTAACTATTTAATAACTATAAATAATTATTAAATAATATTGTCATTTATCATATTTATTAATTGAACCATACAAAGTATCATAATTAACAAATATGCCCCTATAAACTCTTTCTTTACAATTTCGCCCTTACTTAGTGAAAAATTCACAAATAGACATAGTCTAATTTGAGAATTATAATTGATTAATCAAAACCAATTACATGAGTCTTACAAGCAATATTATCTCAACTAGTGGGGGGACCATGGGTCTATATAACCGAGCTTCCAATAAGTAGATCAAGAATTTAGCACTAAAATTCACTAACTTATTAATTCTTCGTTGAATCCACGCATAGAACTTAGAATTGCACTCTCAGTTATATAGAATGCTCTATATGTTCCACCATATAGACACATCATTAGTTATCCATTGTTATAATCCTAATTTGATCAATGATCCTCTATATGAATGATCTACTGCTTGTAAAGGGATTAAATTACCGTTACACCCTACAATGTATTTATTCCTTAAAACACTTGACCCCGTATAAATGATATTTCAGCTTATGTGAAATGAGTACTCCACCATTTATGTTCGTTTGGTCAAGCTCGAAGGAGATCATCCTTTGCTTACTATTCGCCAGATAGAAGCTATAGATTCCATGTTTATGCTAGCGCTCCCACTCAATTGCACTACCGTGTTCCCAAAATGTACGTATCACCCTGACCTAAAAGTAGGCTTAACTAACAAATCAAAGAACACGAATAGCCTCTCGAGATTGAGCCTAATCATATCAGGATTAAGATCATTTGATCTAGGATCAACTAGGCGATATTGACTTGAATAGATATTACGGTAGGTTTAATAAATCTAAGTCAAAGTTCAATATCGGTCCCTTCCGATGCATACTCCATGCATCCAACCTGAGCTTTACTTTAACCAATGTTCTGGAAAGAACATAGTATTTCTCCAAATACAAGTAAACTCTTGTTGTAGATTATCATATCAGTAAAACCCTGTGTCTGATAAATCTAGGAAACTTTATTCACATAGTCATGTTTACTTTCCAATGTGTTGACGGCACAATAAACAGGATCAAGTATGTGAAAAGGGTTTCAGATGAATTTATACATTATGTACATATAATCATGAAATAAATCATGTGAACCATGCAACATTAAATGTTATTTCTGATCTATATTAATAAGTAAATCTGATTATATTGAAATGAGTTTTATTTAGGGCATAAAACCCAACAAAATGATCATTACTGTAGCGCTGCTGTTTGGGGGTTGTGCCGTCAGACTTTATTGCGTGTTACAGTCCCAACACGCTTCCTCCCATGCAGCATTAAATGCGACTTGATTTCTCGGGAGAGACCTGACACATCCCGGAGTGCCTTTAAGCTATGCTCGCTTCCGGGAGTACCTTGTACTCCGGGTACATCTTCCGGGACCCATGCGAATAATGCTTCCTGGTGTCATACAAAGACTTAGCAGTTCTTCTCAAGTAATTTGATCCACGTGTCCCCTCTTGACTGGTCCACGTATATTGGGCGAATTTAGGAGCAACATTTACCCCCCAAGCCTTGTTTACTTAGTAAAAATAAACCAAGGCTTGTTCAAGTGTCTTCCAGTTGACTCTTCATTTCCCCAGCTCGAGCCTCGAGCGCGTGGGGGCACATTAAATGATGTTATTTAATGTGACAATATGCTTGATCGCAGGAATGTTTCCAGCCGCCTCCTCGGTCTTATGATACGTCTTGGGGGCGCGTGAAGGTGTGTCTAATAATGGCATTAAATGCAGTGATTCACTTTTGCAGAGGTCGATTCGTTTCACGCCCCATGATTGATGCGGCGCATTGATGGTGTCAGGCGGATACTCAAACGTTTGCACCGCCTTAATGGTAGATTGATCTAGCCCGTTGATCTGTTGGGAATTCGAATCGTGCGTCTCCCCTGCCGTACGATTGGTAGGTGAAGACGCCTGTTCCTCATGCACTTTTGCCTATAAAAGCCACCACCTTTCCTTCATTTCGGTTACTTTCCATTCCTTACCATTTTTGCTTGAATTTCTCAGAGAGAAAATTCCTCGAAGTAGCACAAACTGCCCTAACACTTAAACACTTCCTGTAATTTTCCAGTGTTCGGTTTTGCCAGTGCTTCTCAACTCTCGCTCAATCATACCCAGTACCCCCAGTTCAACAATCAACTGTAAGTTTTTTGCATCTTTAGATAATAACATGCTTACATTTATTTTGTTTGTTTTCTGGGTTCGTACTTAGAGATTTCTGGAGTGTGAGGGTTTGAGTTCTTCGAGTTTCTGCTTTACGTTTTACTGTATTAGTTGTAGAGTCGCCATTGTCATGCCTCTGTCGTAGGCGTACAGTTTTGTTTGAAGAAGACCATGTATCCTTCGTTTAGCAATCGCTTAGGGCATAGGAAAACTTTTCTCTTTTCTTTTCCTTTTTGCAAAACCACTTTTACTGCGATTTTACTGCACCCGACACTTGTTCAGGGATTCTCTTTTGAGTTTCCCAGGTGACACGTGTCCGGAGGGGGCCTCTTTCCAGCGGTTAGGGGACCCCCACTCCCTTTTTTCTGATTTAGGGTTTGGTATGGAGCCTAACTGCTGGGTTTTTTTTTTATTTCTTTTGTTTTTCTCAGAGCACAACATGTCTGCTTCTGGCTCGAAGTCTTCGAAGAAGAAGGGGAAAAACATTGCCACCCTGGAGGAGGTTTCTCTGGGACCTGTTGCCCAGGAAGGGTACAAGTCCCGCGCCACTGGCTGGGAAGCGGCCGAGCTTCGATCGACCCTAACCTGCCCTCACCAGCTGGAGAACATCATTAATGTGGCTGGGATCAAACCCTCTACCTCAGGGACCTTCCACCGGCCTCCTCGTGACTCGGAGACGCCCAACCTCAACTATGATGGCTTTGGGGCTTGGAGTCAGACCCATCTGATGGCCGGTGCAATGCTCCCGCTCCAGGATTATTTTGTTAATTTTCTTGTATTTGTCGGCCTTGCGCCATACCAACTCATTCCTCAAGCTTACCGCCTGCTCTCAGGCTTATTTATTTTTTACTCCGCGCGCGGCTGGGGGTCTCCCAGCCCGGCGGAGATTTTGTATTTTTATGAACTTGTATCCGTCCCCAAGAAAGGGGACAAACTTAAGGACGGTTTTTATGGGTTCCGGATCCACCCTGCTAACGAAGGGGTGGTTCCGTATAATAGGCAGACTCATGTTAAGGAGTACCGCCACCGATTTTTCTTCTCCTCCGGTTTTAGGGCCGTGGACCATCCGGAGCTTCTCACGGAGTGGGTGCGGATCCCACCTTACCAGCGGACGCTCACCACTCAGGCGTTCCTTCGAAAGGCTCAAGCCTTCGCCTCTTACGACCATGCCGATCTTGACGTCGGGGGCCTGGTCACCACGGAGAATTGCAGAAAGGCTAAACTTATCCTTTCTCACCAATCCGTGGATGACTCCAACCTCTCCAAGGTTATCTGCCCTAACGTGAGGGCGCCGGTCGCGGAAAAGGCCTTCCGGGATGAGCTTATTGCTACGGCAGAGAAGAAGTACCAAGATTATCTCTACCGGAAGGCCCAGGAGAAGGCGTACTCTAGTGCCCAGGCTGCCTCTGGGAGAGGGCTTCGCGTGGGGAGCCCGGTGGTGCGGAGGAGCCAAGCCATTGGCGGGAAGTCCGAGGCAAAATTTTTTTACAAGATTCTTCAAGAAGAGATTGGAGGTCCTTCCGTCGGGGGACCCCTTCGTCTTGAAGGTTCTTCTGAGAACCAGACTTCCCGGCCTCAGCCTTCAGTCCCCGAACCAAACTCGGGTGCTCCCGGTGCTAGCACTTCAGGTGCTGGTGGTAAGTCTCCTTTGATAATTCAGTATGTCCCTTCCGTTGATGAATATACCAGTCGTAGGCCCATAGGGTTCGACGAGCGTCTCCGTAGGTTTAAGATGCCGTCGACCCGGTGGGGGGATCATTTGAAGGAATTTTATTTTACAAACTTAGGAGATTACCTAGGTCGGTCCCGGATGGGCCCCGGCCCTCCGGAACCTATTCCCTTAGGTCCGTCGGCTTACATAGCGTCCAGCTGGTTTCGGCCCTCGGACAGTTATCTTGGAGATGATGCTGCCAGCATTAAAGTTCGGGACTTTGCTAGGGCCGAATTAGGGAGTCCGGGTAGGAGTAGTTTATTTGCTGCACCTTTTTGTAAGCAGTTTCTCACGAACCTCTAACACTTGCTTATTTTATTGGAACAGGTACCTCCATGGATGCCATCCTGGAACAGCTGGCCGGGGTCCATACTCCGGTGGCTCCTCCGGCTTTCACCCCCTCTCCCCCGGCCCCTTCCTTGAAGGTTTCTTCCGGCGCTCCTCCCGAAACCATCGACTTGGTGGATGACGAGGATGTGCTTCCGGGAGAAGGCCAGGGGAAATGGTGGGACTTCTCGGAGGAAGCCGCCGAGGGTGCTGGAGAGCCTCAAGCCCTTCCAGTGGTAGCAGAGGAGGACGAGGAGGAGCCTGAAGTGGCTCTGATTCGCAAGCGTAAGGGCAAGATGATTGCCCAGGACGAGCCGAAGAGGCCTCGGAGGGCCGACACTCCCGCTCATGGCCTAGACGGCGGGGTTTCTCCGATGGAGGAAAATCCTGCTCCTCCTCACATTGAGCTTACCCCGATTCCGGGGGATGAGGCAAGGCAGGAGCTTCGCATAGCCAAACACAACTACGCTATGGACGAGTACTCCCGGGGATATGCCGATGTGGAGGCCCTTAGGAGGATTCTGCGAGCGGAGGTTGAGGCGAGCATTAACCATCCGGACTATCATGATCCGTGGAACCTCAACCTGGATCCTTTAGCAGACTGGTTCCGTCCCCTCCTAGGGCCCACTTTGGCTCCCTTTGCCGCGGAAATGACCGGTGAGTTCGCTTCTCAGCTTACACGCTGTGCGCCCAAGCGGTTTGCCACTTGCGCTTCCCTGAACTCCATCTTCCAGGTCCAGGACCTCAGCCATTCCCTCACAGTGGTAAGTACTTTGCAGTTTCTTGCGTTTCCTTTTTGGTGTTTGTATTTTGCTTTCTTCCTTTGAGAAATTTTTCCTTACACCCCGTCATGGTTCAGCTTGCAGCTGAGGCTGGTCGCCTCTCCAAGAACATCATAAGCCATGGCTTCGCTCTGTCCGATTTTGGGGACATGAACGACGTCAAGAAGGTCCTCCAAGACCTTACAGCGGAGAGGCAGATCTACCAGGAGGCTGCCGAGCGCCAGGAAGCAGCGGCCAAGGCCAAGGAAGAGAAGGCCAAGGCCAGGGAAGAGGAGGCCATCCGGAGGGAGGCTCAGGCGGAGGACATGATCCAGGCCGAGGCCCAGCGGAGAGGCAGGATGGAGGCCCACCATCAGGAGGAGCTAAGGGCTCAAACCGAGGCTGCCGAGAAGGCTAGGCGAGACCTTCGGGAGGCCAGGGAGGCTTTGGATGAAATGGCCGCCAAGGTGAGGTCTCTAGAGGAGACTCACCAGTCGGATATCGAATCCAAGGCCGCTCTGGCTGCGGAGCTGAAGGAGCTTCGGGACTACAAAGATCAGTCTATCAGGAAGGCCAAGAGGGCCGAGCTCCTTTCTCCCGTCTCCTGTGCCCGGTGCCCGAAGCGCTTTGATGATGGTGTCTACATGGCTTGGGCCACCAATGATCAGAGTATCAAGCTTTCTTTTTATCCCAAACCCGAGGACATGATTGCCAAATTTCGGGAAAAGAAGAAGAGACTTGATGCTGAGCTTGAGGCACGGATCGGACCTCGTCTTCCGCCGCGGGCTGACTGAGCTGCCATATTATTGACCCAGATTGTACCCGTTCTCTTTATAACTCCTTTTTTTTTTCTTTGTCTATACTTGCTGCTGCCTTAGAACAATTTACTTACAGGCGGCAGCTTTTATTTGAAGGGGAGACAATTTAAGGCCTGTCCCCGGGCCATTTATATGTGTATGACCTACCCTTCGGGCTAGGATATTTTATTTTTTTTTTATTTATATATATGTGCGATCTTTTTTCACACTTTATATATTTCAACCTGTCCTTTGGCTCAGGGTTTCATACTTACGCTCTTTATTTTTGCGCATGTTTTTGACCTGCCCTTTGGGTCAGGATATTTTACTTAGCTTGACCTGCCCTTTGGGTCAGGATATTTTACTTAGCTTGACCTGCCCTTTGGGTCAGGATATTTTACTTAGCTTGACCTGCCCTTTGGGTCAGGATATTTTACTTAGCTTGTTTTTGTTTGTCCGTGCGGTATACCCTAGTACCCCCCTGAGTGGCATAGAAACTTTGTTTTTAAGGCACTCAGCTTTATTTAATATAGAGGAGGCATACATTTGGACGGTACAAACCCTTTGAACAAAAGCTAAGTTTAATTCGCTACTGGTAATATTTTCTGAGGTGATCGGCATTCCAGGCTCTTGGGACAGTAGTTCCGTCCATTCTTTTCAGTTTGTAAGTGCCAGAACCGATTTCGTCCTCGATTTCATATGGTCCTTCCCAATTTGGTCCAAGTACCCCCACTCCGGGTTCTTGGGTGGCTGGGAAGACCCTTCTTAGGACCATGTCACCAATAGCGAATTTTCTGTTTTTAACCTTGGAGTTAAAATACTTGGTCACCTTCTTTTGATAAGCGGCCATCCGTATTTGGGACTCATCCCGGAGTTCTTCGACTTGATCCAGAGCTTCTTGGAGCAGGGCCTGATTAGTGGCCGGATCGTAGGTCGTTCTCCTGTGGGATGGGAATAATGTTTCCACCGGGACCATTGCTTCACAACCGTATGCCATTGAGAACGGCGAGTGACCGGTTGTGGTTACGGGGTCGTCCGGTAGGGGCCCACAATACCCTTGGCAACTCTTCGGGCTTTCGCTATTTTTACAAGCTGCCGTGAGCCTTCTTTTTCAAGGTGACCTTTAGGATTTTATTGACTGCCTCCGCCTGGCCGTTTGTTTGAGGCCGGGCTACCGCGGAGAAGCTTTTCACTACTCCGTGTTGGTTGCAGAAGTCAGTAAATTCCTCGCAATCAAATTGCTTTCCATTGTCTGAGACTATTTTGTGAGGTAAGCCGTATCGACACACTATGTTTTTGATAACAAAGTCCAACGCCTTCTTAGCGGTTATTGTCTTCATAGGCTCAGCCTCTGTCCATTTGGTGAAGTAGTCTACTGCTACTATTGCATACTTTACTCCTCCTTTTCCCGTAGGTAGAGACCCGATGAGATCTATGCCCCAGACCGCGAAGGGCCAGGGGCTTGTCATCAGCGTGATCTCATTTGGAGGAGCTCTCGGTATGTTCGCGTACCTTTGGCACGAGTCACACTTTTGGACATAGTCTATACAATCTTTTTTCATTGTTGGCCAGAAGTATCCCTGCCTCAATATTTTCTTTGAGAGGCTGGGTCCTCCCGTATGATCTCCACAGAACCCTTCATGGACCTCCAGCATGATTTGTCTAGCTTCAGGGTCCGATACACACTTTAAATAAGGCATGCTGAGTCCTTTTCGGTAGAGAATTTGATCCATCATTACATAACGATGAGTCTGATACTGAATCTTTCGAGACAGTGCCCTCTCTTGGGGCAACTCACCTGTGGTTATGTATTTTATGATGGGGACCATCCAGCTGGGTTCTTGCCCAACCGTTTGTGTGGTCTCTCTTATTTTGATGCTTGGCTCTGCCAAGCGTTCCACTGGTACTACCCCCAGCTCTTCGATCTCACTGTCCGAGGCTAACTTAGCCAGACAGTCCGCGTGAGCGTTCTTTTCTCGGGGGATTCTTTCTATTTTATAGTCTGTGAACTCGTGGAGCAGTTCTCGGACTATTGTTACGTACGCGGCCATCCTTTCGCCGCGGGTTTGGTATTCTCCGGATACTTGGTTTACGACCAGCTGAGAATCGCTGTAGACTTCCACCCTCTTGGCTCCTACAGCTTTAGCCAACCTTAGCCCTGCTATCAGGGCCTCATATTCGGCTTCATTATTCGAAGCTGTGAAGTTGAATCGGAGTGCTGCCTGGAGCCGCAACCCGGTAGGCGATATCATAGCCACTCCGGCTCCTGAACCGTTTTCATTTGAAGCTCCATCCACAAATACTCTCCAAGTGGGGATGGGTGGCTCCGGAGTATTGGCTGTTGCCTCGGCTTCATTACATTCGGTGATGAAGTCCGCCAAGGCTTGGCCTTTTACGGAAATCCGGGGCACGTAATGCAAGTCAAACTGACTCAGTTCCATTGCCCATTTGAGGAGTCTTCCGGAGGCTTCAGGTTTCTGGAGAACTTGCCGGAGTGGATGATTGGTCAAAATTCTGATCGGATGGGCTTGGAAGTATGGTCTCAACTTCCGTGATGCCATCAGGAGGCAGAATACTAGCTTTTCAATGACCGGGTACCTTGTCTCGGCCCCTATCATGCGTTTACTAACATAGTACACGGGGTGCTGAATCTTTTCTTCCTCCCGGACCAATGCAGCACTGACCGCATGTTCGGAGACGGCCAAGTAAAGGAACAAGTCTTCTCCAAGGACGGGCTTTGATAGGATAGGAGGTTTGGCCATATGGTCTTTTAACCTTTTGAATGCCTCCTCGCATTCGTCCGTCCATTCGAACTTTTGGCATTTCTTCAGTATGTTGAAGAAGGGTATGCACTTGTCCGTGGATCGTGAGATAAAACGGCTCAGTGCGGCTACCTTTCCGGTCAAACTTTGCACGTCCTTATGTTTTTTGGGGGATGGCATGTCCAGGAGAGCTTGGATTTTTTCCGGGTTCGCCTCAATCCCCCTCTGGCTGACTATGAAGCCCAGGAATTTTCCCGATTTGACCCCGAAGGTACACTTTTTCGGGTTGAGCTTCATGCCGTATCTCCGGACGACTTCGAAACATTCTTCCAAGTCGCTTGCATGGCTATTGCATGCTTTGGATTTGACGAGCATGTCGTCTACATATACTTCCATGTTTCGTCCCAGGAGGCTTTTAAACATCCGGTTAACCATTCTTTGATAGGTTGCTCCGGCGTTTTTCAGTCCGAAAGGCATGACTAGGTAACAGTATACCCCCTTATCGGTCCTGAAGCTAGTGCACTCCTGGTCTGCCGTATGCATCTTTATTTGATTGTACCCAGCATAGGCATCCATGAAAGATAGCAGTTTAAATCCGGAGGTGGCGTCCACCATCTGGTCAATCCTGGGCAGCGGAAAGCAGTCCTTTGGGCAGGCTTTGTTTAGATCTGTGAAATCTATGCAAACCCGCCAAGTCCCGTTCGGCTTGGGCACCAGGACCGGATTGGCCAGCCATTCCGGATAGTATACGTCGCGGATCATGCTATTGGACAAAATTTTATCCACCTCTTTCTCTAAAGCCTCGGCTTTCGCCGAGTCGAGCGGGCGTCTCTTTTGCTGTATAGGGGGCATGTCCGGGTTGACGTTGAGGACATGGGTGATGACATGAGGGCTGATGCCGGTCATGTCCTCTTGGCGCCATGCAAAAATGTCAATGGCGCCCTTCAGTGTTTTTATTATTTTATCCTTTTCCTCCGGATCTAGGCCTCTTCCTATCCGGAGTACTTTGGTGGAGTCATCGTCGCACACTGGTATCTCTTCGACGTCCTCCATTGGTTCTACGACCCTTTCGGATCCTATACGAGGATCCAACTCGTCTTCTTCAGCCTTCTCTGCTTCAGGGGGCCCCCGGACCATGAGCACTGGCAAGTGGGTGGCCACGTTGTAACATTGCCTGGCCTCTCCTTGATTTCCCCTCACCGTTCCGACTCCGGCTTCCTGGGTAGGAAATTTTAGGCATAGGTGTCGGATAGAAGTTATTGCACCAAAGTCGACGAGGGCCGGTCGGCCTAAGATTGCGTTGTAGGCTGTTGGACAGTCTACTACCACGAAGGTGCAATACTTGAACGTGCTCTGGGGAGTATCCGGGCACAGGGTAACTGGGAGCCTGACTTTTCCCATCGGGATTAGAGTTGTCCCGTTAAACCCTGTGAGCTGCGATCCGCTAGGAGAGAGGTCCCGGTCGGTCAACCCTATCGCAGTGAAGGCCTCTTTGAAGAGCAGGTTCACGGAACTTCCATTATCAATCAGGACCCTAGCCACTACTTTATTTGCAATGGGGGTCTCTATGACCAGCGGGTCGTGATGAGGAAAACGCACTGTCTTGGCGTCTTCTTCCGTGAACGTTATGGGCTGGTCCATTAGCCGAGGCCTTTGAGCTGGGAGTTGAGTGACCTCCCACACCTCACTGTGCCTTGCGGCCTCGGCATATCTCTTTCGCTCCTTTCGAGTGTTTCCTCCGATATGGGGACCTTCGGAGATCATGGCTACCTGTCCATTAGGTCGGGGCGGTAGTCCGGGTATATGCTGGGTGTCACCTGCGGGGGCAGCTGGAGGCAATACTCCTGCTGTACCCCCTGGTGTTCCCGAAGGCATGCCCCCTGCCACCTGCCCCGGGTTAAGGTGGGGTAACCTATTCTTGATCCACTCATAGAGGTGGCCCAACCGGATCAGATTCTCAATCTCATCTTTGAGATTTTTACACTCGTTGGTGCTGTGGCCAATGTCGTTGTGATATTCGCACCTTTTACTCGGATCTCTCCGGGAGCTGTCCCTGTACAATGGCTGGGGTCTCCGGTAATGCGTGTTCTGCCTTGTGGCAAAATAGACACGTTCCTGAGAGTCCGTGAGCTCTGTGTACTGGGTGTATTGGGGTGTGTACCCCTTCTTTTGGCGCTTCTCTCCCGTTCGGGTGCTGCCCTTGGAAGACCTCTTGCTTCTAGACCCTTGGGTAGGGCCTGTTAAGCTAGCGGTTGGGGCAGCCTGTGAAGGAGCCCGTCCATTCACCCCGGACGGATTGCCGTAATGGGAAGATGCCGGGGGCAGAGCTTGGTTGTATCCGGGAATAGCAGAAAACTGTATGCCGCTAACCGGAGGGGTCGCGGTCGGGACAGTACCCGAGGGCGATACTCCCGGCATGTATCCTGCTATCCCGGTGGGATAATAGCCTCCGTAAGCCACGATCTGGGCTTCTTCGAGGTTAATATATTTTTGGACTCGCTTCTGGAAGTCCTGAAGGCTAGCAGCGCCTTCTTGCTGTAGTTCGTTCCAGAAGGGAGTCCCAGTGCGGATTCCTGCTTGGAGAAGCGCAAGCTGTTGTCCGTCGTCGACCTTCTTGGTCTTCGAGGCTTCCTCTCGGAACCTCTTGATGTAATTCTTCAAGGTCTCGGTGGGTAGTTGTTTGATGTTAGTCAAGGCACTAACTTCCAAACTGACCTTCCTGGCGGCGACAAATTGTCTCCGGAAGTTGGCTTGGAGTTTGTTCCAACATCCCACCGATCCTGGTTCTAGTTTCTTGAACCATTCCTCCGCCGAACCGCTCAGAGTGAGGGGGAAGCATAGGCATTTGGCGTCATTGCTGACCCGCATGACTGTCATGACTCGGTTGAATCGTGACAAGTGATCACTGGGGTCGGAGTTCCCAGTATATGCCGCCATTTCGGGCATTTTGAAGTTTTTAGGGAGCTCCGCCTCCAGGATATGCTTGGCACAAGGCTCCCGGTCCTCACTGTCCGAGTCGGAGTCGTCTCCCTTCTGCCTCCGGGAGACTCGGGCAATATCTTTTCGAAGGATGGCGAGCTCTGCCATAATCCCTTCGTTTACAGTACCCGAGGAGACTCCGGGTCTGTATCTTTTTTGATCAAGGTGATCCCGGAGGTCACCTTGATTCCCATTGATTTGATTTCTCAGATCAATGGGTGGACATCTCTGTCCTCCTCTTCCTCTACCCCCTGGTTCCTGGTGCACGGAAACGCTTTTCCGTTCCCCTCGATCCTGAGGGCCAAGACTCCCTCTTTGGGGCTTGCCCCTCTGCGGACCTTTCCCTTTAGGGAAATCTGAGCGGACCTTTCGCGGATCCTGCGCCTTTTTCTTTCGACCAAGGGCGGAGGTAGGGTTTTTTGCTTGGTTTTCCTCAGCAGGGTGCCTTATAGGGCTAGGTTCCCTAGGCCTTTGCTGCTGGGAATTAGGCGAAGACGTAGCTGGCTCTCCGTCGAGTCCAGCGGCCATTGCCTTGGGATGCACGTGAATGCCAGCTGCCTCCATGGCTTTCTGCATGGCTAGCATCACCTCATGCATCTTTTGATTTTGCACTTTCTGAGCTTCGATCTCAGCTTCGTGATCGATAGCTTTTTGTCTGAGGAGCACCAGCTCTTGGTAGCTTCCATCATCGTAAGCGTACTCGTCGAGGTGTTCCTCGTGGTTTTCATCTGGAACTTCTTCCTCGGACTCCTCTGCTGCTCTTGAGGCTACATCCTCTTCATTGGGATCTTGAGCGTCTTCTAGAGGGCGAGGGTGACGTGTAGCTCTTGTCTCCACCATTATCGTGAAGTTAAATGCTTGTTGTGAAGCAGCTTTCCTCAGCTCTCAATGAAAGCACCAAAATGTTGACCGAGGTTTTCGGCAACTAGTAAAATAGGATTATAATAATGAGCTGTAAGAAAGCGAGATGAAGACTTTTTACGTGGTTGGGGCGTTAATGAGCCTTAGTCCACGAGCCACTGCTATTAATGGATATCTTTAATACAGATTCTACACTTGGGAGAATGTTTCTCTCTTTAATACAAGGAATGTTCTTGGTGAGTTTTTTCTCTTCTTGCTCTTTAGCAACCAAGATTCTCCGACCCCATTAAATGAGCTTTGAGGGGGTATTTATAGTGTTTTGGTGGGGTAATCCCTAGAATTGTTCTTACATATGTGTCTGTAAGTATCCATAAAGTTGGGCATTTCCGATGAATATACCATGGGTGATGCATGGTCAAATCCCTAGGTGCTGTAGGGTTTTTATGGAGAATGTCCTTTTTGTCTTATGATTGACGTGACTCTTCGCAGTAAAGTCGCTAGACTTAAATGATCATTACTGTAGCGCTGCTGTTTGGGGGTTGTGCCGTCAGACTTTATTGCGTGTTACAGTCCCAACACGCTTCCTCCCATGCAGCATTAAATGCGACTTGATTTCTCGGGAGAGACCTGACACATCCCGGAGTGCCTTTAAGCTATGCTCGCTTCCGGGAGTACCTTGTACTCCGGGTACATCTTCCGGGACCCATGCGAATAATGCTTCCTGGTGTCATACAAAGACTTAGCAGTTCTTCTCAAGTAATTTGATCCACGTGTCCCCTCTTGACTGGTCCACGTATATTGGGCGAATTTAGGAGCAACAATTACGTTTGGGTGGGTTCACCATGGGAGACAATAACGATGATAGTGCTGATTTTTACCTCTATGACGATGACGATAGTGGTGATGATTTCAATGAATCTAATTATGAGCTCCAATTATTTGAAGACACTACCTCAGTCTCAAATATTGAAACTCGACTAAATAACTTTCGAACGCGAATCACAAGAAGAAAACGACATTATACAAACCAATTATATAATCAAAACTTACCTATATATTACTCTCGAATAAAGAAGGAAAGAGGGTTGTGGCTCTCGAATAATTAGCATCAAATATCAGTTCAAATATTAATGGGATTTGTCGACACTACCATATTCAATTTATCAACGAAAATGGATATTCCAATTATATGCGGATCCGGCTAGAATAAAAAATGTAAAATATAAAAATTACACTAATGTCTCTGTCGAAGCAGAGGAAGATTAAAATCCACCCATGAGTATCATTATTTTTCTTATCTACAATTTTTAGATAGAGGTTATCTTCAATTATCAACAATTTAGAGATTAATTTTTAATTTTCTTTTTTATCTTACACACATTTACGTTATGTTTCCTTAACTATTTGGACATCAATATTTATTTTATTTTTGGGTTAACTTAAGAACATATTTAAATTATCAAGCTTTCGTAAACACTAATATATTGCATCCGATATTTACTTTTAATTATTAAAATTATAAATTATATTATTTAGATATACATAATAATAATCTCACCTAATAACTAATTATATTTTTTCTTTAATTTTTAATTGTATCACTTTTAAATAAAATAAAAAATACCTAACATAAAATTTTTTATGCTAGTATATATATATTAATACTATGTGGCCCTTTATACGATAGTACCAGTGTTTTGTTTTTGAATATTGGATTGCAGCAATTATTTTAGATAATTGTTAATTTATTCAAAAAAAAAAAGATAAATGCATTTGTAATAAATTAAAAATATATTTAATTAAACAAATTATTTTGAAAATAAGTTATCTCCTATAATATTGAATTTTTCTTTTTTGTTGGTTAAAGAGATCGGTAGTGTGATTCCTAAAATTAATTCTTTAGGTTTAATATTACGTTTGGGTGGGTTCACCATGGGAGACAATAACGATGATGGTGCTGATTTTTACCTCTATGACGATGACGATAGTGGTGATGGTTTCGATTAATCTAATTATGAGCTCCAATTATTCGAAGACACTACCTCAGTCTCAAATATTGAAACTCGACTAAATAACTTTCGAACGCGAATCACAAGAAGAAAACGACATTATACAAACCAATTATATAATCAAAACTTACCTATATATTACTCTCGAATAAAGAAGGAAAGAGGGTTGTGACTCTCGAATAATTAGCATCAAATATCATTTCAAATATTAATGGGATTTGTCGACACTACCATATTCAATTTATCAACGAAAAATGGATAATCCAATTATATGCGGATCCGGCTATAATAAAAAATGTAAAATACAAAAATTACACTATTGTCTCTGTCGAAGCAGAGGAAGATTAAAATCCACCCATGAGTATCATTATTTTTCTTATCTACAATTTTTAGATAGATGTTATCTTCAATTATCAACAATTTAGAGATTGATTTTTAATTTTCTTTTTTATCTTACACACATTTATGTTATGTTTCCTTAACTATTTGAACATCAATGTTTATTTTATTTTAGGGTTAACTTAAGAACATATTTAAATTATCAAGCTTTCGTAAATACTAATATATTGCATCCGATATTTACTTTTAATTATTAAAATTATAAATTATATTATTTAGATATACATAATAATAATCTCACCTAATAACTAATTATATTTCTTCTTTAATTTTTAATTGTATCACTTTTAAATAAAATAGAAAATACCTAGCATAAAAATTTTTTTGCTAGTATATATATATTAATACTATGTGGCCCTTTATACGATAGTACCAGTGTTTTGTTTTTGAATATTGGATTGCACCAATTATTTTAGCTAATTGTTAATTTATTCAAAAAAAAAAAAAAGATAAGTGCATTTGTAATAAATTAAAAATATATTTAATTAAACAAATTATTTTGAAAATAAGTTATCTCCTATAATATTGAATTTTTCTTTTTTGTTCGTTAAAGATATCGGTAGTGTGATTCCTAAAATTAATTCTTTAGGTTTAATATTACGTTTGGGTGGGTTCACCATGGGAGACAATAATGATGATGGTGCTGATTTTTACCTCTATGACGATGACGATAGTGGTGATGGTTTCGATTAATCTAATTATGAGCTCCAATTATTCGAAGACACTACCTCAGTCTCAAATATTGAAACTCGAGTAAATAACTTTCGAACGCGAATCACAAGAAGAAAACGACATTATACAAACCAATTATATAATCAAAACTTACCTATATATTACTCTCGAATAAAGAAGGAAAGAGGGTTGTGACTCTCGAATAATTAGCATCAAATATCAGTTCAAATATTAATGGGATTTGTCGACACTACCATATTCAATTTATCAACAAAAAATGGATAATCCAATTATATGCGGATCCGGCTAGAATAAAAAATGTAAAATATAAAATTACACTATTGTCTCTGTCGAAGCAGAGGAAGATTAAAATCCACCCATGAGTATCATTATTTTTCTTATCTACAATTTTTAGATAGATGTTATCTTCAATTATCAACAATTTAGAGATTGATTTTTAATTTTCTTTTTTATCTTACACACATTTATGTTATGTTTCCTTAACTATTTGAACATCAATATTTATTTTATTTTTGGGTTAACTTAAAAACATATTTAAATTATCAAGCTTTCGTAAACACTAATATATTGCATCCGATATATAATTTTAATTATTAAAATTATAAATTATATTATTTAGATATACATAATAATAATCTCACCTAATAACTAATTATATTTTTTCTTTAATTTTTAATTGTATCACTTTTAAATAAAACAAAAAATACCTAACATAAAATTTTTTTTGCTAGTATATATATATATTAATATTATGTGGCCCTTTATACGATAGTACCAGTGTTTTGTTTTTGAATATTGGATTGCACCAATTATTTTAGCTAATTGTTAATTTATTCAAAAAAAAAAAAAGATAAGTGCATTTATAATAAATTAAAAATATATTTAATTAAACAAATTATTTTGAAAATAAGTTATCTCCCATAATATTGAATTTTTCTTTTTTGCTGGTTAAAGAGATCGGTAGTGTGATTCCTAAAATTAATTCTTTAGGTTTAATATTACGTTTGGGTGGGTTCACCATGGGAGACAATAACGATGATAGTGCTGATTTTTACCTCTATGACGATGACGATAGTGGTGATGATTTCGATGAATCTAATTATCAGCTCCAATTATTTGAAGACACTACCTCAGTCTCAAATATTGAAACTCGACTAAATAACTTTCGAACGCGAATCACAAGAAGAAAACGACATTATACAAACCAATTATATAATCAAAACTTACCTATATATTACTCTCGAATAAAGAAGGAAAGAGGGTTGTGGCTCTCGAATAATTAGCATCAAATATCAGTTCAAATATTAATGGGATTTGTCGACACTACCATATCCAACTTATCAACGAAAATGGATATTCCAATTATATGCGGATCAGGCTAGAATAAAAAATGTAAAATATAAAAATTACACTAATGTCTCTGTCGAAGCAGAGGAAGATTAAAATCCACCCATGAGTATCATTATTTTTCTTATCTACAATTTTTAGATAGATGTTATCTTCAATTATCAACAATTTAGAGATTAATTTTTAATTTTCTTTTTTATCTTACACACATTTACGTTATGTTTCCTTAACTATTTGAACATCAATATTTATTTTATTTTTGGGTTAACTTAAGAACATATTTAAATTATCAAGCTTTCGTAAACACTAATATATTGCATCCGATATTTACTTTTAATTATTAAAATTATAAATTATATTATTTAGATATACATAATAATCATCTCACCTAATAACAAATTATATTTTTTCTTTAATTTTTAATTGTATCACTTTTAAATAAAACAAAAAATACCTAACATAAAATTTTTTTTGCTAGTATATATATATTAATATTATGTGGCCCTTTATACGATAGTACCAGTGTTTTGTTTTTGAATATTGGATTGCACCAATTATTTTAGCTAATTGTTAATTTATTCAAAAAAAAAAAAAAAAGATAAGTGCATTTATAATAAATTAAAAATATATTTAATTAAACAAATTATTTTGAAAATAAGTTATCTCCCATAATATTGAATTTTTCTTTTTTGCTGGTTAAAGAGATCGGTAGTGTGATTCCTAAAATTAATTCTTTAGGTTTAATATTACGTTTGGGTGGGTTCACCATGGGAGACAATAACGATGATGGTGCTGATTTTTACCTCTATGACGATGACGATAGTGGTGATGATTTCGATGAATCTAATTATGAGCTCCAATTATTCGAAGACACTACCTCAGTCTCAAATATTGAAACTCGACTAAATAACTTTCGAACGCGAATCACAAGAAGAAAATGACATTATACAAACCAATTATATAATCAAAACTTACCTATATATTACTCTCGAATAAAGAAGGAAAGAGGGTTGTGACTCTCGAATAATTAGCATCAAATATCAGTTCAAATATTAATGGGATTTGTCGACACTACCATATTCAATTTATCAACGAAAAGGGATATTCCAATTATATGCGGATCCGGCTAGAATAAAAAATGTAAAATATAAAAATTACACTAATGTCTCTGTCGAAGCAGAGGAAGATTAAAATCCACCCATGAGTATCATTATTTTTCTTATCTACAATTTTTAGATAGATGTTATCTTCAATTATCAACAATTTAGAGATTGATTTTTAATTTTCTTTTTTATCTTACACACATTTACGTTATGTTTCCTTAACTATTTGAACATCAATATTTATTTTATTTTTGGGTTAACTTAAGAACATATTTAAATTATCAAGCTTTCGTAAACACTAATATATTGCATCCGATATTTACTTTTAATTATTAAAATTATAATTTATATTATTTAGATATACATAATAATAATCTCACCTAATAACTAATTATATTTTTTCTTTAATTTTTAATTGTATCACTTTTAAATAAAAT
The DNA here is from genome assembly GCF_029168945.1 of Cannabis sativa. Taxonomy (NCBI): domain Eukaryota; kingdom Viridiplantae; phylum Streptophyta; class Magnoliopsida; order Rosales; family Cannabaceae; genus Cannabis; species Cannabis sativa. The sequence goes on from NC_083602.1 coordinate 68,840,662, forward strand.
AAAAAATACCTAACATAAAATTTTTTTTGCTAGTATATATATATTAATACTATGTGGCCCTTTATACGATAGTACCAGTGTTTTGTTTTTGAATATTGGATTGCACTAATTATTTTAGCTAATTGTTAATTTATTCAAAAAAAAAAAGATAAGTGCATTTATAATAAATTAAAAATATATTTAATTAAACAAATTATTTTGAAAATAAGTTATCTCCTATAATATTGAATTTTTCTTTTTAGTTGGTTAAAGAGATCGGTAGTGTGATTCCTAAAATTAATTCTTTAGGTTTAATATTACGTTTGGGTGGGTTCACCATGGGAGACAATAACGATGATGGTGCTAATTTTTACCTCTATGACGATGACGATAGTGGTGATGATTTCGATGAATCTAATTATGAGCTCCAATTATTCGAAGACACTACCTCAGTCTCAAATATTGAAACTCGACTAAATAACTTTCGAACGCGAATCACAAGAAGAAAATGACATTATACAAACCAATTATATAATCAAAACTTACCTATATATTACTCTCGAATAAAGAAGGAAAGATGGTTGTGACTCTCGAATAATTAGCATCAAATATCAGTTCAAATATTAATGGGATTTGTCGACACTACCATATTCAATTTATCAACGAAAAATGGATAATCCAATTATATGCGGATCCGGCTAGAATAAAAAATGTAAAATACAAAAATTACACTATTGTCTCTGTCGAAGCAGAGGAAGATTAAAATCCACCCATGAGTACCATTATTTTTCTTATCTACAATTTTTAGATAGATGTTATCTTCAATTATCAACAATTTAGAGATTGATTTTTAATTTTCTTTTTTATCTTACACACATTTATGTTATGTTTCCTTAACTATTTGAACATCAATGTTTATTTTATTTTAGGGTTAACTTAAGAACATATTTAAATTATCAAGCTTTCGTAAATACTAATATATTGCATCCGATGTTTACTTTTAATTATTAAAATTATAAATTATATTATTTAGATATACATAATAATAATCTCACCTAATAACTAATTATATTTTTTCTTTAATTTTTAATTGTATCACTTTTAAATAAAATAAAAAATACCTAGCATAAAATTTTTTTTGCTAGTATATATATATTAATACTATGTGGCCCTTTATACGATAGTACCAGTGTTTTGTTTTTGAATATTGGATTGCACTAATTATTTTAGCTAATTGTTAATTTATTCAAAAAAAAAAAAAGATAAGTGCATTTATAATAAATTAAAAATATATTTAATTAAACAAATTATTTTGAAAATAAGTTATCTCCTATAATATTGAATTTTTCTTTTTTGTTCGTTAAAGATATCGGTAGTGTGATTCCTAAAATTAATTCTTTAGGTTTAATATTACGTTTGGGTGGGTTCACCATGGGAGACAATAATGATGATGGTGCTGATTTTTACCTCTATGACGATGACGATAGTGGTGATGATTTCGATGAATCTAATTATGAGCTCCAATTATTCGAAGACACTACCTCAGTCTCAAATATTGAAACTCGACTAAATAACTTTCGAACGCGAATCACAAGAAGAAAATGACATTATACAAACCAATTATATAATCAAAACTTACCTATATATTACTCTCGAATAAAGAAGGAAAGAGGGTTGTGACTCTCGAATAATTAGCATCAAATATCAGTTCAAATATTAATGGGATTTGTCGACACTACCATATTCAATTTATCAACGAAAAATGGATAATCCAATTATATGCGGATCCGGCTAGAATAAAAAATGTAAAATACAAAATTACACTATTGTCTCTGTCGAAGCAGAGGAAGATTAAAATCCACCCATGAGTATCATTATTTTTCTTATCTACAATTTTTAGATAGATGTTATCTTCAATTATCAACAATTTAGAGATTGATTTTTAATTTTCTTTTTTATCTTACACACATTTATGTTATGTTTCCTTAACTATTTGAACATCAATATTTATTTTATTTTTGGGTTAACTTAAAAACATATTTAAATTATCAAGCTTTCGTAAACACTAATATATTGCATCCGATATTTAATTTTAATTATTAAAATTATAAATTATATTATTTAGATATACATAATAATAATCTCACCTAATAACTAATTATATTTTTTCTTTAATTTTTAATTGTATCACTTTTAAATAAAACAAAAAATACCTAACATAAAATTTTTTTTGCTAGTATATATATATATATATTAATATTATGTGGCCCTTTATACGATAGTACCAGTGTTTTGTTTTTGAATATTGGATTGCACCAATTATTTTAGCTAATTGTTAATTTATTCAAAAAAAAAAAAAAAAGATAAGTGCATTTATAATAAATTAAAAATATATTTAATTAAACAAATTATTTTGAAAATAAGTTATCTCCCATAATATTGAATTTTTCTTTTTTGCTGGTTAAAGAGATCGGTAGTGTGATTCCTAAAATTAATTCTTTAGGTTTAATATTACGTTTGGGTGGGTTCACCATGGGAGACAATAACGATGATAGTGCTGATTTTTACCTCTATGACGATGACGATAGTGGTGATGATTTCGATGAATCTAATTATCAGCTCCAATTATTTGAAGACACTACCTCAGTCTCAAATATTGAAACTCGACTAAATAACTTTCGAACGCGAATCACAAGAAGAAAACGACATTATACAAACCAATTATATAATCAAAACTTACCTATATATTACTCTCAAATAAAGAAGGAAAGAGGGTTGTGGCTCTCGAATAATTAGCATCAAATATCAGTTCAAATATTAATGGGATTTGTCGACACTACCATATCCAATTTATCAACGAAAATGGATATTCCAATTATATGCGGATCCGGCTAGAATAAAAAATGTAAAATATAAAAATTACACTAATGTCTCTGTCGAAGCAGAGGAAGATTAAAATCCACCCATGAGTATCATTATTTTTCTTATCTACAATTTTTAGATAGATGTTATCTTCAATTATCAACAATTTAGAGATTAATTTTTAATTTTCTTTTTTATCTTACACACATTTACGTTATGTTTCCTTAACTATTTGAACATCAATATTTATTCTATTTTTGGGTTAACTTAAGAACATATTAAATTATCAAGCTTTCGTAAACACTAATATATTGCATCCGATATTTACTTTTAATTATTAAAATTATAAATTATTTAATTTAGATATACATAATAATCATCTCACCTAATAACAAATTATATTTTTTCTTTAATTTTTAATTGTATCACTTTTAAATAAAACAAAAAATACCTAACATAAAATTTTTTTTGCTAGTATATATATATTAATATTATGTGGCCCTTTATACGATAGTACCAGTGTTTTGTTTTTGAATATTGGATTGCACCAATTATTTTAGCTAATTGTTAATTTATTCAAAAAAAAAAAAAAGATAAGTGCATTTATAATAAATTAAAAATATATTTAATTAAACAAATTATTTTGAAAATAAGTTATCTCCCATAATATTGAATTTTTCTTTTTTGCTGGTTAAAGAGATCGGTAGTGTGATTCCTAAAATTAATTCTTTAGGTTTAATATTACGTTTGGGTGGGTTCACCATGGGAGACAATAACGATGATAGTGCTGATTTTTACCTCTATGACGATGACGATAGTGGTGATGATTTCGATGAATCTAATTATGAGCTCCAATTATTTGAAGACACTACCTCAGTCTCAAATATTGAAACTCGACTAAATAACTTTCGAACGCGAATCACAAGAAGAAAACGACATTATACAAACCAATTATATAATCAAAACTTACCTATATATTACTCTCGAATAAAGAAGGAAAGAGGGTTGTGGCTCTCGAATAATTAGCATCAAATATCAGTTCAAATATTAATGGGATTTGTCGACACTACCATATTCAATTTATCAACGAAAATGGATATTCCAATTATATGCGGATCCGGCTAGAATAAAAAATGTAAAATATAAAAATTACACTAATGTCTCTGTCGAAGCAGAGGAAGATTAAAATCCACCCATGAGTATCATTATTTTTCTTATCTACATTTTTTAGATAGACGTTATCTTCAATTATCAACAATTTAGAGATTAATTTTTAATTTTCTTTTTTATCTTACACACATTTACGTTATGTTTCCTTAACTATTTGAACATCAATATTTATTTTATTTTTGGGTAAACTTAAGAACATATTTAAATTATCAAGCTTTCGTAAACACTAATATATTGTATCCGATATTTACTTTTAATTATTAAAAGTATAAATTATATTATTTGGATATACATAATAATAATCTCACCTAATAACTAATTATATTTTTTCTTTAATTTTTAATTGTATCACTTTTAAATAAAATAAAAAATACCTAGCATAAAATTTTTTTTGCTAGTATATATATATTAATACTATGTGGCCCTTTATACGATAGTACCAGTGTTTTGTTTTTGAATATTGGATTGCCCCAATTATTTTAGCTAATTGTTAATTTATTCAAAAAAAAAAAAGATAAGTGCATTTATAATAAAATAAAAATATATTAAATTAAACAAATTATTTTGAAAATAAGTTATCTCCTATAATATTGAATTTTTCTTTTTTGTTGGTTAAAGAGATCGGTAGTGTGATTCCTAAAATTAATTCTTTAGGTTTAATATTACGTTTGGGTGGGTTCACCATGGGAGACAATAACGATGATGGTGCTGATTTTTACCTCTATGACGATGACGATAGTGGTGATGATTTCGATGAATCTAATTATGAGCTCCAATTATTCGAAGACACTACCTCAGTCTCAAATATTGAAACTCGACTAAATAACTTTCGAACGCGAATCACAAGAAGAAAATGACATTATACAAACCAATTATATAATCAAAACTTACCTATATATTACTCTCGAATAAAGAAGGAAAGAGGGTTGTGGCTCTCGAATAATTAGCATCAAATATCAGTTCAAATATTAATGGGATTTGTCGACACTACCATATTCAATTTATCAACGAAAAATGGATAATCTAATTATATGCGGATCCGGCTAGAATAAAAAATGTAAAATACAAAAATTACACTATTGTCTCTGTCGAAGCAGAGGAAGATTAAAATCCACCCATGAGTATCATTATTTTTCTTATCTACAATTTTTAGATAGATGTTATCTTCAATTATCAACAATTTAGAGATTGATTTTTAGTTTTCTTTTTTATCTTACACACATTTATGTTATGTTTCCTTAACTATTTGAACATCAATATTTATTTTATTTTTGGGTTAACTTAAGAACATATTTAAATTATCAAGCTTTCGTAAACACTAATATATTGCATCCGATATTTACTTTTAATTATTAAAATTATAAATTATATTATTAAGATATACATAATAATCATCTCACCTAATAACTAATTATATTTTTTCTTTAATTTTTAATTGTATCACTTTTAAATAAAATAAAAAATACCTAACATAAAATTTTTTATGCTAGTATATATATATTAATACTATGTGGCCCTTTATACGATAGTACCAGTGTTTTGTTTTTGAATATTGGATTGCAGCAATTATTTTAGATAATTGTTAATTTATTCAAAAAAAAAAAAAGATAAATGCATTTGTAATAAATTAAAAATATATTTAATTAAACAAATTATTTTGAAAATAAGTTATCTCCTATAATATTGAATTTTTCTTTTTTGTTGGTTAAAGAGATCGGTAGTGTGATTCCTAAAATTAATTCTTTAGGTTTAATATTACGTTTGGGTGGGTTCACCATGGGAGACAATAATGATGATGGTGCGGATTTTTTCCTCTATGACGATGACGATAGTGGTGATGGTTTCGATGAATCTAATTATGAGCTCCAATTATTCGAAGACACTACCTCAGTCTCAAATATTGAAACTCGACTAAATAACTTTCAAACGCGAATCACAAGAAGAAAACGACATTATATAAACCAATTATATAATCAAAACTTACCTATATATTACTCTCGAATAAAGAAGGAAAGAGGGTTGTGGCTCTCGAATAATTAGCATCAAATATCAGTTCAAATATTAATGGGATTTGTCGACACTACAATATTCAATTTATCAACGAAAATGGATATTCCAATTATATGCGAATCCGGCTAGAATAAAAAATGTAAAATATAAAAATTACACTAATTTCTCTGTCGAAGCAGAGGAAGATTAAAATCCACCCATGAGTATCATTATTTTTCTTATCTACAATTTTTAGATAGATGTTATCTTCAATTATCAACAATTTAGAGATTAATTTTTAATTTTCTTTTTTATCTTACACACATTTACGTTATGTTTCCTTAACTATTTGGACATCAATATTTATTTTATTTTTGGGTTAACTTAAGAACATATTTAAATTATCAAGCTTTCGTAAACACTAATATATTGCATCCGATATTTACTTTTAATTATTAAAATTATAAATTATATTATTTAGATATACATAATAATAATCTCACCTAATAACTAATTATATTTTTTCTTTAATTTTTAATTGTATCACTTTTAAATAAAATAAAAAATACCTAACATAAAATTTTTTATGCTAGTATATATATATTAATACTATGTGGCCCTTTATACGATAGTACCAGTGTTTTGTTTTTGAATATTGGATTGCAGCAATTATTTTAGATAATTGTTAATTTATTCAAAAAAAAAAAAGATAAATGCATTTGTAATAAATTAAAAATATATTTAATTAAACAAATTATTTTGAAAATAAGTTATCTCCTATAATATTGAATTTTTCTTTTTTGTTGGTTAAAGAGATCGGTAGTGTGATTCCTAAAATTAATTCTTTAGGTTTAATATTACGTTTGGGTGGGTTCACCATGGGAGACAATAACGATGATGGTGCTGATTTTTACCTCTATGACGATGACGATAGTGGTGATGGTTTCGATTAATCTAATTATGAGCTCCAATTATTCGAAGACACTACCTCAGTCTCAAATATTGAAACTCGACTAAATAACTTTCGAACGCGAATCACAAGAAGAAAACGACATTATACAAACCAATTATATAATCAAAACTTACCTATATATTACTCTCGAATAAAGAAGGAAAGAGGGTTGTGACTCTCGAATAATTAGCATCAAATATCATTTCAAATATTAATGGGATTTGTCGACACTACCATATTCAATTTATCAACGAAAAATGGATAATCCAATTATATGCAGATCCGGCTAGAATAAAAAATGTAAAATACAAAAATTACACTATTGTCTCTGTCGAAGCAGAGGAAGATTAAAATCCACCCTTGAGTATCATTATGTTTCTTATCTACAATTTTTAGATAGATGTTATCTTCAATTATCAACAATTTAGAGATTGATTTTTAATTTTCTTTTTTATCTTACACACATTTATGTTATGTTTCCTTAACTATTTGAACATCAATGTTTATTTTATTTTAGGGTTAACTTAAGAACATATTTAAATTATCAAGCTTTCGTAAATACTAATATATTGCATCCGATATTTACTTTTAATTATTAAAATTATAAATTATATTATTTAGATATACATAATAATAATCTCACCTAATAACAAATTATATTTCTTCTTTAATTTTTAATTGTATCACTTTTAAATAAAATAGAAAATACCTAGCATAAAAAATTTTTTGCTAGTATATATATATTAATACTATGTGGCCCTTTATACGATAGTACCAGTGTTTTGTTTTTGAATATTGGATTGCACCAATTATTTTAGCTAATTGTTAATTTATTCAAAAAAAACAAAAGATAAGTGCATTTGTAATAAATTAAAAATATATTTAATTAAACAAATTATTTTGAAAATAAGTTATCTCCTATAATATTGAATTTTTCTTTTTTGTTCGTTAAAGAGATCGGTAGTGTGATTCCTAAAATTAATTCTTTAGGTTTAATATTACGTTTGGGTGGGTTCACCATGGGAGACAATAATGATGATGGTGCTGATTTTTACCTCTATGACGATGACGATAGTGGTGATGGTTTCGATTAATCTAATTATGAGCTCCAATTATTCGAAGACACTACCTCAGTCTCAAATATTGAAACTCGAGTAAATAACTTTCGAACGCGAATCACAAGAAGAAAACGACATTATACAAACCAATTATATAATCAAAACTTACCTATATATTACTCTCGAATAAAGAAGGAAAGAGGGTTGTGACTGTCGAATAATTAGCATCAAATATCATTTCAAATATTAATGGGATTTGTCGACACTACCATATTCAATTTATCAACAAAAAATGGATAATCCAATTATATGCGGATCCAGCTAGAATAAAAAATGTAAAATACAAAATTACACTATTGTCTCTGTCGAAGCAGAGGAAGATTAAAATCCACCCATGAGTATCATTATTTTTCTTATCTACAATTTTTAGATAGATGTTATCTTCAATTATCAACAATTTAGAGATTGATTTTTAATTTTCTTTTTTATCTTACACACATTTATGTTATGTTTCCTTAACTATTTGAACATCAATATTTATTTTATTTTTGGGTTAACTTAAAAACATATTTAAATTATCAAGCTTTCGTAAACACTAATATATTGCATCCGATATTTAATTTTAATTATTAAAATTATAAATTATATTATTTAGATATACATAATAATAATCTCACCTAATAACTAATTATATTTTTTCTTTAATTTTTAATTGTATCACTTTTAAATAAAATAAAAAATACCTAGCATAAAATTTTTTTTGCTAGTATATGTTGTCGAGTCAATTTCGCAACACCGAAAAGTACTATTTAATTGATATAAAAGAGAATTTTTAGGGAAATGACAAGTGCGAGTATTCAACCTAGAATGGCGAGTACTCGACTGGGAATGCAAGAACAAACAACAAGGCTGGAAAAAGTAAACAAGACAAAGAATTATAGTGGTTCAGTCAGATTTCGATCTGCTTAGTCCACTGTAGCAAAGGATTCGTAGGTGCATTTTCATGGTGGATCACCCCTTTATATACAAAGTAGGTGTCCAATCGGTTACATAAGGATCACATTCATTGTTAATCCATTATTTACACATTGAATTGCAATAACTAAACTCAAACAACGTTAACATTAATAAATGTGTGACAGTTGCTAAGTTCATCAACGTATGCGTCTTCCGCATCTGCGAGTTGACTGTTCATGTTCCGTTTGTTGAGCTCGCAGGATCGCCAGTACGTTTGGAACGTCTGCGTCCTTAGGTAATCGCCCCTTGTAGATATCACATGTTGGAGCTAGTAAAATCTGAACATGCGAATTTATATTGGTCTGTCAGGGCTATTGGGTCGTTGGGACCAAACTGCATCATAGGGAGTTGGTCTCTATACTTGTCGCGGAAATATAGAGGGGACACTCGCACATGTTCTGACACATGCGAGTTGGTTCTACCCTGCATGATGAGAATTGCGGTTACATGGTGCGACTTAAGTCGCATTCGCAGTATCTCGCTGGTTTTATCCTGAGCGAGGTCTAAACTTCGAGAAGTCTCTCACGGACATTCAACTTCCATTGGAAATCTGAATACACGTGTCCTTTAAAGAGGAGTCTGGTCTCGAGTTTCTAGGTGAGAGAAATCTCACTATAACACATGCCCCTAGTTTCGCGATGTGACAAGATCGGTCACTGAGGGAAACTATTACTCGAGAGACAGGTGAAAGGTTGTCACGAGGAGGTGACCTTTTGGTTGTCCCATCGAGGGTTTCGAAAAATGACGGCTGTAATTATTAGTTTTTATTATCCTTAGGGTGCCACATCACAAAACTCTTCGGTTTTCGTGTAGGCGTGGCCATGGTTGGCCGTTAGATTGGGCGACCTTAGGCATTCTGGCTGCCACGTGTCACAATCCCAATTAATAAGGGATATGGGTATTTAAGCGCTTTGATACGAATCAAATTTCCCATTTTTCCCTCTTTACTCTTAACTTCCCTCTAGTGCATACACTTCGAAGAAATCCATTCCCAGATTTTCTGCCATTTTCCACAACATTTTCAATCTCAGAAGTGATCGAGAGCAATCGCAGGAATCAAAACTAAAGGTTAGTTTCTAAATCACTGCATTTTCGTTTTCTGTTTTTGGAGAAAATATGCTTTATTTTCTGGGTTTGGATGTTTTAAAGGCTTTTTTAGGAATGTATGCTAGTGGGTGTTACGTGTTTTGGGTAAATGAAACTGGGTAACATTCATAGAATAGGACCTGTAAACTGACATAACCGCACACAATTCATAGGTATTGTTTCACGTCTCGAATACTCGCGGATATTCGGATGAACAATTTGAATGTTCGCGGGTGTTCAGATGAATAGCTTGAATAGTCGCATATTTCCAGGACTTATTTCCAGTTAACTGTTTAGCTAGATCTTTTAGGATTTTCATATGTCGCGGGCTGAGTTGTGCGGGTATTAACTGCTATTCCAAATGGTGGGTGTGTCACAGTATTCTAATGGCCATATATGTGATTATATGCCCCTTGAGATACTGAGATACACCCAGCCATTTGTGACATGCGCTAATACTCGAATGATCGCACTCTTTGGTTGATAGGTAGTCTCGGAACGGTGGGGGTCTCACAGTAACTTCAGGGTTATACTCGAAAATGCATACCTCTTGAGTCACTGTGATACTCCCAGCCGTTTCTGAAGGTATACCATTTAACCGAGGATGCGTGAATCACTTGCCCAAGATAGTTGTATCTTCTTCTCGCATATTGACGGGATGGTCAGTATTCGCATGGAGGCTGACCTTTCTGTCGAATGCGACTTTATAATCTACTGCGGGTGAGATCACTTACTTTATTTTTCACACATCCATCACGCTGAAAAGATCTTCTATCTTTCAGATGAGCGATCTATCGGATAGCCAGCAGCTCGGCTCAGGAGGCCACGCATTTGACGGTGAGTTGGACCAGGAGAGAGACAGTTTTCTCCCTACGGACATCTCCGAAATGGAGGCTGCGCAAATAGAGTTAGGTCCGATGTCTTCTGTAGACATCGAGAGGATGGTACAGGAGCTCGCTGAACCTGGGACAATCGATATCCGGGACAGCGAGTCCACAGTGTCAGCACGCGACTATCTCATACATACGAGGCATGCTCCCGACATCGAGGTCGAGGAGATGGAGGAGGAATGGACGGCTCCAGTCCGCGAGTCAGGTGGGGAAGAGGAGGAAGCGGAAGGGAGTGGGACAGATTCGGTCGACGACTCCCAATTGAACGAGCCCTTCGCGTGCGAGGATTTAGTCTCGAGGGTTGCCAAATCAGACTTCACTACCTTTGTGAGGTTGAATTTGCTGCGACTTGCGTTTCAACGTCCTAAACCATCTCAGAGAGCACACCTTCCATTCACAAACCCTGCGATCATCTCTACAGAGGATGTGGTAATCTCAATACCCATCCTTCGATGTGGTGTATCGGTCCCCTTTCATCCCTTCGTCGCAGCCATTCTCAGGCGATATGACCTATCGCCCTTTTAGCTGACTCCCAACAGTTATCGCACTGTCTTAGCTTTCTATGCGATGTACATGGAGTATGTCCATAGGGCTCCGTCAGTAGAAGAGTTTAGTTACTTCTACGATATAAAGAGCGTGGGCCTCCATAACGGCTTCTACTGCTTTAGCAAATGGGCGACTTCCGAAATAAACGGTGTTGAGGGAATGGTGTCGAACATGGGTGACTGGAAGTCGAAGTGGTTTTACGTCTTTAAGGTTCCTGGGATTAGGACTGACTTTAATCGCAGACCCAGTATGTCGCGTATTTTTTGACTTAGACATTTTTTACTTTGCTTTTGAAATCTTTTGCTTACTCGCTTTTTGTTGTTATCGCAGATAGACCAGCTCGACCGACTCTTGACGCGACTAGCAAGGAGACAGCTGAAATTCTCGGGAGCCTTCCAGTACAAGATCGCGACTGGCGATTATTGTGTACAACTGCGAAATTGCGAGAACATTAGCTGATTCCCGAGAACGCAAGCCTTCAACGGGAGCCAGTATACAAAGAACCATCCGAGAAGCAGCAAGAGCGAATAGACAAGCGTCTTTCTAAGCAAACTCCTCGACAAATTTCAGGTAACTCGTCTTTTGTTATAAACTGACGGGTAGGATTGTGATTTTTACTTATCTTTCATTCATGTTCGCAGATATGACTTTTCTGAAGTCTGCCCCTGTCCTGAAGATCAAACCAAAGGGTGGAACAGCGACGACTTCGCCGGTCGTTGCCCAGAAGAGGAAGAGCGATGTGATGGCTTCGCTTGTCGCAGACTCTTCCAAGAAGCTGGCCAAGACCACTCAGGACAAGGGGAAGAAAGTCGTCATTGACCCTCCTGTTCGCGCCCGCGACTTCCTGGCCATGCAGGAAAAGTTCCTGGCTGAGATCCCTTACGAGGATCTCGTTACTCGATCCACTGAACTGGCCGCGCAGTCAATGGCTTTGTTCATAAAAGCTGCGGCTACTCCTTCGAAGGAAGCCGACTCGCTGAAGAGGCAGAACGCTCATTTTCAGGAGAATATAAAAAAGCTGAAGCAGGATGTGGCGAGGATGGAGAAAGAGCTTGAGGAACTCAACAAGGCCAAGGAGAAGGAGCTCGAGGAACTCAGCAGGGCGAAAGAACAGGCGGAGCTCGAGGTCAAGAAGTCGCAGACAACGATCGCTGAGATGGCTCGCGATTTGGAGGCTGAGAAAGAGAATGGGAAGAAGCAGTACGATCAGGCTGTGTCTGATTATATCTACACCACTCTTTCCAAAGTCCCCAACTTCGACTTCTCTCTTCTTGGAGCTGAAGCTGCTGAGATGGCTGAGGCCTTTCGCGCCATGTCGCCTACTCAGACTCAAGGTGGGGGAGGCAACCTTCTGGACGAGGTCGAGGGCGTACAAGCTGAAGAAGTCGAGAATGAGGTCATCAGCAAAGTCGCGGACGAGACTGCTCCTGATGGGACTACTCCTGCTGCTCCAGACGCTTGATTATCTTCTGATTTATGTTGTTTTTTTATTTCACTTTTTTTATATATGCGGTACAAGGGTACTCGCACTTCTGTACTTGGACGAATTTACCTTTTGTTTTGGACAAATTTCTATCCTCGCGGGGATAGCTTATCCTTTAATATTTACGCAGTACACGGGTACTCGCGATTTTATATATATTTTTAACTTTGATTACAGCTTGGTGTAATCGCAATTTTTAATTACATCTTGGTGTAATAAGTAGGAAAATTTGCAAAGTTGGTAAACTAAATTTAAATAACCTGAAAATTTAGCAAGTAATTTTATTCATATAATCAATAGTACATTCGAGCATATATCCCCCTATACTTAGGATTTTTTCTTGTTGAACAAAAAATATCTAAGTATAAGTACAAGAATTAACATAATCGAATAATACGAATACTATTGATAATAAAATTTCAAGCTCTCGCTATTCCATGCTCGTGGAATCGCAGTTCCATCGAGTGTTGCGAGTCGATAAGTTGCATCACCAATTTGATCTGCGATGAGGTATGGTCCTTCCCAATTATCCCCAAAAACCCCGTGCGACGGGATTTTGGTGTTTGGCATTACTCGTCTAAGGACCAAGTCTCCTGCTCGCAAGGTTTTTACCTTCACTTTGGAGTTAAAGTACCTTGCGGTTCGCTGTTGATAAGCCGCATTTTGTAGGTGCGCTTTATCACGCTTTTCCTCCAAAAGATCAAGGCAGAATAGCTGATTCTCGTTGTTCTGCGAGATATTGAAAATATCCCTGCGTAGGGAACCTGCCCCAACTTCAACTGGCAACATGGCCTCGCACCCGTAAGAAAGTGAGAAGGGTGTTTCGCCAGTTGTAGATCGAGGGGTCGTATTATAGGACCATAGGACTTGCGATAATTCATCTGGCCAAGCCCCTTTGCGACCTTCTAATTTTCCCTTTATGGTGTGTTTAATTATCTTATTAACGGCTTCAGTCTGTCCATTACTCTGCGGGTAAGCAACTGCGGAAAAAGCTTTTTTAATCCCCAAATCGTCGCATAGCTGTCGCATCTCTTTACAGTCAAATTGTTTTCCATTGTCCGAAATGAGTTTATGCGGAATGCCAAAATGACAAATGATGGAGGTGTAGACGAACTCGCGTAATTTCATTGCAGTGATGGTTGCGAGTGCTTTTGCTTCAGCCCACTTTGTGAAGTAATCAACTGCGACCACAGCATATCTGACTCCGCCTTTTCCCTTGGGTAACTCGCCGATTAAATCGATTCCCCATATTGCAAAGGGCCAGGGACTCGTGATAGAATGGAGGTTACTTGGGGGCTGGTGTGTGTAAGTGGCTATTTGCTGGCATCTATCACACCTTTTTGCAAATGCGAGGGCATCTTGTCGCAATGTTGGCCAGTAATACCCTTGCCGCATAATTTTTAAGGCAAGGGAATTACCTCCGGTATGATTGCCACAAATCCCCTCGTGTACTTCACGCAGTATGTAACCGCAGTCTTCTCCACTGATACATTTGAGAAGTGGTTGACAAAAACTTCTGCGATGCAAACTCTGGTCATATATCACATAACGGGCTGCTCGCTGTCGCAATGTCCTCGCTTCTATTTTATCATTAGGTAGGAGCCCCTTTTCAAGGTATGCGAGGATAGGAGTCATCCAGGTAATCTTCTGGACATCATCGATTTCCATGATTGTTTCTCGATCTATGGTTGGGTGAGCCAATACATCTACCGGAATTACATCGAGTAATTCGGCTTCTCTGGTTGAGGCCAATCGGGCCAAAGCATCTGCGTGGGCATTTTGAGCACGCGGTACTCGAGACACGACTACATTTCTGAACTTCTGCATTATTTCGCGAACGATGACTAAGTATTTAACCAATCTTCCGCCTCTTGCTAGGTATTCTCCATTCACTTGGCATACCACGATTTGAGAGTCGCTAAAAGCCTGTAGATACTCGACTTTCATTTCGAGGGCCAATTTCAGACCTGCGATTAAAGCCTCATACTCGGCTTCATTGTTAGATGCAGAGAATTCAAAACGTAAAGTAGCGTGTACCTTGAAATTATTGGGACTGATTAACAAGATCCCGCTGCCAGAACCTTCGTTATTTGAGGCTCCATCGACATACAATGTCTATACTTCTTTGCTTGCCACGACAATGTCATTTCCACCCTCTACAACTGCCACCTCGGTGCTTGGGAATTCAAGTATAAAATCTGCCAAGGCTTGCCCCTTGATCGCAGTTCTCGGTTTATACTTGATGTCGAACTGACTTAACTCCATCGCCCACTTTAACAATCTCCCCGATGCTTCTGGTTTCGCCAAAACCTGTCTTAAGGGGAAGTTTGTCAAAACTTCAATGCTGTGAGCCTGGAAATAAGGTCGCAATTTTCTTGAGGATATTATCAAGGCGAAAGCCAGTTTCTCCATTTGAGGATAACGCGTCTCGGCGTCTAATAATCGCTTACTGACATAATACACCGGGTGTTGGCGTCCTTGGTCCTTGCGGATTAGTACTGAACTAATCGCGTATTCGGAGACGGCCAAATAAATAGACAAAACTTCTCCGGACAACGGTTTTGATAAAACTGGAGGTTGCCCCAAATAAGTTTTTAAAGCTTGGAAAGCCTGCTTGCATTTTTCGTTCCATTGAAACCTTTTGTTACCTTTCAAAGTCTGGAAAAACTCTTTACACTTGTCAGAGGATCTGGATATGAAGCGGTTTAAAGCCGCGACTTTACCCGTGAGGCTTTGAACCTCCTTTGGCTTAGTCGGTGACGGCATTTCTACCAATGCCCTGATCTTCGCAGGATTGGCTTCTATTCCTCGCTGATTTACCATAAAACCAAGGAACTTTCCGGAACCCACTCCAAAGACGCATTTCAACGGATTTAGACGCATCTTGTATCGCCGCAATATGTCAAACATGGCCTGCAAGTGCGTAATATGATCCTCCGCATGCTGCGATTTTACGAGCATATCGTCAACATATACCTCCATTGTCTTTCCAATAAGATCTGAGAACATCATATTCACTAGCCTTTGATAAGTCGCACCTGCGTTTATTAAACCAAAAGGCATTACTTTGTAACAGTATAATCCTCGATCAGTAATGAACGAGGTATGTTCTTGGTCCGGTTCATACATCGGGATTTGATTGTATCCCGAGTACGCATCCATGAAGCTTAAAAGTGCGTGACCTGCAGTGGCATCGACAAGCTGGTCAATGCTAGGAAGAGGAAAGTTGTCTTTGGGACAGGCTCTGTTTAGATCGGTAAAGTCAACGCATGTGCGCCATGAGCCATTAGGCTTTGGCACGAGTACTGGGTTAGCTAACCAGTTGGGGTAAAATGACTCCCGTATAAAGCCGCAGGCAAGGAGGCGGTCAACTTCTTCTTTCAGCGCTTGGTACCTCGCGGGGTCCATTTTGCGGCGCTTTTGTCGGACACCTCGCACTTCGGGGTCAATGTTCAAGCGATGACACATGACCTGTGGAGATATCCCGACCATATCTGAATGTTTCCAGGCAAAAATATCAAGATTTTGTTTTAGAAAGGTCGTTAATTGTTCTCGCAACCGTATGTTTAATCTAGAACCAATTTTTAAAACCTTGTTATTATCTATAGGATCTATAGGTACCTCGATTGTGTCTTCCGCGGCTTGGGCTGCGGCGGTGTGATCGAGGATTCTTGGATCCAAGTCTGGTTTGTCCATGTGCGGTACCTCCTCGATCCTGAGGATCTCCTGGCGAGGTGGTGGTGCGTCCAAAAGGTGGATAACATTTACCGTCCTTTTTTCTGCGAGTTTGACAGCTGCATTATAACATTCTCGAGAGTCGGATTGGACTCCCCGCACCAAACCTACTCCAGAGGGAGTAGGGAACTTCATTGTCAGATGATAGATCGAGGTTATGGTCTTCATCTCCTTCAAAATTGGTCGACCAATTACGGCGTTATACGCTGAGTATTGGTCGATTACTGCGAAGTCGGCCATCGACTTGGCAGTTACCGGGGCAGTTCCCAAAGTGATTGGGAGCTTGATCATTCCTTTGATTGCTATGACATCTCCCGAGAAGCCATAGATGCTTGATGTCATAGGTCGCAAATCCTTCTCTTGCAATCCCATTTGCTTGAAGGCTTGGAAATTCAGCAAATTCACCGAACTCCCATTGTCGACCAGTATACGATGGACATTGTCTCCACCAATATTGGCGACTATCACCAGTGCATCAGAGTGCGGGTGGTGGACCCATCTCGCATCGCTCTCCATAAAGACGATGTCCTCGCATTCTTTCTTGAAGAGCTTCTCTGGCCCTTCACCAAGATTGTTCACATTGGTTAACGGCCTCTCCTTGGCTTCTCTGGCATACCTTTCTTGCGATTTGCGAGAGTCGCCTGCGATGTGCGGTCCTCCGATTATGGTTAAGATATTGCGAGGTGTTCTCGAGCCACTCGCGTTCTGGCTATCTCCTTTGCCATCCGCTTGGGGATGTCCCTCCTCGCTTCTCTTATACTTGTCGAACTTCCCTCTTCGGATCAGTTCTTCTATCTCATCCTGCAAGACCCAACATTCAAGAGTAGTGTGACCAATGTCCTTGTGGTACTTACAGAATTTTTTAGGATCTCTACGGTCGCGATTTCCCCTGATGGGGGGCGGCTTCTTGAAGACGCCGTTCCTTTCCTCAATCGCATAGATATGGTCTCGAGGTACGACAAGTTCAGTATAGTTGACGAAGCGAGGTCCTCCCTTCCTTTTCGGCGAGGACTCCTTCTTTGGGGGTGACTTAGCCAACTTCGGGCTTCGCGGTCTGCGCGGGCTACGTCTTCTTGGGCTTCGGCCCCTGGAATTCTTCCCTCGCGGACTGCGAGAGCGCGACCGCGGTATGGGTGATCGTCGTTTGTTCTTGCCCTTCTCTAACTCTGCCAGAGAGTTCTCGATTCTCTTGTGAGGTTCGGCCATGGCGAAGAACTCTACTAAGGATTCCGGCCTTCGGGCTTGTAGTTCCTTCCAGAAGTCGGTTCTTGGCAAGATACCTGTAATCAACATGCAAACAAGCGAAGACTCGGGGGCCTTCTCGACCTTTGTTACTTCTGCGTTAAAACGCTTGAAATAGTCTTGTAAAGACTCACCAGGTTCTTGTTTGATGTTGGCCAAAGTCGTATAGGGTGGCCTATACGTCATTGTGACCTAGAAATGTGTGAGGAATAAGTCGACGAAGTTTTCCCACGTCGATATCGATGCCTCAGGTAATTGGGTGAACCAGTCATGGGCATTCTCCTCGAGCGTTCCCGCAAGAATGCGACACTTCGCAAGTTGCGGTACCTGGTCCACTTCCATTATAGTATTGAACTTTTCTAAGTAATCTAACGGGTTAGAAGTACCTTTATATTTGAGGGATTCGGATAAACGAAACCCTTTTGGAAGTTGGGCCTGCCGCACTTCTGCGGTAAAAGGCGAAGTGCCATGCAGCTTGTATATAGGCTTACGCTGCTGCTCGAGCATCTTCAAAGCTTGCAGAAGCATGCTTTGATCAATTCCTCCTGTCACAGGGGTTGGAGTCGCTGCGACTGCGGGGCTCGCAACTACTGCGGCAAGGTTCGCGGGGATATTAATCCCAGTGGTCGCGATCGGCGCGATAGGCGGGTTATTACCTGCATTGACACCCTGATCGCCCGCATGGGGATCATGGAGCGTCTCAGTGTTATGTGGGCCGCGGGAGCGTGCCCTAAAAACTGCGTTGAGGTGATCACGCAGATCCCCTCGATGTACATGATAACGTCCTCCCTGCTGTGTCTGTACAGAGCCAGACCTCGTATACCTGCTCGGAGTGCGGCCATGCGAGGATGAAGAGGCCGATTCTGCGTCGTTGTCTCGAGATGGACGACTGCGAGGATTGCGGCGCTCAGGATCCTCGTCGATTTGTGCGCTCTGGTTAGGAAACCTTGCAGATTGATCTCTTGACATCGGGTGATTCAAGTCCAGAGCTTCAGGGTCAGTTCTTCGTTCCCTGCGTACACGGTTAGTTTGACGTCTGGAAACTGTTACCTGAGGGTTTTCGTTGCGAATGGCAGGAACTCGAGGAGGGCGTCGAGCTCGACTCTGTCCATCTACCTCGGCTTGCAGTGCTCGCAATTGATCCTGAATTGCAACATATTGATCGGTAGTGAGCTGGACCATTCCTTCGGACAACACTGCCGGGGTGACGGGGGGAAAAAGCATGGTTGCTGGTGGTGTGGACGTGTCTCCGACTTGAGGGCCAGTCGTTTCTGGGAATAGGTTGAGAGGTCTGATGTTACTCCTCCCTACTCCGCCATTGATGACGTCTACAGGTGGCACTCCAGCTCCAGGCAATGGTACGCTCATCATTCCAACATTGATGGATCCGTTGTTAGCTCCGTTAGCGTGATTTCCAGCCATGATGAATAGTGTTCTTTGAAGTGAATGAAATCTTTCAGTCGAATTTCCCACAGACGGCGCCAAATGTTGTCGAGTCAATTTCGCAACACCGAAAAGTACTATTTAATTGATATAAAAGAGAATTTTTAGGGAAATGACAAGTGCGAGTATTCAACCTAGAATGGCGAGTACTCAACTGGGAATGCAAGAACAAACAACAAGGCTGGAAAAAGTAAACAAGACAAAGAATTATAGTGGTTCAGTCAGATTTCGATCTACTTAGTCCACTGTAGCAAAGGATTCGTAGGTGCATTTTCATGGTGGATCACTCCTTTATATACAAAGTAGGTGTCCAATCGGTTACATAAGGATCACATTCATTGTTAATCCATTATTTATACATTGAATTGAAATAACTAAACTCACACAACGTTAACATTAATAAATTTGTGACAGTTACTAAGTTCATCAACGTATGCGTCTTCCGCATCTGCGAGTTGACTGTTCATGTTCCGTTTGTTGAGCTCGCAGGATCGCCAGTACGTTTGGAACGTCTGCGTCCTTAGGTAATCGCCCCTTGTAGATATCGCATGTTGGAGCTAGTAAAATCTGGACATGCGAATTTATATTGGTCTGTCAGGGCTATTGGGTCGTTGGGACCAAACTGCATCATAGGGAGTTGGTCTCTATACTTGTCGCAGAAATATAGAGGGGACACTCGCACATGTTCTGACACATGCGAGTTGGTTCTACCCTGCATGATGAGAATTGCGGTTACATGGTGCGACTTAAGTCGCACTCGCAGTATCTCGCTGGTTTTATCCTGAGCGAGGTCTAAACTTCGAGAAGTCTCTCACGGACATTCAACTTCCATTGGAAATCTGAATACACGTGTCCTTTAAAGAGGAGTCTGGTCTCGAGTTTCTAGGTGAGAGAAATCTCACTATAACAGTATATATATATTAATACTATGTGGCCCTTTATACGATAGTACCAGTGTTTTGTTTTTGAATATTGGATTGCAGCAATTATTTTAGCTAATTGTTAATTTATTCAAAAAAAAAAAAAAAGATAAGTGCATTTATAATAAATTAAAAATATATTTAATTAAACAAATTATTTTGAAAATAAGTTATCTCCTATAATATTGAATTTTTCTTTTTTGTTGGTTAAAGAGATCGGTAGTGTGATTCCTAAAATTAATTATTTAGGTTTAATATTACGTTTGGGTGGGTTCACCATGGGAGACAATAACGATGATGGTGCTGATTTTTACCTCTATGACGATGACGAAAGTGGTGATGATTTCGATGAATCTAATTATGAGCTCCAATTATTCGAAGACACTACCTCAGTCTCAAATATTGAAACTCGACTAAATAACTTTCGAACGCGAATCACAAGAAGAAAAAGACATTATACAAACCAATTATATAATCAAAACTTACCTATATATTACTCTCGAATAAAGAAGGAAAGAGGGTTGTGACTCTCGAATAATTAGCATCAAATATCAGTTCAAATATTAATGGGATTTGTTTTATTTTTATTTTAATATTTTATTATTTTATTATTTTATTAAAAATAAATAAAAAGTCACCCATGAATTTCTCATAAACTAAGAATTCAGTTATATAGGCACACTTTATATAGAATAGATATAGTACTTAAGAGAAATACAATAAAATACTCAAAGATAGAATGATAATAAAAAAAACCAAACCTCATTTTCAAAAACATACAAAGCCAAAAAGAAGTATAATAATACAGCAAACACTAATATTAATCTCGTCTCTCTCCTAATTTTTTTTTTTTGCCCTCTCAATATCAATCTCAAAGAAAAAAGAATGTTATTTTAAAATGATTCTCCTAATAGATTTTTGATGAGATTACTCTTTTTTATCTCTAAGTATCTATAAAAATAAATACAAAATAAAGGTCATAATATTTTCAAAGAATTTGCTTAATTTAGAAGTTCTCTTTGTGGAAAACAAATTTGGTGCTTCCTTTAACAGAAAAGTCTAAACATAATTTCTTTAGATCTGGAACTACGGAAATTGGACCGCAATAAAATACTCCTGCAATAATTAAAAAGTCTAAAATTAATAGTCCTTCATAAAAAATAAATAGATGAATTAATAATAAATAAAATAATATTAAGAATATATATTAATATTTAAGAGAGTTATGTCACGTAGTTTCTCATTTAATTAATTGTGTCACGACTGGTTAGAGAGTGTGGTAGTCGGGCCAAGGCCCCACAATTTTAGGAGCCAAAATAATTAACATTGTTATATATATACATAAAAAAAATATGTTATATATAAATATTTCATTGATATAATTACATAAGAACTTATAGCACAAAGAATAAGTATTGGTTTCTGACAATGGTGAGGTAAATGGTTCGATCCTACCTTCTCTCATTTTAGTAATTTTGAAAATTAAAAGGTGTGTATATATAATATTTAGTAGTATTTCTTTTTTTTTTGAAAGAAGGTATGTTATTAATCAAATCAAATCAGCTGTTACAGGAGCACTAATAAATCTAGGACACACATCTGTCCAAACTTGAACCCCTATAGAACTAGTAACAGACTTAGCCAGTGCGTGGGCCACACCATTCGCATCACGCGAAATGGCATAACAAGAACCACCACCAGCAGCAGCTAAAAGAGAAAGAATCTCATCAACAATTGGTTTATACATTAGAATATTATCCAGACAATTAATCCAAGAACTCACAACAAAAGAATCCGTCTCCACCCGCACCACATCGAATCCCAATCTTGTAGCCCAGAGAAGACCCATACGAACAGCTAGAAGCTCCGCCACCGCCACCTGGAAGTCACCCACAACCCCCACAGCCCAAGCAGCCCACACCTCCCCCGCATGGCCACGAATGACCCCACCCAACCCCGCAAAACCTCTCCCCGGGGTGACAGCCGCATCCACCGATAACACAAACTCCCGATCCCCGGGTGGCCACCACCTACACCCTCTCGGCTCCCCACATCCCCGCCCATCCATCCCCGTCCCATCACCACCACCGCCACCACCTCTCCCACCCACACCCCCAAACGAAGCACCCAAACCGCCCCCCCCCCCCATAACTCACTCCACAAAACTCCTCCCACGCCTCCCTTGCTAACACATCAATAACCTCCAACCTAGATTGCTTCTTTCCAAACAAAACAGAATTCCTATCATACCACACCCACCACCAAACCATAGCCAACAAAGCAAAATCACTGCGCTCGATCACCTCAAAAAGATAAACAAGTAATTCCGATAACGACCCAAACCGCCCACGGTTGAGGACATTCCAAACGAGGAGCTTAGACCACAAAGGACATAAAGAAGAACAAAAGACTAACGCATGCTCCGGAGTCTCCGTCTCCTCACCGCATCTATGACAAAGCGGTTGAACAAGAAGCTTACGCTTAATAAGCTGGGAATTAGTCGGAAGAGCCCGATGGTACATACGCCAAAGAAAAATCTTGACCTTTTGTGGTATCTTCAAGTTCCACATCCCATTCCACCAATGAGCCAGATCCGCAGAAGAGCACCCATTCCTCGCACTCACCATATCAAGCGCAACCTTATAACCACTCTTCACCGAATAGCACCCATTTGAATTGTAATGCCAACACCACCCATCTTCACATTGGCCCCCCCGCAGAGGAATACCAAGGATAACATCAATATCCAAACTCAGAAAATACTGTGATAAAGTTTGTACATCCCAAGTCCCCTCCGAACCAATCAACTCACTCACCATCACGCCATCAATAGGAGCGGGGGAGATAGGCCGAAAATATCTAGGACGGGGAATCCACGGATCCCGAAACGCATCAACACTTTGGCCATCACCTACCACTTTCCTCATCCCCGATTGCAACAACTTCAGTCCCCATATCAAACTTGACCACAAATGAGACGACCCTTGACGGTCCTTCGCCTCCAAAATAGATGTATTGGGAAAATATTTGTGTTTCAAGACACGGGCAGCCAACGAATGTGGCGATTGCATTAAGCGCCAAACTTGTTTCGCAACCATGGCTTGATTAAAGAGCACAAGATCCTTAAAGCCTAACCCCCCCTTCAATTTTGGCTGACAGACATTCTCCCACTTCACCCAGGCAATCTTCCTTTTATCATTCGTAGTACCCCACCAGAACTGTAAAATAATGGAACGAAGCTTATCACAAGTAGCCACAGGAAGCTGGAACATACTCATCAGATAGTTGGGCACAGCCTGCAGAATTGCCTTGATTAGAATCTCGCGACCACCAGCAGAGAAGAAACTCCTCTTCCACCCTCAGACCCGCTTCTGGACTTTGTCACAAATACTCGCAAAAGTTCGCTTCTTATTTCGCCCAATCACCGTTGGTAGACCCAAGTACTTATCATGAGTAGCAACTGACCCCAAGCCTAATATACCCAATACACTTGTACGATCCACAGGTAAGACATTCGGACTGAATGTAATAGCAGATTTATCAAAATTGACTTGCTGACCAGAGGCATACTCATAACATTGCAGAATCCGACGGATAGACTCCGCCTCCCTCCCATTGGCTCTACCAAATATCAAACTATCATCCGCAAAGAAAAGATGAGAGACCCGAGGCCCAGACCTGGAGCACCAAAATCCCATCAACTCACCACTAACTTCAGCTTGACAAAGCAGGGAAGATAACGCCTTAGCACAAAAGAGAAACAAATAAGGTGAGAGTGGACAACCTTGTCACAACCCCCTAGTCGGGACCACACTACCCCGTGGCCTTCCATTCACCAAAAACCCATACTCTGCCGTAGTTACACAATCCATAATGAGATCCACCCAACGACCAGGAAAGCCAAACTTACCCATAATAGCACGTAAAAAACACCACTCCACCCTATCATACGCCTTACTCATATCTAATTTCAAGGCCATAAACCCCCTAACACCATTATTCTTCTTAAAGAGAGAATGCAACAATTCAAAGCCTACCATAACATTATCATGAATAGCTCGACCCGGCACAAATGCACCCTGAAACGAAGAGATCAGTGGTGATAAAGTACCTTTCAACCTCAAAGCCATCGCCTTCGCCACAATCTTATACATGACACTACAGAGACTAATAGGCCGATACTCCTTGACAAACGAAGGCTTCGTGATTTTCGGAATCAACACAACATTCAACTTGTTAAACTTCCTAACCGATTGATGACCATTCAAAATTTCAAGACACACAGCTGAAACCCGAGGGCCAATAATACCCCAATATTTCTGGAAGAAAATAGCATGAAACCCATCCGGCCTGGGGGCCTTCGTAGCACCAATAGCACGAACCGCACACAACACATCCTCACACGTAAAAAGGCGTTTCAAGCATGGCGCTTTCCTCAGGAGTTATTTGGGTGTCGATGTTGGCAATCCCATTCTCCACTTGTTGCACCGTAGGAGAAGCCGAAGAAAAAATTTTACCAAAATATCGCTCAATCTCACCAACAATATCCTCTTCGACACTCAACTTCCGACCATCTTCTGTCATAATCTCCACAATAGCATTCTTCTTCTTCCTACCCGTCGCTTTATTATGAAAATATTTAGTATTTCTATCCCCCATGGCCAACCAATCAGCACGAGACCGCAACTTCCAATAACACTCCTCCCAGGATAAAAGATCATTAAGCTTAGTCTCAAGCCGTTTAACCTCCTCCATTCGAACCAAAGGCGCCGCCACACTAAGGAGATCATCCAACTGTTTCTGTGTCTCTCTCACGAGCCTAGGTATCGAACCAAACTTACCCTTATTCCACGGCCCCAACCTATCGACGCACACCTCCCAAAAATATCAATAATACTATCTTGACTCTCCAACGGACCATCAGGCACCAACCAAGTCTGATTCACAATTTCATGACATTCCTCATCTTTCAACCAATGCGTTTCAAATCGGAACCCCCTTGATTTATCATTCTTCTGAACCCGAACCACATTTTCTAAGGTAGCCACCACCGGCCTATGATCTGAATGAATGAAATCCCCAGTAATGACACTACCTGAAGGAAACAAATTATGCCACTCCTGGTTGCAACAAAAGCGATCAAGCCGTTCTTGCACATGTGCCACACCTTGTCTTTTATTAATCCATGTAAAGCATTGCCCTTCAAACCCCATATCAGCTAAGGAGCACTTATCTAGTGTCTGTTGGAAGTCAGATATAGCAGATAAGCTACGATCCGCACCACCCTTTTTCTCATTAATGGACAGAACTTCATTAAAATCACCGCCACATATCCATGGAAGATCAAAAAGATCCTTGAGCCGACACAATAATCTCCAAGACTCGGATCTACAACTGGCCTTAGGATTCCCATAAAACCCAGTAAACCTCCATAAACTCCTACCCGGACATTGCACCAAAGCATCTATGTGGACAACAGAGAAAGATTTAACCGATACCTCCCAATCATCATTCCACAACAATAACAACCCACCACTTTTCCCCACACAATCAACATGAATACTATTAGGAAAATTAACATGTCGCTGTACACCTTCCGCCCAACCACCATAAAGTTTAGTTTCAGACAAGAAAACTAAACTTGGGGAGAACTTACGCACAACTGTACGCAAGGCAGTCAACGCACCAGGATTCCCCAGTCCCCGGGGGTTCCAACATAGTAAACTCATGGCTCTTGGCGAGCCTGCTCCGCAGGCTTCGCCAATAACATATTCATATCCACGGGGACCATGTCCGATTGCTCATCCAAACGTCCCTTTTTCACACTTTCGGCATCTCCCTCCAAATCCATTTTCCGCTTCCCACCACCACCAACCTTAGGACTCAACTTGTATTTAGCATTAGCTACCATAACATGTGACAATTTAGGGCTAATAGGGAAAGAAGACGGTTTAGAACCCCCTTTAGAGCCACGACCAGAAGCAGAGTTTAGCCTCTTCCAAGTCTTAGCTTTTTGCGCTTTTATAATAGGGTCAAACGTTTTTGGAAGCGCATGGCGAAAAGAAATCTCATCTTGAGATGAATGATCTATAACCCCTTTACCTTTTTTTTCTTTAGTCAATTTTTCCTTACTGTGACCAATGACCTCATCCACGGCATCCACATCCACACTAATCCGAGATGAAGCATTGTCCCCACCCTTAGAACACTCACCACTTGACACTTGCTTCCCACTCACACCCATGGGTAACACAGTATCCACTTCGGCCGAACCATCCACAACTGAAGAAACCTTCGACAACACCTCTGCCCTCTCCACTTCAGGGAGCACACTCGGCACTCCTATCTCATCAACAACCATTGGTAATTTTTCTTTTTTTTTATTAGATACCACGGTCCCAGGAAGAGCCACAGGTCCCTTTGAACCCGACACCTCCTTATCCACTTCTTCCCTTTCACGAGCCTCTAACACAGAGGTAGGAGCCAGCTCCTCCGGTGTAGGGCCAGAATAACGAACCCGGTTCCGCTCAACCGCAGAAACAATCCTCGAGGCTTCACCCATAGTCATAATTGGCCTATGTGAAGTAGAACTCTCACAATGTCTCTGGACCCGAAAACGATCATGCGGTGGCGAACTCGGAGCACACAACCGAGAACCGAATCTCCCACTATCGAACTTGGGATTATCCCTAGCAAAGTCTTTCAATGGGCAATCCAAGGCCTTATGCCCAATGATCCCACGGTCATAACAAAAATTCGGTAAATGTTCATATTGAAAAAGTAAAGAAACCTCGTTACCTTGATCATCCACCGCCACCCGTAATCCTCGTTTAAGAGGTTCGGTGATGTTAATACGCACTCTCACCTTCATGATTCCGTTCACAATTTTAATGTCTTCAAGTTTTCCAATGCGCTCCCCCCATTCCCTTGCAAACAATTCTGTCATACACACTAATGGGACATTGTTGATCGATATCCAAAAGGAAGTGAAGTCGAAATTCATCTTCGAAATTTTGCCCAGCCCCATCGGCTTTACAAAACAAATAAGTTGCTTATCAATAGTCCAAGGGCCGCCTCCATATACTCGCTGCCTATCCTCTCGACTCCCAAAGAAAAATCGGAATACGTTCTTGGAATTCAGCTCTTCCACCTGAAATCAGTGGTTTATTTTCCATACCCCCTTCATAGCCTTCTCAATACCATCTTTATTGGCTGGTCTAGGGCCAATAACCTTACCCACGAGACATAAGTCCATTCGCTTCTTTCCTTCCTCAATGCCGGCTTTATTCAAAGAAATAACAGGTCTGTCTCCCTCATCAAGCACCAACACTTCAGCCAGCCGATTAACAAGCTCCAAGTCCATCGAATTCACACAGAAAAACGCAGCAAATCCCAGAAAAAACACGATCGAATTGGTCGAATTCACCCTTCCCATGAAGGGACTACGATTCCCAGTTTGTTTCGTTTGCTCCGAAACTAACGGGATACTATACTTTGTTGATTTCAAAGCCTTAGTAGTATTTCAAGGTCTTAATAAAAATAAAAAATTGTCAAGATAATAATAAATAAATTAAATATTGTTTAAAAATAAAATATTTATACAATATATATTATAACTTAATTATTCGTATTAAAGTGTTTCTTAGGATATTAAAGTTCTTTTTTAACGGTACTGTATTAATAATGTGGCCATAGACATAATATAATAATTTCATACTTCTTACAAAGAAGAGATCTTATATATGTTCGATTCTCCCATCTCTTAATGTAAGAAAAAAAAAAGATACTACTAATGATAAATAAAATGTATATTTATTATACACGTATTTTTTTAAATACAAATGTTAGCATATGTTAAAAAAAATATGTATAATTTCTAACACATTATTATTATTATTATTATTATTATTATTATTATTATTATTTGCAAAAGTACTAAAATATGTATCAATTCAAAAGAGATGATCTTAATAATTAAATATCATTTTATCGAGTTAGCTTAGGTACCAAAAAATTATTTATTATATACAGATAAAAGAATTAAAAGTGATACTACATTAAAATTTAATTAATACTTATTTTTAATTTTTATAAAAGGGAAAGACCTCTCTTAAAAATTTTTGCCCTAAACCTCTTATCATCTTGAGATACCCCTGAATTGTATAATTTTTTTTGTATGTATGTGTACACACATAAATTTATACTAAAACACTAGCTACATGTGATATTAATTTTTTTTTTCTATTTAATGGGATTCATTTTACAAAAAAAATTAATTTGGTTACAGAATTTCACATTTTATTTTAATGTAATTAAATGTTTGTGCACCAAAGTAATAATTATATACAATGATATCACATTGTATATTTGTAAAGTTGTGGGTCTTATATGAAGCAAATTGTGTTATTTTGAATATCATATATACTTTCGTGCATAATTTTTGTGTATATATTCTTCAAAAAAAAAAAAGAAAAGAAAAAGAAAATCGTGCACGTAACATTCCTCAAAATATACATAGTCTCATGTTGAAATCAAACGAAAAACAATGAAATAGTACGTACCAACTTTTTGATCGACATGCTTAGCTGCTATGTTGTTGAAAGCATCCTCCCAATTTGGTCTTGAGAAATGGGTTTTGAATCTTGTTTGTGACACAGCATCAAGTCCATTCTTGGCATGATAAAGAGTTTGAAGCATAGTAATGAAAGCTGAGCGAGCATCTCCTTCTTCATATACACTAGTACAGTAGTTGTGGACCTCAATCATGTGGTCGATGTCCTTCTCAGCCACCTCATCCATCGCACCCTTGAACCATTGGAACGAGCCTTCTTCTCTGGAGCTCCAGTAAAAGTAGGCTCGTTCCGTTGCAAAACTAGGTTTTTTATTTTCCCTCTTATTTCCACTCTCCATTTCGTTTAATTCGTTTTCATTCTTTTGCTTAGTCTTGTTAAGCACATCTTTTACAATGCTGATGAGAGGAGTGGCGCCAATTCCAAGTCCTACAAGAAGGATAGTTTTGTACTCTTTATAGTCTTGTGCTGGCGCACCGAACGCTCCATCAATTAAGAGCCTAAACTTAATCAATATTCTCGTTGTTAGAATAAAGAAATATTATTGAAAAAGTAAAATATTATTAGCGTGTATGGCAATTAAGATGTATATGTGCATATATGAGGCTTCATTTCATTGATAATGAGTGGAGAATAGGGTATGGTATTATTATTAATAATATTTCCACACACATACTCTAGCGTGAGTAAATGAGTTTGGAAGAACAGAATATTAGTGATCATATTAGTAGGTATAAATAAATGAAGAATGAATGAATATGTTCTGAAATAGCTAAAAATAGTGATCGATTGGATAGTACATAATTAGATGTACATACCTTGGTAGACCACTGAAGCCACTTTGATTAGTAGATGGAGACTCACATAACTACAACAATACACATCATACCAAGATTATGCATGCATTTATATATTTTTATATATATATATGTATTTCTGGTTTAAGGAAAAAAATATATCAGATTTTGATTAGCTACATAGAAAAATAGATTCTAACTTTTGAGAAAGTGGAATTGAGTTTTTTTGTCCAGTCACCCGATCCGCGAATGTGGACGCTTAAGTAATCGTCATCAGGAGCCGAAGTAAGTGAAAAGGGATGCCTGATTTAAACATATATATATTATTTATAATTAGATGATCAATTATTATCATAATCAAAATAACAACAATATAGCAATAAGAATACAGCTATAGGTTTCAATTACTCAAGTTACCACTCAAAAGGAGATATAAATGAACAATTCAAGTATATGTATTGCCCACTACTGTATTCAAATCCTTGAGGTTTCGACATTTGTAGGGCTAGAACATTTCCAGGAAACACTTTAAACTGTACATTAAAAACATATGGTATTAATCTTTTATCAGTATTACTTTATATATATACATTATTCCTTGGAAGAAAGAAGATTAATTAACTATAGTTGCATACCTCTTCGATATTCACTGCTTGGAAACCATATCTAAATGCTCGAATTAAACGTTCACAGGCATATAAAAGGATTGGAACAGCTACATACATCCATGTCTAACAACAATTTTATTAGAACATCAAAATTGTGATTTTAGAAATTACCAAAGGAATAATATTTAAAAGAATTAGTTGTTCTTACAGTCTTTTTGTACCACTTCTTAGATAAGTAGAGATAGTAACCGTGAACTAGAAAGAGGATGTAAACAATGACAAACAAGTGGTGAGAATACCAAAAGGTGTTGAAACCACCGAACTTCTGAAGGGCCTCAGGTAGGCCCTTGAGGGCCTTAGGTAGCCTCTTGATCACGGCCTTGGGTAGCTTTCGCTTATTTTGGCGGAACAAAGATGGTGCAAAGGTGAAAGCAACGACCATTAAGAACACCATGACCAAACCAGTCCACCCCTCTGTGCCTTTCAAGAACCACCAATAGTTGTTGGGTCGTTCTTTCCCAAAGAATTGTTCCATTGGCTTATATTGCTCATCAGTTGCATGTAGCAGCCTAGGAAAATCACACGTTAAGTGTGCCCCTGCATGAACACCAACTCCAATTGCAATCCCGCCAGCAATCACCTATAATAATAAATATTTATATTAAATAACACACACCACTACTTTTCCATAATTAAGAAAATAAAACTGTGATATCTTTATCAAAATAGAGACATATGTAATTAGAAATAGTATAGATGATATTGCCTTGTGAAAGTTGATATTATCATTGAACGGAACCACTACTCCCAACATTGTCTTGGTCCTGATCAATGTTATGGTATTTCTACAAACAGGTAAGAGAATTAGAGCCATATTGAACTTGAGAGTCTCGGCAGCACCTTTAGCAGTGGTAACACAATAGCCCATCACTTCAAACACGGCTCGATTTTTGTATTGGATAAACTTCCACGTGAAAAGACCTACACATATGGCAAGCCACAACCCCACTACCCAAATACGTCTCCAGTTCTCCTTTACAATCCAAAAACCTCTCCACATGTTGATTACAAGTTGCTTGAACCGACCTTTGTGGTATCGTTTTATGGTGTTGGATTCTTTATTCTCATGATCCAACTTCTTCTTCCTTGGGTTCTCTAGAATGCCTTGTTGAAGTAGAGTTTCCAATTGGTATAGCTGCATCAACAAAGTACGGCCACCACATTATTGGGCTTTTCTTAAAAGCAGAGCTAGCCTTATCAAATGAAAAACTTGTACGAGGTATTTTATGATTTTTTTTATATATTTAGGAATAAATAAAAATTTTACCCCTAAACTATAAAACTTATAGGATTTTGCTCCCTGAATTATTTGTAAAGTACTTGAACTTAATTAATACCTCTCTCCTTAGGCTGAAACTTAAAGGAATTGAGGGAAAGACTCCTCCAAGAGTAGAGCTTAAAGAGTAGGCCATGATGGTTTAGGTTGATATTTATTGTTACTTAGAGAGTCCTTTTTAGATGATATCTACTTATTTTCACTTAAGTATTGTGTTTGTTTCGACTTGTTTCCTTCTAGCTTAAGGTTTTAACAATTGCATGATATGAATTGAAATAAGAAAAAACATATTTTATATGATGAAGATGATAGATTTAGCTTTTGAGTCTAGAACTTTATATATTATGAGTCAAAAGTACTAAGTTGAAAATATTCAGCACACTTCGTTTATGCTTAATAATGCAATTTTGAAACTTCAACATTTTGAAACATGATTTCCTCACTTTACAAACTTACAAAAATAGAAGTTATAGAACTCTTTTTTAGCTCTCCATAGCATCTTGAGTTGTCTAATTATGAGTTATAACGAGAGAGGTACTGTCAAAATACTAATTAGTAGCTGTCAAAGAATACTAAAGAGAAAGTCAGACTCTTGGCCTAGAAAAAGTCCAAGTCCCAGCCTAGACCTGATAGTTCATGCATATATAGCTAATGCATGTTAGGCCGCAACCTAGACATTGTGAAGAAACAATAAAGGAAAGAATGAATTGTTTCTGTACATTACTCAAGAGAAGGATTACAAGAGTTTATATACAGAGTTAGAAAAGCAAAATGAGAAGCTGTTACAACAGCTGAAACCGTTACAACCAAATAACAGAAAAACTAACAAACACTGTTGTAACTAATAACAGAAAACCAAAACAGTTAAAACTTCTCTTGACAGCCCCCCTCAAACGAAGTGTCCTCTGAACAAGAGACACAGAGTTTGGTGCGAAAAACAGAGAACTTATTGCTTGAGATGGGCTTGGTAAGGCAGTCGGCTAGCTGATGTTCAGAAGGCACATGCTGAACTTGAAGTTGTTTGTTGAGGACCTTGTCTCGAACAAAATATAGATCAATTTCTATATGTTTTGTTCGAGCATGAAGTATTGGATTGGCTGCTAGCATAACCGAACTGATGTTGTCACACCAAACCAATGGGGAAGGTGTAGGAGGAATATGAAGTTCTGTTAACAGAGATTGAACCCAGGTGAGTTCAGAAACAACAGCAGCAAGACTTCGAAATTCAGCCTCTGTGGAAGATCTAGAGATTGTAGGTTGCTTTTTGGACTGCCAGGAGATTAAGTTTTCACCAAGGAAAACACAAAATCCAGTTGTTGATCTTCGATCATCTGGATCAGATGCCCAATCAGCATCACAATATGCTTCAAGTTGCAAATTGGTGACCTTATTGAGCTTGAGTCCATAGTCAAGAGTTCCAGCCAAGTATCTCAGAATCCTTTTGACTGCAACCCAATGAGATTGAAGAGGATTATGCATATATTGACATACCTTGTTAACACTAAAGGCTATGTCTGGTCTTGTGATTGTTGCATATTGTAATGCTCCTACTATGGATCTGTAAAAAGTGGGATCAGTAACTGGATCGCTACCATAGTTGGAGAGCTTAAGACCACTGTTCATTGGAGTGTTGTGTGTTTTTGCTCCTTGCATTTCGGCTTTGCATAACAGTTCTTGAATGTATTTCTTTTGTGACAATAATAAACCAGTAGCTGTAGGTAATGCTTTAATACCAAGAAAGTAATTCAAAAAACCAAGATCTTTGAGAGCAAATGAGGAGTGTAACCTGGTTATCAAAGCATTAACTTGAGCATCATTAGAACCAGTTATTAAGATATCATCAACATATATTAGAACATACAAAATATATGAAGAATGAACCTTAACAAACAAGGATGAATCTGTTTTAGCCGAGACAAAACCCAAAGAGAGCAAGACTGAAGATAGCTTTTCAAACCAAGCCCTTGGGGCTTGCTTCAACCCATAAATTGCCTTTTGGAGTTTACACACTTTGTGAGGAGCCGATTGATCAACAAAACCAGGTGGTTGAACCATGTAGATTTCTTCATGCAAATCACCATTAAGAAAAGCATTATTAACATCTAATTGTCTGACAGCCCAACCTCTTGTAAGAGCAATTGTTAACACTATTCTTATGGTGATAGGTTTGATGACAGGACTAAAAGTTTCATTAAAATCATACCCTGGTTGTTGATGATAGCCTTTAGCAACTAGCCTTGCTTTGAATTGAATGATGTTACCCTCTTCATCTTCTTTTATTCTATAAACCCATTTGCAGCCTATGGGTTCTCTTCCTTCAGGAAGATTGACAAGGATCCAAGTCTTGTTCTTTAGTAAGGCTAGATGTTCAACATCCATGGCTTTAAGCCATTTTTCATTTTGCATAGCAGCTTTGACTGTCTTGGGATAAAGAGAAGCCATTAAGACTCTTGGCTTTCTTATTCCTGATTTTGATCGAGTACACATTGGATGTTGATTTTGAGTAACATTGGGAGCTGTGGGATGTGGATCAGTCAATGTAGGTGCAGTTGGGGGTAACAAAGCTGTATTGTCTGTAGGAATATGGGTCATGGTAGGTACTGTGGTGGACTGAGGTGTAATAGCCGTTGGTGTGGACTGTCCTACAGTGGTAGGACAAGGAGGTACTGGTGTGATAGTGACAGGACATGGCACGGGTTGAGGAGTGGGTGCAACAGTGGCATTTTGAAGAGGAGTAGGGACTGTTTGATTGGTTAGGGAGGGTACTGTTGGACCAAAGAGAGATCTGTTGGAAAAGGCAGGTATTAGACTAGTAGGTAGAGGAGTAGTAGGGTGATTGTGAGATGCAATAGCAGCTGTAGCATATGGAAAAATGGTTTCATCAAACAATACATCACGTGATATATAAACTCTACCATCTTTGGATAAGCACTTGTACCCTTTGTGAGACAAACTATATCCAAGAAAGACACATGGGGTGGATCTAAAATTTAATTTGACTTTGTTGTAGGGCCTAAGGTTGGGATAACACAAACAACCAAAAACTCTTAGCATATTATAGTCAGGTTTGACATTAAAGAGAACTTCCAAAGGAGTACTAAGCTGAAGTTTAGGAGTAGGCATTCGATTGATTAAAAACACTGCAGTACGATAAGCCTCATCCCAATATTTTAAAGGTAGAGAAGAGTGAGCTAAGAGAGTTAACCCACTTTCTACTATGTGTCTATGTTTGCGTTCAGCTACCCCATTTTGTTCATGTGTGTGAGGACAAGATAATTTGTGAATAATCCCATTTTCATTTAAGAGTTGTGTGAAAGCTTGATATTCCCCACCCCAATCAGTTTGAAGCTTTTTAATCTTGTAGCCAAGTTGCAACTCAACTTGAGCTTTGAAAGTGATAAAGGTTGGTAAGGCCTCACATTTGGTTCTTAACATATAGATCCAGGTGTGCCTAGAATAAGCATCAATAAAACTAATGTAATATTTGTATCCACTAGAGGAGACAATAGGAGCAGGGCCCCATAGATCTGAGTGCAAAAGTTGTAAAGGTTCAGTATATTCTGTAGTAGAATTAGGAAAAGGGAATTTATGATGTTTGCCTAAACAACATGCAGCACAAAGATCAGAAAAATTAGCATCAGTTTTATTGCTTATTTTGATGTTACAAGATGACAAGGCACTTTGTACAATCTTGGCAGTGGGATGCCCTAGTCTATTGTGCCAAAGAGAGAATTGAGAATTGATTGGTGGTATAGTGACACTATTACATTGATCTTTTGGATTGGAAAGTGTAGGTGACTCGGGTTGTGATACAGAGCACCTATTTGTGGCAAGATTTTGTAGTTGAATAGAGTCAAACTTGTAGAGACCTTGATCAAGCCTCCCAACCAGCAAGGTCCTCTGAGTGACCTGATCTTTGACACAACAGTAAGATGGATGAAACTCAAAATAAACAAAGTTATCTTGGGCAAATTGAGACACACTAAGTAAATTCTTAGTGATGTTGGGTACATGCAACAAATTGTTTAATACAAGTTGTTGAGAGTGAAAAGGAGAAAGGATAAAGGATTTACCAATGTGTTGGATATTTAGACCAGATCCATCTCCCATATGTATTTGCTGATCTCCTGTGTAGTCCGAGGTGTAGATTAAGTTTTGAGGATTAGGAGTGAGGTGATGAGTGGCACCTGAGTCTGGATACCAGCTGCTGTCTTGAACCACTTCAGGAGAAGCATAAAGATGAGAGCATTCAGCAAGATTGGCACTGCCTGAAAACCCTTGAAAAGTTTCTGGACCAGTGAAGGTTTTATCAAACCTGTAAAAACACTTTTGAGCCGTGTGACCCATTTTGTGGCACAGTTGGCACTGAAGTTTTTGTCCCCAAGCAGAATATTGTCCTTTTGTAGACACATTGGGTCCTTTGGTCTGGGACATGTTGCCACGGCCAGGCTGATAACCACGAGCTTGACCATTGTTTTGATTAGAAACAAAACCTGGTGGAGGATGAGTTGCAGAAAAAGTGCCAGGTGGTCCATATTGGGGATAATAACCTCTAAACATAGGATTATATGGAGAAGAAACTGAAGAGGGATAATGAGGTGATGAGAAAGTACCTCGACCACCTGTGTATGGCTTGGTGTGAGCCAAATTGGCTTCTGGTTTGTTGATGTCCAGATCAGTGGAGTCTTTTTCGAGCCTGACTTCTTGAGCCATGAGTAAAGCCTCTATTTCTGCAACTGTGTAAGCATCAAGCCTGGTATTCACCGAAGTTACAAACACATTGTATTCACTCGAAAGTCCATTAAAGATTGCCTCAATATGATCTTGAGCTGACATTGGGTGACCAATTGAAGCAAGAAGATCAACAAGGCTTTTAATCTTTAATAGAAAATCGTTGAGAGACCCCTGCATCTTTGAGTTTCTTAGCTGAGTTTTATACTTGCCAATGTTAGCCCTGTTTAGTGCCGTGTAGTAGACTCGAAGTGTTTCCCAGATTTGTGCTGCAGATTCACATCCCACCATTCTTGTAAGGATCTTTTCGGCCATTGAGGAAAGTAACCAAGAAACCAATATGCTGTCTTGTTGATCCCAGCTTTCGTATTCAGGAGATTGCCGATTTTGCAGTCGATCTTCATTGGAGAGAAACTTGGGAGGAGTTCGAGTAGGATCGAGGTGATGTTGAAGTCGACTGCCCTTAATAGCTGCAAAGACCTGATGCCTCCATGGAAGGTAATTGTGTTCATCCAATCTGACCGAGAGAGAATGTGAGAAGGTTACAGGAGCGGAGCGTGGAAGATTAGTTGTGAGATTTTGAGTAACAGTTTGAGACGAACCTCCATTATCAGCCATGAACGAAAGGCTTGAGTGAAAAGAGACGAAGAGAGCAAAGAGAAAGAGAAAGAGAATGCTCTGATACCATGTGAAGAAACAATAAAGGAAAGAATGAATTGTTTCTATACATACATCAAGAGAAGGATTACAAGTGTTTATATACAGAGTTGGAAAAGCAAAATGAGAAGCTGTTACAACAGCTGAAACCGTTACAATCAAATAACAGAAAAACTAACAAACACTGTTGTAACTAATAACAGAAAACCAAAACAGTTAAAACTTCTCTTGACAGACATATGTTGGTGATGACTTGAGATGTTTATTAAAATTTTCTTGTCCAAATTAAAATGTTAAAATGGGACTAGAAAAGAAAAATTAGGAGAATTAGTTTTGGTAGGCTCCTTCGATTAATTGCGTTTTTCAGAAGAAAAATCTTAGAAAAACTTCTAGAGAGGACTATATTGTATCAATTTTAGAGTTTTTCTTCATCGTATCTTTTTAAATGCGATTTTTATTTATATCTATGGATTCTAAAACTATGTACATATATACAGGGCCGGCCCTAGTATAGGTGGGCTAGGCCCGTGCTTAGGGCCCATACTTTTTGGGAGCCCAAAATAAAAAAAATAAAAAAAAAATTATTAAAATTTAAGTATATTATAAATAATGAATATTTATAGCTTAATTAGTTGATGTGGATGATATAATGTCTAAAGTCATAGATTCAAATCCCATAACACTTTTTTTTATATTTTTTTTATGTACATATTTATTTATTTATATATATCTAGACCTCAATTACGCCAAGATCGTCTGGGTCTAGCTCTTCCATAATAAGTGCTGCATAATCTTCAGCAGCTTCCTCAATGTTAGTTAACTTGTTTGCATTGGCACTAAGCTTAATAATCTGCATTATCAAATAGTAAAAAATAAAAACAAAAATCAATAATCAGCATGTTCAGGTCATAAATTTATTTGTGCTACTTGTACTGATCTTAATAATATTTTTACTATCTACATTTTTTTGCTTTCTATTTTTGACTATAGAAGAAGCTTACATTTTTCACATCTTCTTTATTGATTCTGCCGTCATAGTCTTTGTCCACCCTGAAAAACAGTTGCAATTCTTAGATGATTTATTCTTTATAAAAGAGAAAATTAAAGTACTAGTCAGTCACCAACAAAATTGATACTATTGGGAAAGTTATTTGAACTTAAAATCTCCTCTCTTTCTCTTTTAAATTTTTATTTTAAAGATATCTAAATTGTGGTACTAAAAAAACCAAACTAACTAAATAATTCTATTTGACTGCACTGAGAATGAAAATTAAATGATTACTTTATAAATATATATATATATATATATTTTGATAGATTTATAAATATAAATTTGATTAGTATCCATGTGCTAATAACAAAATATAAAT
The DNA here is from genome assembly GCF_029168945.1 of Cannabis sativa. NCBI lineage: Eukaryota > Viridiplantae > Streptophyta > Magnoliopsida > Rosales > Cannabaceae > Cannabis > Cannabis sativa. The sequence goes on from NC_083602.1 coordinate 68,879,103, forward strand.
TGTTTTATATAAAAAGGGATGACAAAATATAAATTTCTAAAAAAAAAATAGGAAAAATACTTTAAGTAATATATATGATGAAAAATTAATATAAATTATAGTAAATGTAGTACAAAATTTTCAAATAAATTACATATAAAAGTAAATATTAATACCTTTTCTGTTTGGAAATAAATTAATACTCTATAATAATCATTAAATTATTTTTTTTTTGTGACACATTAATAAAAATATTATAAAAAAATGTCATATAATATAATACATTTTATATCTCATGTGTTTTGGACACTATATATATATATATATATCTATTTTATATAAAATGTGGCTATATAACAAAATTCTTGGTTTATGAAAAATTATTGAGTGATAATTTGTTCATATTGTTTATTTTTTTAATAAAAATTATTTTCAAATTTTGATATTTAGAATTAGTTAAATTTTAAATTAAATTCGAATGTTTTGATAGTTTAATGAGCATTTTCATTAATTGCGAAGATAAATTTAGGACGAATAATAGTATTTTTTTTAATTACTATTACACAGTATAATAGTAATTTTTTTTTTATTTAAATCACTATTATGCTTTCAAATTTCAATGATTAACACTACAGTGAATATTATTAATTTTAAATTATGATATTAAAAAAAACTAAAAACTAAAATAAAATTAACATACGTGACTTGACACGTAACATTTATCTAGTATATATATATATATATGGAACACTTCTTAATGGGTAATACCTATTGATGGGAACTAAAAAATTAATAAAGTAACAATCTAATAACCTTTTATGGCAAGTTTCTAACAATTACTTTTTTTTAAAAAAAATTATATTTATTTTTCATAAAATTAGAAATAATAATTACAATTAATAGTTTGAAAAAAAAATATAAATTATTTTTAAAAATTAATTAAAATTACTACTTTATTATTTTATGAAATTGTGAGTTTATAAATAATTTATTATTGTAAAAAAAAAAATCATTTACATGTATATTTATGTGTTTTTTTTATTAGGAGAATAATAGCTTGATTGTGGAATCTAATTGTCTTAATAATAATATTATTCATACTCTTAAAATAAAACGCTACAATCTTCTTAGTTCTTACTTAAGCTATCATTGTTAGAGAAATATTATTATTATCAAATAATTTTTTGATATTACCATGCATCATTCTCCTACAATAACTAATGAGGTGTTGTTCATTATTTATATTTTTAGGATTGTGGAAGATGATAATCTTGTCTAGGGGTCAAATATAATTTTTTGTGCTAAAATTCTTGTGTTGGCAATTGCCATTATTCAATAATGTTTATGATACTTTTTTTTTCCTTCTTTTTTTTTTTTTTTTTGTTAAAATTTTCTTCATTGGTTTTGTTCTTATAGATTTGGTAAGCTCAAGTATTTTTTAAAAAATAAAAACATATAAATAATTGTTAATTATTACAAAATTAAAGATTTTAGGTTTAGAAAAAATCTTATACATTTTATATGTATTACAGTTTAAAGCTTAAAATTATTATTTTTTTTTTGTTTTCAGTAATGCAATTTAGAATTTAGTTTGAAGAAATTTTATAAAAAGATAAATATACATTTTTATTTTCTTTTTAATCTTTAAAATGATTTTTATTAAAAAAAATAGTTTGTTAGTTTTGTAGTGTGTTTTATTTTTTAAATAACAATTCCATTTATAATTTTTTTTATTTCTATTAATAGTTTTATTTATTTTAGGAATATAGAGAATAACAAAATAGGAAGTATTAATTTTTTAATATTTAATTAATGATTATAAATATTAACCATTAGATTTTTGATCCAATGGTCAAAAATAAAATACGGATAATACCTATTAAAAGTATACTCATATATATATACTAGGTGAATGTACGTGCCGAGCCACGTATTGCTAGTTTTATTTAAGATTTTGAATGTATTTTATTTTTAAAGATTACAAATTTTTTGTTTGAAAAAATTAAATATTTATATTTGAAATATTATTTAATAACGTATTAAAAATAATATTAGTGTAATTATAAAATTGTAAATAAATTTATTATTGGAGTAGTATATTATTCTATTTAGTTCTTTTTTTAACATAGCATGTAATGTAAGTTTATATCTATAAATATTATGTAAAGTGTTAATATTATATGAACATCTCCATTTATAAAGCTAAAAAGTGGGTCAATGACAGAAGTGGTATATCTGCAATCACACAAAGATAGAAGTTGTATTTCTGCTTCTTATGCTTATCCAGAGAAAACATTAGATAACGTGAGGTTAACTTTAATATATAAATATTTTTCTTTTTTAAAAAATAAATAAAAAAAATATATTAATATTCTCCCAAGATAGGTTTGTTAGAGAGATATGTGGCTAAGATGATTTTTTTAATTTAAAAAAAGATTATTAATATTTAAAAGATTGTTTAATTTTTTGGGTTTAATTATTGGGTTTATTTGTTAACGGGAGATCAAACCTAATCGTTAAATTTAACCGAATATTCTTTTATTTTTAAGTATATTCTGTTAAACCAAGAATTACCGTTAGATAGACACTTTTAATATATAAAGATATTTGAAAGCCCTTTAGCAATTATATTTGGTTTAAAGAAACGATTTGAAATAAGTATCTAAATTAAAACATTATAATAAATCTTACATATCAAAGAAAGTTTGCAGCCTAGAATCGAAATTTTCATCTGTGATTTGCTCCCAAAATTCATATAGTTCAGCTTTGTTTATAGACAATCGTGTGATATGTCTCCTGGCAGCCACTGCATCGAACAAATCCATCGCGTACTTACTCGAATTCTTCTGTTTCTCATCATCCATTCCTGTAAAGTTTTTTTTTTTTTTTTTGCAAAAATGTTTACATAAACATTCCTTTTCCTTATTCCAACAGAAAAAAAAAATAATCAAAACCGAAATTTAACTTGGAATTAAAAATCAACTACAAATGGGAATATTCTTATTAGTTAGGGAGATGGTTACTTTTGCTGCAATATAGTTGTGTATTTTTTAGTTGAGGTACATAAAAAGGTTAGTTATAATTGTTGTATATTATAGTTATAATATTTATATATGACTAATTGTTGGATAAATGTTATATTTAGTGTGATTTATTTAAAAAAAATAGGGTTGAAAATGAAGACTTTTTTTAAGGAAAAATGAAGATTTATTTATTCCTAAGTTATAAATGATAAAAAAAAATATGCATGTTACATATATGCAATATGAATATCATTTCCGGCAAATATAAATTATTTAAGTAGTACTTAATATAATAAGCTTTAATCTGAAAAAAACTAAATTAGTATTTGAGTGCCCCAAAATAGAAAATATTGGTACAGTCTAACTAAGAATTTTCCAAAAATATGTATTATGTACCAATGCATTTGCCAAAGTTGGATCTATCAAGGAGTCCATCGTTGGCATATGTATCGAATCGTTTTTCGACCCCAGCCCAGCCTTCTTTCCCATGGTTCTTCTTGGTAATGAATTTGAGTCCACTCATGACTGGTCGGGCTGCGCCTGAACTTTTCATGGATTTAAGTCTGTTAAGCTCCTCCGACACTTGGCGGATCCTAAGGGACAAGGATGAGGACGATTTAAGCTTCTTCTCGATTTGATGTTCAGTCGGCTGGCTCCCACCGCCGCCGCCGACTAACCTGTACCGGCCGATTCCATCACTGCTAAGGCTGATCTCTTCCATTTTAGTTGAACCCTTCTGTAAGTAAAATGAACATGTTTCTATTATATAAATATAACCGAAATTATAGTTATGTACAGAGTAGATGAATTAATGAATTAAACTTTACTGCAACGTACGGGTGATGAATTTATTGGCTATATTGAAGATTGGTGCTTGAATAATTATTTGTATCTATCAAATAATATATATGATTAACAGATTGTATATGTTAATAATTAATCTTTTTCCCTTTCATTGAGAGAAATAATATATGTGAGTGTGGTCTGTCATATGGTGTTTTCCGTAATAATGGTGATGAGAAGTTTATAACTAAAATTAAGAAATTATAAGAAGAAAGTCAACGAACAAGAATAAGAAAGTCAACTCTCCTCGCTGGGAGAAAATAATAATATAATCTTATTTATTTATAAAACATGATCACCAAAATCTCTTTTTATATAGGTGATGAGCAATGCGCCTGCCTAGCTGTCTTGATTCCCTTTTATTTATACTTTTGGCTGCTTAATATTTATTTCATAAATTATTGTAAAAATATATATAATTTAATTCACATATTATTATAACTGAAATTCAAAAATATATAGTTTATTATTTTATTAGAGATATAAGAGAGGACAAACTTCCAAAGTGTACATTATATATTCTTTCAATAGTATTTTTAATATTGTATATTATTTTAAATTTTTTAAAATTTTTACAAAATATCTTAAATAATTATAACATAAACGATTATAAAAAAGAAAGAGATTATAATAAGAGAAAGGATGCTTAAATTTAGGTGTATTAAGGATGTCCATTTTTTGCTTGTTTAATTTTTTAGCAACATGTTGAAACTCATCACCATCTTTTTTCTAGGTGCAAGTACAGTCACCATTACAAAAATGATTTTTTTATATATATATATATATTTTTTTTTAAACAGTCGTTTAAAGTATTCATGTCAATTTCTATAATCGTCGCCTATATGACCGTCGCAAAACGGGCAGAATAAGCGACGGTTCAAAACAATTACTAATGTGAAAATCCCAACAGTTTAAAATCGTCGCCTATAACAGAGTAGCGCACAGTTTTAAACCGTCTCCTATACCCTGTTATTGGCGACGATTTTAAACTGTGCCTTATAGTACTGATTACGTTTTTTTATTATAAAATGTTTTCTTCAACGACAATTTTTTCAGTCGTTACATTAGAAAAACAAGAGAAAAATGTAGAATTTTTGTAATTTTTTCTCCTACATTAATTTTTTTATAAATTTGTATGGTCACAATAATTAAACTAACGCTAATATCATCAAAATATATTTAAAATCTTGTATAATGACAATAATTAAACTAACACTAATATCATCTAAATATATTTAAAAATCTATATAGTAACAATAATTAGGTTAATGCTAATAATCATCTAAATATATTTATAAATCTATATAGTAACAATAAATTGAGATATATACACACTCATTAACAAGGCAACTGTTGTCGCTCCGCTTCGGCTTTCACATAATGAATCCACCGATCATACATAATATTTATCTCGTCATTTGTGTACGAAATGGAGAACTTATCCTGTAAAAACAAAGGTGTATATTAATTAGCAAAGACTATATATTATCATATGCTATCACAACTAGAAAAAGGGTCTTTCTCTTCGGTTTTTAGGTCAGTTTGTCTTCAGTTTTTATAAAAATTCGCTACCAAAGTTATTTGAGGTGATGGCGTATGTTTAAAAATAGCGAAGACGTAAGGGGGCCCTATGTATAATATTTTAGTTAAATTAATTGAAACAAAACATCAATAAAGTGATCACTTTTGTGTAAATTAATTTATTTAAAATATAGAGATAATAGTGTGTACATAATCCATGCATTTATTAACTAACCCAAAGGTGAGTTGGTATTTGGCCGAGTTTCATACATACCTGTGGTGATAAATGTGTGACAATTGTAAGATTTTTTGTGTGAATTATATGTTAGTCTAAAGATTACATCTTGTTTGACATAATTTATTGTCAATATTTGATCGCTACAACAAGATTACTACTTACAATTAATATTACTGTCTAAAGAGTTGATATTAATGATGTGCTTGGTATCTTGAGATGGAATTAACCATTATTTGAATTTATTGTTTTATTTTTTTAAGAGCATGTAAATTTATTAATTGTATTGTTCTTTTTCAGTTGTTGCTTTTGTATATGCTAACCTTAATTCGGTTCCAGTCCTTAATGGTAGTAACTTTAAAGACTGGAAGGAGAACATTTTCCTTGTTCTTGGCTGCATGGATCTTGACCTTACCTTAAGGATGGATCGGCCTGCTTCTCTTACGGATGTCAGTACCTCCGAGCAAAGGAAGATTTATAAGAAGTGAGATCGTTCAAATCCCGTGAGTCTTATGATCATTAAGTGCGGTATACCTGAGGCTTTTAGGGGTGCGATGTCTGAGGAAGTCATTGATGCCACAACTTTTCTTGCTGAAATTGAGAAACGCTTTGCACAAAGTGATCAAGCGAAAACTAGTATCTCTTAGAGGAACTTAGGGCTAGGAAAATATAAGGGAGTATATTATGGAAATGTGTCACCTTGCTTCAAAGTTAAAGGCACTTATGCTTAAGCATTTGGATGACTTGCTTTGTGCATTTAGTGCTTATCTCTCTTCCTCCACAATTCAGTCAATTCAAGGTCAGTTACAACTTTCAAAGGGAGAAGTGGACTTTTAATGAGCTTATTTCATTTTGTGTTCAAGAGGAAGAAAGATTGAAATAAGAGAAGACTTAACGTGCTCATTTGGCAAGAACCTCTAAAGATAAGGGAAAGCAAAGAAAGAATGAGGTTGCTAAGGATAAGGGTCCTGTAAGAAACAAATTCAAGCCAACAACGATAATGGTTGTTTCTATTACAACATGAATGGACATGTGAAGAAGGAATGTGCTAAGTACATTGATGGCGAAATAAGAAAGGTATATTTCTTACTTTGGTCTATTTTGAGGTAAATTTAGCTTTAGTACCCAGAAACACTTGGTAGTTAGATTTTGGTGCTACTACTAACATCAGTGTTTCAATGTAGGGTGCCTGAGTTACCAAAAGCCAAGTGATGTTGAAAGAAGGATTTATGTGAGAAATGGAAAGTTAGTGAATGTTGAAGCAATAAGATATTTTAGGTTGTTCTTAAGTACTGGTTACTATTTGGACTTGATGTTGGAATTTATTTTACCAGGATCTTAGATCTACTCACAAGTATGTTGTTTAACACCCTAAATATGAACTTTCTAAAACGATAAATAAACACATATAAAGTTAAGAAAACCTTACATTGATGCAGTGGAATTAATGTCTCCTTCCACTCAGGTCTCTAACCCTTGTATCCTTTCTGTCGCAGAGTATTATCAAGATCTGAGCCCGAATGTCCTTCTCTTTGTGTATGTGATCCTTCACAGTCTTCCAATCTATGATTGAGTTACCACTTGCTGTGTGTGGGCACTTACTCTATCACTAAGGTTCGAAATTTTAGAAGAAGAAAAGAGAGAGAGAGAGAGAGAGAGAGAGAGAGAGAGAGAGAGAGAGAGAGAGAGAGATTTCAGCTATAGAGAGAAAAGGGACGACTCAATTTTTCTGTAGAGAAAATTTTCTGACAGAAAACTAATGAAAGTTTATTATTTGACTGAGCCATCACTTTCTATTTATAGGCAACTACTAGGTTTAGGTTAGAAATTATTTGGCATTAAAATAATGAAAATATCAATTTGAAAAATCACTTTAAGTGGCCGGCCATGGTGTGTGTAATGGGCCCCACTTGGTTTTGCAGTTTTCACAAATTTTATTTCTATTTTCTCAAAAATGCCAATTTTCAAATTCTAACCATTTAAATGCCAAAACTAATTATTTAATAACTAAAATAGATTATTATATAATATTGTCATTTAATTTAATTATTAATTAGACATATAAAGTCTATTAATAAATAAATAAACCTAGAATCTCTTTTCTTTACAATTTCGCCCTTGCTTAGTGAAAATTCACAAATTAGACATAGTCTAACTTTAAAATTATAATTGATTAATCACAAATCAATTATTGAGTCTTACAAGCAGAATAGTCTCAGCTAGAATGGGGACCATGGATCTATATGCTGAGCTTCCAATACGTGAACCGAATTTACTAAGTAAATTCCTACTTATTAATTCTTCGTTGAATCCACTCTTAGAACTTAGAATTGTACTCTCAGACTTATATAGAGCATATTATATGTTCCACGATATAGATATGCTATCTCATTTAACCATTGTTATAATCTTATTGTGATCAAAGATCCTCTATATAGATAATTTACATCGAGATGGGATAATTTTACCGTTCTCACCCCTCAATGTATTTTGCCCCTTAAAACACTTAGCTATCTGTAAATGATGTTTAGTGACCTAAGAATTAGTCACTTAAACAAGAGCTCATCCATTTACTTCTATTTAGTTAAGATCAAAGGGAATCATCACTTAACTTCTATACACCAGTAGAAGCTATAGATTCCATATTTATGTTCAGCACTCCCACTCAATCATACTATCATGTTCCCAAAATATACGTATCACCCTGACCCAAAAGTAGGCTTAACTAATAAATCAAAGAACATGAATAGTACTCCTGAGTTGAGCCTAAGCATATCAGGATTTAGATTCTTTTAATCTTAAGATCAACTACTGATATTGACTTGGAAAGATATGACGGTAAGTTTATAATATCTTAACTAATAAGTTGCAATATCAGTCCAGTCCAATGTACACTCCATACATTCGAAACTAGTATACTTTACTAATGTCCTGGAAAGAACATAACACTTACTCCAAGTGTAAGTACACATCATCGCTGATTATCACATTAGTGTAAATCCAAAACACTGATGAAACAGGGACTTAGTCTTTTGATTCATATGATCACAATCACATTCCACTGTGTTGACGATACTGTAATTGTGAATAAACATATGATCTGGATTTAACTGATTTTGTGTGTAAATTTAATAAACATATTAAACCATTAGCATGTAAAATTCATGCAAACATAAATCACTTCAAATTTCTTATATTGATAACTAATCAGATTGTAAAGAGTTTTATTTAGGGCATAAAACCCAACAAACTCCCACTTGCACTAACATAAAACAAAGTGTGCAAATAAGTAAATCTGATGTCTTGATCTTCAGATCAAGTGTAGTATATTTGAATCCACCCAAACTTCTGGAAACTAGTTCATAAATTCATTTATGAAACATCCTTTACTATATGCTTTACTCATCGAGGGATAGTGAAATCCTTACTGTTTTAAAGTACATCTGAATAAACAGAAGACATATCTCTCATATTTTAAAATATGAAATTGAGATAATACACCGTAGACTTTTCTTCAGTAATATAACTTTCTAGTAATTTCGAATATACAAAGTTATAAATCTTCTCTGGTAGAGCTTGAATTATTATTGAATAACTCCTCCACCCCCAAAGTAACCACCATCTCATAATTTCGAATGAGTTGGTGAAGATACAAGGATAACTGATATACAGTTCCTTAATATCTAACATATAGATCACTTTCATAAATCTTTCTTGAATATCTTCTAATGTTCCTTATTTGATTACATCTCAGATAGCTCCCACTCAATAACAGATGTCTGGTTAAATAATACATTTAACCTCTTTATTGTTTGGAGAGTTCTCTAGTTGTGACTTATTGTATTAGTCTGAAACTTTAAGTTTCTTTTAATACTAAATCATCAACATAGCAGACTAGTATTTGAAGTGAAAAAATACTTGCTAGAGATTAAGTAATCAAAATTAAGATACCATAAAATTTTATGAGGATTAAGAATTCTTAGTTCAAGTCATTCGAATAGACTGAACTAGAATTCTATTATCTTATTCTCATAATTCTGATAAGTTATATCTATCCACATGAATGGTTAGATTTACTTTTCAGTAGTGTTCTTAAGTTCCTATCACAAGTGTCAACCTAATAAAGATGGGTAAAGAATTTTAAAATTCTCCCACTCAATTAAGGTAGTGTGATACATTATCAAAGAACTTTTATAGGTATCAATTTTTTTTACTACAACAGTAAAACTGAATTGGAACATACAATCAAGATCAAGGATTTATATTGATAATAGCTAAGTCATTATATTACTACCATGTTTAAAGAAAATATGTGTTACATAGGTTATTGTGGAGTAAACTCCACCCCTAAGTATATAGAGATTATGATCCACCCCTAAAGGTTGTAAAGATCATGATTCTCTAAGTGTGATAGAGTTTATGTGGAGTTGAATACAATCCAGAGTTCATTAGATATAAAAGATCGTTGAACTGCATAGTTTTCTTAACTTTTCTCCACCCCTATCAGATCAAAAGATCCTTTTATTAAACAAATTCTTAATAATTGTATTAGAATTAACAATTATTAATAAACATAGAAATAATTTCTAGTGTTTATTTAATATAACTCTATGAAGAGTTGTAAATATTATAGAATTTGCATCAATAATAAAAACACTTACACATACAAACATATAAATATAATGTGGTAATTGTTGTTTAAGATAAAGTAAATGAAGCTCAATCTCATAAATTGCAATTTGTTTGAATAGAAAATAAAATAAACTTTATTAATAATAAAAAAAATGTATTGCAACAATATGAGATAACCAGGGATAAAAATTCCTAACTAAAATTCGAAATCCAAATTGTCTTTAAACTAAAACAATTAATTCAAAAAAAAAATATAGAAAAATTAATGAGCTTCATCTCCAACTTGGACGATCTTCACCCTTTGTCCAGCTTTCCGATCCAACTCTTTTGAGTTCAAGTAGCTTGGCCTATAAGAAGAAGAAACAAATAAACAAAGTTAGTCCAGAATCATAAATCCAATTGGATAATAATTCCCTCAAACTCTTAAAGTTTATTAAAAGAAATACCTTGTTTCTTTGCAAGAAGTTTAGGACACTGGGGTTTCCAATGACCTTTCACATTGCAATAGAAACACTTTCCTTTGAGTGTCTCACCAGAAGCAGCAGCCTTTTTGTTTTTCATGGCTTTTGCACGCTTCTTGGTTTTTTTCCACTTCTTCTTCGATTTGGGTTTAGAAGTAGATGCAACATTTGCTTCAGGTTTGATTGTCCCATTACCATTCCCAAAATTTTGAGGCTTACTCCCTTTCTTCTTGGGTCGTCCAATCAAATTTTCATAAGTCTGAAGGTCATTGACTAACTCATGAAAGTCTATGTCCTTCTTATTCATGACATAATTTGATGTATAGGGCAGAAATGCTGGAGTCAGACTATTCAAGATAAGGCTTACTTGAGTAGTATGATCCATTTCAGCACCATGATCCCGGGCTTCTTGGAAATAACTTGCCATGAGGAGAACATGATCACGCACGTTTTGATGGGGTTCCATCCGTGCATTGATGTACTTCTTAGTCGCGTCAAAGCGAGACTGAAGAGATGCCCTACCGAATAGCTCAGTTAACTTCGTCATTACTTCAGCAGCCTTTTCGGTTTTAGAAAACCGAGTTTTAAGGGTGTCAACCCTGCTAGAAAGCATAAAGTATAGAGCTTTGTCATTTTCTTTCTGCCAACGCTCATATTTTTCTTTCACAACTTTGGATGCATTATCCCCCGGCACTTCAGGAGACGGCTCAGTTAACACAAACAAGGCACTTTCTCCTATGAGAGCAATATTAATGTTCTCATTCCATTTTGGAAAGTTAGATCCATTTAGCTTATTTTCAATCAACAGTGATAACATGGAATTCATCATGATTATACAGGATACTACAAAATAATAAATAGAAATCAATAAAATAGAAATCAATAATGGTTTAACACAAAAACAATTCAGAAATTATAAGCACATAGCATGTAGGAATGATATGAGAAAATACTAAAAAAAAAATACAATCCTAAATAATTTCCAAAGTTTTTCAACAAACTGATATCAGTGTCCCGTTTAGGCGAGAGTCAAAGCTACCATCCATTGAATAGAGTTGTCAGCTCATCTAAAATGTTAAACATTCTAGCAACCTTTTATTCGATCAAGATTGGAATCCAGCGTTGTCCCGTTTAGGCGAGAGTCAAGGCTATTCTATCTTATGAGCTTCTACCATTGTTTTATATTTTGCAAGTCAAATATGGTCTCCACCATTAGGGTGATCCATACCATATAAAACACTTACAAACTACTTATCTTTCGAGATTAAACGGTGCGAAATTACTAATGAACGTTCCTCCATTAGGGAGGATTACTCACTAAAACAAACGCGATGTAAAACCAACAATGGAGATCGAATATCTTAATAATAATAAAGCTCATTCTTTAAAAAATGTATTTTCTTTATTATTTTAATAAAATATATTCATTAAATTTCGAATTTAGAATTAAAATTCTAAATTAGAATTTAATTTAATATTTATAAAATTATACTTAGATGGTGATTGAAATAAATTGAATTATTTCCATCATAGTAGTAATTTTGAATATAAATATTAAGAAAATTATTTAAGTTGTATTAATTTAAATTAATTTGCATCTTAAAATAAATTTTCATGAGAATATATTTATTGTATTTTGAAAAAGAAAGTATAAAACTTTATTTTCGAAATACCAAATAATAAATACTTAGAAAAAATACTTCAAGCAAAAATATCACATATCTAGATTTTCCTTTGACTAATTAATTCAATTTCTAATAATATACTTTAATTCATTTATTTTAAATTAATCAATAAATGAAAAAATCATTGATTTAAGTTGGTCCAAGAATTAATTAAAATAAATAATTAATTTACAACTTAATCTATTTTTCAAGATAAATTCAAAAAATTACTTGCATAATTAAAATACAATTTTTCAAAATTGATTAATAAAATAAAGAAAAATATATTTTGAAAATTATTTAAATTTAAGTTGAAAAATTAAATTTCAACCTAAAAATAATTTTCTATTTAATTAAGTGTCATGAAAAATAAATATTTAAGTATCATGATGAAAATCAACTTAGATATTTAGTTTTTCAATTTAATTAAATGTATTAAATTCAAGAAATAAATAATTAAGAGTAGAGAAGGCTTAATTATTAATTTCTAGTTTAATACTAGGAAAAAATATACTTAAAATAAATTCTACCAAAATTAATTATTTAAATAATTAATTTCACAATGTATAATATTTTCCTATTGAATATTAGAAATAATAAGTAGTCTAGAAATAACTATCTAGAAAATATCTTATTTGACTAAGTATCTTTTCAACAAAAAATTTGAAAAAGTATGTAATTTAAGTTGTATAGAAAAAATCTATAACTTAAATATTTTCAAATTTAGATTTAATTAAATATCAAAAATTAAGTTATAACCACTTAATTTGAAAAATATTCCATTTTAAGTTTAAAACTAACTTAAAAAATATCTTAAGAATCTTTAATAACTAATGCCTAGGATTCCTCAACTTAATTTTAAATTTAAATAAAATATTCAAATTTAAGTTAGATATGAAAAAATCAGTTAAAATAACTAATTTATAACTTAAATAGGAATATTTAATTAAATAAGCTCCAGAAAGAATCTAGTTAGTTAAAATTCTTTATTTAATTAAATACAAGAAAAATACAAATAGTTTGTCTAGAAATAATATCTAAAACTAAAAGTGTTTTTCTTAAAATTAACTTTAAAATATTAAAATGAAAATAATTTCATATATTTAAAAAGTTAATTATGTTGCTAATTCAATTTTATTAGGTTAAACTAATTTAATTAACCTAGCACAGTTATTCAAATTAGGCAAATGGGCCTTCACAATTCGGGTAGTTCATGTGAGGGGGAGCTAGGTTCAGTATGTCGTACCCACTTCTATTGGCCCCCAACTCTCACACAAGGCCCAAAAGAGAAGAATTTAACCTTAAATAAAAAATTGTTATTAATTGAATAGGTCCAAAAACTAAATGGACCTAAATAAAATCTATCATGGTGTGACATTTTATTTAGCAACAACCTATATGCATCTATATAATAAAATAAACATATAGGCTCACACAGGCACAAATTTGGATGGATCCTATCATGTTGCTAGGTCATACACAGATGAAAGAAGATTGTAAAATTTACTTGTTACAGATTATTTACTTGACCAAGGGAGCCATGAGTTAAAATCAGATCATTGGATCTGTCAACAAGTTAACCATGGCTATTTGCAATCAAGCAATAATAGGTTTTAAAAACTTACAAACAAGCTAAAACACATACTCTCGCAACAAGGTTAGCTGGATAGTTGGATGTAGGATTTATTTAATTTTAAATAATTAAATTTCGAAAAAATAAAAAAACAAAAAATTTATTTATTTTCGAAATTAATAATAAAATAATATTTAAAATTAAACCTACAATTTTGAAAAATTAGGTTTCAACTAACCTAAATATCATTTCAAAATTTGCTAACTACTTTTAAAAATTAAATGTTATTTTATAAATAAAATTAAATAAAAAATTAAAAAAGATAAATAAATATCTTTTTCAGATTTTATGATTTAATTTAAATAAATAAAATAACAAAATTTAAAAGCTAGCAAAATATCTTACATCTATTTAAAATATCATGATTATAGTTATCTTATTTTAAATTTAAATAAGGTCAAATTATTTAAAAAAGAATTTAATTTAAAAAATTTAATATCTGACCTTAAATTTAAAAATAAGATAAGATATAATCAAATTTAAAAATAAGATAGATAATTAAGCAAAAAAGATAGATATTTTCAAATTCAAATTACACTAATATCATGAATTAAATTAAAAAAATATTAATTAATTTAATTAGAATAATTAGAATTGAAATAGGAATAGTAAATGTCTAAATACAAAACTACACAAAAAAATCGGAAGTTAAATCCATGAAAAAGCGAAGAAAAACGAAAAAAATGCGAGTTGTACGGACATTATGCTGAGCATACTGTCCGCGCGCGCGTCTTGGGGTTGCCTGTCGAGAAAACTCGGCGCAGGGGGGGTTTTGCATGATTTCCGCGCGCGGATGGGGTGGGTTCAGACAAGCAGCTCGGTCAAGCCGTGTCTGAACGCGTGCTGTCCGAGGGTGTCTCCCTCGTCCGCGCGCGTAAGTAAGTGCATCACCACTAATTTTTTTTGATTCTTCAAAAAATCATAACTAATTCAAATTAAATCGAAATTGAGTTCTGCAAAAAAGTAAATTGCTTAATTTTTTTCCATAATATCCAATAAAAATAATTTCAGAAACAAAATTTCAATTATTTTTCACGAAAAATTCACAAACATC
Organism: Cannabis sativa; assembly: GCF_029168945.1. Taxonomy (NCBI): domain Eukaryota; kingdom Viridiplantae; phylum Streptophyta; class Magnoliopsida; order Rosales; family Cannabaceae; genus Cannabis; species Cannabis sativa. The sequence continues at coordinate 68,894,148 of NC_083602.1, forward strand.
AATCAATCATCATATAACACACAACACAACATGAAACCATCCAAATAACAAACAACCGTTTTAAAGTTTAAATTTATTGCAAGCAAATCAATTACTATGGCTCTGAGGCCAGTTGTTGGAATTTATTTTACCAGGATCTTAGATCTACTCACAAGTATGTTGTTTAACACCCTAAATATGAACTTTCTAAAACGATAAATAAACACATATAAAGTTAAGAAAACCTTACATTGATGCAGCGAAATTAATGTCTCCTTCCACTCAGATCTCTAACCCTTGTATCCTTTCTGTCGCAAAGTATTATCAAGATCTGAGCCCGAATGTCCTTCTCTTTGTGTATGTGATCCTTCACAGTCTTCCAATCTATGATTGAGTTACCACTTGCTGTGTGTGGGCACTTACTCTATCACTAAGGTTCGAAATTTTAGAAGAAGAAAAGAGAGAGAGAGAGAGAGAGAGAGAGAGAGAGAGAGAGAGAGAGAGAGAGAGAGAGAGAGAGAGAGAGAGAGAGAGAGAGAGAGAGATTTCGGCTATAGAGAGAAAAGGGAAGGCTCAGTTTTTCTGAAGAGAAAATTTTCTGACAGAAAACTAATGAAAGTTTATTATTTGACTGAGCCATCACTTTCTATTTATAGGCAACTACTAGGTTTAGGTTAGGAATTATTTGGCATTAAAATAATGAAAATATCAATTTGAAAAAACGCTTTAAGTGGCTGGCCATGGTGTGTGTAATGGGCCCCACTTAGTTTTGCGGTTTTCACAAATTTTATTTCTATTTTCTCAAAAATGCCAATTTTCCAATTCTGACCATTTAAATGTCAAAACTAATTATTTAATAACTAAAATAGATTATTAAATAATATTGTCATTTAATTTAATTATTAATTAGACATATAAAGTCTATTAATAAATAAATAAACCTAGAATCTCTTTTCTTTACAATTTCGCCCCTGCTTAGTGAAAATTCACAAATTAGACATAGTCTAACTTTAGAATTATAATTGATTAATCACAAATCAGTTATTGAGTCTTACAAGCAGAATAGTCTCAACTGGAATGGGGACAATAGATCTATATGTTGAGCTTCCAATAAGTGAACCGAATTTACTAAGTAAATTCCTACTTATTGATTCTTCGTTGAATCCACTCTTAGAACTTAGAATCGCACTCTCAGACTTATATAGAGCATATTATATGTTCCACGATATAGATATGCTATCTCATTTAATCATTGTTATAATCTTATTGTGATCAAAGATCCTCTATATAGATGATTTACATCGAGATGGGATAATTTTACCGTTCTCACCCCTCAATGTATTTTGCCCCTTAAAACACTTAGCTATCTGTAAATGATGTTTAGTGACCTAAGAATTAGTCACTTAAACAAGAGCTCATCCATTTACTTCTATTTAGCTAAGATCAAAGGGAATCATCACTTAACTTCTATACACCAGTAGAAGCTATAGATTCCATATTTATGTTCGGCACTCCCACTCAATCATACTATCATGTTCCCAAAATATACGTATCACCCTGACCCAAAAGTAGGCTTAACTAATAAATCAAAGAACATGAATAGTACTCCTGAGTTGAGCCTAAGCATATCAGGATTTAGATTCTTTTAATCTTAAGATCAACTACTGATATTGACTTGGAAAGATATGACGGTAAGTTTATAATATCTTAACTAAGTTGTAATATCGGTCCAGTCCAATGTATACTCCATACATTCGAAACTAGTATACTTTACTAATGTCCTAGAAAGAACATAACACTTACTCTAAGTGTAAGTACACATCATCGCTGATTATCACATTAGTGTAAATCCAAAACACTGATGAAACAGGGACTTAGTCTTTTGATTCATATGATCACAATCACATTCCACTGTGTTGACGATACTGTAATTGTGAATAAACATATGATCTGGATTTAGCTGATTTTGTGTTTAAATGCAATAAACATATTAAACCATTAGGATGTAAAATTCATGCAAACATAAATCACTTCAAATTTCTTATATTGATAACTAATCAAATTGTAAAGAGTTTTATTTAGGGCATAAAACCCAACACTTAATAGATACTTTTGTTGTACCATAATTTTGGTAGAATTTGGTTTTTATTTCTTGTTTGGAAAAATTTGATTATTGTTGTTCATTTGGAAACAACTGCTTTAGTTTATCTATTAATTCAAATACTGTTGGAACTGGTTCTTTAATGTTTCATGACAACTAATATTTGCTTGACATAGTTACTTCTTATAATAAAATCTTAAATGTGGAATCATGTGGTACTAAGCGTAAAATGGATAGTGAAAAATTAAGTTCCTTATGGCACAAACGGTTTGGTCACATCTTTAGAAATACAGTTGAGCGACTTGTGTTTGATGGAACCTTGGATTCAATTAATTTTTCAGACTTTGATGTTTGCATTGAATGCATGAAAGGAAACAAGCCAAAATAAAGAAGTTGGGTTCGAAAAGAGCTATGGATGTCTTAGAATTGATACATTTGGACATTTGCAGGCTATTTCCTACACCTTCTTAGAATGGTCAACAATAATTTGTATCATTCGTAGATGATTACTCAGGATATGCATAACTATTTCTACTCACTACTACAAATTAGGCTTTTAGTGACACTATATAGTGACACGCATAAAAGTGTGGGTCACTAAAAAATTAAGAGTAAGTTTTAGTGACACACACTATTAGACTCTAAATATTTGGTACTTATCACTCGAAATATGGGTCACTAAAAATATGGAGTGTCACTAAATATTAAAACTCAAAATTTATAATTTTATATATATATAAAAAAAAATGGCCAATAGAGACGTGCCACGCGTGTGAACAAATCTATTTACCAATGCGTTATGCGTGTCACTAAAACCACGTGATTTTTCACGTGGCTTTAGCGACACACAAAACGCGTTGGCAAACAGATTTGCTCACATGCATAGCGTGTCACCATACTCTCTTTTATTTTAAAAAATAATAATTAATAACCAGCCCTAATTAATACACATATCATATACCCTCATCGTCCCACTATCACGCACACACTCCAGACTGCCTTAAAATATATTTTATAGTAAATTAAACTAAAAAAATAGGCGGTATTATTTTGGAAAAACTCGCGGTATTATTCCAAAGCCCGCTCAAATTTAATAAAAAACATTTCATTTTGTTTTTTAAGTTTACACGAAGGGTTTTCTAGCAAAAGAAATTTAAACAAGGTTTCTCTCTTCTTCTAAGATCATCTAAGACACTTCGCTTGCCCCAATAACCCCTTCATTCTAAGATTATCGTCGACGACGACACTTAACGACCCTCCACCATCCTCTGCTGCTGCTCAAGCTTCGCAAAAGACTCAGTCCAACACTCTTCGTCTTTGGTACGTGTTCCTCCTTTGTCCTTGTACTACCTTTCTTCTCTTCTACATTTTCTCCTATGTTTATACATTGTTGGGTTTCATTTTTCTTCTCATGATTTAAACATCTCATTTTGTTTGGACTATATGTGTGTATTATTAGTCATAATAAAAATAGGGTTTCATTTCATTCATTATTCTTCTCTAATTTTTCATTCAATGGGGTTTTATTTTATAGAAAGAGAATTTGGTTTTTAGGTTGAGCGCTGGGCGAATTGATAGTGAAGAAATATTTAGAAGCTTTTATTCAAACACAAGAATTAAAAATGATATTAGATACACAAAGATGGGAGATGGGTACTGGGTGCTCATTGATTTGCTTGTTTTCTCAGATTATCAAGTTGGCTTTTGAGATTTAATAGGATTGGTAATGTTTTACAATGTGGGTTTTGGAAATATTTCTATTTTTTTTGTGAATTTTATGTGAGGGATGATGTATATGTGTGTTATTGTCTAAGTATTGTCAAGTAGGAATTGATTTTTCTCTCTACTGGTGTGGTCGTGATTATGACTTTTTGTGATTAAATTCTAAGGATTTATTGAATTTTGGTAGAGGTAAAGCTATAGTTAATTGTAACTGGAGCTTTGTCGTTGATGTGGGTGTGGGAAAAGTTTGAATTTTATGTGTTTATCAAGTAAGTTGTATAAAAAATAGAAAAAAAATCATATTTATTGAAGTAATATCAAGTTCACATACATATTAATTCGATTTCATTTTGTCCGATGTTTTTTGTTTTGGTCTTAAGTGAAATTTTGTGAATGTGCCATATTATTATCATCAGCATCATCTTTTTATGCTCTAATTCTTTCTAGAAAAAATAGTGTATCTTAATGATATTTCGGTCCCATTTTGTGGTTCCCATAAAACTAAATTACATATCTCTAGTCAATTTTAGTTATCTTTAACTCCAACCCAATTCTTATTTCTTCCCCTCTATTTGATAATTTATTGTTATAATATAACTATATATTAACAAGAGCCTAATACTGACTCCACAACAACCTGTCTAAGGTCACATGATTTACAACAGTCCAAGATATTGAATTTGTGGCCTATAATTGTACTATTAAGACAAATCATGTAGTTTTTTCTACTGCAATATTTTGTTGGACTAGTCTTCTTGCACATATTTTAATAATTAATGTAAATAATTGAAGCTTAAGAGGTATAGTAAAAAGTTTGTTATTAATTGACATGTAAAGCTCCGTTTATATATGTGTTTTGCTCTATTAGATCTCTCAGATTATTATTTTGGAGGACTAAATTGATCTGGTATTAATTCGTCAATTGTTATTGGGTAAGTTTTGATTTGAACACAATCTACTCAATTTTGTTTGTTCTTTCTGAATTAACATAGGTTGTGAAAAAAAAATAACGTAACTAATGTTACCATTGTACTAAGGCTCCTGTAGAGGTAACTTTTAATTTTTTGGAGGAAAAAAATCAAAGAATGCTCTGTAGAAATGCAATTCCAATCATAGCCATTCCTTCCTCTTATCGAAAATCCATCCTCCTATTAGCTCCCCTCTCCTTGGACTCTATTTTCATTGTGTTTTGTGTTCATATACTTGAGTGGTGTATGAAGCTTTTTAAGACTTATTCTGTTCTTGCTTTTATTCTATCATATATAGCAGTTATCATTTCTTACTTTACTAAGATGCTACTTGAATGAACAGGGCATATAATTAATAATGATGATATGTGTATATATATATATAGGAACAGGCTATGTTATATGTGTATATATATATCAGCAGTGGTTCGAATCTGAAAGTTGAACAAAACAATAATGCATACTTAACAAGTAACGGAAGCTACAACAACAGTACTACATATTATGATGCACTCGAAGAAGATCAAGTAGCATTAGCTCCTCTTCCTTACAATTATAATAACAGTAATGACTCAATCTTCTTTTCTCTGTTGGAGTCACAGTCACAGCCACAGTGAAGGTCAATTTTGTAGACTTGTTAGATCATTTATCACTCTTTATTTTCATCTCAATTTTGTTTGTCTTAATGGGTTGAATGGGTCAAAGGCTCCATACTTGAATAATAGCCATCAGAATTTATAAGTGTACGATCATTGACAAACTATTTTATTTAATGCATTTGATAAGTAAAACGAGAGCCCCTTGAATTAATGTTTATCATCTTTTTGTATTAATATTTTTGCACTTTTGAAAGTAAAAATAAAAATGTGATCCTCATTTGGATAAATTTTTGGGTGCTTGGAACTTATATTGTTATATTTAATTTTATTTGTATATAATTAATATAAATTATTATTTATAATATATAAAATTTGAATTAAAATAATTAAATATTATTTTTTAGAAAAATATTTAATATAGTGGCACTTTTTGTGTGTCACTATATCTCCAAAAATATTAATAAAAAGGAAAAAAAGGATATAGTGACACTTCATGTGCGTGGCTAATACCTTTTTAGTCCGACAAAAACCTGACTCTATACGCCTATAGTGACGCGTAGAAAATGAATGTAAAAGGTTTTAGTGACACGTGTGAAGTGTCACTAAAAACTGTTTTGCCAGTCACCCTCATTAGTGACGCGCGTTGAAGTGTCACTATACACTTTTAGAGTTACTCAATGTGTGTCACTATTACCCGATTTTCTAGTAGTGACTTCATGAAAACTCTCAAGTCTTGGACGTGTTCAAATCTTTTAAGGCTGAAGTTGAGAATCAACTTAGCAAAAGAATAAATCAAGTTAGGTCTGAATATGGTAGTGAATACTATGGTAGATATGACGGATCAAGTGAACAACATCGAGGATCTTCTTTCCAGATATCTAGAGGAGTGTTGAATTTTCTCATAGTACACTATGCTAGGATGTCCTAGCATGAATGGTGTTTCTAAAAGATGAAATCATACTCTTAAATTTATGGTAAGGAATATGATCATTCAACCTTACCAGAATCACTCTGAGGAGAGGCACTTTAGACAGCAACCTACATTTTAAATAGGGTACAAACTAAAGTAGTTGCAAAAATACCTTATGAGCTCTAGACGGGACGAAAGCCTAGTCTTAAACACTTTCGCATTTGGGGATATGTCCAGCTGAGGCTAGACCTTATAGGCCAAATGAAAAGAAGCTGGAACCCAAAACTGTGAGCATCTATTTTATTGGATATTTTGAGCGATCTATGGGTTTTAAGTTTTATGATCCCAAAGTAAGGAATATTTTTGAAATGGCAACTGTAATGTTTTTCGAGGATATTGAGTTTTAGGGGAGAAGTATTGTTAGGAACTTTGTTTTTTTAGGAGGATTTGGAATCAACTACTCTTCTTGAAGATGAATTGATTTCTATTCCAATAGATGCTTTTGACAATGTTTAGGATTAATTCCAATCCTAATATTGATCAAATTTTAGATCAAGAGCAACCAAACATAGCCCACCAAACCCTAGATGTACAAAATCAACAACCTCAAGAACAAGTGCCTTTGCGATGATCCACTAGAGAAAGAAGGAATACTACTAATCCAGATGAATACATAGTATATCTTCAGGAACATGAGGAAAGTTATTGTGTGATGGAAGCTGATCCGATCAATTTTATCAGGCTATGAAAAAGTTTGAACTCTCAAAAGTGGAATGATGCCATGAATAAAGAGAATAAGTCTATGCAACACAATAAAGTTTGGGAAGTTGTCCCATTATCAAAAGGTGTAAAACCAATTGGTTGTAAATGGATATTTAAAACCAAGAGGGATGCATATGGTGATGTGGTGAGGTTTAAGACGCGTCTTGTACCAAAAGGTTATACTCAGAAATAAGGCATTAAAGAGACTTTCTCTCCACTTTCATCAAAAGACTCTTTTAGGATAATAATGCCACTTGTTGCTCACTTTAATCTTTAGTTACATCAGATAGATGTTAAAATAACGTTTCTCAATGGCAAGATTGATGAGAGAATTTATATGGAGTAACCAAAAAACTTTTGTGTGGTGACCCAAAGAATATGGTTTGTAAATTAAAAAAATCCATTTATAGACTCAAGCAAGCTTCCCATCAATAGTACTACAAAATTCATCAAGTGATTCTCTTGTTTGGTTTTGAGATGAATGTTGTTGATGACTGTGTGTATCACAAGTTTACTGAAAGTAAGTACATATTTCTAATTTTATATATCAATGACATATTAATTGACACTAATGATATAGGCTTATTACATGAAACCAAGAGATTTTTATCTAAGCATTTTGAGATGAAATATCTTGGAGATGCCTATTTTGTTTTAGGAATTCAAATACATTGAGATTGTACATGGGATATTCTTGGATTATCACAAAAGAGTTATATCGATAAAGTATTCAAATAGTTTGGCATGCAAGATTGTAGACCAGGTGATATCCCTGTCGTTAAAGGAGATAAATTTTATCTTAAGCAATGCCCTAAAGGAAGCCTTGAAGTTAAAGAAATGCAAAAGATTCCCTACACTTCAGTTGTCAGGAGTCTAATGTATGCTCAAGTTTGTACGCATCCAGATATAGCTGTTGGGTTTTGTGCCCTAAATAAAACTCATTTCAATATAATCAGATTTACTTATTAATAAAGATCAGAAATAACATTTTATATTGCATGGTTCACATGATTTATTTCATGATTATATATATATAATGTATGAATATTTAAGTCCAGAACATATGAATTTGTTAATGATTATAGTGTTGTCAGCACAGTGGAATATAATCTTAATAATATGTTCGAAAGTTTATTCCCTGATTTGTCAGAACACTGGATTTAGACTGACATGGTATGATCAGCGATAGATATTCTTACACCTTGGAAAAGTGTTATGTCCTTTTCAGAACATTGGCAAAGTTTACCAGTATCTGATGTATAGAGTATACATCGGAAGGGACCGATATTGAACTTTGATTAGATATATCAAATTTACCTTCAATATCACCTGTTGATCCTAGATCAAATGATCTTAATCCTGATATGATTAGGTTCAATCTCAAGAGTGTTATTCGTGTTCTTTGATTTGTTAGTTAAGCCTACTTTTGGGTCAGGGTGATACGTACATTTTGGGAACACGGTAGTGCAATTGAGTGGAAGCGCTAACATAAATATGGAATCTATAGCTTCTATCTGGCGAATAGAAAGTAAAGGATGATTTCCTTCGAGCTTAACCAAACGAAAATAAATGGTGGAGTACTCATTTCACTTAGCTGAAATATCATTTATACAGGGTTAAGTGTTTTAAGGATAAAATACATTGTAGGGTGTTACGGTAATTTAATCCCTTTATAGTGTAAATCATCTATATAGAGGATCATTGATCACATTAGGATTATAACAATGGATAACTAATGGCGTGTCTATATCATGGAACATATAGAGCGTTCTATATGACTGAAAGTACAATTCTAAGTTCTAAGAGTGGATTCAATAAGGAATTAATAAGTTAGGGAATTTACTTGGTAAATTCGGTTCGACTTATTGGAAGCTCGGTTATATAGACCCATGGTCCCCATACTAGTTGAGACCATACTGCTTGTAAGACTCAGTTAATTGATTTTAATTAATCAATTATAATTCTAAAGTTAGACTATGTCTACTTTATGAATTTTCACTAAGCAAGGGCGAAATTGTAAAGAAAAAGAGATTCTAGGTTTATTTATTAAGTAAGAGACTTTATATGTCTAAATTAATAAATATATTAAATGACAATATTATTAAATAATTATTTTTAAGTTATTAAATAATTAGAATTGGCATTTAAATGGTTAAAATTGGAAAATTGGCATTTTTGAGAAAATGGGAATGAAAAATAACAAAATGGGAAAGTTGCAAAGTGAGGCCCAATTTCCTTATCTGGGCCGCCCACTATGCATAGGCTTTTACCATTTTATTTTGGGTTGAGATGCAAAATTGCCCTAAATTTAGTAACTAAGTTAGTAAATGTCCACTTTTTAAAAAAATTAAGAAAATGGCCAAATCTAATAAATTAGCTAATAAAAATTATAAAAATACATTTATCACATAATTTTTTTAAAATATATATATAATAATAAAATTAAGTTACATAATTTTTTTAGTATTGCATATTATTATATTGTAACAAAAATAAATAAATATATTAGATCATTTAAATATATACAGCAGTATTAGATATATCGTAGTACAGAAAATTAATATACCGCAGTAATAAAATTATATACCATAAAGAAATTATAAAAATGCTAAATTAATACTCAAAAAAATATATATATCATGCTAACAAAATTATATATACCACCATTAAAATATGAATACATACTAAAACATTTATATATAATAAAATAGAAACTAAATATCATATTAAATAAATAATATATTATAGACAACAAAAATCATATACCATACAATAAAACGTATATACCTACAATAAAAATAAAACAAAATAATATAATATTATTAAAAAAATTATATATATCATATTAACAAAATTATATATCACCTTTTATGTATACTAAAATAAAAACTAAACATGCATTATCTAAAATAAAATGATATACTATACAATAAAACTTATATACCATATAACATGAAATATATACGTTACAATAGAAATATATATAATAATAACAACAAATAAAAATAAAAATATATAGGATGCTAATAAAATTATATATCATGTCAACAAAAATACAATAGAAAATAAAACTTAAATATTATTTAAAAAAATTATATATCGTATAACAAAAAAATACATATACCATATACCAAAATATATATACAAAAAATAATAATAATAAAAATATAGATTACTAATATATATATATGTATGTATGTATACTATACTAACCAAATTATATACCATAATTAAAATATATATACCATGACCATTGTATATAATAAAATAAAAACTAATTAAATATTATTTAAAATAAATAATCATACAATCAAAAAATATAAAAAATAATAATTAAATATATGTAGCATGACAATAAAATTATATACATACATTAAAATATTTTTATTATGCTAATAAAATTATATACCACTATTATACATATCATAATAAAAAATAAATATCATCTAAGAATAATAATATACCATACAACAAAATAGAAATATACCGTACAACAAAATCTATATACCAACAACCCAAAACAACTCATAAAAAACTAAAAGAATTGACATAACTTTAAAATAAAAAAGATTTTAAAAAAACTAATATAGATATACCATAATGTTTAAATAATTTGCTTCTAATTCTAAAAAAATAATAAAATAATAATAATTTTGAAATAAGGACATTTACTAACATAGTCTTATGATTTAGGGTCATTTGCTATATTTTTTAAAATGAGGACATAAACTAACATAGTCCTATGATTTGGGGCCATTTACTATAATTTCCCTTTTATTTTTTCATTATTTTAATGCCATACAATTCTAACCTAAACTTAGAGGGCATTCTATAAATAGAAAGTAATGGCTTCAGGAAACAACACACAATTGCATCTCATTCTTTTCAGAGAGAATACCTGAGCGCCACTTTCCTCTCTCTTTTCTTCTCTAAATTTCGAAATCCCTTGAGTGAATGAGTAGTGCCCACACACATCAAGTGGTACCTCATTCGTAGTATGTAAGACTGTGGAAAATCAACCAACAAGAAGGAGAGAAAGAGATCCAGATTCAGATCTTGATTATGCTCTGCTACAGAAAGGAATCAAGGGCTAAATATCTGAATGGAAGGAGTCATAATATTACGCTGCACCCAATGTAAGGTTTTCTTAAACTCTTATGTGTTTATTTTCATTGTTTTAGAATTCATATTAGGATGTTAATCAAACATACTTGGTAGTAAATCTAGATCCTGCTAAAATATTTCCAAGAATAGCGTACATTGTTGGAGTGTTAGGCAGATACTTAAGCAATCCCGGAATTGATCACTAAAAGGCATCCAAAAAGGTTATGAGATATTTGAAGAGAATAAGAGATTACATGCTCACATATAGGAGGTCATATCACTTTGAGATCATTGGATATTCTGACTCTAACTTTGCGAGATACCAAGATAGTAGGAGATCCCCTTTAGGCTACATATATCTATTAGGTGGTAGAGCTATATCATGGAGGAGTGCATAACAAACACTCAAAGCTTCATCCACCATCGCAGTAGAGTTTGTTGCATATGTTATGAGTCATTCAACCATAGTATATAGCTAAGAAACTTCGTCATCGGGCTGCATATTGTTGATAGAATTGAAAGGCTATTTAAGTTGTATTATGACAATAAATCAGCTGTATTGTATTCCAACAACAACAAGAGCTTGACGAAGTTAAAATATATTGATATCAAGTTTCTTGTTGTAAAAGAAAGAGTATAGAGTGGACATATCTATATAGAACACTTAGGTACAAATACTACGATTGCAGACCCCCTTACTAAGGGTTTGCCACCTAAGGTCTTTCATGAGTACATTGCTCGTATAGGTGTTTTAGATTATGAAGATATCTAGATTCAGTGGGAGTTTATTTTTATTATCCTTTGTGCTTTTTATTTGTTTCGTGAAACATGTGTATTTGGATATTTTTCTGATTAGAAATTATATTATTCAGTTTATATCACTTTGTACATTTAAGTTAAAGTTTTGATCACCGTGCACGTAATTTTCATACCACATTATCATGATTGATCTATGACATTTGCCTATGTCGATATATGTGACTATTGATGGGTTTAGTTGTGATTTATATAAAAAAAAACTGCTTTGATCCTATGTTGATTTAGTTAAAGGATGAGATTGTACATGCCTACAGTTGTGATGACAAAGTTATGAGCTCAATAAGATTAACATATTTATATGGATATATATTTGGGCCAGTGGGAGATTGTTAGAAATTTATTTATTTAGAATTGTATATATAAAATGTGTTGGGTTATAATGTAAATGAGTCAAATTTTATGTGGTATATTTCAGAATAAATTTTATGACTTAAGGGCATGGTTGTCATGATTTTAATATGTGGATACCATAAGAACAATTTTTAATTTGATGAGGGACCAAATTGAAAACAATAAAAAAGATTAATTATTGTTTTCAGTTATTAATTGTGACAGTCAGTAGTCTCGTGATCCGTAAGGGGAAATACCGGGTAAGCTGTGCAATCCCACACCGCCTGGGGAAGGTCAAGTGGGATGATTCTGAGACTGTGTAGGTATGGGACTACACAGTTTAAGAGAGCTTAAATAGATTGATTGGTACTACCTATGTCAACAAGGTGCATCTTGTTTTTCGGTAGCCCATCTCGAAAGAACTCCACAGTTAAGCGTGCTTGGCTTGGAGCAATTTCAGGATGGGTGACCTCCTGAAAGTTTTCCCAAGAAGCGTGCGAGTGAGGACAAAGCACGCTAGAAACACTCGTGTTGGTCTGTAGGGTCAGTCATCAATCCAGGAAGCAGCCAAAGTGGCGTACTCGTGTATAAGAGTCATTCATTCCGTGGGTGTAAGGACCCAATGGAGGCCTGAAACGGGGACGTTACATTAATAAAGTATTGAACCCAATTTTTCATCACACCATTTCATATTCCTAAGTCCCTATCATCAAGAAAACAAAGGCTCCAAAGAATTTTGATGCAAAATTAGAAGATTATACTATTTTAAAATCGATTCTATAGATTTAGACACGCTTCTAGTAATCTTTAATTTTATTTTTGATTCTCATGAACTAATTAAGACTAAATTCAGCATTGTTTTGTGAAGGACACTGTTACATAGGATAGTTGTTGATAACTGTCCTAACTATTTTTCAGTTAGTCTGTTGTATTCTTTCTGTTAGGAGTTGTTGGTTCTGTTGCTTTTGGTTGGTTCAGGATCTTGTATATAAACTCTGTTTTTCCACACTCTTGAATAATAATAATATAACTCTGTTATTCTTCTCTTTCTCTCTTAAGATTAAACACTGACATGGTATTAGCCAATCGTTCATCAATGGAGAATCCGATTTTAGCAACAGGTGGAGCATAAAGATTGAACAATGCTCAAACACACAACAATCAACAAGTTCCTCTTCCTAGATCATATCCTATCTCATTCAACCATTCTATGTCAATAAAGCTCGATGAGCATAATTTTCTTCCCTGGAAACACCAAGTTCTAGCCTCAATCAAAGGAAGTAAACTCCAAAAGTTTCTTGATGATACGCGTGCACCAGCAAAATTCTTAACAGAAGCCGATCAAAGATCGAACATTGTCAATCCAGAATTTGAAGAATGGGAACAATATAATCTTCTTGTTTCCTGGCTTCCATCCTCCATGTCTGAGAAAATGAGATTTATGGTTTGATTTTTCTTGTTGGGCACGTCTCCAATCCAATTTCAAGAAAATATTATATATAATATAGTTGAGTTGCCTTTCTTGGATTACAAGTTTCATTATTCTATATTTTCTTTATATTTTATATTACTGTATTTTATGCCAGTTCCCTTGAGTTTGATTTTTTTTTTTGAAAATTTAAGTTTAATATTTTATTTTGAGTAATTTGTGGCATAAATACTTAAGTTTTATGCTGAGTAGCAGATAAATACCTAAGTCCTATTTTTGGCGGTAAAAATACCTTCCGTTACTAGTGTGGAACTTCCGTAGGTACCTGGCCGTTATGTGCCATGTTAGTGTCCACGTGTCACTCGTTGATTGGTCCATGTCATTAATTTTTTTATTTATTATTTAAATATTAAAAAATAATTTTAAAAATATAAAAAAAAAACAAAAATAAATATAATCAAATTTTTTTATCATTAATTCTTATATATTTAAAAATTAAATAAAAATTATTTTTAAAATAAGAAATTACAAAATTATCAAACATTTAAACTTACAATTTAATCCTTTAATAAAAAAATCCAACAGAGAATTGGTTTTGTAAAACCCAAAAACTTAAAATTAAATTAAATACAAAATTAAATTCAAAACTTAAAAAATGTCTTAACATAAAATCCCTAACCTCTAAAATCACCTTCTCTCCCCCTTCACTTCTGCAAATGACAACAAATTTCATGTTCTTCTTGTTGGAAATTATTTTACCAGGATCTTAGATCTACTCACAAGTATGTTGATTAACACCCTAAATATGAACTTTCTAAAACGATGAAATAAACACATTTAAAGCTTAGGAAACCTTACATTGGGTGCAGCGCAATAATATGACTCCTTCCGTTCAGATATCTAGCCCTTGATTCCTTTATGTAGCAGAGCATTATCAATATCTGAACCTGGATCTCTTTCTCTGAATCTTTGATGCTGAAACTCCTTCTTGCTGAAAGTCTTTCTTCACGATCTTCCTCACTATGGTTGAGGTATCACTTGTTGTGTGTGGGCTGTGACAGTCAGTAGTCCCGTGATCGGTAAGGGGAAACACCGGGTAAGCTGTGCAATCCCACACCGCCTGGGGAATGTCAAGTGGGATGATTCTGAGACTGTGTAGGTATGGGACTACACAGTTAAAGAGAGCTTAAATGGATTGATTGGTACTACCTATATTAACAAGGTGCATATTGTTTTTCGGTAGCTCATCTCGAAAGAACTCCACAGTTAAGCGTGCTTGGCTTGGAGCAATTTCAGGATGGGTGACCTCCTGGGAAGTTTTCCCAGGAAGCGTGCGAGTGAGGACAAAGTACGCTGGAAACACTCGTGTTGGTCTGTAGGGTCAGTCATCAGTCCATGAAGCAGCCAAAGTGACGTACTCGTGTATAAGAGCCATTCATTCCGTGGGTGTAAGGGCCCAATGGAGGCTTGAAGCGGGGATGTTACACTGTAAAGGGATTAGATTACCGTTACACCCTACAATGTATTTAATCCTTAAAACACTTAACCCCGTATAAATGATATTTCAGCTTATGTGAAATGAGTACTCCACCATTTATGTTCGTTTGGTCAAGCTCGAAGGAGATCATCCTTTGCTTACTATTCGCTAGATAGAAGCTATAGATTCCATGTTTATGCTAGCGCTCCCACTCAATTGCACTACCGTGTTCCCAAAATGTACGTATCACCCTGACCTAAAAGTAGGCTTAACTAACAAATCAAAGAACACGAATAGCCTTTCAAGATTGAGCCTAATCATAACAGGATTAAGAACATTTGATCTAGGATCAACTAGGCGATATTGACTTGAATAGATATTACGGTAAGTTTAATAAATCTAAGTCAAAGTTCAATATCGGTCCCTTCCGATGCATACTCCATGCATCCAACCTGAGCTTTACTTTAACCAATGCTCTGGAAAGAACATAGCACTTCTCCAAAATGCAAGTAAACTCTGTTGTAGATTATCATATCAGTAAAACCCTATGTCTGATAAATCTAGGAAATTTTATTCACATAGTCATGTTTACTTTCCAATGTGTTGACAGGACAATAAACAGGATCAAGTATGTGAAAAGGGTTTCAGATGAATTCATACATTATATACATATAATCATGAAATAAATCATGTGAACCATGCAACATATAATGTTATTTCTGATCTATATTAATAAGTAAATCTGATTATATTGAAATGAGTTTTATTTAGGGCATAAAACCCAACACTTCTCTCCTCTGCGTTGACAGAGGTTGATCCACAAATCCAGCCTTAGCATATTTTACAATCCATCTTTCTCTTTCTCCTTTTCTTTCTTTTTTAATTAGCCTTCTCTCATCACTAACATCACACACACCAAATCCAAGCTTTTCTTCAATGGCGGATACCTTAAGACCCGTAACGGGTTACCCTGCTTCAACCAATTTCAATGTCTCTTCTTCTCCAGCTGTTTTTGGAAACTGGGTTTATGGATTCTCTGTTAACAACCCTAAGAAAAAGATGAACATCGCTTATGACGAGATCGACTCTGTCGTTTTTTACAGATCAACATTTTTGGCGGAGACTCGAATCCTTCCTCCTCATCGACGCCTTCTTCCTCCTCACCATCGGAGCAACACTATTTCACCACAATGCCCAGAAAAAGATGGAGAGAACCTCCTCCTCATTGACGCCTATTCTTCCTCGTCACCTCAAAGCAGATCCAGATCTAGTTTTTCAAGGGTTGCGAACTTCCATCTGGCTCTGAGAATATAGAAGTCGAGAAAGAGATGGAGAGAGAGTAAAGAACACGAGGGTCTCTCATTAGGGTTTCTTCAGCAAGAAAATTAAGAAGAGTAGGAAGAAGAAGAGGACGAAGAGATATTTTAGTTTTTGGGTTTTAATTAATAATTTATTTTATTTTAATTTAATGAAAATATGAATATTAAATATTTATTATTTTATTTTGATTTTAAATTATTTTTTGTTTTATTTTTAATATTTTAATTTGATTTATAAATAAAAAAATAAAAATTAAATGATATGGACTAATCACATAGTGACACGTGGACACTAACCTGACACATAACAGCCAGGTACCTACGGAAGTTCCACACTAGTAACGGAAGGTATTTTTACCGTCAAAAATAGGACTTAGGTATTTAGCTGCTACTCTGCATAAAACTTAAGTATTTATGCCGCAAATTACTTTTTTATTTTAAAAGTACTTTTTTTTTAATAATTAAATGTATCATTTTATTTTATTTTTATGCCACAAATATTATTTTTCCAAATAAAGAAAAAACAAAACTACTTTATGCATAAAAATATTATGAGTTATTAGTTCTATTACTCCTTTATATTTGAAAAAAGAAAAAAAAAATAAGAAAAATGTAGAAAAAAAATTAAAAAAAAAACTATAAATTCTCGTGGAAAAATAATTATGTATCCAATTTAACAAAATATTCCATATTGTTATAAAATAATATAAAATAATATAAAGTAGATGAGAAGAAAGAAGAAGAAAATGAAGAGAGAAAGAGAAGGGAAATTTGAATTTCTATGCATGCATTAGGGGATAATTTTTTTCCTAAACTAATACTTTTCTACATTGAAAATATATGATCACTTTTCCAAAACCCCAAAAATACCCCTCTCAAAAACTCAAATCCTTTCTCTCTCCTTCCCTCAAACTCTCTTTGCCTCTTTGCCTCTTCGCCCAAAACCCCATCGCAGGAAACCGCCCCTAACCCTCAACCATCATCACCCACCCACCCACCGACCGCCCCAACCCTCCACGCAACCCCGTCTGACTTACCGACCGACCGCCCCAACCATCTCCTCCTCGTCCAACCACCCACGCCGAAAGCCAACCCACGCCCATCCATACCCATCTCAACCGAACCACCATCGGCGATCCACCACGCACGCATGCCGGTCGAACACCACCGGAGATCAAAGGCAAACCCAGTCCGATGGATCTGGGTTGAAGGCGGTGGTGAATCTGTGATTTTTGGGTTGAAAATTGCATTTTCTGGGCAGGCCCGATGCAGGTCCGATGCAGGCCCGATGCAGGCCCGATGCATCATGTTGAAAAAATTGAATCTGGGTTGAAGACAAAGGCCCGATATAGGGCTCGATGGGGCCCGATGGGCCCGATGGCCAGCCCGATGGCCAGCCCGATGGTCAGCCCGATGGTCAGCCCGATGGTCAGCCCGATGGCCAGCCCGATGGTCAGCCCGATGGTCAGTCAATTTTTTTGGAAAAAGAGGAAGAGAGAGGGACGGTTGGGAAAAATGGGAGGGGTTTTTTGGGGTTTAGGAAAAAGTTATCCCATTTTACAAATTATACATATTATTAGTTTAAAAAACCAATTTATGAGTTTATTAAGCATGAAAATTCAAATTTCCCAAAGAGAAAGTGAATGAGAATTTCTGAGTTGTTTATTCCAATGGGGTGAACCCCTATTTATACAAATACAAGAGTGAGATATTAAGAAACTAAGAAAAAGGGAAACTAAGAAAAAGGGGAATATTGATTACAATTAATGGTAATAAATAAAAGATTTGGACATCCACATAATTATTAATATTTATAACACTCCCCCTTGGATGTCCATAATAACTGCCTTATTAAAAATCTTGCTGAAAACTTGATCAAAGGAAAAAGAGTATAGTGTAAACTAACTCCCCCTCATTTAGGCATTTGTGGAGATCTTCTAATCGACGAATTTCGATCTTGTCTACTGTCTTCTCAAATGTTGATGTTGGTAATAACTTTGTGAATAAGTTTGTAAGTTTGACACTCGATTGAATATGTTGAACACCAATATGCATTTTCTTGAAGCGTATAAAGAAGAATTTGGTAAAATGTGTTCTAACTCTATCTCCTTCAATGTACCCTCCTTTTAGTTGAGCGATGCAACCAATATTATCTTCATAGAGAACTATTTGTGTTGATACTTCTTTATAGAGTGCAATCTATATGTTTCCCGAATATGCTATGTCAATGATCTCACTCACACACATTCTCTACTTGCTTCATAAAATGCAAGTATGTTAACATGATTTATAGTTGCCTCGTTAAAAACCTTGCCAGAAAAACCCAGTGGGACAAAATCTGAGCTAGGGAAAAGAGTACAATATATATTTCATATTCATAATTATTTGCAAGTTGCCTCGTTAAAAACCTTGTCAGGAAAACCCATTGGGACAAAACCTAAACAAAGGGAAAAAGAGTGCAACATGAATATGTCTCCCCCTCATGCACATATGATACATAATTCTTTTGGTGATAATATATCTCATAAGATTATTGTTATCACTTTTAAAATATCACCATATATAATCTTTGATCATATATTTTCTATAACTCTTCCAGAGTATGTATGGACTTCTAAATTATAGATGAGGGGTTCGTGGAACATTAGTCTTTATCCAACTAATTGTATCATTCATGTGTGTACACAACTTTGTTCATACGAAAATTTAAAATTTCAAGTAGATATGAACATAACACATTAATGGTACTATAAATTTTCATTTGTAACAATGATGGTACTCCAAGACCATATATTTATTCCATCTTGTTTTATGATCTTAATTTCCATATCAAATGATCATATATCTATAATTCTTGATACATATGAAGTACTTCAGGACTTCAATACTAATGAACAAACTTTATACATTAATATTTCTCGATATTCAAAAGAAATAAAAGTTTGTTTTGCAATTAATCAAAAACTCTTCAAGAGTCTATCACAACGTATAATTTACGTATTTATACTGCATAGACAACCATACGTATTTTTCAAATAATAATTTACTTACATGTCTTTATCTCATACAAAGATCTTTGTCATATAGTGCGCGCGACTTTGAATTTATATCACTTAAGACATGTATTAAATTCTTCTAGAATTTTTAGATAAGGCTTATTTCAAATTCTCACTATATTAGGAGCTCCAAATAAATAACCTTTTGTTGCAATATTTATGTGACGCTTATAAATCCTCATAAAATATATTCCAGGCTATAATCAAATCATGATTATATTTTCTCAATATTTAAGCCTTACTTCAATCAATCTCATGTCTATGCAAACTTTGTACAACAATTCATTATGTACAAATACATATATGCAAATTTCTCATTAGAAATATTTATTTGCACACCCTACAGGTCTTACTTCACTTTATGTGAGTAAATTTGCCTGGATTGCGTCATAATATTTTGGCCAAAAATCAAAATGTATGTTGATGATTCTCGACAAATCTAATACCATGATCCTTGCTATCTCATGTTAGTTTATTGCATATGCACACATTCAATATTTATTGTCGACAAAATTTTCAATAAATGATAATTTCCTCCCATATTGACATAACTTATAGAGACCTCTTTAAATTACATATTTTTCAAATATGTTTATCATTTATAGGTACCTATATAGAATCACTTCAGGGATTCAATTATGATCAAATGTGTTATGTCTAACTTCTCTTGGGAGTCTTTTTGAGTACCGTTTTCATCACGGTTATCATTTTAATACTTTATAACAATAAGGTATCTCCATGAGTACCTCTAGATTTAACAACTTCAGGGCAAATCAAATGAACATTTATTAATAATTTCTACATTGTTCATTTACGATTCAGGCGTTTTCAACTCATTCTATCTCAACTTTGAATAATATTGATTTGCAGTTGGTATATATCATTTTGAACTATATTGTTCTTATATACTTTGTGCAAGGATCATTTTTCAAAAATTATCATCGATCCCAACTGCTTCTCTCCCCCTGATCGAGAGAATTTTTTAAAAATTGTGATATCTAATAATATTAATATACCTGTAGGGATTTCAGTATATCACAATGAATCAATATTTGTTTAAACTCATATATACTATATGACATTGAACTTCAGGTTCAATAAACTTCAGTTTCAAGTTCAATCCTTATGAACTTAATTCATTTCTAAGAATGAGTCATACGTGTATAATTAGAAATACATAAATTTACACATTTTGTAAATGCATGATTATATAATCTTATCACATCGATAAGAAACTATGCAATAAAAATCTAACAATAGCTCAAGATTGTTAAGGAAATATAATTTAAATATTTTCTATGTGCAAATATATGCACATTCTTCTTTTGAGCCTTATAAATTAACAATGAGAAGAATCTTCTGGTTCTTCAACAAAATTTAGTCAAATTCTTTGACAATTTATTGCATATGATTGAACATGTCAAAATAATTCAATTCATGAACTTCAGGTTCACTATAATTTGTATTTCAATGAAACTTTCAAAATGTAATGTAAATTCATTACAACATAATCATTACAAGTTTCATTTTTATATACACGAATAATAATAATTATATTATTCTCCAAAACATATACACTCTTCAGGAATCACTATCATCAATTCAATGATGTGTATAATTTAAAAGATACATGACAACTTCATCATGTTATTGTAATGGTCAAATAGATATAACCATAACATATCATTCATTTTTTCTGATATCTTTTTAACAAGTCGTCTAATTTATTAATAGACTATTCATCAGTCTAATTATCATGACGTGATATATTATATATTTAAATGTACAACAAGTACATATAATAAGTTATTTATTATCACTTTCATAACTAGATAAAAGTTACACATCTAGGTACATACAAAGACATTTTACTAATCAAAGTAGCAATTGTATGTAAGACTTCTTCAGGAAGCTTTTCAACTAATCATTTTGTGATTCTTTATCACTTTGATTATATTGGATCACTAACAAATATTAGTAAATTATATATCCACTTTTGGGAATATGCAAACTGAATTATATAGTAACTATATATATATACATATCCTGTACTAACAATAGTTTGAAACTATTGATTTCAAGAAATAATAAAATATGTATGTATTAATTTGCTTCTGGCATTACCAATATATGTGAAATCTATATTCTTTGAAATAGAATTTCATGTCTATTCATTCTCTTTAGGTAATGATATTTAAATATTCTAAATGTACAATAAGTTTGTACAATTCACATTCTATTAAATAATCAAGTATACTTTTATCTTGATTATAAGTATGTCCGTACTACAGGTACGCGACCACTATTATTCAATTCCACACATGATATATAAATTTCATGCACTTTGATTATGTGTGGTATCTCATCTTTTAGTTGTTTCCACTTTTTCTGTAAATATTTGAGTAGTAAATAATGTCATTGATTATTTGAAATCATTACATTCACTTCGGGGAATGACGTTGAACAAGTAGAACATTATTATAAATTTCTTAAAAATTTATTACTTGTTCTTCCATAAAAAGTATAAGAAATTATTCAACAATTTCTTTTACGATATTTCAAAGAATATATGAATGCAATTTTTGCATAGTCTCCAAGATGTATGCAAAATTTAATCTTTAACATATGTCAGATTCAATAATTTCTAACATTGCAAGTAATAACAATGTATAATAACATGACTAATACGAGGAATCTTTAAAAGTGATTGACTTCAATTCGTATCATTCTCTGCAGAGAATATGAACAATAAATACTGCCTCATGTATTTAAATAACATTAGTCATGCTCATTGTTATTCTTATACTTTAATGTTTCAATGCAATTTTCTTAACATTCTTTTTGGGTATTCAAAACCCACTATAAAATTGCATCAATAATAATCATTTTTAATGATTCTTTAGTTGTATTCACATAAATACAATCATTTTTTTCGATAAATATAAAACATTTACTTCAGGAAATGTTTGTCAAAATCTATATCGATATTAGATTACTTTTCATTGTCCTCAAAGAATACAAGAACATATATATAAATATGTATTCATCTCTTTCATTATATATCCATCAACTATATAATGAATATTACATTTGCATAATCTTCAGGATATATGCAAGATTTTATTGAGGACGCATAATCATCAGGATATATGCGATATTTTATCGAGGATGCATAATCTTCAGGATATATGCAATATTTTATCGATGATGCATAATCTTCAGGATATATGCAATATTTTATCGATGATGCATAATCTTTAGGATATATGCAATATTTTATCGATGATACATAATCTTCTGGATATATGTATAATTTATATAGATTTTCTCTATCATATCATAGGCACACATATATTGTAAATATTATGAATGATAAGAACATTATATATATATGAAATCAATAATAAATATATAAAAACATATATACATATATAATATATAGATATATAGATAAAAAGAAAAAAGAAACCAAATAATTCTTGAAATTGTTTCAGTCAGATGAGTATATATATAAATATATATTTAGTGTATTTTGACTTTGAAACAATTCAAGAACTTTAACAAGATACTTACATTGGGACTTGGGCAGAGACTCATGCTTGAAGCTTGGGCAGAGACTCATGCTTTAAGCTTGGGCAGAGACTCGTGCTGATAACGTGTTATAAAATAATATAAAATAATATAAAGTAGATGAGAAGAAAGAAGAAGAAGATGAAGAGAGAAAGAGAAAGTGAATGAGAATTTCTGAGTTGTTTATTCCAATGGGGTGAACCCCTATTTATACAAATACAAGAGTGAGATATTAAGAAACTAAGAAAAATGGAAACTAAGAAAAAGAGGAATATTGATTACAATAAATGGTAATAAATAAAAGATTTGGACATCCACATAATTATTAATATTTATAACACATATATGAAAAATTGATTTTTTTTTTCTTTTTTTTTTTGTTCTCTACACATTTTTTCCCTACATTTTCTATACTCTTTTTTTTTTTTCCTCATCAAAATCTAACTTCCAAACATAGCCTAAATAATTCATTTCTCCAAAAATTCAAAATTGTGATCCTGCTAGAAAACTTATCAGAGTTGTGATCACCACAGAAAAAAAAAAAAATATTTGTTGCCAATATACACTTCTCCTATGCTTATGTAATTTTCTCATATTTTTCAACTTTTTAGTTTGTATAAAAGCCATAAAATTTATAATTTCCCACTTAAGTTTATGCTTCCTTCAGTAGAATCACTACTCTTATGACCCTTAGCCTGAAATAGATGTTTCAACAAATATGGCTTATCAATTAGTCAATAATTGGCCACTTGATTAATATGTTTTCACTGTGAAAGAAAACAAACTGTAAATGGGCTTTATCTCGACATAGTGTAATAGTAAAACAACTTGGGAAGTCTCAAAGACTATATAAGGGTAAAATTAACATTATTTACTTGACAAAATGACAAACATCAAAGTAGTATTCTTTGACTCTACACAACAAATTGTTTCAGTATTAAGAGGCAATGTTAGATAAAAGGCATAATTTTCATTTCATCTGCAGATTTTCTTTCAGTACAATGCCTTCGAGAATCCCATCAATGCCAAATTTACCAGAAAATTGTTGAGGATCAACTGGACCGGGGAGTTTAAAAGAGATAGAGAACCGTCCTGGAGGGCATAAATTCTGCGTTTGCATTTCGAACATTTGGGAGTACCTGTGTACTGTCTTCTCACCCGTTGTAGTAGCCCCGCGTATTAATACCTCGCCCTCACTTGAAACTTCACAACTAAAATCACCTGCAGTCACAAAAAGAAACATCAACAAACTACTCGGTTGATTAAGAAGCAACACTACAGATTAAACATTAAGCTTGAATATAGACTCCAAACTCATACCATAAAATGAAAACTAACAACTCTATAAGGGATGAGAATCAAGTTTCTATTTGCAAACTAAAAGCAAAAAGGTACACATAAAAACAAAAGAACACTAATTAGTAAATGGGAGAAACGTTTCCATAGTTCGGACTTTGGAGAGGCCTGCAAGGGAAATTAGCCAAAGTCAACAAATGTGCACTTAATGTAAGTACGAGTAATTCAGCCAACAGTGACGAGTCTAATGATCACTTTCAAAATAAGAAGCTATAATGTAAATAATCCAAAATGCAACTCACTTTCATCTCTCTTCACTCCTGGAAGGGAAATGCGAAAGATGTAAGAGTCCTCACATTCCCCAATGTCCACGAGTCCTACAGTTGGCCCAACAGGTCCCGCTGCTGCACTCCCAGTCAATGCAAATCCATTCTTAGTAGCAGCTACTATTTTAGACAATTCTGATGCAGTTGGAAGCGAAGGAAGAAATATCATCGCTGGACTAGCCATGTCATGTTTAAGGGAACCATCCATCTTAAGAAGCTTGTCTACACATCTAGTTTTCCTATTCCTTTGTGAGGATTTGGAACGAGAAAGGCCTCCATTAATCTCATCCACTGGAACTGCTGCACTATGTGAAATGACACCATCAATAGTATGCAACCTTGCAGCATCTTCATCCAAAAGAACATCATGCAGTCCGGTTAACCTCCTGAATCTTTCAACATCCTCTCTGTCAATGTAATATATGTCTGGGTTGTTAACAAATACTATGTTTTCTATAATCTTGTTTCGGTATTGGTTCAGTGAATGGCGATGAAGTAAAGGAGGAAAGAGATCGGGAAACTGAGGGCAGTTGGGTCGTTTCCATTTTTAGGGACAATACCATCAAAGAATTGGAGCAACAAAGGTAATTTTACAACAGCAGATTGGTCAGCCTTCCTAAGAACATAACGGTAAATACGCTCTACCTCTACTATTTCCATATGTGATGACCCAGCTAGCTGATCAGAAGTATAAGGTGGAAGCCCCTCAGCAATTCTCTGCAAGATGGACTTTTTAGGGAAACCCCCTTTAAGATCAGGTCCAAAGTAAGTACCAATCACAAAGAACAAAAGAAACCGCTGATCATCATCATCTGCAATCTTAGTTTGAACATTGGTTGAGCCTAACTTTGTCACAGTGTTAGGATTTACAGCTTGAGATGAATTGGCCATTGCTGCCAAACAAAATATATAAATTTGGAAGTTAATAAACAACAGTAATTCCACTATTTTGACATGGACATATGAAATAAATTTCACAAATTCACACATTATTGGCTTTCTTTACATATTTACTTTTCCCATTTGCTATAATCATAAATCTATATATAATACAACATAGAAATTAGCACTTAGTAATAAAAATAGTGAAAAATTTATTTGAAATTTAATGACAAAAAACACTCAATCAGTTGGTGAGCATGATTTAAGTTACCTGAAAATGATGGCAAGATTGAATAAAAAGTGATCATAATTTCTCAACATAGAATAATCATCCCAGATCATAGAATTTCAGATCATATATATATTATATATATGCATGCATATTTACTGTTCTAACTTAGTATAATAACAATAAGAGACTTACTTGTGAGTTGTGAGTAGGGAGCATTAAGCCACTAAGATCTCCCTCATCGGAATTAGGACTGAGAATTTAGGGGAATTTTCAAATGAGAAACTCGGTTCAACATCTCCCTCCTCCGATTTCCCAATCGTAACAGAACAAAATTCAGAATCCCCAATCGTAATTGAAGAACCTGAGAAAATGCGAAATCTTAAGAGCATTTAACAGAGAAAAAATGGAGAATGAAAATGGTGAGAAAATTGAGACTCAGAGTGAGAGTGAGTAGAAATATTACATTTAATAATGGGATTATTTCCCAAAAAAAAAAAAAATTACAAAAATATTATTTTACGGAAATTATATTGCATCTTTGTTATTATTATTATTTTTTATTTTGTGTTATTTATATATTATTTTGATGTTATTTTTCTGATACTTTGACGTGGTTTTTTGTATTTTATAAAAATATTAGTATGTAATTTTTCCATTAATAATTTGTATAAAGATGACCGTGCTTCTACAAATCCCTAATTCTTCGAAATAATTTACAATATAAAAAGTAATATTCATACAACTATTTTACACGAATATAAAAAAGTCATGTGTGCAATAAATTGTTTGAACTTTATTTTTGGTGTGTTCAAATTTTTTCAAATTTTTCAAAATTTTACAAAATGTCTTAAATCACTACAATGTACACGACCATGAAAAAAATTTAGACTAAAATTTTTTCTCAGATACTGAAACAAATAAAGATGTATCGGTGTACCCATTTTAAGAGATGTATTTTAAGAAGTGCATTAAATTTTAGTTAACATGCTATTTTCTATTAATTTTTTTTTCCTTAATTAATTAAAACAATTTTTCCAAAATCTTTTTTCTGGAGCAGATTGGCAAGATTCTTCTATACAAACTTCATCCTCTAAGCTATTCTTTTCTCCACCAATTCACAGTATACACTAACTGCTTCTTTGTCTTCAATATAAACACTTTCATCCTTCGGTAAACTAAATTTCAATAATTTGCAAGCATCTAACATTTTTGGTCATAATGCAGCCTTAAAATATTATAATTGGCATATCTTATACAGCAAAGTTTGAAGTTTCCATTCATCAAGATACACATTTCAATGCATATATTATGCCACAAACCATTGAGTCAACAAAATTCTACTTGCTTAAAGAAAAGTCACAAGAGAGTTTCAGTTACTTAATCCCAAAACCAATAAATTTGCTTTCATAAGCTATTATTCCAGCTAACTGAATGAACATATGTTCATAAAGAAAGAAATCATGTCATGATATTAACAATAACAAGATATCTCACTACTTTGTTGCCTCACTACTAGGCATTAGAAAAGGTCTGAATACTAAAAACTAATACCAATGATCATTGAAATTTTAAATCAAATACTTAAACAGAAATCTTAATAATTCAAATGTCTAAAAATTTACTTGAGAAACTGCTTCGATTTGTTGCATAAATTCTCATGTAGTCAGGTTCATCATCAGGGACGGACGCAGTAAAAAAAGTGTGGGGGCTATAGCCCCCACCAAAAAAAAAATTAGTGTTAAAAAAAAAATTAAATATATTCTATTTAATTAAATAATTATACAACAAAATAGTAAAAAGCCCCCATAAAATAATTATAATTTTAATGTAAAGTAAATAATAAATATTTTTATAATAATTAAGCCCCACTGATCAAAAATTTTAGGTCCGTCACTGTTATCATTAGTACAAAGCTACTGATAAAATAAACACGATCCCATAAGGGACTACATACCATTTTCTAATCTAAAACTAATAAAAAAAGTCATTCTTGAACTTATAATCAGCAGTTACTTTGTTTTAAAGCAACTAAAATATATGTTTTTCATTAATAGACAATGTTTCTAAAGAAGGTGCAATCCACATCAACGAGTCTTTCAAATCCGATATTTTTCCAGGATTACTACATTCGGTAATAACTTTGAGATGTTTCCAATTAAGCAATGGAGAACGACATACCCTTTTCAACTTTTATGGCCAAATGAGAGCCTCCATGGAAACATATAAACACATATCACTTTAGAGTGAATAGAATAACAATACGACATTGAAACAAGGCTACAATATCAAATAAAAATAAAAACATAATACAAGTACCTCATATTCCTCAACATGTAGGCTAATAGTATTCCAAGAGCAATTGAGATTCAAAAGAAAATTCAACATATCAGTAAACCAGGCCGCATCATAGTGATCATCCACATACTCAGCCTCCCCCTCAAGTATCACAATTTTTCCACTCAAGGAAATAGATGGCTCTATGGAAAGAAAGACCATTCCAATGTAACATGAGAAAAAAAATTAATGATTTTTTTATCAATTTTTTTTATGCAATTTAAATTTTATTCCATTCCATTCCTATTCCTATTGCCATTCCCATTCCAATATTTTCATTCCTCCCAATCAAACGCCACCTCAATTTCAATAATTTGCAAGCTTCTAACATTTTTGGTCATAATGCAGCCTTGAAATAATATAATTGGCATACCTTATATCAACAAAGTTTGAAGTTTCCATTCATCAAGATGCACATTTCAATGTATATATTATGCCACAAACCTTTTGAGTCAACAAAATTCTACTTGCTTACAGAAAAGTCACAAGAGAGTTTCAATTACTTAATCCCAAAATCAATAAATTTGCTGTCATAAGCTATTATTACAGCTGATTGAATGAACATATGTTTACAAAGAAAGAAACTTTGTCATGATATTAACAATAACAAGATATCTCACTACACAAGGGCTAAGCAGAGGAGGAAGGATCTCAGCACAATTCATAATCATAAGAAGTACCTTACAGAAGCAAGAATTTGTAGACTCCCATCTTATTTAACTCCTTTGTTGAGGGAGGAGTAAAGGGAATGTGTTGTGATGTCAAGTTTGTAGACTTGAAAGAATTTGCAACAGTTAAAAAAAAAACATCCACAATGGTATTAATAAGCAGAACGATTTCAACTAGTTCACAACAAAAGGTAGAAATATCTCATTCTTATTATACAAAGTAGTCAAGTTCATCATCAGTACAAAGCTTAAAAAAAAAACACAATCTCATAAAGGACTACACTACCATTTTCTAAAACTAATAAAACACAGTCATTCTTAAACTTATAATAATCAGCAGTTACAATAAATTAAGGCAACTAAAATATCTGCTTTTTGTTAATAGACAATGTCTCTAAAGAAGATGAAATCCACATCAACGAGTCCTTTAAATCTGATTTTCTTTCAGGATTACTACATTTAGTAATAACTTTGAGATGCTTCCAATTGAGCAATGGAGAACGACATACCCTTTTCAACTTTTCTGGCCAAATGAGAGCCTTCATGCAAACATATAAACACATTACTTCAAAGACAGTAAATAGATCAATAATACAACATTGATAAAAGGCCACAAAATCAAATAAAAAACAAATAGAAGTACTTCAGATGTTCGAACATGCAAGTTTACGATATTCAAAGAGCAATTGAGATTCGAAAGAAAATTCAACATATCAGTAAACCAGACTGCATCATAGCCATCATAGTGGTCATCCATGACCTTCCTCTCAAGTATCACAATTTTTTCACTCAAGAAAATAGATGGCTCTATTGATATGTTTACATCCATATTACCATCGTAACAAAAGTATGCTAATTTCGGGGCTGATTCTATCGTAATATTGCCACCATTGGCCATGCTAAAACTACTGAAGATCATATAGAGGCTATATTCAATGGACTACCACCTGAATATGATGTCTTCGTCACATCGATCACCACAAGAAAAGAAACCTACACAGTTGCAGAGGTGGAAGCTCTATTAATGGCACAGTTGGTTCGAATAGAGAAAAATGCCAAAAGTCTCGACATTTCAAAAGCTTATGCAAATTTGTCCCAAACCAGATATCCTGGACCCAACAACTACGGTCGTACACCTTACCATGCCCCAACTGCACCACCAGGTTTTAATAATGGTCCAAGACGTGGCTCAGGTAGTCCCCCCTTCAATAACAACAATGGATCGTACTACAATCCTACAGCAAGAGGTGGACTGCCCAACAGTCGTGGTGTTGGGTTTTATGCCCTAAATAAAACTCATTTCAATATAATCAAATATATTTATTAATATAGATCAGAAATAACATTTAATGTTGCATGGTTCACATGATTTATTTTATGATTATATGTATATAATGTATAAATTCATCTGAAACCCTTTTCACATACTTGATCCTGTTTATTGTGCTGTCAACACATTGGAAAGTAAACATGACTATGTGAATAAAGTTTCCTAGATTTATCAGACATAGGGTTTTACTGATATGATAATCTACAACAGAGTTTACTTGCATTTGGAGAAGTGCTATGTTCTTTCCAGAGCATTGGTTAAAGTAAAGCTCAGGTTGGATGCATGGAGTATGCATCGGAAGCGACCGATATTGAACTTTGACTTAGATTTATTAAACTTACCGTAATATCTAATCAAGTCAATATCGCCTAGTTGATCCTAGATCAAATGATCTTAATCCTGATATGATTAGGCTCAATCTCGAGAGGCTATTCGTGTTCTTTGATTTGTTAGTTAAGCCTACTTTTAGGTCAGGGTGATACGTACATTTTGGGAACACGGTAGTGCAATTGAGTGGGAGCGCTAGCATAAACATGGAATCTATAGCTTCTATCTGGCGAATAGTAAGCAAAGGATGATCTCCTTCGAGCTTAACCAAACGAACATAAATGGTGGAGTACTCATTTCACATAAGCTGAAATATCATTTATACGGGGTCAAGTGTTTTAAGGATAAAATACATTGTAGGGTGTAACGGTAATTTAATCCCTTTACAGTGTAGATCATTCATATAGAGGATCATTGATCGCATTAGGATTATAACAATGGATAACTAATGATGTGTCTATATGGTGGAACATATAGAGCATTCTATATAACTGAGAGTGCAATTCTAAGTTCTATGCGTGGATTCAACGAAGAATTAATAAGTTAGTGAATTTTAGTAATAAATTCTTGATCTACTTATTGGAAGCTCGGTTATATAGACCCATGGTCCCCGCACTAGTTGAGATAATATTGCTTGTAAGACTCATGTAATTGGTTTTGATTAATCAATTATAATTCTCATATTAGACTATGTCTATTTGTGAATTTTTCACTAAGTAAGGGCGAAATTGTAAAGAAAGAGTTTTAGGGGCATATTTGTTAATTATGATACTTTGTATGGTTCAATTAATAAATATGATAAATGACAATATTATTTAATAATTATTTATAGTTATTAAATAGTTAGAATTGGCATTTAAATGGTTGAATTAGAAAATTAGCGTTTTTGAGAAAATCCGATGTAGAAAAGATAAAACTGCAAAATTGCAAAAAGCGAGGCCCAAATCCACTTGTATAGGGCCAGCCACTTTTGTAGGAAATTTAAACTAATTTTTTCATTATTTTAATGCTAAATAATTCAAACCTAACCCTAGTGGAATGCTATAAATAGATAGTGAAGGCTTCAGGAAATTTACACTAAATTTCTACACTTTTTTCTGACACTTTCTGAATCAGAAAAAACTGAGCCTTCTCTCTCCCTATCTTTGGCCGAACCCACTCTCTCTCTCTTCCTCATTGAGATTTCGAAATTCTTAGTGTAAGAGTAGTGCCCACACACAGCAAGTGATACCTCAATCATAGTGAGGAAGATCGTGAAGAAAGACTTTCAGCAAGAAGGAGTTTCAGCATCAAAGATTCAGAGAAAGAGATCCAGGTTCAGATATTGATAATGCTCTGCTACAGAAAGGAATCAAGGGCTAGATATCTGAACGGAAGGAGTCATTTAATTCCGCTGCACCCAATGTAAGGTTTCTTAAATTTTATATGTGTTTATTTCATCGTTTTAGAAACTTCATATTTAGGGTGTTAATAAACATACTTGTGAGTAGATCTAAGATCCTGGTAAAATAAATTCCAACAACTGGCCTCAGAGCCATGGTAATTGATTTACTTGCAAGAAATTTGGACTTTAAAACGATTGTTTGTTTGTTTTTGGATGGTATCATGTTGTATTGAGTGTTATTTGATGATTGATTGGTGTTTGTAAATTTTCGTGAAAAATAATTGCGATTCTGTTTCTGGAATTATTTTTATTGGATAGTATGGAAAAAATTAAGCAAGTTACTTTTTTACAGAACTCAATTTCGATTTAATTTGAATTAGTTATGATTTTTTGAAGATTCGAAAAAATCGGAGCTGTGCTGAAATTTTCCTGCGATCGCGAAAACTGTCCGTACAGCTCACAATTTTTTCGTTTCTCTTCGATTTTTCATGCTTTTTCATGGAATTAACTTCCGATTTTTTGTGTAGTTCTGTATTTATACTATTACTATTCCTAATTCAATTCTAATTATCATTTTGAATTAATTTAATATTTTTTAAATTTAATTCAAGATATTAGTGTAATTTGAATTTAAAAATAATTAGTATCTATCTTATTTGCTTAATAATCAATCTTATTTTTAAGTTTGATTATATCTTATCTTATTTTTAAATTTAAGGTCAGATTTTAAATATTTTAATTTTTTTTTTAAATAATTTGACCTTATTTAAATTTAAAATAAGATAACTATAATCATGTAATTTTAAAAAGATGTAAGATATTTTGCTAACTTTTAAATTTTGTTATTTTATTTATTTAAATTACATTTAAAATCTGAAAAAGATATTCATTTATCTTTTTTAATTTTTTTATTTAATTTTTATTTATAAAATAACATTTAAATTTTAAAAGTAGTTAGCAAATTTTAAAATGATATTTAGGTTGGTTGAAACCTAATTTTTCAAAATTGTAGGTTTAATTTTAAATTTAAATTTTTTTAAATTTCGAATTTTTCAAATTTTTTTTAAAAATTTTCGAAAATATTTTTTATTTAATTAATTATTTAATTTAAAATTAAATAAATCCTACATCCAACTATCCAGCTAACCTTGTTGCAGGAGTATGTGTTTTAACTTGTGTGTAAGTTTTCAAAACCTATTATTACTTGATTGCAAATAGCCATGGTTACCTTTTGCCAGATCTAATGATCTGATGGCTCCCTTGGTCAAGTAAATAATTTGTAACAGGTATATTTACAAACTTCTTTCATCTGTGTATGACCTAGCAACATGATAGGACCCATCCAAAGTGTGCCTGTGTGAGCCTATGTGTTTAATTTTATTATAGATGCATATAGGTTGTTGTTGCTAAAATAAATTATCATAGTTCTTGATAGAATTTATTTAGGCCCATTTAATTTTTGGGCCTATTCAATTAATAACAATTGTCCTTATTAAGGTTAAATTCCTCTCTTTTGGGCCTTGTGTGAGAGTTGGGAGCCATAGTAGTGGGTACGACATACTGAACCCAGCACCCCCTCACATGAACCACCCCAATTGTGAAGGCCCATTTGCCTGATTTGAATAACTGTACTAGGTTAATTAAACTAGTTTAACCTAATAAAATTGATTAGCAACATAATTAATTTCATTTATTTTGAAATTAATTTAAGAAAATTATAGTTTAAAGAATTTTTTATTCTAAGCTAAACTATATGTATTTTCTTGTATTTAATTAAATATAGAATTATAACCATCTAGATTCTTTCTGAAGCTTAATTTAAATTTTTCATTAAATATTCCTATTTAAGTTGATATTTAGTTATTTACAACTAACCAACTTAAATCTGAATATCTTTTGGATTTAAAATTTCAAAATTAAGTTGAGGAATTTTAGGCATTGGTTATTAAAATTCTTTAAGATATTTCTTTAAGTTAATATATTTTCGAATATTAACTTAAATAGAATATTTTAGATATTTTTTAGGTTAATATCTTTTCGAATATTAACTTAAAATGGAATATTTTAGATATTTTTTGAGTTAATATCTTTTCGAATATTAACTTAAAATGGAATATTTTCAAATTAAGTGGTTATAACTTAATTTTTGATATTTAATTAAATTTAAATTTGAAAGTATTTAAGTTTTTAGATTTTTTCTAATACAACTTAAATTAGATATTTTTTTTTTAAATTTTGTGGAAAAGATACTTAGTCAAATAAGATATTTTCTAGATAGTTATTTCTAGACTACTTATTATTTCTAATATTAAATAGGAAAATATTATACATTGTGAAATTAATTATTTAAATAATTAATTTTGGTACAATTTATTTTAAGTATATTTTTCCTAGTATTAAACTAGAAATTAATAATTAAGCCTTCTTTACACTTAATTATTTATTTCTTGAATTTAATACATTTAATTAATTTGAAAATTAAATATCTAAGTTGATTTTTACCATGATACTTAAATATTTCTTTTTCATGACACTTAATTAAATAGAAAATTATTTTTAGTTGAAATTTATTTTTTCAACTAAATTTAAATAATTTTCAAAATATATTTTTTCTTTATTTTATTAATCAAATTTCGAAATTGCATTTCTTATATTCTGGAATTTCGAATTTTATTTGAAAAATAGATTAAAGTTGTAAATTATTTATTTTAATTTTTGACCAACTTAAATAAATAATTTTTTCATTTAATGATTAATTAAAATAAATTGAATTAAAGTATATTATTAGAAATTGAATTAATTAGTCAAAGGAAAGTCTAGATACATGATATTTTTGCTTGAAGTATTTTTCTAGTGTATTTAATTAAATAAAAAATTAATATGTAAGTTGATTTTCATCATCATACTTAAATATTTGAAATTTTTCTTATATATTTAATTAAATAGGAAAATTATATTTTTCTGTTGTAAATTAATTTTATTAATTAATTTTGGGCCAACATTAAATTAGAATAATTTTTCCAGGATTAATTTTTTATTTTAACATGCATTTTCGAAAATTGTGTCCTAGAATACTTTAATTTTTCGAAATGCAATATATATTTATAGAAAATTAAATTTGAGTTGTAAATTAATTTAAATTAATTTTGTAACAACTTAAATTGAATATTTTTCTAAATATTTATTGGAAATTATTACTAAGATGGAAATAATTCATGTTATTTTCATATCCATCTAAGTAAAATTTATAAATATTAAATTAAAATTTATATTTAGAATTTTTCATTCTAAATTGGAAATTTTAAATAAATATATACTTAAAATAAATAAATTAAATAAAGAGAATCAAAGAAAATACAACTCACTTTAAATAATGAGCTTGATTATTATTAAGATATTCGATCTCCATTGTTGGTCTTACAAAAGTTAAATGTTTTCAATATAACCTCGAGACGCTAGACTTCGTCCCCCTATGGATGGTTATTCGTTGAACGCATTTAACACCGTAAGATTTCATTTGATAAGTGTTTTGTGAGTTTTCGTCTCTATTTAGACTCTCCCCTACGGTGACTACTTAGAGATAAACTCATAAAACATGAAACAATGGTGGAAGCTCATAAAATAAAAATAACCTTGACTCTCGCCTACCGGGACAACGTTGGATTCTTATTTTGATCGAATAAAAGGTTGCTAGAATGGTTTCTATTTTAGATGAGCTGACAACTCTATTCAATAAATGATACTTTGACTCTCGCCTACTTAGGGACAACTTTGTATCGGTTGTTGAAAACCTTGGAAATTATTTAAGATTGTATGTTTTAGTATTTTCACTAGTCATTCCTACTTGCTATATGTTTATAATTTCTGAATTGTGTATGAATTTATATTGAACCATGTTATTTTCTGTTATTAAGTTGTAGTTTAATTTCGAATCTTCATTGTTGGTCTAACATGTTTGTTTTTCTAATGAGATAAATTCCTAATGGATTTTCACCATTAGACATACATAATAGTGTAAGATCTCGAAAGATAAATATTGTATATGCAACATCTAGCTGTTCATCAATTGATGACACCTTAGACTAGTATTTTTACAATATGAAACAAGAAGATTACATAAATAAGATTACTTTGTCTTTCGCTAATCGAAGCATCGTTGGATTCTTATTTATAAACGAAATTATCCTAATTCCTCTTAGCTTATTCATTTCGAATTAGCTCAATAATATATCATTGGATGAATGGTCTATAAATCATTTCATGTCATTATATTTTCTCTTAAGAAATTAAATGACGCATATGATTATAATCCCGAAATTCTATTCCTAATTGATATAAATCCTCAATCTTAGAAATCTCCTACTTGTATGGGCAAATCTGACTTAGAGTTTGTATTAGTAGTGGTGGTCCAAGATAGAATTACTCATCATATTTGGTATAAATTTAAGTCTTTGACTTTAATTTTAGATTCCAAACAGAAATTTTCTTATATTTCTAATTCCAGGATGCAATACAGTTACACCTTCACAAGGGTTTAATATCCATCTTCTATTAATGGATTCAAACTGTATGGAATATGAGTTAGGTATTCTGTGACCAGGATCCACTTGCACTATTCTAAGAATTCTTTTATAAACCTAAGTCATCAAAAGACACTACCACATTTTTTTAATCTATGGCATTTGTATCTTGTTCATAGTGGATTTGACAAGATCAATCTCTGCAAAGAGTTAATATGCCTATATCCACTGAAAGTAGTTCATCTCATTCGCAGATGGATGTACATTCAGGGGTGGATATGAGTTTTTCGTTGTATTCTTAAAACGATCACTCTAGATTATGCCTTATGCAAAGAAATTTGAAATGTTTGAAAAATTTCATTAATTTCTAGCAATGGTTAAAACCATTAAGGTAAGTGGCTAAAGATCTTGCGAACTGATAGGGGTGGAGAAATAGTTAGTAGATATGCAGTTCAAAGATCATTAAATTGATTTTTGAATTATATCCAAACTTACCTCCCCAGAAATTTCGAGTTGCATGTTGATCATTAGTTACTAGTCGTTGCCTAATTCCTTCTATGGTAATACAATTTCAGAATGATGTAATGGTTGTATAGTTAATGTAAATCATTACTAGATTCATGGATGACCTAATCAAAAATCTTAAGAAAAGCTAGAACTATTAACCATGGTTTGTTAGCTATTCTAAGTGATTAGGGGTGGACCATCCCATTGTCAATAGATAAGAAAGTGTTTGTTCAAACAAATACTACTTTTCTAAGATAATTACTAAGTCTGAAAACAAGTAGCAAATAAAGGAGATATTTTTCTTGATTCCAAAATTGTTCTATCATCTTATATAACATATGATGATCCCACTGCCTCTGTTGTCTTGTCACAACCGAAGAGATCAATACCATTTAGTTTTCTTAGACATAATTCACGGTACCTCGTCGTAGTGGGAGAGTTTCTAGGAACTCACCTTCTTATGACTTGGGAGACACTAGTGATTAAAATCCTTTGTGAGTTTAAACAAGTAATGGATTGTCAAGATAAGAAACTAAGAAGAAAGCCAATAGAACTATGGTTTAATCCATTCACATGGAATAACCTAAAGTTTTCTAATACAAGGACATAAAAGGAAATTTTCTTTTATATGTCCATTAATGGACTTAACAAAATTTCCTGTTCCTAGTATTATAGGTTTGAGTTTATCTAAACCTATGGCTTGTGGTATACCTGGTAATTACTTACTCTAATGCAAGCAACTTACTTTAGTAAGATGCTGAAGCATTTTCTTTCTAATGGCAATCTATAGAAGCTTCACAACTTCTTAGACATAGATTTTATTTATCTAAGGAAAAGTCTTAACTATTCCAGATAAGATAAAGCCATGAAAGAATTTCTTATATCAACAGTGAGAGGTCTTAGATATGCTTTTGTATGCCTTAGACCAGACACCTGCTGTTGAGTGGGAGTAATGAGTAGGTATTAGATTAATCCAGGAGAAGAACATTGGAAGACAATCAAGTAAATCCTAAGATTAAGAAGAGGAACTATATGTTAGTCTATAAGAGTGTGTTTAAAACTCTTAGACTACACCACATCAGATTTCAAAATTTGCCTTTGTGCTAGTAAATCTTTCTGATAAGATGGTGATTACTCTGGGGGTGGAATAGTGATTTTGGAGAAGTGTAAAAACCTATCTGAAGTCTCTAGGTCTACCAGAGAGGGACTGAATGTTAAAGTTGCAGGAAAGGTACTTATTCAGTCTAAGGAAAGTTCTATACATTTTTGGCATCATTCCAAATTGCCTTAAACTACTAGTGTTAATTTCCTGATTAACCAAAAGTAGTTGCCAAAGGTATAGAATCCAGTATCCCAAGAGAGTAGACATATAGAGAGGAATTTCACATTATCAATGATTTTGTGATTAAAGGAAGAGTAATGGTGGAGAAAAGGTTGTGGTTAATTCAACCTTTCAGATCCTATTACGAGGAGTTTACTACTACTACACTTGATTTGTATATCGAGGTGTTGAGATTTTTTGAAACGCACTATTTGTTTTATATTAGTGCAAGTGGGAGTTTGTTGGGTTTTATGCCCTAAATAAAAATCATTTCAATATAATCAAATTTATTTATTAATATAGATCAGAAATAACATTTAATGTTGCATGGTTCACATGATTTATTTCATGATTATATGTATATAATGTATAAATTCATCTAAAACCCTTTTCACATACTTGATCCTGTTTATTGTGCTGTCAACACATTGGAAAGTAAACATGACTATGTGAATAAAGTTTCCTAGATTTATCAGACATAGGGTTTTACTGATATGATAATCTACAACAGAGTTTACTTGCATTTGGAGAAGTGCTATGTTCTTTCCAGAGCATTGGTTAAAGTAAAGCTTAGGTTGGATGCATGGAGTATGCATCGGAAGGGACCGATATTGAACTTTGACTTAGATTTATTAAACTTACCGTAATATCTATTCAAGTCAATATCGCCTAGTTGATCCTAGATCAAATGATCTTAATCCTGATATGATTAGGCTCAATCTCGAGAGGCTATTCGTGTTCTTTGATTTGTTAGTTAAGCCTACTTTTAGGTCAGGGTGATACGTACATTTTGGGAACACGGTAGTGCAATTGAGTGGGAGCGCTAGCATAAACATGGAATATATACCTTCTATCTGGCGAATAGTAAGCAAAGGATGATCTCCTTCGAGCTTGACCAAACGAACATAAATGGTGGAGTACTCATTTCACATAAGCTGAAATATCATTTATACGGGGTCAAGTGTTTTAAGGATAAAATACATTGTAGGGTGTAACGGTAATTTAATCCCTTTACAGTGTAGATCATTCATATAGAGGATCATTGATCGCATTAGGATTATAACAATGGATAACTAATGATGTGTCTATATGGTGGAACATATAGAGCATTCTATATAACTGAGAGTGCAATTCTAAGTTCTATGCGTGGATTCAACGAAGAATTAATAAGTTAGTGAATTTTAGTAATAAATTCTTGATCTACTTATTGGAAGCTCGGTTATATAGACCCATGGTCCCCGCACTAGTTGAGATAATATTGCTTGTAAGACTCATGTAATTGGTTTTGATTAATCAATTATAATTCTCAAATTAGACTATGTCTATTTGTGAATTTTTCACTAAGTAAGGGCGAAATTGTAAAGAAAGAGTTTTAGGGGCATATTTGTTAATTATGATACTTTGTATGGTTCAATTAATAAATATGATAAATGACAATATTATTTAATAATTATTTATAGTTATTAAATAGTTAGAATTGGCATTTAAATGGTTGAATTAGAAAATTGGTGTTTTTGAGAAAATCAGATGCAGAAAAGATAAAACTGCAAAATTGCAAAAAGTGAGGCCCAAATCCACTTGTATAGGGCCAGCCACTTTTGTAGGAAATTTAAACTGATTTTTTCATTATTTTCATGCCAAATAATTTAAACCTAACCCTAGTGGAATGCTATAAATAGATAGTGAAGGCTTCAGGAAATTTACACTAAATTTCTACACTTTTTTCTGACACTTTCTGAATCAGAAAAAACTGAGCCTTCTCTCTCCCTATCTTTGGCCGAACCCACTCTCTCTCTCTTCCTCATTGAGATTTCGAAATTCTTAGTGTAAGAGTAGTGCCCAGACACAGCAAGTGATACCTCAATCATAGTGAGGAAGATCGTGAAGAAAGACTTTCAGCAAGAAGGAGTTTTAGCATCAAAGATTCAGAGAAAGAGATCCAGGTTCAGATATTGATAATGCTCTGCTACAGAAAGGAATCAAGGGCTAGATATCTGAACGGAAGGAGTCATTTAATTCCGCTGCACCCAATGTAAGGTTTCTTAAACTTTATATGTGTTTATTTCATCGTTTTAGAAAGTTCATATTTAGGGTGTTAATAAACATACTTGTGAGTAGATCTAAGATCCTGGTAAAATAAATTCCAACACGTGGTCCCTCACGAAATGCATCCAATAGAGGTGGTTCTGCATCGTATGGCCGGGGTCAGAACAACAATTGGGGACAAAAGGTACAATGCCAGCTTTGTCACAAGCTTGGCCACACTGTCAAACATTGATTTTATCGCTTTGACAAGTCCTTTACAGGGCCAGAAGGCTTCGCAAACTTCACTCCCACGACCAATATAGCTGAGATACAAGCCCTCTATGCTACTCCAAAGTATGTTAGTGATGAGC
Source organism: Cannabis sativa (assembly GCF_029168945.1). Taxonomy (NCBI): domain Eukaryota; kingdom Viridiplantae; phylum Streptophyta; class Magnoliopsida; order Rosales; family Cannabaceae; genus Cannabis; species Cannabis sativa. Next base: position 68,934,816 of record NC_083602.1, read on the forward strand.
AATGGTATCCAGATACGAGGGCAACACATCACCTCACACTAGATCTAGCAAACTTGAGCACCAGCAACCCTTACTCCGAAAATGAACAAGTTTATGTTGGTAATGGCATGGGGTTAAACATTGAAAATATTGGTAATTCCTCTATACTCTCCCCTTTTACTTCTAAACAACTGAGTATTAAAAACCTATTGCATGTTCCTTTTATCACCAAAAATCTGTTGAGTGTTTCTCAGTTTCCTCAAGATAATGTTGTTTTCTTTGAGTTTTACTCATTTTCTTGTTGTGCCAAGGACATTGCAACCCAGAAGACCTTCTTGGCTGGGAACCTTGAACATGGCCTCTACAAATTCTAAACCAGTCAGCTCAGTTCTTCATCCAACTCACAACCAGTTACTGTCTTATCTCTGTCGACTTCCCCTCTTATTTCTCAAGGTAATAATCATGACACAGATGTAAATAACTCTTTGTTTTCCTTGTGGCATAGCAGGCTTGGCCACCCTGCTGCTGGAATTGTCACAATGGCCTTATCCAAATGTAATATACCTGTTTCAAATAAAAAGTCCTTTGATGTTTGCAAAGCATGTTGTCTTGGTAAATCACACAAACTTTCATTTCCAAACTCTACCACAACATACAATGCACCATTATAGAACTATTACATTCAGATTTGTGGGGTCATGCACCTACAAACTCCTCAAATGGATATAGGCACTACATAAGTTTTGTTGATGCCTACTCTAGATATACTTGGCTATATCTGTTAAGAACCAGAGATGAGGCTCTTTCCACTTTCACCAAATTCAAAACTCAAGTTGAACTTCAACTTGGAACCAAAATCAAGACTTTACAGTCTGATTGGGGAGGGGAGTTTAGGTCCTTCACTAACATGTTAGAGACAAATGGGATTGTTCATAAGCTTGCATGTCCACTCACACATGAACAAAACGGGTTTGTAGAACAAAAACACAGACACATTGTTGAAACTGGGCTCACTTTACTTGTTCAAGCCTCACTTCCCTTGAAATATTGGGATGAGACCTTTAGGTCTGTTACATATCTCATAAATAGGATGCCAACACCTATTTTACAATACTCCACACCAATTGAAACTCTGTTTCATACTCCACCCAACTACTCAATGCTCAAAGTGTTCGGGTGCTTGTGTTACTTAAACCTCAGACCCTACAACAGAAACGAACTAGAGTATAGGTACATTCCTTGTGTCATTTTGGGATATAGCCTCTCCCATAAAGGCTACAAATGCATGTCCAAGGATAAAAGACTATACAATTCTCGAGATGTGATCTTTGATGAAAAGAATTTTCTCTATGCTCACACTGATGCAAATACCAAAATATCCACTCAGTTTCCGCAGCCACAAACATCTGGTGCACCACCACTGTCATCTCTTCTCACACCCCATCCAACACCACCAATTCCACCACCACCTCCCACACTTACAACTCCAAACACAGTGTCCACAACACCCACCCAACATTCCACTTCCAACTCTGACTCCTCTATTCACAGTCCACTGTTACCACCCAACAACTGTTGGGAATATTTTACCAGGATCTAGATTTACTAACAAGTATGTTTCATTAACATCCTAAATATGAATTCTCTAAAACAATGAAATAAACACATAAGGGTTTTAGAAAATCTTATATTGGTTGCAGCGGAATATAATGACTCTTTCCGTTCAAGATCTCTAGCCCTTGATTCCTTTCTGTAGCAGAGACTTATCAAGATTTGAACCTGGATCTCTTTCTCTCCTTTGGGTTTGGTTACCACCGTCTTACTCACTATGATTGAGTACTTGACTTGCTATGTGTGGGCATGACACTCATTCACTCAAGGTTCGAATGGTGAAGAACAATGAAGGAGGTGAAATCTCTATAGAAGGAACTCTTTCATCTAGGTTTGGTTGAATAGTCAGGTTGACATTAATTGGATGAGTGAGAGTATCATGTTCCTTTTATAGTGTTTCAACTAGGGCTTAGGGCTGAATTATATGGATTAAAAAAGAATAAAATATTGGGCAAAATACTTCATGGCCGTACAAACAAAGGGACCACTTTCTAGTTATAATTTTGCCACTTTATTTCAACCACTTATTCTTCTTTTCAATAATACCATATTTTCCAATTCAAACCTATAAATGCCAAAACTATTTATTTAATAATTATAATTAATTACTAAATAAAATTTCCATTTATGTAATTTATTAATTAGACCATACAAAGTCTCTTAATTAACAAATTGACCCCAAAACCTCGTTTCTTCACAATTAAGTCCTTGCTTAGCGAAAATTCATAAATAAGACATAGTCTAATTTTAGAATTATAATTGATTAATTAAAATCAATTAACTGAGTCTGCAAGCAGTATTATCTCAACTAGTGAGAGGACCATGGGCCTATATAACCGAGCTTCTAATAAGCAGATCTAGAATTTACCAGGTAAATTCCCTAACTTATTAATTCCTCATTGAACCACTATAGAACTTGGAATTGCACTCTTAGTTATATAGAACACTCTATATGTACCACAATATAGATACGTTATGATTATCCATTGTTATAATTCTAATAGTCAAGGATCCTCTATTGATGTTCTACACTGAATAGGGATAAATTTACCGTTCTACTCTTCAATGTATTTTATCCTTAAAACACTTTGCTACCTATAAATGATACTTCAGTAAACTAATATAATTACTGAAATGAGGCATCAATCATTTATCTCTATTCAGCCAAGCTCGAAGGAGATCATCGTTTCACTTCTAAATACCTATAGAAGTTATAGATTCCATATCTATGATTAGCGCTCCCACTCAATTGTACTATCATGTTCCCAAAATGTACGTATCACCCAGACCAAAAAGTAGGCTTAACTAACAAATCAAAGAACACAAATAAGACTCTTGAGATCGAACCTAACCATGTCAGGATTAAGATCCATAGACCTAAGATCAACCATTAATATTGACTTAGAAAGATATAACGGTAAGTTTAGGATATCTTATCTAAGATCAATATCGGTCCCTTCCAATGTATACTCCATACATCCGATACTGGTAAACTTTGCCAATGCCCTGGAAAGGACATAACACTTATCCAAGGTGTAAGCATACCTATCGCTGATTATCATGCCAGTCTAAATCCAGTGATCTGATAAATCAGGGAATTAAACTTTCAAACATATAATCATGATTATATTCCACTGTGCTGACGACACTATAATCATGAACAAATACATATGTTCTGGACTTAATAGAATTTATACATTAAACAATCATGAAATAAATCATGTGAACCATGCAACATAAAATGTGATTTCTGATCTTTATTAATTAGTAAATCTGATTATATTGAAATGAAAAACCCAACAACAATACCCTTGTCAATGTTCCTATCCAATACACTTCTATTTTATCCAATCCTACAATTAACCACAATGCTAGTTCAAGCACCATGCCTATCACCACAAACACAAACCCTACTGCACCCAATATATCCACACATCCTATGCAAACCAGACTTAAATGTGGTATCAGAAAACCCAAAGCACTGTCAGCTGTGTGTGAACCAAAAATAGTAAGAGCATCCCTTCTTGAACCCCATTGGAATAATACCATGAATATAGAATATGTTGCTCTCAAGAAGAACAAAACATGGGTTGTTGTTCCCAGACCTGCTAATAGGGTTCCCATTGGGTGCAAATGCATATTCAGGGTTAAATTAAACGAAGATGGATCAGTAAACAGGTATAAAGCTAGGCTTTTGGCCAAAGGCTTTCACCAACAAGCTGGTTTTGATTTCTCAGAATCATTTATTCCTGTGGTCAAGGTTGTCACTATTCAGGTGGTTCTAACTGTGGCAATAACAAATGAGTGGACAATACGAAAGTTAGATATCAACAATGATTTTCTCAATGGAGATTTGCATGAAAAAATATATATGGAACAACCACCTGGCTTTGTGGATCCAAAATATCCAAACTATGTTTACAAACTCAACAAGGCACTGTATGGTCTCAAACAAGCACCTCGTGCTTGGTTTGAAAAGCTTTCCAATGTGTTGGTTCAACATGGTTTTCAGTTCTCAAAGGCTAATCAGTCCCTATTTTTGAAGTATTCAAAAACAAGCTGCATTTACATTCTAGCATATGTGGATGACATCTTAGTTAAGGGAAGTGATGACACACTTGTCAATCAGCTCATTGAAGAACTTAGCAACACCTTTTCTCTCAAGGATCTTAGTTTGGTGGATTACTTCTCGGGCATACAAGTGACTCGAACTTCTGATGGAATTCTTTTGCCTCAAACCAAGTATCTTCAAGAGCTCCTGTGCAAAGCTGATATGCAAAATGTAAACAAACAGAACACACCAATGAATAGTGGCCTTAAACTGTCAAATTATGGGAGTGAACTTGTCAAAATGTAAACAAACAGAACACACCAATGAATAGTGGCCATTGTTGGAGCATTATAGTATGCCACTGTCACACGACCTGACCTAGTATTTTGTGTAAACAAAGTGTGTCAATACTTGCATCAACCTTTAATTTCTCACTAGACAGCAGTGAAAAGGATACTAAGATATGTTGCTGGTACATTGGACTATGGTCTCATGCTCAAACCAGTTAAGGATTTCTCCCTTGAAGTGTTCTGTGATGTGGATTGGGCATTCGATCCTGATGACAGGAGGTCCGCGACAGGTTATTGCATCTATTTAGGGGAAATTTGGTCACTTGGAAATCACAAAAACAAGCCACAATCAGCAAGTCTTCCACTGAAGCAGAATTTAGAAGCCTTGCAAGTGCAGTTTCAGAGGTAACATGGCTGCAGTCTCTTCTTCATGAACTGCATATTACCTGTCCTACAGCTCCTTCTGTCTGGTGTGACAATCAAAGCACCGTGCTTTTAGCTGCCAATCCTGTCTTACACGCCAGGTTAAAGCCTATTGAAATCGACTTGTATTTTGTTCGAGACAAGGTGCTACAAAATCCACACTCAGTTTGAGGGGGGCTATCAAGGACACTATTACATAGGATAGTTGTTGCTAACTGTCCTAACTGTTTTTCAGTTAGTCTGTTGTATTCTTTCTGTTAAGAGTTATTGATTCTGTTGCTTTTGGTTGGTTAAGGATCTTGTATATAAACTCTATTTTTCCATACTCTTGAATAATAATAATACAACTCTGTTCTTCTTCACTTTCTCTCTCAAGATTAAACACTGACATGTTTCAACAAAATATTCATTCTTTTGTTAAAAAAAAAAATTAATCAATCAAACTTTCAGTGTAAAGAATCACCATTACATTAATTCTACATTTTATACTCAATGATCTTCATTAAATAATAATTATAAAAAACAATAAATCTAATAAGAATACGGACAAGTTGAATCTTTACCTTAATAGGCCAAAACCCTTATGGGGCCTAAACTTGTATTATATGTTGTATATACATAAAATAATATAACTACAGAGAAGAAGTAACTTCAGTTAACTTAGAAATTTTCCTTGTGGAAATCAAATTTGGTGCTTGTTTTCCGAGAGAAGTCTAGAGATAGGCTCTTTAGCTCATCAACTAATCCATGTGCTCCACAATAAAACACTCCTACAAAAATGAAAATACCAAAATTAACGACCTTCAGTTCAGAACAACTAAACAAAATTAAAATTGACAAACAACAAGAGGAGTATAATTTAAGAAAATATATTTATTAGTTGTTGAAAACGAAAGCAAAATACTTACCAACTCGTTGATCAACGTGCTTAACAGCTACGTGCTTGAAAACATTACGCCAATTTGGCCTTGCAAAATGGGTCTTGACACTTGTGCCTGATACAATATCAACTCCATTTTTAGCATGATTGAGAGACTGAAGCATAGTGATCAAAGCAGATCGAGCATCTCCTTCTTCATAAACACTAGTCAAGTAGTTGTGGAGCTCAATAACACCATCGTGGTCGTTCTCAGCCACCTCATTCATCACACCCTTGAACCACTCAAATGAGCCCTGTTCTCGAGTGACCCAGTAGAAATAGGCACGTTTCGTGGCAAAAGGGTTTCTCTTGTTATTGCTTTTAAATCCACTATCTAATCCATCTTCGATCTCTTTGTATTGGTTCATGTTGTTAAGCACATCTTTTAGAATGCTGATCAAAGGAGTGGCTCCAATTCCAAGCCCTACGAGAAGGATAACTTCGTACTGCTTGTAATCTTGTGCTGGTGCACCATATGGCCCATCGATTAGAAGCCTCGGCATCCTAATATTTTGGAAACAGAACATCAATCAGTATAGACCATAAATAAAAGTTGAAAATGTTCAAAAATAGCCAAGTAATAGTAACCTATCTCAAAATTAATCGGGACATATACTAAGCGATGACTAATGATGTAATGGGAATAAGTATACCTTGGTATGTTATTGGTTTGACCAATGTCAGCTCTTAGAAGGCCACTTTGATTAATAGATGGAGGTTGGCATACCTATAATAATCACATGCCAAGATTAGCAAGATTACCTACGATATATATAAATATTATATGAGGTGGAAAATGACTGAATTAGATCAGTCACATATTGGAGAAAGATTGGTACCTTTGAGAAAATAGTTTTGAGTTGTGATGTCCAGTCACCTGCTGTGCGAATATGGACACTCAAGTAATCGTCTCCAGGAGCCGAAGTAATTGAAAAAGGATGCCTGGGATAACATTAATATATATATATATATATGCATTCATATAATTTACTCAAATATCATAATCACATAACAAGAACATTAAGAATATTGTAGTTTCCAAGTTAAAGCTTACCACTGAAATGGGGATATAGCCGAACAATTCAAGTATATGTATTGCCCACTAGTGTATTTAAATCCCTGTGGTCTAGACATATGCAGTGCTAGAACATTTCCAGGATACACTGCAACCTGAAAATTTGAAGAAAGTATTATTTTATTATTTTTACTCATTGAGAAAGTAAAAAACAAAAAATCATTAAATAAGGAAAAGTTACCTTTAAAATTTTCACTGATTTGTTACCAGATCTAAATGCACGAATCAAGCGTTCACAGGCATATAAAAGGATTGGAACAGCTAGATACATCCATGTCTACAACAATGTTAGAAAATTGAAATCAGAATTTAGATGATATAATTAAAGTAAAGAAATAATAGATTAAATAAATCGAAATTAATTGTTTGAGTAACTTACTGTCTTTTTGTACCACTCCTTGGAGAGGTAGAGGTAGTAACCATGAACGACAAAGAGGACGTAAACAATGACAAACAAGTGGTGAGAGTACCAAAAGGCGTTGAACCCAGTAAGCCTCTTGAGAGCAGTAGGGAGGTTTAACCTGTTTCGTCGGAACCAAGGTTGTGCTAAGATGAAAGCAATAGCCATTAGGACCACCATGACCACACCTGTCCACCCCTCTGTACCCTTCACAAACCACCAATAGTTTTCGGGTTGTTCTTCCCCAAAGAATTTCTCCATTGGCTCGTATTGATCTTCAGTTGCATGCAATAGCCTAGGGAAATCACACGTTAAATGTGCCCCTGCATGTAGACCAACTCCAATTGCAATCCCAGCAGCGATCACCTATTAAAAGAAACAAAAAGGCAACAACCATGGAGATTAATATCAATCACAACATCCAAGAAACTATAACGAAATTAATTTAGCTCGGTCATTTTACCTTATGAAAATTAATATTGTCATCAAAGGGTATCACAACTCCCAACTTTGTCCTGCTCCTTAGCAGAGTAATGGTATTTCTACAAACAGGTAAGAGAATTAGAGCCATGTTGAACTTGAGAGTCTCGGCAGCACCTTTAGCAGTGGTAACACAATAGCCCATCACTTCAAACACAGCTCGATTCTTGTACTGAATGAACTTCCAAGTGAAAAGGCCCGCACAGATGGCCAGCCATAGGCACATGACCCAAATACGCTTCCAGTTGTCTTCTATAAAATATTTGAACCGTCTGTATTCCCGCTTTATTGGGTTGGAGTCCTTAGTAGGGACCAACTTCTGGCTCAGCATCTGGCTAAGAACCCGACTCTCAGTGCCTGGTTTAAGGTTACTGGATTGAATTGGGCCTTGTAGAAGTAGCATTTCCAAGTTGTATATCTACAGTTAGCAAAAGAAAAATAAAAACGATTGCGCAACTTCTTTCATAGGAAAACTCCAATGGAACACTACAATGCTAAATTTGTTAAAATTTTACACCAAATTCATTCCAATTACACTCTAAAACCTATCCTATATATAGCATTGTCTATAGTCACACACTAATATATATAAACTACACTAAATATATTTTTATTACTTTTTAATATTTAAATAATATATTTATAAGTAAACTTTTTGTATTTATATTATTTGTGTTTATTTATAATATTACAAAATAATATAATAATCAAAAATATAATTTTTAGTATTGTAATTGAAAGAAAAAAAAATTGTGTTAAAATTTTATTCTTTTTGTGTTAATTTAACACAAAATTTGATATTTACCATTAGAGATGCTACTTAAAACTTCAGCCCATTTCGGTCTAAACCATTTGTTCCAATTATCTACATAATTGAATTATTTGTACATTTAAAAACTTAAATTGAATTATTTGTACTACAGTTAATTAAAAATTAATTTTAATCAAAACCATAAAGTTTTAGATCTACACTACACTGCACATAAATAAAACATAATGATTAACAATAAACTTTCAAAGATAGTGATAGACTGATAGTGATGAACACTCGATATAAATATTTTATATTATATTAAAATAAATACAGTTTTTTTTTTTTAAAAAAAAAAAAGGAAGAAGATTCAGACCTCAATATAGCCAAGGTTGTCTGGGTCCAGCTCTTCCATAATAAGTGCAGCATATTCTTCAGCACGTTCTTGAATCTTAGACAACTTGTTTGCACCAGCACTTAACGTAATAATCTGTATGTTTAGGTCCATAACATGTTTTAAAAAAATTTAGTATCTTTTATTTTTTCCAATTATGTATTTTTTTTTTTGTTATATTACAACAATTTTTTTTTTTAAAGTTCCACTATTAAAGAAAAACATTAGTAAAAAGACTAACCTCCTTTACTTCCTCTCCATTGATTCGGCCATCAGCGTTTTTGTCCACCCTGCATTCATTGCACTCTTAGTTGATTAATGTAGGTGACTAAAAAAAATTAAACTTTAATTATGCTAGTGCTTACAAGCCCAAACCAACTTATATTTTAGGGCATTGCTATTAAGAACCAGTAACGCTTAGCACATTTTTGACATGTCGCGTTGCGATTGGTTAGCGATACTCTCTAAAAGTTATTACATTAAATTATATAGGACTTGATACTTAATTGGACTAATAACAATATTGACACGTACTAGGATGCTAGACACCACTGGTAGCCTTTAGCATTTCTCTATATTTTATAGTTCCATTAATAAAAAAAAAAAACTTATATTTTGTAGATTTATTTTATTCAACTTATTATATTTCTCAAAAGAAAAACTCGTTTTTCAATATACATTATTATAATGTTACATGTCGTATATATTATCCCACTATAAAAAGTTAGACATTATTATATATATATTTCCCATCACCAATGACCAATATTCAATATGGGTTTTGGCGCTACTATCCTTATAATGTTTTCTCGATCAAACTCCGACAACTATATTTTTTTTTTGTTTTTGCCCCAATTTCTTTCATAATTTTCAATATATAATTGTAATTTAGTTATATTAAGTCACGTCACAGGTGTCGTCATCAATAATTTTATTGGCTAGGACTAAAATGTTTTCGGTGAAAATGATGCATTGTTATCCAAATAGTAAAAAAGAAAAATTAAATCTTACATATCAAAGAAAGTTTGAAGCCTAGCATCGAAGCTTTGATCTGAGATTTGTTCCCAAAACTCGCGTAACTCAGCTTTGTTCACTGAAGAAGATGTTATACCCCTCCGTCGAGCCAACGCATCGAACAACTCGTTTGCGAACTCATTCGACTCGTTCATACCTGTACAATTTTTTTTTTTAAAAAAATAATTATATATATTATCATCAACTTTCTTGCCCATTTTCTTACCACCCAAACACAGCAAAAGAGAGCAGAAAGTAAAAAGCAAAAGAATTAAATTAATAAACGTACCTATGCATTGGCCAAAGAGAGATTTGGAAAGTACACCATCGACGGCCAATTTATCAAAGCGCGTTTCGATCTGAGCCCAGCCTTCGTTCCCAACATTGTTCTTGGTCATGAATTTAAGCCCCTTGAGAGCGCGTGCGGCGCCGGACTTATTCCGATCGATCTTCTGCTGCTGCAACCTCTTAGAGGAAGTCATTCGCCTAAGCTCCTGCGACACTTGGCGGAACTTAAACGAAAGCTGAGACCCCAATGAAGAGGAGTTGGGCTTCTTCTCGAGCTGAGTCGCCAAGAAAGAAGTCTCAGAGTCACCTCCCCTGATGTTCTGGACCATGACCGAGTCATCTCGGACATCGAGCGTGATCTCCACGTACTCGTCTTGGTCCTTGAATCTAGTGCTCTTCTTGCTACTGTTCTTCCTCATCTTACTCCCTCCCCCGCCAACTAACTGACCACTCACACTCAGTGGACCGCTGTAGCCGACTCCAGCAGCACTCCCGCCGCTGGTGCTTCCAGTCTCCGAATACGAATCATTATGAGGACTTTGATTCTCTTGAATCTCCATCTTTAATTAATCTAACTATCTGGAACAAATAAACAATACTAATATATATTATAAATATATATTTATATAATTTATGAAAATTTAACTGCACTTAACCAAATTCATGTGCAAATAATATTTAATTTTAACTAAATCGGTAACTATCTCCATGCAAACCAGCTAATAAGTCCAAAAAAAACTACACTACAGCAAATAATATATTATATAGAAAAGAAAAAAAAAAAATATGATGGTGAATTACATATTATAACTGATTTTGAAAAAAGGGTTGAAAAATATACGATCGTGAATCGTGATGCTGAATTTTGACAAAGAAAAATAATTAGAGCTTGAATATGTTGATATATATCTTACCAGGCCGCAGATATATATGTATGATATACTTATTTTTTCTACTTAGGATGAGGAAAATAATATGTAGTGATTTGTTGTAGTGTTTTGGGATTATGTTCGATGAGAGAAAATTGGAGTAGTGGATTTATATAATAAGATGAAGATTTAAGATTTAAAGAATAATTAAGGTGGCTAAAAGAATAGCTAGTCTTAATAAAATGATTAAAATAGTGTTAGTGTTTAGAAAGAGAAAGTCAAAGGAAAGGAAACCCATGGGCGCATTTGGGATGAAAAGTTGGAGTTTTGTGAGTGGTTGAATTTTCGGGAGTTGTTGGAAGAAGGAAGCTTTACAACGCCAACCAACTAATTCATCGTAATCCAACCCCTTAATGACTGGATTAGACTGATTTTACTAGTTCAGGCCATACGAAAGACGGGATATGTAACGCTATTTTTTATTATTATTTTTGATTTTGTAAACATATTTTATATTTAAAATGAATTTAAATGGAAGAATAAAAATTTTATTTATAGATTTATCATCAAAATTTATTTATCAAAATTAGTAAAAATATATAATATTAAATTATCATACATAATCAATTAAAATTTATTCTTGAACTCAAAGCCTGAAATTAATAAATAAAAAATACTTTCATTCTAATAGATATAATATAGTATTAGTATTATTATATATATCATATTTCTTTAAAGTACTACTATTATATCAAAACTTGAATAAAGTAATATATGTATTCAATTAATAAAACATGATACATTAATTATTTATTGGGTTTTTTTCATAAATATACAGCAAAAATAACATAATTATAAAAAATATGTAAAAAATAATTATTTTGAAAACATGAAATTATAAATTTTAATTATTAAATAATATAAATCATTAATGATTAAACTAATTACCATAAATAAATTAATATAATTAATGTTTGTGTTATTTTGTAATATCTTATGGTTATTATATTAAAGTTTTAAAAATTATTAATAATAAAATATGTTTATTTAAACTCAAAATAAATAATTTTATAAAATTAATTAAATATATAATAAACAGTTTTATAAAAATAAACAGATTAAATATTTTTTTATTAAAAAATAAATATTTATTATCTATTTTAGTATGAATTATTATAACTTGAGAATTTTTTTTTTAATAAAATACAATATCAAAATTATAAATATTAATGCACATAAATTTAAAATGTGTGTTTATTTAATATTAAAAAACACAAAAGTAAATAAAACTCAAATGTATGTTTATTTATTATGTTATTATAATCAATATTTATAGTAATACTAGTCTTTTTTAAAAAAAAATATTATTTATAATATTATGTGTTTATAAAAAATAAAATAAACAATTTTATAAAATTGATCAAAAGTTACAATAAGTTTTTTCAAAATAAACATACTAAATATTTTGTTATTATGAAATGAATGTTTATTATCTATTTTAGTATGACTTATTATATATTAAACAAAATAATAAAATATAATAGTAAAAATTATAAACAGTAGTATGTATAAAATTCATATGTAACTTTATTAATTAATCTTTTAAATTTTTTTTTGATGAATCAGATCTTTCATTGCACAAACAAATATTTACAATCTAAAAGCACCTTACTCAAAGTCTTTGTATAGTCTATACAATTATGTGTATTATGACAAATAATTTTTAAAGATTGCTAAACCAAAGTCTATCTTTCTCAGCTACTTTCTTCGGCATTGCACTTGCAGTTCTATGTTTCAAGATCCATTTATCTGCTGCAGCAGATGACCTGTTGTGTGCATGTTTGAGTTCAAGATTTGATCATTTCTGTTTTGCCAAACGAAGTAGACCGAGGCTGCAAATGCAGCATAAAAAACATGCTTCCTAAACTTGGAGTATTTCCCCCTATCAACTCTTCGGACAATGGCCTGCAAACTGCTCGAAGTGACCCTCCAATCAAGCCATGTCTTCACCTGTTGCAGCACCTCTTATGAGAACCTGCAACCAAAAAATAGAAGATTTGTTGTCTCAGTAGTCGAGTTGCAGAAGGAACAATTTCCATCATCTATTATTCAAAATTTAGCAAGCCTATCTTTGGTTTTCAGTCGGTTTTGCATTATTAACCAGAGAATGAAACTGTGCTTGGGCACATTAAGTCTACTCCAGCTACCCTTGCACCAGAAATGGTGTTCAAATTCCCCTTGCAGCAGCTTATAACCTGCTGCTATTGAATACTGTTCTGAGGTGAAAGTGTTCATGTTCATCAGCTGCTCCACTTTATCTCTTGACTCAATTATTTTGCGCCAATACCAACTGCTATTCAAAGGAGTTTTATGCTCCCACCACTCCTCATTCTTGATGTAAACACTATGGACCCACTTTATCCAAAGATTATCTTTTTTATTAGCAATGGACCATACATGTTTGAAAAGGGCTGCCTCATTCCAATCTGAAGTGTTCATGAAGCATAAACCACCTGCAGCCTTAGGCTTACACAAACTCCTCCAAGCTACACTGCCCGACCCTTCACTTCTTCCTTGCCTCCACAAGAAGTTCCTGCACACACTTTCAATTTCTGAGATGATCTTCTTTGGCAAAATTAAGAGCTGACACTAGTAGGTGTGGACAATCAACAACACAGAGTTAATTAGCAGAACTCTCCCCGCAAAAGAGATGTTCCTCGAGCTCCAAACTTTAATTCTTGCAGTCATTTTCTGTACTAGACCTGTGCATTCAGCATCTGATATTCTCTTAGCACAAATGGGAATGCCAAGATATTTGAAGGGAACAGAATGTCTTGTGAAAACGGACATGTTGAGTACTCTTTGTATTTCTGTTTCTTGCATCCCGCTGCAATATATAGCAGTTTTTTGAACATTTGGATTCAGACCCGAGGATTGAGAGAATGTTTTCAAACCTTGTAGCATGTAGTATATACTCTTGTAATCACCATTACAGAAGAGTAATACATCATCCGCAAAGCTAAGGTGATTAAGCGTTAAATCTTTGCATCTGTCATGAAACTGAAACTCATTCTTCCCCCCAACCTTAGTCATAATTCGACTTAAGTACTCCATTCCTAGAACAAATAGCAACGGGGACATAGGATCACCCTGCCTAAGTCCTCTTTTAGCTTCAAAAAAGCTATGAAGAGAACCATTGAAGAGCAAAGAGAATCGAGGAGTGGAGACACAAGTCATAATAAGCTTAATGAATTTTGCTGGGAATTTAATAGATACTTGCATTTCCTCTAAAAATTCCAACTCCATAGTATCATACGACTTTTGAAGATCAAGCTTAATCATACAACTAGACTTGTTCATTTTCCTCCCATAATGCCTAATGAGGTCTTGACATATCATAATATTGTGAGCAATGTATCTTCCTTTAACAAATTCTCCTTGATTTTGAGAAACAATATCGGGGAGGATTTGTTTTAATCTAGCACAGATCATCTTAGTTTCTATTTTGTAAATAACATTACAACAAGCAATAGGGCGAAAATCACTCACAATATTGGGGCACTTCACTTTTGGGATGAGGGTTAGCCCAGTAGAGTTGATCTCCTTTAATAATGCACCAGTATGGAGAAAAGAAATAACTGCAGCGGTGATATCATCCTCAATCAAATCCCAATTGTCTTGGTAGAACAAACTTCCATAACCATCCGGACCAGGAGCTTTGATACTAGGGATGCTGAATGCTGCTGCTCTAACTTTGTCTCCTGTATACTCTTTCATCAGCAGTTGAATATGTTCTTCAGTAATCAATGATCCCTGCTGAACAACTCTTTTGTTCACAGGCTTTCGATTCTGCATTTTAGAGCCTAATAATTCTTGATACAATGATAAAAAAGCATTAATGACTTCAGCTTGTTTCTCTACTCTAATACCTTCTTTGTTGACAATAGAGTAGATACTGTTTTGATTTCTTCTCTGTTTAAGCGCCTGGTGGAAGATTGATGAATTTGAGTCTCCTTCTTTGATCCAAGTGATCTTAGTTTTTTGCTGCATGAAAGAGTAGTATGCTTGTTGAGTTTCAATAACCTTGTTTCAGGCTTTTAGTTCTTCTTCTTGGAGAGCTTCATTGAGTGGGTCCTTATGCAGATTATCCTGACAGATCTCCATGTGCTTCTTAGCCAGCAGATGAACATTTTGAATATCTATAAAATCCCTCTTTGTTGATACGCTTAAACACCTGTTTCAAGGACTTCATCTTCGACACAATCTGGTACATTTTGGTGCCAGTGATTGAGTGATTCCATTCTTCTTCGACCAGCTGCTTGTATTGTGGATGGCTTCTCTGTTGGAAATTATTTTACCAGGATCTTAGATCTACTCACAAGTATGTTGATTAACACCCTAAATATGAACTTCTAAAACGATTATGAAATAAACACATATAAAGTATGAGAAACCTTACATTGGGTGCAGTGGAATATTATGTCTCCTTCCGTTCAGATCTCTAACCCTTGTATCCTTTCTGTCGCAGAGTATTATCAAGATCTGAACCTGGATCTCTTTCTCTCCTTCTTTAGTGCTGAAACTCCTTCTTGTTGAATGTCTTTCTTCACGATCTTCCTCACTATGATTGAGGTATCACTTGCTGTGTATGGGCACTAATCTAACACTAAGTGGTTCGAAATTCAAGAGAGAAGAAGAGTGTATAGGTGGCGGCTAGGGTTTAGAAGAGAAGGCTAAGGTTTTTCTCTGAAGGAAAGTGTGAAAGTTAAGTGTGTTAATTTCCTGAAGCCTTCACTATCTATTTATAACATTCCACTAGGGTTGGGTATGAATTATTTGACATTAAAATAATGAAAATATCAGATGATAAACCCTATAAAAGTGGCCGGCCTAGGCAATGTAGATTTAGGCCTCACTTTTTGCAATTTTGCAGTTTTATCATTTCTGCAACTCATTTTCTAAAAAACGCCAATTTTCTAATTCAACCATTTAAATGCCAATTCTAACTATTTAATAACTATAAATAATTATTAAATAATATTGTCATTTATCATATTTATTAATTGAACCATACAAAGTATCATAATTAACATATTTGCCCCTAACAACTCTTTCTTTACAATTTCGCCCTTACTTAGTGAAAATTTCACAAAATAGACATAGTCTAATTTGAGAATTACAATTGATCAATCAAAACCAATTACATGAGTCTTACAAACAATATTATCTCAACTAGTGCGGGACCATGGGTCTATATAACCGAGCTTCCAATAAGTAGATCAAGAATTTAGCACTAAAATTCACTAACTTATTAATTCTTCGTTGAATCCACGCATAGAACTTAGAATTGCACTCTCAGTATATAGAATGCTCTATATGTTCCACCATATAGAAACATCATTAGTTATCCATTGTTATAATCCTAATTTGATCAATGATCCTCTATATGAATGATCTACACTATAAAGGGATTAGATTACCGTAACACCCTACTATGTATTTTATCCTTAAAACACTTGACCCCGTATAAATGATATTTCAGCTTATGTGAAATGAGTACTCCACCATTTATGTTCGTTTGGTCAAGCTCGAAGGAGATCATCCTTTGCTTACTATTCGCCAGATAGAAGCTATAGATTCCATGTTTATGTTAGCGCTCCCACTCAATTGCACTACCGTTTTCCCAAAATGTACGTATCACCCTGACCTAAAAGTAAGCTTAACTAACAAATCAAAGAACACGAATAGCCTTTCAAGATTGAGCCTAATCATAACAGGATTAAGAACATTTGATCTAGGATCAACTTGGCGATATTGACTTGAATAGATTTTACGGTAAGTTTAATTAAATCTAAGTCAAAGTTCAATATCGGTCCCTTCCGATGCATACTCCATGCATCCAACCTGAGCTTTACTTTAACCAATGTTCTGGAAAGAACATAGCATTTCTCCAAATGCAAGTAAACTCTTGTTGTAGATTATCATATCAGCAAAACCCTGTGTCTGATAAATCTAGGAAACTTTATTCACATAGTCATGTTTACTTTCCAATGTGATGACAACACAATAAACAAGAACAAGTATGTGAAAAGGGTTTCAGAAGAATTTATAAATCAAATAGACAAGCAATAGATAAAGTGAACTAAAACGTACACAAACGAATGAAAAATACTTCTGTTTCTTTATTGATGTTGAATAAAATAGATTACATTGAAATGGAGTTTTATTTCGGGCATAAAACCCAACAAACTCCCACTTGCACTAATATAAAACTAATTGAAAAACCGTGTTTTTGCAAATGTCAGTTGTATATAAGAAAATATAAAAACTGGAAGCGTTTGCAGAAGCAGAAAGTAATTCTGCTACAGCAAAACGGAACAGGCAGAATATAAAATATTTGTAGAAAAATAAATAACTTGACACAAGAGATTTATACGTGGTATCAGTGTTCTCACGAACACTCCTAGTCCACGGGGCCACGCCCAGAGAATGAAATCAATTAATAAAGTATAAAAACTACAAAGACAATTGACTTAAACAAGTTTAGACTCCCTCTAAAGTATTGCCGCAATCCTTTGTAATCCACTTTATGAATCTGACTTCTTGAAACACCTTAAAGCCCGAACTCCCTTCGTCTTTGAAGTGTGAGTGCTTACTTCCTCCCGAAGTAAGGCTTCAACAAGTCTTCTCCTGAAGACCAAGTGCTTACTTCCTCCCGAAGTAAGGCTTTATCAAGTCTTCTCCCGAAGACCAATCTCTTGTTCAGTCAAGTAGTTCTTCACAACCTCTAGGATAGAGTAAGAACAGAAATAGAACAACTAGAACCTAGATGAACAACTAGGCTCTCACAAAACAAAGATAACCACTCTTCTCTCAAAAAGTTAAGTGCAAAAAATGATTAATGGAAGAGCTAATTTGAATGGTTGCTCTCTAGGCTCTATTTATAGAACATAGAAACCAAAGAGGCAACCACAAGTTCGAATCTACAGCTGTACAAGAACTTTCCTAAAGAAACACAATCTGCTACATCAGATTCGGTTATTGACGCAACAGATCTGACCAGAAACGGGAAACTTGCTAAAATCGGTTCCGATCTTCTATCAATGCTTGATTCCTGCCAAAAACAGATTAGATATTCTGATTGTATCAAGATACAATCGAAATCAATAAGGAAAAGTCAATAATCAAAGTTTCCCTAAAAAAGACAACTTTCCAAAAGAGAATTCCTTCTCTTTTGAGAAGTTTTTCAACAAAGGAAAGTTCAGCTGAAAGTGCAACTTTCCCAACAAGGAAAAGGGCAACTACAATCCGAATTTATAAGGCAAGAAATCGAATATGAATGCTCAACAATCTTACCATAAATGAAAAAATTATTTTGTCAACTAACTTGCCAAAAAAGGACTTTACACTAATCAGTACATATCAATTAATCCTAAGTTCTGACGGTGCTTTTCAAATGCTGTCACAGCCAAGACTTTGGTAAATGGATCAGCTAGGTTGTCCTCTGTGTCAACTTTCTCAACTAGTACATCCCCTCTTGCCACGTATTCTCTGATAATGTGATACTTCCTTTCAATGTGTTTGCTTCTCTTGTGGCTTCAAGGTTCTTTACTGTTTGCTATTACTCCATTGTTATCACAAAGTAAGACCAGAGGCTTTTCCATTCCAGGAACGACACCTATACTGGTGAAGAACTTTCTTAGCCAGACAAGTTCTTTAGCAGCTTCGGCTGCAGCTATGTATTCAGCTTCCATAGTCGAGTCTGATATCGCGGTTTCTTTTGCACTTCTCCAAACCACTGCTCCACCCCCAAGAGTAAACACCATCCCAGGTGTAGATTTCCTCTCTTCAAGACTTGCCTAGAAATCTGAATCAGTGTAGCCTATAGGATCTAAAGCACCACCCTTGTAGACTAACACAAGATTCCTTGTACTCTTTAAGTGTTTCAGAATATACTTAACTGCATTCCAATGTTCATGTCCTGGATTAGACTGATACTTGCTCACGATTCCAACTGCATAGCAAATGTCAGGTCTAGTGCATAGCATTGCATACATTAGACTTCCAACTGCAGAAGCATAGGGAATTTTCGCCATGTCCTCTATCTCTTGAGGATCAGTCGGAGACTGTTCCTTAGATAGACGAATACCATATCTAGAAGGCATGTTTGCCCCATTGGTGTTGTTCATGGAGAATCTCTCTAAGACTTTGTCTATGTAGGTTGTTTGAGAGAGAGCAAGAGATCTGTTCTTCCAGTTTCTGACAATCTGAATACCAAGAACATAGGCTGCTTCACCCAAATCTTTCATATCGAATTGAGTGTTAAGCCATTCCTTGATGTGATTCATTTTCTTGACATTGTTTCCAATGATCAAAATGTCATCAACATAAAGGACCAAGAATACTACTACTTGGTCTTCCTTGAGTTGGTAAACACAAGGTTCATCTTCATTCTGAAGAAAGTCGTAGGTCTTGATGATTTCATCAAACCTTTTGTTCCATGAGCGAGAAGCTTGCTTAAGTCCATAGATAGACCTGTTTAATTTGCAAACCTTCTTTTCCTGCCCAGGAAGAACATAACCTTCTGGTTGCTCCATATAGATGGTTTCTTCAAGTACCCCATTAAGGAAGGCAGTCTTGACATCCATTTGCCAGATTTCATAATCGAAAGCAGCAGTTATGGAGAGAAGAATTCAGATGGATTTGAGCATGGCAACAGGACTAAAAGTTTCCTCATAGTCCACGCCTTCTCTTTGGGTATAACCCTTGGCTACAAGTCTAGCTTTAAAAGTTTCGACTTTGCCTCCAGCTCCTCTTTTCTTCTTGTAAACCCACAGGCATCCTATCGGATGATAGTCGTCAGGTGCGTCTACATATTCCCAGACTTTGTTCTTTTTCATGGAATCCATTTCTGAATCCATGCCGGCTGACCATCGTTTCCGTTGCGGACTAGCCATTGCCTGTTTATAGGTTAATGGATCGTCATCAATACCGTCACCTACGACCATATTGATTTCACCATCCAAGCCATAACGAGCTGGTTTTGTTGAAACCCTCCCACTACGACGAGGTGCGGTGATCTTTTGAACAGAAACTTTAGTAGTAGATTTCTCAGTTTGTTCAACTGAGGGAGTGGGATTGTCTTCTTCACGAGTGGAAGAGGACGGAACATTGGAAGGACTTATATCTGAAAGCAATTCCTCTAAAACAACTTTACTTTTCGGTTTGTTGTCTTTAATATAGTTCTCTTCAAGAAAAGTAGCATTTCTTGAGACAAACACTTTATTATCCTTGTGACTATAAAATAATCCACCCCTAGTCTCTTTAGAATTTCCGACAAACATGCATACTTCGGTACGTGATTCAAGTTTGCCTCCTTTCTTTCTTAAGACATGAGCAGGGCACCCCCAAATTCTGTAGTGGCGTAAACTAGGTGTACGACCATTCCAAAGTTCGACGGGTGTCTTAGGGACTGCTTTAGATGGAACAACATTTAAAATGCCATTTGCCATCTGTATAGGATATCCCCAGAAGGACGTAGACAGAATTGAATAACTCAGCATAGACCTAACCATTTCCAAAAGAGTGCGATTTCTTCTTTCTGCAACTCCATTTTGTTGTGGAGTGCTTGGGGCAGTGTATTGGGACTCAATTCCAAGTTCAATTAAATGATCTTTGAACTGCATATCCATACATTCTCCACCCCTATCAGTTCGCAAGATCTTTAATGATTTACCTAATTGGTTTTGGGTCAAATCATGAAACTCCTGAAACTTTTCAAACGTTTCAGATTTCTTTTGCATTAGGTAAAGAAAACTATATCTAGAGAAATTGTTAATGAAAGTGACAAAATACTCATAACCACCTCAGGCTTTGACATTCAAAGGTCCGCAGACATCGGAATGCACTAACCCTAGAGGGATTTTGGCACGCTCTCCTTTTGCAGAGAAAGAACGTTTAGTCATTTTTCCTTCTAGGCAGGACTTGCATACTGGCAGTTCACCTAAGACGACATTTTTCAATGGACCGCCTTTGGTTAGCCTATTGAGTCTATCAAAGCCTATATGACCTAAACGTAAATGCCATAGATATGTCTGATTATCATTATCAATCTCTTTTCTTTTGAGGTTTCTAGGTTTAGCTACATTGAAAAGTTCATTATTAAGTGAGATTTGTGTATTCGGTCTTAAAACATAAAGCCCTTGTTCCATTGTAGCAACACATATTTGAAATCCATTACGAGAAATTGAACAATTTGTACTCGAAAAATTCAATATATAAGATTGTGTTTGCAAACATGAGACACTAATCAAGTTTCTACTAAAGTTTGGAATAAATAAAACATTTTCTAAAATTAAAAATCTTTATCGAAACTTGATGCGGGCTTTTCCTCGAGCTTTGACCGATACTAATTCGCCATTGCCAACTTTAAGCTTTAACACTCCTGGAAGCAGATTTTCCCAAGTTTCAAGCAACTACAGTGAAGAACATACATGGTTAGTAGACCCAGAATCAACAATCCAGACAGATTTGTCGTTCTCTAAAACACATGATTCAAAGACAAAAGCATTACCTTCGTTTGAATTGTTTAGAAGTCTGGGACATCGTTCTTCATGATGTCCCTTTTCATTAGAATTCGAACATAGAAGATTATGTCTGATAATTGTACTTGAAGAAGCAGCTTTGCTAGATCCTTCATACCTTGTGACAGTCAGTAGTCCCGTGATCCGTAAGGGGAAACACCGGGTAAGCTGTGCAATCCCACACCGCCTGGGGAAGGTCAAGTGGGATGATTCTGAGACTGTGTAGGTATGGGACTACACAGTTGAAGAGGGCTTAAATGGATTGATTGGTACTACCTATATCAACAAGGTGCATCTTGTTTTTCGGTAGCCCATCTCGAAAGAACTCCACAGTTAAGCGTGCTTGACTTGGAGTAATTTAAGGATCGGTGACCTCCTGTGAAGTTTTCCCAGGAAGCGTGCAAGTGAGGACAAAGCACGCTGGAAACACTCGTGTTGGTCTGTAGGGCCAGTCATCAATCCAGGAAGCAGCCAGAGTGGCGTACTCGTGTATAAGAGTCATTTATTCAGTGGGTGTAAGGACTCAATGGAGGCTTGAAGCGGGGACGTTACAAATGGTATCAGAGCCTTGACCCAGCCGGAAGTGTGGTCGACGAGGACGTCGGACCCCGTAAGGGGGGGTGATTGTGACAGTCAGTAGTCCCGTGATCCGTAAGGGGAAACACCGGGTAAGCTGTGCAATCCCACACCGCCTGGGGAAGGTCAAGTGGGATGATTCTGAGACTGTGTAGGTATGGGACTACACAGTTGAAGAGGGCTTAAATGGATTGATTGGTACTACCTATATCAACAAGGTGCATCTTGTTTTTCGGTAGCCCATCTCGAAAGAACTCCACAGTTAAGCGTGCTTGACTTGGAGTAATTTAAGGATCGGTGACCTCCTGTGAAGTTTTCCCAGGAAGCGTGCAAGTGAGGACAAAGCACGCTGGAAACACTCGTGTTGGTCTGTAGGGCCAGTCATCAATCCAGGAAGCAGCCAGAGTGGCGTACTCGTGTATAAGAGTCATTTATTCCGTGGGTGTAAGGACTCAATGGAGGCTTGAAGCGGGGACGTTACAAATGGTATCAGAGCCTTGACCCAGCCGGAAGTGTGGTCGACGAGGATGTCGGACCCCGTAAGGGGGGGTGATTGTGACAGTCAGTAGTCCCGTGATCCGTAAGGGGAAACACCGGGTAAGCTGTGCAATCCCACACCGCCTGGGGAAGGTTAAGTGGGATGATTCTGAGACTGTGTAGATCTGGGACTACACAGTTGAAAAGGGCTTAAATGGATTGATTGGTACTACCTATATCAACAAGGTGCATCTTGTTTTTCGGTAGCCCATCACGAAAGAACTCCACAGTTAAGCGTGCTTGACCTGGAGTAATTTTAGGATGGGTGACCTCCTGGGAAGTTTTCCCAGGATGCGTGTGAGTGAGGACAAAGCACGTTGAAAACTCGTGTTGGTCTGTAGGGTCAGTCATCAATCCAGGAAGCAGCCAGAGTGACGTACTCGTGTATAAGAGCCATTCATTCCGTGGGTGTAAGGGCCCAATGGAGGCTTGAAGTGGGGACGTTACATACCTAGTCCTTTTCCTCTGGTTATGAATTGCAAACCCAGGGGGACCTATTGCAATCAAATTCCGTTCATGGGCTCGTAATTCTGCTTCGAGCTTGTCCATGTCGGAGGAGTTAGAATTGTTGATCATGTAAGAGATAAAAAATTCATTATACTCCGGAGGAAGACTATTAAGGATGAGTTGGACCCATTGTTCTCTTGATAAATCAATTCCTAGTAGATTTTCCTTTTGGAACTTCAGATTCATCATCAACAGGTGCGAATTTATGCAACTACCAGGATGCATTTTCACATTATAGAGTTCTTTTGCTAAGATATTAACTAGGAGAGGATCGGGGTGAGGGTTATTCATAATGACACTAGAACACATCAATAAAACAGAAGTAAGGTTTTGGTTCATAAATTCATACACAATTAAGAAAATAACAAATAATCACATATGTTATAGAAATACTAAATCTAACATAGTTTATTTTCCAAGTTTTTTCAACAAACTGATACAGTGTCCCGTTTAGGCGAGAGTCAAAGCATCATTCATTGAATAAAGTTGTCAGCTTGTAATGACCGCTTTAGTAATTTGGATTAGTAAAGGCAATTAGCACTAATTTTTATTATTTTATTATTATTTGTGAATTTATTTAATTGTGGACCCCAATATTTAGAAATAAATATTAGAGTTATAATTTCTCAATTCCGGAGATTTTATTAAACTCTAGGGGTATTATTTAGCTTATATGTGAAATATGTTATTTTTGTAATTTTTGTTCGGCGACAACGGAAAATGCGATGGATGGCTAGTTTGATTACATGAGTAAGTTTAGAACCTTATTTCTTAGTGGCAAATATTTTAGAGAAAATAAATTATCAGGTTTGAGCAGGGTTATGGAATTTGACCATTTTACCCCTAGCTTTTAAAAACACCTAAGTTGTTAACCTAAAGGGCAAATTGGTAATTTGTTTGGGGTTGGGTGGCTGCCTAGGGGTGTGGCACGTGGCCACTTGTTTTCAGCCAAGGGAAAATGATTTTTCCCAATTTGAATTATCCTATTTAGTTAATTGAAAGAGAAAATTCAAAGAAAAGTCAAAAATAGAACTCCTTCTCTCTTTCTTCTCTTTCGGCTGGGGCTAGAACCAGGGGGAAACTCATCCTCAAGCTGGAATTTGCTGAATTTTAAGCAAGGTTGTTGGGAACTTTAAGCAAGGTAAACCCTAGACACTCTCTAAGTTATGTGTTTCTCTAGTTTTAATTGGTTTGATTATGTAATTTTGAAAGATAGGGGCTGTTAGGGTTTAAAGTTTGTGTAATCTCATTTCTAGGTTGACTTTAAGTTGATTCTAAGTACTGGATATTGGTTTTGTTGAGTTGTGATGGAATTGCATAAGTTTGTGCTTTGAAACTTAAGCTTTGATCTTTAATGGCATGTTTGGATTCAATGAGTTTTTCTGGGATTTTCTTGTTGGAATATATTGTGTATACCCTATTTAGGTGTTCTGGAAGGTATGGTGGAAATTGGGGTCAAATTGGTGAAGTTTCGAAGTTTGGGGTTTTTCTGCAGGGAAAACCGGTTTACCGGTTCTGCAGAACCGGTTAACCGATTTTCTGGGCAGGCCAGGAAACCGGTTTACCGGTTTTGGGATTTCGGTCTGCCGGTTTTTTGCAGGGTTCCCGAAAAACCAGTTTTTTCAACTCCCGTCCATTTCAGTGCCATAGTTGGGTGTTTCTCTATTTCCTAAGTCAATGTAATCCCTAGTGAGTATAGCAGAGCCTTAAGTTGTGGACTCGGGTTTCCCGATTTAGGGTTTTGAACGTGTGATTTACCCGGTTTCAATATGTGATTAGGGCATCCATTCAGCACGGGACTTTTCGTTCAGGTCGACCAACTCATTTGAATCTGGAAAACAGGTAAGAACTGTGTATAATGTGTGATATGATTATCTGGGTGTATGTATATGTATGATATATATGCATGCTGTTTGTATCTTTGTATATGTTCGGGTGATATCATAGCGACACAACCATTGTGTCGGTTCAGCAGTACAGGCATCGTACTGGTTAAGAGTGATATTCACCCCCGAAAGTATGAATTGGTACTATCATAGCGACACAACCATTGTGTCGGTTCAGCAGTACAGGCATCGTACTGGTTAAGAGTGATATCATGGCCAATTATACTTTTGGGTGTTATTGATGCTATCATAGCGGCACGAACATAGCGCCGGTCCTACAGCACGATTATAAAGCTGGTAGGAGTGATATCACGGTCAATAGCACAAGCAGTTAGAACGTTCTTACTCATCTGTTAAGCTCTGTAAATAGGTGTATGGGCGCCTATTTACAGGTCAAAAATTATATGATATGTTATATGCATTTCTTACTGAGTCTGTCGACTCACAATTCTGCTTCCATGTGTAGGTAAAGGAAAGGCGAAGGCTGAACAGGAGTGAATCTTAGCTCGGATGGGATTGTACATGTCAAAGCAGCGCGACCTGGAGTGTTCGGTCTCGGGACATCTTTGAATTGTATTTTGATAGTCGTTGTGCGACCTGTAATAGATGTATATTTTGAAATGTTAATTTTTAAAAGTTTTGAAATGGGATCCCGGCATTTGTAAATATTTTATTATATTACAAAGTTTAATATTTACTACAAAAGTTTTAATTTGACACGTTTTTTAAGAAAATTCTTTGATTAGCAAAGATTGCACATTGATCGAAAAAGCACTGTAGCGTGCCTTAGCAATAGGGCGTTACACAGCTCATCTAAAATGATAACCATTCTAGCAACCTTTTATTCGATCAAGATTGGAATTCAGCGTTGTCCCGTTTAGGCGAGAGTCAAGGCAATTCTATCTTATGAGCTTCCACCATTGTTTCATAATTTACAAGTCAAGTATGATCGCCACCATTAGGGTGATCTATACCATACAAAACACTTACAAACTACTTATCTTTCGAGATTAAACGGTGCGAAATTGCTAATGAACGTTCCTCCATTAGGGAGGATTACTCACTAAAACAAACGCGATGTAAAACCAACAATGGAGATGGAATGTCTCTTGATTAAAAGCTCATTATTTAAAAATAAATATGTATTTTGTATAATCATTTTATTCGATATTATAATAATGAAAAATTACAAATTAAAGTTGGTTTAAATAAAAAAAAAATCAACTTAAATTAATTTCAATTATTATTTAATTCGAAAATAAATTCGAATAAATATCGAACAAGTTCCATATTATAATAATGAAAAATTACAAATCAAAGTTGGTTTAAATAAAAAATCAACTTTAATTAAATTTCAATTATTATTTAAATTCGAAAAAAAAAATTCGAATTAAAATGGAACAAATTTGATAATATCTTGTTTAAGTTGTTTTAGAATAATCTAAAAAATCAACTTAAATATCTTTCAAATCAGATTTAATTAAATTAAAATTAAGTTGTAACCACTTAATTTGAAGATATTCCATTTTAAGTTAATATTCGAAAAGATATTAACTCAAAAAATATCTAAAATATTCCATTTTAAGTTAATATTCGAAAAGATATTAACTTAAAAAAATATCTAAAGAGTCTTAATAACCAATGCCTAAAATTCCTCAACTTAATTTTGAAATTTTAAATCCAAAAGATATTCAGATTTAAGTTGGTTAGTTGTAGATAACTAAATATCATCTTAAATAGGAATATTTAATGAAAAATTTAAATTAAGCTTCAGAAAGAATCTAGATGGTTATAATTCTATATTTAATTAAATACAAGAAAATACATATAGTTTAGCTTAGAATATAAAATTCTTTAAACTATGGTTTTCTTAAATTAATTTCAAAATAAATGAAATTAATTATGTTCCTAATCAATTTTATTAGGTTAAACTAGTGTAATTAACCTAGTACAGTTATTCAAATCAGGCAAATGGGCCTTCACAATTGGAGTGGTTCATGTGAGGGGGTGCAAGGTTCAGTATGTCGTACCCACTACTATGGCTCCCAACTCTCACACAAGGCCCAAAAGAGAGGAATTTAACCTTAAAATGAACAACTGTTATTAATTGAATAGGCCCAAAAACTAAATGGGCCTAAATAAAATCTATCAAGACCTATGACATTTTATTTAGCAACAACAACCTATATGCATCTATAATGAAATTAAACACATAGGCTCACACAGGCACACTTTGGATGGGTCCTATCATGTTGCTAGGTCATACACAGATGAAAGAAGATTGTAAATATACCTGTTACAAATTATTAACTTGACCAAGGGAGCCATGAGTTAAAATCAGATCATTGGATCTGTCAACAAGTTAACCATGACTATTTGCAATCAAGCAATAATAGGTTTTAAAAACTTACACACAAGCTAAAACGCATACTCCTGCAACAAGGATAGTTGGATAGTTGGATGTAGGATTTATTTAATTTTAAATTAAATAATTTCGAAAAAATAAATTAATTAAATAAAAAGTATTTTCGAAAATTTTAAAAAAAAAAATTGAAAATTTGAAATTAAATTAAAAAATTTAAATTTAAAATTAAACCT
The DNA here is from genome assembly GCF_029168945.1 of Cannabis sativa. Classification (NCBI taxonomy): domain Eukaryota; kingdom Viridiplantae; phylum Streptophyta; class Magnoliopsida; order Rosales; family Cannabaceae; genus Cannabis; species Cannabis sativa. The sequence continues at coordinate 68,962,547 of NC_083602.1, forward strand.
ACAATTTTGAAAAATTAAGTTTCAACCAACCTAAATATCATTTCAAAATTTGCTAACTACTTTCAAAAATTAAATGTTATTTTATAAATAAAAATTAAAAAAGATAAATGAATATCTTTTTTAGATTTTAAATGTAATTTAAATAAATAAAATAACAAAATTAAAAAGTTAGCAAAATATCTTACATCTATTTAAAATTACATGATTATAGTTATCTTATTTTAAATTTAAATAAGGTCAAATTATTTAAAAAAAAAAATTAAAATCTGACCTTAAATTTAAAAATAAGATAAAATATAATCAAATTTAAAAATAAGATAGATAATTAAGCAAAAAAGATAGATATTGACTATTTCAAATTCAAATTACACTAATATCATGAATTAAATTTAAAAAATATTAAATTAATTCATTATGATAATTAGAGTTGAATTAGGAATAGTAAATATATAAATACAGAACTACACAAAAAATCAGAAGTTAATTCCATGAAAAAGCATGAAAAAACGAAGAAAAACGAAAAAATTGCAAGCTGTACGGACGGGATGCAGTGCATACCCGTCCGCGCGCGCGTGCTGGGTGCTGGGCTGAGTTTTCTCGGCGGATGCGTGTCACGCATGATTTTCGCGCGCGCAGGGGGAAATCCAGCAACCATGTCTTTTTATCGAATCTTCAAAAAATCATAACTAATTCAAATTAAATCAAAATTGAGTTCTGTAAAAAAGTAACTTGCTAAATTTTTTCCATACTATCCAATAAAAATAATTCCAGAAACAGATATTCAATTATTTTTCACGAAAATTCACAAACATTAATCAATCATCAAATAACACTCAATACAACATGATACCATCCAAAAAACATACAAACAATCGTTTTAAAGTCCAAATTTCTTGCAAGCAAATCAATTACCATGGCTCTGAGGCCAGTTGTTGGAAATTATTTTACCAGGATCTTAGATCTACTCACAAGTATGTTGATTAACACCCTAAATATAAACTTTCTAAAACGATGAAATAAACACATATATGTTAGGTTTTATGCCCTAAATAAAACTCCATTTCAATGTAATCTATTTTATTCAACATCAATAAAGAAACAGAAGTATTTTTCATTCATTTGTGTATGTTTTGGTTCACTTTATCAATAGCTTGTCTATTTGATTTATAAATTCATCTTAAACCCTTTTCACATACTTGATCATGTTTATTGTGCTGTCATCACATTGGAAAGTAGACATGACTATGTGAATAAAGTTTCCTAGATTTATCAGACACGGGGTTTTACTGATATGATAATCTACAACAAGAGTTTACTTGTATTTGGAGAAATACTATGTTCTTTCCAGAACATTGGTTAAAGTAAAGCTCAGGTTGGATGCATGGAGTATGCATCGGAAGGGACCGATATTGAACTTTGACTTAGATTTAATTAAACTTACCGTAAAATCTATTCAAGTCAATGTCGCCAAGTTGATCCTAGATCAAATGATCTTAATCCTGTTATGATTAGGCTCAATCTTGAAAGGCTATCCGTGTTCCTTTGAATTATTAGTTAAGCCTACTTTTAGGTCAGAGTGATACATACTTTTTGGGAACACGGTAGTGCAATTGAGTGGGAGCGCTAGCATAAACATGGAATCTATAGCTTCTATTTGGCAAATAGTAAGCAAAGGATGATTTCCTTCGAGCTTTACCAAACGAAAATAAATGGTGGAGATCTCATTTCACATAAGCTGAAATATCTTTTATACGGGGTCAAGTGTTTTAAGGATAAAATACATAGTAGGGTGTTACGGTAATTTAATCCCTTTACTGTGTAGATCATTCATATAGAGGATCATTGATCACTTTAGGATTATAACAATGGATAACTAATGATGTGTCTATATGGTGGAACATATAGAGCATTCTATATACTGAGAGTGCAATTCTAAGTTCTATGCGTGGATTCAACGAAGAATTAATAAGTTAGTGAATTTTAGTGCTAAATTCTTGATCTACTTATTGGAAGCTCAGTTATATAGACCCATGGTCCCCCCACTAGTTGAGATAATATTGCTTGTAAGACTCATGTAATTGGTTTTGATTAATCAATTATAATTCACGAATTAAACTATGTCTATTTGTGAAATTTTCACTAAGTAAGGGCGAAATTGTAAAGAACGAGTTAATAGGGGCATATTTGTTAATTATGATATTTTGTATGGTTCAATTAATAAATATGATAAATGACAATATTATTTAATAATTATTTATAGTTATTAAATAGTTGGAATTGGCATTTAAATGATTGAATTAGGAAATTGGCATTTTTGAGAAAATCAGATAAAAAAGGTGTTAAAATTGCAAAATTGCAAAAATCAAGGCCCAGTCCACCTAGCCAGGGCCGGCCACCTATTTTATCTTTTTTAATTGATTTTTTCATTATTTTAATACCATATAATTCAAATCTAACCCTAGTGGAATGCTATAAATAGATAGTGAAGGCTTCAGGAAAATTACACTTTCTGAATCAGAAAAACCTGAGCCTCCACTCTCTTCTCTAGTCGCCACTCTCTCTCTCTATTCTTCCTCTATATTTCGAACCTCTCTTAGGGATTAGAGTAGTGCCCACACACATCAAGCAATACCTCAATCATAGTGAGGAAGATCGTGAAGAAAGATCATCAGCAAAGGAGATTCAGCATCAAGGATTCAGAGAAGAAGATCCAGGTTCAGATCTTGATAATACTCTGCTACAGAAAGGAATCAAGGGTTAGAGATCTGAACGGAAGGAGTCATTTAATTCCGCTGCACCCAATGTAAGGTTTCTTAAACTTTATATGTGTTTAATTTATCGTTTTAGAAAGTTCATATTTAGGATGTTAATAAACATACTTGTGAGTAGATCTAAGATCCTGGTAAAATAATTTCCAACAACTGGCCTCAGAGCCATGGTAATTGATTTACTTACATGAAATTTGGACTTTAAAACGATTGTTTGTATGTTTTTTGGATGGTATCATGTTGTATTGAGTGTTATTTGATGAATGATTGATGTTTGTGAAATTTTCGTAACAAATAATTGTGATTTCGTTTCTGGAATTATTTTTATTGGATAGTATGGAAAAAATTAAGCAAGTTAGCCTTTTACAGAACTCAATTTGGATTTTATTTGAATTAGTTATGATTTTTTTGAAGATTTGACAAAATCGGGACTGTGCTGATATTTTTCTGCGATCGCAGAACAGTCCGTACAGTTTCGAATTTTTTCCTTTTTCTTCAATTTTTCATACTTTTTCATGGAATTAACTTCCAATTTTTTGTATGGTTTTGTATATATACTATTACTATTCCTAATTCAATTCTAATTATCATTTTGAATTAATTTAATTTTTTTTAAATTAATTCAAGATATTAGTGTAATTTGAATTTGAATAGAATTAGTATTTATCTTTTTGCTTAAAAATCTATCTTATTTTTAAATTTGATTATATTTTTTTTTAAATTTAAGGTCAGATTTTTTAGATATTTATAATATCTTTTAAGATATTTATAGTATCTTTTTAAGATATTTTAAGAAATATCTCTTAAGATATTTATAAAATCTTTTAAGATATTTTAAAATATCTTATCTTTTAAGATATTTAAAAATATCTTATCTTTTAAGATTTTTTTTAAATCTTTTTAGATATTTTGACCTTATTTAAATTTAAAATAAGATATTTATAATCATGTAATTTTAAATAGATATAAGATAAAAGTAGGTTTAATTTTAATTTTTTTTTATTTTTCGAAATTTAAATTATTTTTCGAATATTAAAATATTTTTTTTTATTTTTTTATTCGAAATTATTTATTTAAAATTAAATAAATCCTACTTCCAACTATCCAAATTTAACCCCGTCATATGAGTATGTGTTTTAACTTATGTGTAAGTTTTCAAAACCTATTATTACTTGATTGCAAATAGCCATGGTTACCTTTTGCCAGATCTAATGATCTGATGGCTCCCTTGGTCAAGATAATAATTTGTAACAGGTATAATTTACAATCTTCTTTTATCTGTGTATGACCTAGCAACATGATAGGACCCATCCAAAGTGTGCCTATGTGAGCCTATGTGTTTAATTTTATTATAGATGCATGTAGGTTAATGTTGCTAAAATAAATTATCATAGTTCTTGATAGGATTTATTTAGGCCCATTTAGATTTTGGGCCTATTCAATTAATAACAGTTGTTCTTATTAAGGTTAAATTCCTCTCTTTTGGGCCTTGTGTGAGAGTTGGGAGCCATAGAAGTGGGTACGACATACTGAACCCAGCACCCCCTCACACAAACTACCCCAATTGTGAAGGCCCATTTGCCTGATTTGAATGACTGTACTAGGTTAATTAAACTAGTTTAACCTAATTAAAATTGAATTAGCAACATAATTAATTTCATTTATTTTGAAATTAATTTAGAAAATCATAGTTTAAAGAATTTTATATTCTAAGCTAAACTATATGTATTTTCTTGTATTTAATTAAATATAAAATTATAACCATCTAGATTCTTTCTGGAACTTAATTTAAATTTTTCATTAAATATTCCTATTTAAGTTGATATTTAGTTATCTACAACTAACCAACTTAAATCTGAATATCTTTTTGAATTCAAAATTTTAAAATTAAGTTGAGGAATTTTAGGCATTGGTTATTAAGATTCTTTAGATATTTTTTAAGTTGATATTTTTTCAAATATTAACTTAAAATGGAATATTTTGGATATTTTTAGGTTAATATCTTTTTGAATATTAACTTAAAATATCTACAAAATTAAGTGGTTACAACTTAATTTTGAATTTAATTAAATCTGATTTGAAAGATATTTAAGTTGATTTTTTAGATTCTTCTAAAACAACTTAAACAAGATATTTTCAAATTTGTTCCATTTAAATATTCGAATTTATTTTTCGAATTTAATTAATAATTGAAAATTAATTAAAGTTGATTTTTTAATTAAACCAACTTTGATTTGTAATTTTTCATTATTATATTATGGAACTTGTTCGATATTTATTTGAATTTAATAATAGTTGAAAATTAATTGAAGTTGATTTTTTATTTAAACCAACTTTAATTTGTAATTTTTCATTATTATAATATCAAATATTATGATTATACAAAATACATATATATATTTTTTAAATAATGAGCTTTTAATCAAAAGATATTCGATCTCCATTGTTGGTCTTACAATAGTTAAACTTATTCAATATAACCTCGAGACGCTAGACTTCGTCCCCCTATGGATGGTTATTCGTTGAACACTTTTAACACCGTAAGATTTCATTTGATAAGTGTTTTGTGAGTTTTCGTCTCTATTTAGACTCTCCCCTACGGTGACTACTTAGAGATAAACTCATAGAACATGAAACAATGGTGGAAGCTCATAAAATGAGAATAACCTTGACTCTCGCCTACCGGGACAACGTTGGATTCTCATTTTGATCGAATAAAAGGTTGCTAAAATGTTTAATTTTAGATGAGCTGACAACTCTATTCAACTAATGTTATCTTTGACTCTCGCCTACCGGGACACTGTTTTTCATTATGTTGGAAACCTTGGAAAATAAACTATGTTAGATTTAGTATTTCTATAACATATATCATGACTGTTATTTTCTGAACTTGTGTATGAATTTTGAACCAAAACCTTACTTCTGTTTTATTGATGTGTTGTAGTGTCTATAATCCCTTCTCATTCCACTCCTAGTTAATATCTTAGCAATTGAACTTGAAGTTATAAACTCCTTGTCAGAGTAATACTTCACATATGCTCATGATGGACTTTAAATTCCGTAAAAGCAAGTAAGCTGGGAATTGTTCACTCTGAAGAGCAAATAGTTCATAACTCCATAAATCCTACTACTTCAAGCTTAGTTGAGAAGATAAGAGAAAGTGATTCCACTTCCTCAAGTTATACTTCACAACAAAATGAACTAGCAAGAACAACAATTAACAAACGAATAAGCAGTAATGCTTTAGTCTTCGAATCATGTGTGTTAGAGAATGATAAATCCATTTGGATTCTTGATTCTGGGTCTACAAACCATGTAAGTTGTTCATTGCAATTGCTTGAGAATTGGAATTATTTGAAATCCGGAGAGTTGAAACTTAAAGTTGGTAATGGCGAAATGGTTTCGGTTAGAGCTAGAGGAAAAGCCAAACTCAAGTTTCAAAACAGAATTTTGGAATTAGACAATGTCTTATACATTCCAAAATTCAGTAGAAACTTGGTTTCTGTTTCATGCTTACAATTGCAACAATACAAATTAGATTTTTCGGATTCTGGTTCTACCATTTCTCGAAATGACATTCAGATTTGTGTTGCATCCATGGAACAGGGGCTTTATGTTCTTAGACCAGAAACACCATTTGCCCTACATAACGAACTTTTTAAAGTAGCTAAACCTAGAAACCACAAAAAGCAAAAGATCGATAATGATAATGAAACATATCTATGGCATTTACGTTTAGGTCATATAGGCTTTGATAGACTCAACAGGCTAACCAAAGACGGTCCATTGAAAAATGTCGTCTTAGGTGAATTGCCAGTTTGCGAGTCCTGCCTGGAAGGAAAAATGACTAAACGTTCTTTCTCTGCAAAGGGAGAGCGTGCCAAAATCCCTCTAGGGTTAGTGCATTCCGATGTCTGCGGACCTTTGAATGTCAAAGCCCGAGGTGGTTATGAGTACTTTGTCACTTTCATTGACGATTACTCTAGATATGGACATATTTACCTTATGCATAAGAAATCTGAAACATTTGCAAAGTTTCAAGAATTTCATGCTTTGGCCCAAAACCAATTAGGTAAATCATTAAAGATCTTGCGAACTGATAGGGGTGGAGAATATATGGATATGCAGTTCAAAGATCATTTAATTGAACTTGGAATTGAATCCCAATTAACCGCCCTAGCACTCCACAGCAAAATGGAGTTGCAGAAAGACGGAATCGCACGCTTTTGGAAATGGTTAGGTCTATGCTTAGTTTTTCAACTCTACCTACGTCCTTCTGGGGATATGCAATTCAGATGGCAACTGACATTTTAAATGTTGTTCCATCTAAATCAATCCCTAAGACACCTTTAGAACTTTGGAATGGTCGTACACCTAGTTTACACCATTACAGAATCTGGGGGTGCCCTGCTCATGTCTTAAGAAAGAAAGACGGCAAATTTGAGTCACGTACTGAAGTTTGCATGTTTGTCGGTAATTCTAAAGAGACTAGGGGTGGACTATTTTATAGTCGCAAGGATGATAAAGTGTTTGTTTCTACAAATGCCACTTTCCTTGAAGATGACTATATTAAGAATTTCAAATCACAAAGTAAAGTAGTGTTGGAGGAAATGCTTTCAGATATAAGTCCTTCCAATGTTCCGTTCTCTTCCACACGTGAAGAGGACAATCCCACTCCCTCAGTTGAACAAACTGAGAAATCTACTACTAAAGTTTCTGTTCAGAAGACAACCGTACCTCGTCGTAGTGGGAGGGTTTCAACAAAACCTGCTCGTTATGGCTTGGATGGTGAAATCAATATGGTCGTAGGTGACGGTATTGATGACGATCCATTAACCTATAAACAGGCAATGGCTAGTCCGCAACGGAAACGATGGTCAGCCGGCATGGATTCAGAAATGGATTCCATGAAAAAGAACAAAGTCTGGGTATATGTAGACGCACCTGACGACTATCACCCGATAGGATGCAAGTGGGTTTACAAGAAGAAAAGAGGAGCTAGAGGCGAAGTCGAAACTTTTAAAGCTAGACTTGTAGCCAAGGGTTATACCCAAAGAGAAGGCGTGGACTATGAGGAAACTTTTAGTCCTGTTGCCATGCTCAAATCCATCCGAATTCTTCTCTCCATAGCTGCTGCTTTCGATTATGAAATCTGGCAAATGGATGTCAAGACTGCCTTCCTTAATGGGGTACTTGAAGAAACCATCTATATGGAGCAACCAGAAGGTTATGTTCTTCCTGGGCAAGAAAAGAAAGTTTGCAAGTTAAACAAGTCTATCTATGGACTTAAGCAAGCTTCTCGCTCATGGAACAAAAGGTTTGATGAAATCATCAAAACCTACGGCTTTCTTCAGAATGAAGATGAACCTTGTGTTTACCAACTCAAGGAAGACCAAATAGTAGTATTCCTGGTCCTTTATGTTGATGACATTTTGATCATTGGAAACAATGTCAAGAAAATGACTCACATTAAGGAATGGCTTAACACTCAATTCGAAATGAAAGATTTGGGTGAAGCAGCCTATGTTCTTGGTATTCAGATTATCAGAAACCGGAAGAACAGATCTCTTGCTCTCTCTCAAACAGCCTACATAGACAAAGTCTTAGAGAGATTCTTCATGAACAATGCCAATGGGGCAAACATGCCCTCTAGATTTGGTATTCGTCTATCTAAGGAACAGTCACCGACTGATCCTCAAGAGATAAAAGACATGGCAAATATTCCCTATGCCTCTGCAGTTGGAAGTCTAATGTATGCAATGTTGTGCACTAGACCTGACATCTGTTATGCTGTTGGAATCGTGAGCAGGTATCAGTCTAATCCAGGACTAGAACATTGGAATGCAATTAAGTATATTCTGAAATACTTAAAGAGTACAAGGAATCTTGTGTTAGTCTACAAGGGTGGTGCTTTAAATCCCATAGGCTACACTGATTCAGATTTCCAGGCAAGTCTTGAAGACAGGAAATCAACATCTGGGATGGTGTTTACTCTTGGGGGTGGAGCGGTGGTTTGGAGAAGTGCTAAACAAACTTCGATATCGGACTCAACTATGGAAGCTGAAAACATAGCAGCAGCCGAAGCTGCTAAAGAACTTGTCTGGCTAAGAAAGTTCTTCACCAGCATAGTAGTTGTTCCTGGAATGGAAAAGCCTCTAGTACTACTCTGTGATAACAATGGAGCAATAGCAAACAGCAAAGAACCTCGAAGCCACAAGAGAAGCAAACACATTGAAAGGAAGTATCATATTATCAGAGAATACGTGGCAAGAGGGGATGTACTAGTTGAGAAAGTCGACACAGAGGACAACTTGGCTGATCCATTTACCAAAGTCTTGGCCGTGACAGCCTTTGAAAAGCACCGTCAGAATTTAGGATTAATTGATATGTACTAATTAGTTTTATATTAGTGCAAGTGGGAGTTTGTTAGGTTTTATGCCCTAAATAAAACTCCATTTCAATGTAATCTATTTTATTCAACATCAATAAAGAAACAGAAGTATTTTTCATTCATTTGTGTATGTTTTGGTTCACTTTATCAATAGCTTGTCTATTTGATTTATAAATTCATCTTAAACCCTTTTCACATACTTGATCATGTTTATTGTGCTGTCATCACATTGGAAAGTAGACATGACTATGTGAATAAAGTTTCCTAGATTTATCAGACACAGGGTTTTACTGATATGATAATCTACAACAAGAGTTTACTTGTATTTGGAGAAATACTATGTTCTTTCCAGAACATTGGTTAAAGTAAAGCTCAGGTTGGATGCATGGAGTATGCATCGGAAGGGACCGATATTGAACTTTGACTTAGATTTAATTAAACTTACCGTAAAATCTATTCAAGTCAATGTCGCCAAGTTGATCCTAGATCAAATGATCTTAATCCTGTTATGATTAGGCTCAATCTTGAAAGGCTATCCGTGTTCCTTTGAATTGTTAGTTAAGCCTACTTTTAGGTCAGGGTGATACATACTTTTTGGGAACACGGTAGTGCAATTGAGTGGGAGCGCTAGCATAAACATGGAATCTATAGCTTCTATCTGGCAAATAGTAAGCAAAGGATGATTTCCTTCGAGCTTGACCAAACGAAAATAAATGGTGGAGATCTCATTTCACATAAGCTGAAATATCATTTATACGGGGTCAAGTGTTTTAAGGATAAAATACATAGTAGGGTGTTACGGTAATTTAATCCCTTTACTGTGTAGATCATTCATATAGAGGATCATTGATCACTTTAGGATTATAACAATGGATAACTAATGATGTGTCTATATGGTGGAACATATAGAGCATTCTATATACTGAGAGTGCAATTCTAAGATCTATGCGTGGATTCAACGAAGAATTAATAAGTTAGTGAATTTTAGTGCTAAATTCTTGATCTACTTATTGGAAGCTCAGTTATATAGACCCATGGTCCCCCCACTAGTTGAGATAATATTGCTTGTAAGACTCATGTAATTGGTTTTGATTAATCAATTATAATTCACGAATTAGACTATGTCTATTTGTGAAATTTTCACTAAGTAAGGGCGAAATTGTAAAGAAAGAGTTAATAGGGGCATATTTGTTAATTATGATACTTTGTATGGTTCAATTAATAAATATGATAAATGACAATATTATTTAATAATTATTTATACTTATTAAATAGTTGGAATTGGCATTTAAATGATTGAATTAGGAAATTGGAATTTTTGAGAAAATCAGATACAAAAGGTGTTAAAATTGCAAAATTGCAAAAATCAAGGCCCAGTCCACCTAGCCAGGGCCGGCCACCTATTTTATCTTTTTTAATTGATTTTTTCATTATTTTAATGCCATATAATTCAAATCTAACCCTAGTGGAATGCTATAAATAGATAGTGAAGGCTTCAGGAAAATTACACTTTCTGAATCAGAAAAACTAGCCTCCACTCTCTTCTCTAGCCGCCACTCTCTGTCTCTATTCTTCCTCTATATTTCGAACCTCTCTTAGTGATTAGAGTAGTGCCCACACACATCAAGCAATACCTCAATCATAGTGAGGAAGATCGTGAAGAAAGATCATCAGCAAAGGAGATTCAGCATCAAGGATTCAGAGAAGAAGATCCAGGTTCAGATCTTGATAATACTCTGCTACAGAAAGGAATCAAGGGTTAGAGATCTGAACGGAATGAGTCATTTAATTCCGCTGCACCCAATGTAAGGTTTCTTAAACTTTATATGTGTTTAATTTATCGTTTTAGAAAGTTCATATTTAGGATGTTAATAAACATACTTGTGAGTAGATCTAAGATCCTGGTAAAATAATTTCCAACAATATAAAGTTTAGGAAACCTTACATTGGGTGCAGTGAAATTAAATGACTCTTTCCGTTCAGATCTCTAACCCTTGTATCCTTTCTGTAACAGAGTATTATCAAGATCTGAACCTGGATCTCTTTCTCTGAATCTTTGATGCTGAAACTCCTTTTGCTCATGATCTTTCTTCACGATCTTCCTCACTATGATATAGGTATTGCTTGCTGTGTGTGGGCACTACTCTAATCACTAAGGTGTTTCGAAATTATCAAGGAAGAAGAGAGAGAGAGAGGGTGGCGGCCAAGGTAGAGAGAGAGGTTCAGTTTTTCTGAATCAGAAGTGTAATTTTCCTGAAGCCTTCACTACCTATTTATAGCATTCCAGTAGGGTTAGGTTTGAATTATTTGGCATTAAAATAATGAAAATATCAGTTTAAATTGCCTACAAAAGTGGCCGGCCATGGCTTATTGGGTTTGGGCCTTGCTTTTTGTAATTTTGCAGTTTTAACACTTTTGTATCTGATTTTCTCAAAAACGCCAATTTTCTAATTCAACCATTTAAATGTCAATTCTAACTATTTAATAACTATAAATAATTATTAAATAATATTGTCATTTATCATATTTATTAATTGAACCATACAAAGTATCATAATTAACAAATATGTCCCTAACAACTCTTTCTTTACAATTTCGCCCTTACTTAATGAAAATTTCACAAATAGACATAGTATAATTTGAGAATTACAATTGATTAATCAAAACCAATTACATGAGTCTTACAAACAATATTAGCTCAACTAGTACCGGGACCATGGGTCTATATAACCGAGCTTCCAATAAGTAGATCAAGAATTTAGCACTAAAATTCACTAACTTATTAATTCTTCGTTGAATCTACGCATAGAACTTAGAATTGCACTCTCAGTATATAGAATGCTCAATATGTTCCACCATATAGACACATCATTAGTTATCCATTGTTATAATCCTAATTTGATCAATGATCCTCTATATGAATGATCTACACTGTAAAGGGATTAGATTACCGTAACACCCTACTATGTATTTTATCCTTAAAACACTTGACCCCGTATAAATGATATTTCAACTTATGTGAAATGAGTACTCCACCATTTATGTTCGTTTGGTTAAGCTCGAAGGAGATCATCCTTTGCTTACTATTCGCCAGATAGAAGCTATAGATTCCATGTTTATGTTAGCGCTCCCACTCAATTGCACTACCGTGTTCCCAAAATGTACGTATCACCCTGACCTAAAAGTAGGCTTAACTAACAAATCAAAGAACACGAATAGCCTTTCAAGATTGAGCCTAATCATAACAGGATTAAGAACATTTGATCTAGAATAAACTTGGCGATATTGACTTGAACAGATTTTATGGTAAGTTTAATTAAATCTAAGTCAAAGTTCAATATCGGTCCCTTCCGATGCATACTCCATGCATCCAACCTGAGCTTTACTTTAACCAATGTTCTGGATAGAACATAGTATTTCTCCAAATGCAAGTAAACTCTTGTTGTAGATTATCATATCAGCAAAACTCCGTGTCTGATAAATCTAGGAAACTTTATTCACATAGTCATGTTTACTTTCCAATGTGATGACAACACAATAAAGAGGATCAAGTATGTGAAAAGGGTTTCAGAATAATTTATAAATCAAATAGACAAGCAATTGATAAAGTGAACCAAAACATACACAAACAAATGAAAAATACTTCTGTTTCTTTATTGATGTTGAATAAAATAGATTACATTGAAATGGAGTTTTATTTAGGGCATAAAACCCAACAATTTATTATAAATATAAGTTATTTTTTAGAAAATAAATAAACATGTCTTAAAATAAAATCAAATAAATAATAAGCAATTTAACATAATAGAACATACTATTTTTTTATTATAGTATAAATGTTTATTATCACTTTAGTATGATTTATTATAAATATATGTTTATTTTAATAAATATTTAATTAAAATGATAAACAATAATGTATTTTTTTGAGTGTAATAAACAATAATGTATTAGTAATCTATATATATAAATGTGCTTAATTAAAATTAAGAATAAAAATAAATCTACAAATAATTTTACTAGTTATAAATATATTTTATATCTATAATTAATCTATATTTTTCTTTTACCAACATGTATCTTTATTATCTATATATATGGGGCACTCTTAATGGGTATTACTCATGAATGGGTAAAATTAAAAAAAGAAATTGAGTTTTTATGCTTAATTTTTCTATCTAATGAGAAAAATCTCTCATTTTTATATCATATGAGCTGAAATTGTTCCATCGGTTGAAAAAAAAAATTAAAAAAAAATGTTTTTAGCAAAAAAGAATGATAAGTAAAAGTTGAGTTTCACTTAAATATTTTTATATGAACATATTTTTGATGTAGTATAAAAAGAGATATTTTTTTATTTTTTTTTATTAAGTAGTTAAACTAAGTATGAAAATTAAAATTTCTCTTTTATTATTCGTTATTAGATCAAAATTTGATGATTTAATATTTTTAAAATTAATGTTTTATAGTTAAATTTGTTTAGTAACCATTCATAGGTAATACCCATTAAGAAATGATCCATATATATATATAAAAGAGAAGTATGAGCATTGAGTTTGTTGTAGGCAAACTTCATAATTTGATATTGTAATCTGGTCTATTGGAACGAATTAAAGTTACTCAATTAATTGATTCGGAATAAGTGAAGATTCGAGAAGAGGTTTTAGCTGGTCAAGCTAAAGATTTTACGGTGTCAAATAACGGGATGCTGTTGTATAAGACCAGGGTTTGTGTTCCAAGCAGTGTGGAACTTAGAAGTGAGATTCTTGAGGAAGCTCATACCACTCCATATTCACTACATCCTGGCACTACCAAGATGTTGCTAATAAATTAACTAAGTGTTTTTCTAAAATTAACTTTAAAATATTCAATGAAAAATAAATTTCATATATTTTAAAGTTTCTTATGTTGCTAATTCAATTTTAATTAGGTTAGACTAATATAATTAACCTAATACAATTATTCAAATAAGACAAATGGGCCTTCACAATTGGGGTGGTTCATGTGAGGGAGGGCCGGGTTCAGTATGTCGTACCCACTTCTATGGCCCCCTAACTCTCACACAAAGCCCAAAGAAAAGGAATTATTTAACAACTTACTAGCTATATCATTTATGAGTAACTATTTACTAATGAATAACTAATTAGTAATAAAAATATATAAATATGAATGAAAATAAGTAACTAGTTACTATTTAGTAAATTATACATATAAACTTTTAAAAATATTATATACACATACATATATAATAAATAATATCTAACACTAACAAAATTTTAAAAACATCATTTCTAAACTAATTAAAACTTTCAATACAAAATGTATATACACACAATATATATATTATCTAAATAATACACAATATATATATACAATACAAAATATATTCACACAATACACAATGTATACACACAATACAAAATATACATACACACAAATTCCATAAAACATAAAATACATACATATATACTATATATTAAGGTTTAAATATTTACCTTATAAGCGCAATCTGATGAACAATTTTGATAAAAATTTGGCCACCATGAACATACACAACAACATAGTGCTAATAAAATAGAAAAATCCAAAAAATTTACAAAAAAATAAAGCAATGTACATTACAAAAATGAATAGAAATCATATTTATACTTTAATAGGCATTGAGATTCAACATTTTCTCTACTAAAATCAGTGGTCAGAGTTATACCATCAATTTTTTTTAATAGGTTCAGTTTACAATGAAATAGAGGAAAAAATAAAACTTTTTTAGTGTATAGATTTAGGGATCGAAAATAGAAGATTTAAAAACAAAATAAGGTAAAATGGTGTGAAAATGGGGGAGATATGGGTGTTTAGAGTGGTGGCTGGCGAGGGTTTTTTGGTGGTGGGTTTCTGGTTTTGGTGACTAATTTGTTCGTGATGAAGAAGATGAAGTGAGGGATCGTCTGCTGAAAGGGTTTGATAAATACCCTCTATGGAATCGATTTTAATCAAATAACCGACGCCATATGCTGAAAACGTAACACATGTCAGCGTGTCATATGGCATCGATTATTTGATAAAAACTGACGCCATAAAGGGTATTTCTGGGAATATATATTCTAATCCTAAAGCTGACTCTAAATGGTTTGTAAGAAATAATATAGCTATGTTTTTTATTTAAAAATTACCTCTAAATGTCAATTTTGAACCAAGCAGGTATTTTTACACCCCTTAACTTCTTTTTTTTTTTATAAAAAATATTAAAAAAAATAGTATTTAAAGCCCAAATTGTTGTAGTGTATCTCTTTAATCTTTTATTTTATATAAAATGTGGATATAAAAATTTTTAATACTTATTTTTTAACTCAATCAACATATCTAAAAAGATATTTTTTTAGTATTTTTTTTTTTAAACAATAAAATTGAAAAAAAAAATGTTTATGTTTCTCAAAGAATTACCATTGTGGTGTCGTTATCTATTGCGATTATTAAAATATATCTTTTTTATCATTATTTTAAAAAAATAAAAAAAAATGTATGATATTTTTAAAAAATTAAAAGTATTACTATTAAATTAAAATTATAATTTACAATAAATTTTGAATATTATTATATTTTTTTTTATAAATCTAATTTAATTAAATATTTTTTAATAAAAATAATACTGTTTATTGAATAATATAAGAAAAAAAATCATTAATTATACAATTAAAAATATGCATAACCAAATTAAAAAGTAGAAATTGAAAATATAACTAATTAAACAAATACCCATCTACAATCACTATTATTAATTTAGTATGGGTGACTATTTAATGGCTACATTTTTATTGTAACCATCATGGTTATATTTATTTATTTTTTTTGCTTGTAATAGCAGGTTACTAATAGGTCAACATTCTTTTTTTTAGAATTAATTAATTATAATTAACTATTTTCTTAAAATAATTAATTAAATATTTAACAAGATCTCTTTTAGCAATTAATATTTATAAATAATTTTTTTATTTATATTTAAATCCTTACTCTAATTATTTTAATAATTAAGCCATTTAATTATAATATTTACAATAAAATTTATTTTTTTACAAAAATTAAACTTCTTTTTACACAAATTAAAATTCTCTTCTTATAATAAATTGTTAAATAATTAATTATTTTTAAATGATATTTAATTATTTTGTTACAATTAGATGAACTAAGTATGAGACCTCAAGCTAGTTAATCGATAATAAGTGTAGCCATTTTTTTGTTCTAAAAAATTCTTCAACTTATTTTACTTTTTACTTTTTAAATATTTAAATAAAAAAAATTAAATAATAAAGTGTAATAATTTAAAATTAAGATTACAAGTATAATAAAATTTAAATTATGAAATTATATGTGTATAATTTTAAATTATAAAAAGTTTTGCTATAAAATTGTAAATAATTTAAGTGCAAAAAAACAAATTGCTAAAAGATCCTTATATAGTAATAAATTGCAAAAAATTAATTAATAATTATAATTAATTTAATTTTAAAATATAATTAATCTTAATTAAAATTTTATAAAGAAATAAATTATTAGGTTACTTTCATATTACAGGTTATTTTTTATTTATTTTTATTTAATTTTCAAATTAATCACAATCATTTAATAGTAATTCAATGGCTTAAAAAATGTAACTATGATGGTTACAATAAAAAGATAACCATTGAAACCTCTTCCAATTCAGTATATATATATACTAGATAGATGTTACGTGTCAAGTCACGTATGTTAATTTTATTTTAGTTTTTAGTTGTTTTTAATATCATAATTTTAAAATTAATAATATTCAATGATATAGTGATAATCATTGAAATTTGAAAGCATAATAGTGATTTAAATAAAAATAAAAATTACTATTATACTTTGTAATTAAAAAAAAATTATTATTCGTCCTAAATTTATCTTCGGAATTAATGAAAATGCTCATCTAGTTAAACTATCAAAACATTCAAATTTAATTTAAAATAATATTTAAAATTTAACTAATTCTAAATATCAAAATTTGAAAATAATTTTTAATAAAAGAATAAACAATATGAACAAATTTATTATTAATTGTAAAACTTTAGGTGGATTAATTATATTTAGATTTAATTAACTAAATTGATGCTGACTCTTTACGTGGCAACATCTAATAATTTGTTATTTTTTTTATTTAAAAAAAATCACCCAATAATTTCTCACATAAACCAAAAATTATGTTGTATAGCTACATTTTATATAAAATAGATATATATGCTCTCCTTCGAGAGTGATGCTAACCCAAGTTTTGACTTGAATTATATTAAAAGATGGGGTCATGAAAAAATTTATATTATAACTAACTTATAAAATTGAAGTAGTATAGTTGGATTTGGCTTTTAAAATTACAACTTTTTAGAAGTTATTCACATGGTTTATGGTCAACCTATTAGTAAGAGAATTAATTAGCAGCCTATTGAATTATGGAATATTGCTATTGAGTATTATTGGTACTTAGCATAATTTATAGCTGCAATCTTACTATTGATTAGCGATATTTCTTAAAAATTATTTTTTTAAGTTATATGGAATACGTACTTAATTACACTAATAACATTATAATAGTGAGAAAAAATAATATCTTTTAATAGTTTTCTTAATTAAAAGATTAATTATATATAAAACCCACAAATTTACCAAAAGTCAAATTTGAAGGCAATTAATGTTCTTTTCCACCATCCTGAATCTCTGTATCTCTACCCTATGATAATTATTGTTTGGTTTATGAATTATTAAAAAATGATCAAATGTGATTTTTATGGATTTAGAAGATTAGTTTCTAATTATTTTGAAACACTTGCTTGCAAGTATATATAAATATACATAGCTAATGTGAGTAATTAAATTGGTCCCCAATAGCTACTCACTTTTTATGAAAGGGAGAAGAGTCACACAAACATTTACTTGAACACCGTACCCAGGCTGCTGTCCAATGACCTGAGTTAGTTGGTGTGATTGGAATTATTTTTTAGCAATAATATTTCTTTTGACTGCTTGCATATTCTTAGGGGTGTCGCAAATATTTTAAAGAAAGTGTTATAATCTACGGTTTAACTCATAAATTTCATTCGATAATATTATTCTCCTTTTATTTTTAATAGAAGTATTGACAACAATTACTTTTTTTAAAAAAAATCGAAATCATGTTGAAGATGATATCTGTGATGAAAGTGAGTGGTGTGACTATATAATAATAAAAAAAGATATAATTTATTATAGTGAGTTGTGTCATGTGTATAATCTAAAATCAGCTAATGGTTTTTTGTAACATTTGTGGAAATTAGTACTATGGAAAAAGGTCAAATTAAATTAACATGTAGCAATACGCGTTAGTCAAACAAAATAGCTTATGTGTGTTTCAAACTTTTTTCACTACTTTGAAGGTCAAAGTTTGTTGCCTTTTCTTTCCTTACTTGCTCTTGTGCCAAACTTGACAAAATATCATAATTCTATAACTGAAGACATGAATGGTGATATTGTTCAAGTTGATGATTAAAGTACTAATTGTTTTTGTTAATGGAAATAGGAATGAGTTCAATAAGAAAGAACAAAAAAACGTCGACAATAATATACGTTTACAAGATTATTCATAGAAAAGATAAAATTAAAAAAAGTTTGTATCCCTCCAAAAAAATAAATCTATATATTTATAAAACACTTTTCAATACCTCTTATCCATCAATGATTACTATACAAAAAATAACTAATCCACTAAAAATAACTATTTATTTATCTTTATATTTATATAAAGAAAAGTCATGAAAGGGTGACATGAGAGCAATATTTCATATTTTTTTTTATATATTTATGTTATATTAAATATGACTGAGAAAGTATTCTTTTTCTTTTTAGCTAATTAATAATTTTTCTTTGAACTTTGACATGTATTAAATTGTGCCCCTTGAACTTTTTTGGCCGTTAAAAATTTCCTCCAAACTATTGAGATTGTTAAATTTAAGGATTTTTGTCTAATTTCATTCAATTGTACTATTTCAGTGATTGTTTATGTACTAAACCATGCTCAACTTTGACATGTTTGAAAATATTCCATTTAAAGTTAATATTTGAAAAAATATCAACTTAAAAAATATCTAAAGAATCTTAATAACCAATTCCTAAAATTGCTCAACTTAATTTTGAAATTTGAAATTCAAAAGGTATTCAGATTTAAGTTGATCAGTTAGAAATAACTAATTTCAACTTAAATAGGAATATTTAATGAAATAATTTAAATTAAACTTCAGAAAAAATCTAGTTGGTTATAATTCTATATTTAATTAAAACAAGAAAATACATATAGTTTAGCTTTGAATATAATTCATTAAACTATGTTTTTCTTAAATTAATTTCAAAATAAATGAAATTAATTATGTTGCTAATCAATTTTATTAAGTTAAACTAATTTAATTAACCTAGTACAATTATCCAAATTAGGCAAATGGGCATTCACAATTGGGGTAGTTCATGTGAGGGGGAGCTGGGTTCAGTATGTCGTACCCACTTCTATTGGCCCCCAACTCTCATACAAGGCCCAAAAGAGAGGAATTTAACCTTAAAATGAACAACTGTTATTAATTGAATAGGCCCAAAAACTAAATGGGCCTAAATAAAATCTATCAAAAGCTATGACATTTTATTTAGCAACAACAACATATATGCATCTATAACAAAATTAAACATATAGGCTCACACAGGCACACATTTTGATGGATCCTATCATGTTACTAGGTCATACACAGATGAAAGAAGATTGTAAAATTTACCTGTTACAAATTATTTACTTGACCTATTGACAATTGAACCATGGGTTAAAATCAGATCATTGGATCTGTCAACAAGTTAACCATGGCAATTTAGATCAAGCAATAATAGGTTTTATAAAACTTACACACAAGCTAAAACACATACTCATTGCAACAAGATGAATTGGATAGTTGAATGTAGGAATTATTTAATTTTAAATAAAAAATTCGAAAATAATTAAATAATTAAAAAAAAATATTTTCAGTATTTAAATATAAAATAAAATAATAATAAAAAAAATTAAAATTAAACCTACAATTTTTTGAAAAAAATAGGTTTCAACTAACCTAAATATCATTTCAAAAATAATTGCTAACCACCTTTTAAATTTTTAAAAATTATTTTATAAATTAAATATAAAATAAAAAAAAATATTTTCAGATTTTATAATTAAATTTAAATAAAAATAAAAAAATTTAAAAAATTAGCAAAATATCTTACTTCTATTTAAAATTACATGATTATAGTAATCTTATTTTAAATTTAAATAAGGTCAAATAAATTTTTAAAAAAATTAATTTAAAAATATTTAATATCTGACCTTTAAATTTAAAAAATAAGACAAAATAATCAAATTTAAAAATAAGATATAAAATCAAGCAAAAAGATAGATTTTTACTTGTTTTCAAATTCAAATTAAACTAATATCTAAAATTAAATTTAAAAAATTCAAATTAATATATTTCTGATATTAGATTTGAAAATTGAAAAATAAAAATTAAAATACAAAACTACACAAAAAATCGGAAGTTAATTCCATGAAAAAGCATGAAAAAATTGAAAAATTAGAAAAAATTGCATGTGGTACGGACAGTATGCAATGCATACTGTCCGTGCGCACGAAATGGGCATCTTGACCGTGAAACCCCAGCGCAGGAGACTGCATGCAGCCTCTCCACGCGCGCAAGGGGTGATTTCAGACACAAAAACGTGTCTATGCGCGTGTTGTCCGAGGGAAGCCCCTCATGCGCGCGCGTGAGGTAGATGCACCATCCCGATATTTTTTTCGATTTTCAAAAAATCATAACTAATTCAAATAAAATCGAAATTGAGTTCTGTAAAAAAGTAAATTGCTTAATTTTTTCCAAACTATCCAATAAAAATAATTTCAGAAACTGATTTTCAATTATTTTTCACGAAAATTAACAAACATCAATCAATCATCATACAACACACAAAACAACATGATACCATCCAAAACACAAATAAATCGTTTTAAGTCCAAATTTCTTGCAAGCAAATCAATTACCATGGCTCTGAGGCCAGTTGTTGGAAATTATTTTACAAGGATCTTAGATCTACTCACAAGTATGTTGATTAACACCCTAAATATGAACTTCTAAAACGATTATAAAATTAAACACATATAAAGTATGAGAAACCTTACATTGGGTGCAGCGGAATAAAATGTCTCCTTCCGTTCAGATCTCTAACCCTTGTATCTTTTCTATCGCAGAGTATTATCAAGATCTGAACCTGGATCTCTTTCTCTCCTTCCTTTAATGCTGAATCTCTTTCTTGTTGAATGTCTTTCTTCACGATCTTCCTCACTATGATTGAGGTACTACTTGCTGTGTGTGGGCACTACTCTATCACTAAGAGGTTTGAAATTATTCAAGGAAGAAGAAGAGGGTGAAGGTGGCGGCTAGGTATAGAGAGAGAAGGCTCAGGTTTTTCTCTGAAGGAAACAAGATGTGAAAGTCTATTTTTCCTGAAGCCATCACTATCTATTTATAGCATGCCACACGGGGTTAGGTTTGAATTATTTGGCATTAAAATAATAAAAATATCAGATGATAAACCCTACAAAGGTGGCCGGCCATGGCATATTGGATTTGGGCATCACTTTTGTAATTTTGCTATTTTATCATTTCTACATCTCATTTTCTCAAAAAAGCCAATTTTCAAATTCAACTATTTAAATGCTAATTCTAACTATTTAATAACTATAAATAATTATTAAATAATATTTTCATTTATCATATTTATTAATTGGACCATAAAAAGTATCTTAATTAACAAATATGCCCTAAAAATTCTTTCTTTACAATTTCGCCCTTACTTAGTGAAAAATTCACAAATAGACATAGTCTAATTTGAGAATTATAATTGATTAATCAAAACCAATTAAATGAGTCTTACAAGTAATATTTTCTCAACTAATGGGGGGACCATGGGTCTATATAACCGAGCTTCCTATAAGTAGATCAAGAATTTATAACCTAAATTCACTGACTTATTAATTCTTCGTTGAATCCACGCATAGAACTTAGAATTGCACTCTCAGTATATAGAACGCTCTATATGTTCCACCATATAGACACGTCATTAGTTATCTATTGTTATAATCCTAATTTAATCAACGATCATCTATATAGATGATCCACACTGTAAAGGGATTAGATTACCGTGACACCCTACAATGTATTTTATCCTTAAAACACTTAACCCCGTATAAATGATATTTCAGCTATGTGAAATGAGTACTCCACCATTTATTTTTGTTTGGTCAAGCTCGAAGGAAATAATCCTTTACTTTCTATTCGCCAGATAGAAGTTATAGATTCCATATTTATGTTAGCGCTCCCACTCAATTGCACTACCGTGTTCCCAAAATGTACGTATCACCCTGACCCAAAAGTAGGCTTAACTAACAAATCAAAGAACACGAATAACACTCTTGAGATTTAGCCTAATCATATCAGGATTGAGATCATTTGATCTAGGATCAACTAGGCGATATTGACTTGAATAGATATTACGGTAAGTTTGATTAAATCTATGTCAAAGTTCAATATCGGTCCCTTCCGATGCATACTCCATGCACCCAACCCAAGCTTTACTTTAACCAATGCTCTGTTGTAGATTATCATATCAGTAAAACCCCGTGTTCTGATAAATCTAGGAATCTTTATTCACATAGTCATGTTTACTTTCCACTGTGTTGACAACACAATAAACAGGATCAAGTATGTGAAAATGGTTTCAGATGAATTTATAAATCAAATAGACAAGCAATTGATAACATGAACCAGAACATACAAATAAATGAAAAATACTTCTGTTTCTTTATTGATATTGAATAAAATGAATTACATTGAAATAGATTTTTATTTAGGGCATAAAACCCAACAATAGAAACACTCTGCATCATGAACAGGATGAACTGCGCGCTGCAGTAAATCTCGCGTTTGATGAACAAAGGTGTATGTTCGCTGAATGGAGAGATAAAAAGATGGAGGCATTAAGGGCTCACAATGCAGAGATCGAAGATCGCAGTCGGTAAGCTACCGTGCTAATACGAAGAGCCTACCAAAGTGTAGGTCAGCAAACGCCGAACGTCATTCCCCTGGGAGAAACGGAAGATGACACGACGATGAATACTTCCCAGAAAACTAATGGTCAGTCACCCAATCCCCGGTTACGAGTTCCACTCGTGAACCAAGAGGTAGGCGGGCAGACCTTGTCCAGGAATTCATCAAGAGGAGCCATACCTGACAGTTCCAACCAGAATAATAGCATTATTCCACCTGTCAACCAAGCGAATCAATCGCTAAGGCAACCAGG
Organism: Cannabis sativa; assembly: GCF_029168945.1. NCBI lineage: Eukaryota > Viridiplantae > Streptophyta > Magnoliopsida > Rosales > Cannabaceae > Cannabis > Cannabis sativa. Next base: position 68,986,112 of record NC_083602.1, read on the forward strand.
CTCTTCTGTGTTCGATAGGTTGGGAACAACCCATGACCTAAGGAACGATCTAAACAGAAGAAGGGGAACAGACAAGCAGAATATTACAACGATTGTGCAGCTTGGAGCCCATACTCAAATCCCCGCTCAGAAAGACGCTCACGTAATCCAAGTTGACCAAAATGCCGAGCAGGTCAGCCCAACCGTACAGGCCCAGCTTGACGAGTTGAAAAATATGTTTCATGGCATGGCCGGACGGCGTAATAATGATCTTGAGTTAGACCATGCTCGCGGAACTCCCTTCACACCAAAGATCAATCTCCTACCACTGCCTCACAAGTTCAAAATGCCAACGTGGAAGATGTATACTGGAAGAGAAGATCCTCTTTCCCATCTCAAGTACTTTGAGATGCAAATGGATTTAGAAGGAGTACGGGGGGATGTATGCTGTAGAATCTTCCCCGCCACTATGTTGGAAGCCGCACAACAATGGTATTTCAAGTTGGCTCCTGGAAAGTTTAGTTCATGGAAAACCTTTTCTTCAGAATTTCATGCACAATTCTCTTCCTCACGTCAGCTCCCATTGCATCTGGGAGATTTGGTCGAAGTAAAGCAACGAACAGGCGAGCCACTACGGGCGTACATCAACAGATTCATGACGGAAGCGACCAAAGTTTCGCGGGTAACCGAGGATGGAAAGTTATCCGCGATACTGGGGGGCATTGAAGTCCTTGGTGAACTATGGAAGGATATAAGGAAGAACGGGCTGGTAGACTCAATGAGTGATTTCCTTAACCGAGCAGAAGGCTTCATCAAGCTCGAAGAAACCATTCAATGAGCAGAAGGTGAGCAAAAGCCGGGCAAAACGAAGGCTCCTTCCACTGGAACATCCGCCCAACTTCCCCACTATTCCAACAATTCAAGTGGCAAGCGTTCAAGAAACAACCACAAGCAAGGAAACGGGAAGAAAGGAAAGTTCACAGATAAATCCGGTCAGACTCCCCGTGATCATGTCAAACACACTGCATTCACTATTCTAACTGAAGATATAGAGAGTGTGTATATGACAACTCAGTCGTTAATACCGTACAGGAAGCCCGGGCCCATGAAGAAAGATACCAACAAAAGGGACATGACAAAATTTTGTCGGTTCCATGGAGACTACGGCCACGACACCAACGAATGTTATAATCTGAAGCGGGAAATTGAATTTCAAATAAAGAAAAACAATCCGTACCTGCATAAGTATGTCAAGACCAACCAAGGTCAAAACAACCAGGATCTGCTACCTCCACCCGTAGATGGACACTTACAAGTCATTATTGGAGGCCCGCACATCGCTGGAGATTCGGGCAAAGCTCGGGAGAGGTATGCCCAGACAGCTCAGCACGAGCAAGAAGAAGTCATCCTGGCCGTGGAAGAAAGGAAGCCCAAAGTTTCACGAGCAGGAGAGCCAACCATAACTTTCAACGATGAAGATGCTGTCAAGATTAGATTTCCGCACAACGACCCGCTGGTCGTGGAAGTCTAGATAGTAAATAAAATGGTGGCAAGAACCATGATCGATAATGGAGCTTCTTCAAACATTTTGTTCAAGACTGCTTACGAGAAGATGGGGCTCCAACTCAAGGACCTAACTCCATGCCTCCAGCCTATCTATGGTTTCTCCGGTCAAGGAGTTGCACCTCTAGGGCAAATTCGGCTACCCCTCATTGTTGGACAAGCTCCGACGAGCATAAATATCATGGCACAGTTCCTAATATTGGATGTTCCTTCAGCCTTTAACGTAATGCTTGGCCGACCAGCCCTGTATGACTTAAAAGCTGTCACATCAATATTTCACTCGTGCCTAAAATTCCCAACAAAGAATGGGGTAGGGTGTCCTAGAGGAAACCAGCAATCTGCTCGGGAATGTTACAACCTTGCAATGGCCAAGGCTAAGAAGGAAATATCCTCCAGCCAGAGCCCAGACAAGGGAAAAAACATTCCTAAGTAGGAAACTTCCCAAGGCGAGGATGAAGATGTGGATCCTCGACTTGGGGACCCAAGGAGCAATGTTGGACCTGTGGAAGAATTAGAAGAGATCCAGATCGATCCACCTATCCCGGCCAGAAAGCTAAAAATCGGAAAGGGTTTGTTGCTCGAAGTAAAATTAGAGTTGATAAAATTTTTTAGAGCAAACCTAGATGTTTTTGCCTGGTCACATGCAGATATGGTCGGAATCGACCCTTCTATTATTTCACACGTCCTGAATATCGATCCTAACATCAGGCCAGTTCAACAAAAACGAAGACTGCTGGATGAAGAACGAGTAGTAGCCCTGAAAGATGAAGTTGAAAAGCTGCACAACAACAACTTCATAATCGAAGCTTTTTACCCGGCTTGGGTCGCGAATCCTGTACTCGTGCCCAAGCCGAACAAGAAATGGCGAGTCTGTATTGATTTCACAGACCTCAACAAAGCATGCCCTAAAGACTGTTTTCCACTTCCAAGGATCGATCAACTCGTAGACGCAACAGCCGGGCACGAAATTTTAAGCTTCATGGACGCTTATTCAGGCTACAATCAAATCAAAATGCATCTGCCAGACCAAGAACATACAAGTTTCCGAACATATATGAGTCTCTACTGCTACAAAGTCATGCCGTTTGGTCTAAAAAATGCTGGATCTACATACTAAAGATTGGTAAACAAGATGTTTAAAGACCAGATCGGGCGAAATATGGAAGTGTAAGTGGATGACATGCTCGTCAAATCCAGAAAGGCTGGGGGGCACATAGACGACCTGGACGAATGTCCTCAAGAAATACAACATGAAACTAAATCCCTTAAAGTGCTCATTTGGAGTCAGCTCGGGAAAGTTTCTAGGCTTCATCGTCAATGCCCGAGGAATTGAAGCCAATCCAGAAAAAATCCAAGCCCTCCTGGATATGAACTCGCCAACAAAAACCAAAGAGGTGCACCTAACTGGTCGAATCGCCGCACTTAGCATATTCGTGTCAAAATCAACGGACAAATGTATTCCATTCTTCAACATCCTGCGAGGAAACAAAAAGTTCGAGTGGACGGAAGAATGTGAAAGAGCTTTTCAAGATTTAAAGGTGCAACTTGCAAAACCTCCCGTACTTTCTAAACCTCTGGACGGTGAGGAGCTGGGGATATACCTAGCTGTCACGGAGCATGCCGTGAGTGCCGTGCTGATCAGAGAAGAGAACAGCGTACAACACCCAGTCTATTACATTAGTAAGAGACTCATCGAGGCCGAGGGCCGATATCCGTTGACAGAAAAGCTCGCCTACTGCCTTATTCTAGCAACAAGGAAGTTGAGACCTTATTTTCAAGCTCATCCTGTTCGGGTATACACCGACAAACCACTACGACAAATACTTCAAAAGCCAGATGCCTCTAGGCGGTTACTCAAGTGGGCGGTAGAATTGGGTCAGTATGAAATCAACTTCCAACCCCGAACAGCAATCAAGGGCCAAGCCTTGGCCGACTTTATGGTAGAATGCACTAGCAAAAAAGAAGGCATACCAGAAAGCAATCCCGAGCCAATACCACAGCCAAGTAACAATGAAGACAAACTGACCTGGAAACTACATGTGGATGGGTCGGCAACAGATCAACTATCTGGTGCAAGAATTGCCCTCGTCACACCTGGGTGGCAACACCTGCACGCTGCAATCAAGTTCGAATTCAAGGCATCTAACAACGAACCGAATACGAGGCTCTAATCGCTGGACTTAAGCTAGCCTAAGAAACGAAGGCCGAACACATTGAGATCTACAGTGATTCACAGCTGGTGGTAAATCATGTATCCGACGAATACAAGGCTCGGGGAGAAAACATGATAGCATATCTAAGCAAAATACACGACCTGCTCGCACAATTCAAAAGCTACGGTCTCAGAAAAATTCCAAGAGAAGAAAATACAACTGCAGACGCATTAGCTCGATTGGCAAGCAGCAATATAAGTGACAAGGCAAACTTGGTCCCTATTCAGTTCCTTGAAGAGCCTAGAATCACTGGCACAGAAGAAATCGAAATGATCGACACATCCCCAAACTGGATGACACCAATAGCAGCCTACCTCAACTCTGGAGAACTCCCAAATAACCGAAATGAAGCTCAGAAAATGAGAAGGAAGGTAGTATGGTACATCATAATAGAAGGGGTCATGTACAGAAGAGGATTCTCGATGCCATTACTCAGATGGTCACACAAGACGAAGCTGCACAACTCCTATCTGAAGTTCACGACGGATTCTATGGAAATCACGCAGTCGGACAAAGCTTATCAAAGAAAATTCTAAGGCAAGGCTGTTTCTGGCCAACGATGATTGAAGATTCAAGAGCCTATGTTAAGAAGTGCGACAAGTGCCAGAGATTTTCAAAGATACCAAGAGCTCCGCCCAACGAGCTGACACAGATGCAAAGTCCGTGGCCCTTTGCCATTTGGGGAATTGACCTAATCGGGCAGTTACCTAAAGGTAAAGGCGGAGTGCAGTATGCAGTGGTAGCAGTCGACTACTTTACTAAGTGGACTGAAGCCGAACCACTTGCAACCATTACATCAAAGAAAGTTCAAGACTTTATAGTGAAGAACATCATATGCGGGTTCGGACTACCGTACAAAATAGTCTCAGAAAATGGCAAACAGTTCGACAGCCAATCTTTCACTGATTTTTGTGCGAACCATGGTATCATCAAAAGTTTCTCAACACTGGCACATCCTCAAGCAAACGGTCAAGTTGAAGCAGTCAATAAAACCTTGAAGGATACACTAAAGAAGAAACTCGAAGATGCCAAAGGAAACTGGCCAGAAGAACTCCCCGAAGTTCTATGGTCATACTGTACAACGGAAAAACAGCAACCGATCAGACACCATTTGTAATGGCGTACAGTTATGAAGCTATGCTGCCCGTCGAACTCGAGCCACCGTCCCACAGAAGATTGATGTACGATCAAGGTACCAATCGCATACTCCTTGCAGAATCACTTGATGAAATCGAAGAAAAACGAGCAACTGCAAACTTAAAGTTGATAGCTCATCAACAAAAAGTAGCTCGGTATTTCAACAAACAAGTGAAAGCTCGAAAATTCTTCGTGGGAGATATGGTCCTGAGAAGGGTATTCCTAAACATCAAAGACAGCACGTTAGTTGTACTAGGACCTAACTGGGAAGGACCATATCAAGTAGTCGAAGTTCTCGACTCCGGAGCATACAAATTAGGTAAGTATGACGAAAAAATGCAACTCATTCTAGTACCACGGTACTGGAAAGGAGAACATTTAAGGAAATACTACCAATAAAGTACCAAGTTGGGTTGACCATTTTAAGTACACAGGTCGGGTTGACCACTTCAAAGTACTCAGGTCGGGTTGACCATTTTCAAGTACTAAATGAACATTCACTTCTAAGTGAATCGCCTTCTGGGCGGACTACGCGCAAAGGTTTCAGAAACAAAGTACTCAGGTCGGGCTGACCACTTTAAAGTAGAGTTTCTTATGTTTGCAATTTGTTTTATTTCATGTTAAGCTAAAAGATCATATTAGATCAAATAGCTCTGATGTAAGTTACTATGGTAACAAATACACTTTCGATCAATAAATGAATAAAGATAGTATTTCAAAATTCAATTGAGTCAAAAAAATCAGCATGGTTATAATTTACCTAAAGTGCGTACAAAAGGTTTGGTCAAACCCAAAACACCGAACAGATAAGCAATATATTTGCGAAAGACAAGTGACCAAGAGTCATACGTCTGCTCGGTCACTTGGGGGCACCTATACCTGTACAAAGCATTTGGTAAAAATAAAATAATCGTACGACAATTATAAACAGAGAATAAAAATTCATTAAGGATGACAAAAGCACGTAGTACCAGGATTAAAAGCTGCCCCGGTCAGCCCGTTGCCTAAAAAATGAAAAAGAATTCCAAGTTGGCTGGTCGAGATGTCTTAGAAAAGGCCCTGAGGCCGAATAAGATATATATATATAAAAAAAAAACAAAGAGAGATGAAAAGAAGTGTTTGAACAGCTGGAGTCCCAGGCTCTTGGTTCGGTTCTTCTGGGCCAATTGGAGCAGGAGGATCTGTTGTTTGAACAGGAGAAGCATCAGCAGCCTGACCCGAGGTTGAAGCAGCTTGGCCGGAGGTTGAAGCAGCCGCCTCGTTCCCACCATAAGCCACTTGGGCTGCGCAGTACTCAAGCATGTCCTTAGCCTCGCCCAAGTAGTCAAAGTTGGCCCGGGGATTAGCCTTTAAGAAATCAAAGAAGAGCTCGAGACCGGCTGTCTCCAAGGCATTGACCTTCTCCTTCAACCTGTCCACCTCGGCCGTAAGCTCCCCCTCCTTGGCGTCCTTCTCCTCCTTCATCCGAAGAAGAACTGATCGCAGAGAAGTCCTCTCATCCTGAAGATTGTTTACCTCAGTAGATAAGATCTTGATGTTCTCCTCAAAATGGTCAGTAGCCTCGAGATCCTTTGTCAGCACGGAGATCTTCTTCTCAGCATCGAACAGCTTCTTGTTGGCTTTGCCTAACTCCAACCGAACAGCTCCAGCTTCCGCCCTGGCTTCCTCAGCTTCCTTCTTGGCCAAGTCCACCTCTGCCTTCAAGGTGTCGGATAGAGCCGCGCTCTTAGAAGCAACAGACTTAGCCCGGGAGTAAGTGTAGGCCAACTTCAGTCTGGGCTGCACAAAGGAAAAACTTTAGCATATGGAGCTAAGTGTGGAAGGTTAAAGGGAAGTATCAAAAAAGACTTACCCTGGTGAACTCCTTCAGGAGTCCTCCCACCAACACATCCAGAGACGAGTCATTGTCAGCACCAGCCAGTTGCTCACTGACCTCAGGAACCAGCCAGTTCATATAATGGGCCAGCATCTCCTTGCCCTTTTTGGCTTCTGGAAGCACTGGCAAAGGTGGAGTTGGTGCCTGCACCCGCTCAGGATCACTCCTGACCAGTTCAGACCCAGCTGTTAGTGGTCCAGACTCCTTGGACTTGGCAGACTTGGGGATAGAGGGGTTTGCAACAGTCAGCTCCTCGGAAAGATCAATGACCTCTCTAGAAGGTCTCTTTTCCTTTGAAAAGGACCCCTCACCGCCCTTGGACTTCTTGGTCGGTGGAGAGGCGCTAGAGCTTCCGCCCATTCTCTTCCACAGAGCATCGATCATTTGCCGAGACATGTCTACACAGAACAAAAATAGTATGGTTAGAAAACAGCCATCAGAAACACAAGGCATGAAAATCAAGAAGCACAAGAACAAGAGAAAGTAAAATGCAAAGGTGACCGCCCGCACAAGACTCAGAAGTCCATCATCACCTGACATCGATCTTATCTCAGACATGACAGCTTTCCCTTTTCTGGCAAAGGGGGGAGATGGCCAAACAGGTGAAATGGGCTCCCTTATGCGGATTGCATGTTCAACAGGCCTGGGCGAGGCTGAGAGTTTCTTCTTCCTCTTCAGTGGGGTCACCTGCTCGTCCTCAGTCTCATCTTCAGAATTCAAAGGCTCCTGAGCATACTGCTTGGCCCTGGCGCCTCCTTTCAACTTAGCTTCACGCTTCAGTTGAATCAACTCATTCTCCGGATGAGCTCGTTTAGGCTGGCCAACATCAGACTTCCTCTTCTTTCCCGCCACAGACTTAGGAGAAAAGTCCTCGGGATAGAGCCCGTACTTCACAAGATTATCATCGGAGGTCAACTGGATAATACTCCTGTATTCCCCCGGTAACAGGGCAAGTTTCTGAGCTCTATCCCTAAGAGCAAGAGTGAGGGGAGGACAGTGATATGTCGCAATCTGCTGAAACCGAGTCCGGGTAATGCTCGGATCCTTAACCATGAAGTACTCATCAACAAAATGCCTTATTTTGCTGATGGCCTTGGCATCCATGCCGGTCAACCACTTGAAGCTTGGCTGAGAGAAATAAAAGTACCCCGACCTACCTTATTTGGGGGTGGACTTCAAATCAAAGAACCAGGCAACCTCGTGGGGGGAAGGAGTACCCCATCCTTGGGAAGCGTAGAGGACGAAGAGGGCAGACAAATACTTAATGCCCTTAGGAGTGATTTGGGCCAGGTAGAGACCAAAGAAGTCTGCCACATCCTTGAAGTACTTGTGCAAGGGCATTAGTGCCCCTTGCTGGCCATGGGACCCCGACCAGGCGCACATCCCCTTGTCAGGGTTTGTGGCACGATTAGTGTGGGTGGGAATGTAGCAGTCCAGCTGGCCCAGGTACCCAACCTAGTCAAGAGTTCCAATGTGCGCCTCCGTAATCTTGGACGGAGGACTTACCCACCTGGCACCCAAGGCACCTTGCCTCTTATGAGGAACCGCCGCAGCAAGCTCCTCACTGACGTAGTCAACGCCCTCGACCAGGACGTCTCCGTCAGCATCAATTGCCAGCCCAGCCTCATTGTACTCCCCGAAATTTGGGGGTTCAACCTCTTCCTCTCCCTCTACCTCAGAAGGACTGCCCGGACGTGCATCGTCCAGCTCCTCAACCTCGTGGACCTCAGCGTCCCCCTCACGATCCTCCTTCATCGAGACGGCCGAATCCTGTTCGGTGCTGGGTAGAGTGGCAAGCTGAGCCACTTGAGGATTAGTAGCGTCAGCCAGACGCGTGGTTTTCTTTGTACGAGCCATCATCCTATGGCTGGGTACAAGGTCAGAAGAATGTCCTTCACTAGAAGGAGGACTAGAACGAAGACGAGGGTGATCCTCGTGTAGAAGTTGAAACAAATCCTGGTCAATCTGATGCCCGAGTTCCCAAGACTCACCTGAGTTCATCTACAAAAGACAACACACAAGATGAGTGTTGGACGGAATATCAAACGATAAACAAGCAAATATGCCGACCAGGAGTACTCAACAGATTAAAGGACGGCTATGTCCAAAGAAAAGTCAGAACTCAAGAAGTCAAAAAATTTTCTTGAGTTAGGGCAAAAAAGTTCATGAAGCTTAGAATAAGCAAGAATCGCAGAAGTTTCTAACCCTAGGGTTTCCTAAGCATTTTTCTACAGCACAGTAAAAGTTGCATTCGATATGTAAACATGCAAAGATAAGCATAAAGGAAATCAGAAACTTACTCAAGATTAAAATGTCTGGGTTCAAGCTGCGTCAATCCAACCAGCACTTGTAGGAAGGCACTTCGGCAACTTTGAAGCCAGAAAACTTTCTTTTCGCTCTGGAGCTTACTTAGCAAAGAAAGGTGATGAAATGAGTTTATGTGCCAATGCTATGGTTATTTATAGGCAAGTCACGAAAAGAGGTAACTGTCTCAAAGAAACCTCAGACGCCTTCCGCCTCAAAAACAAATACGGGAAATCAAAAGTAATCGAGTGCAACCGTCAGCCGTGGAGAGAGAAAATCGGATTTCAAAATATTAATTGTCAGAGCATTTATTAGCCGAAAACTGAAGGGACGCCCAGTCAGCTTCACATCGAGTCTCGAACAGTCACGCTCGACACGTGTCCCCATCCAAAGGCAGAACCGGCTCAGAAGAAGTCTACACGCAACCTCGGAGGTCCCGTACAGACTTGGGGGGCAAATGTTATCCCAAATTTTGCACTCTGACGTGGCATCACGAGAATGGTGACACGTGGAGTCCACTTGGAACATCTGCTTGGAAGATAGGCCGAGCAGGATGCCTCGCTGGCATGTCCTGAATAAGATATTCAGTGATCCGTACAGAGCAATCAACACTTAGCGAATTCAGCTTTCGCATCATGAGTCATCAGCTCAATCCCTATAACTCAGGGATCATCTTACGTGGATACAGCATACACATGATCCCATTATCAGTGTAATCAGTCTCAATCCCACGATCCTTGCATTCAGCATTGATCCCATGATCATTCTGTTTATGCGGATTGCAACGAGAGAGGAAACTCTTCCTCTTCAAGTTTCCCAGCCCTATAAATAGTGATGTATGTTTACTGGGCAAGGAGATCGAGAGATTAAAAAAGTCAATACACAACTAAACTAAGACTATATTATTATCTGAAAATTATATATTCAGAGATACTGTTGTAAGAGCTATAAGAAAAGGAATCTTCTTCCTTGTTCTTGAGTCAATACAAATAACGAGGATTAGGCTATTACCGAACTACTCGGGGCTGAACCTCTATAAAATTCATGTGTCTTACTATTGCTTTATTATATATTCGTTACGACATATCATTTATCGCTTATAAAAAAGACTCATTGTTGTTGGCTAAAAGCGAAGTCAACAGATAGAATTTTGAATTTGAAGGAATAAGCGAGCATCCTCATGGAGCCCTATTTTCCTTGAATTATCTTTCTCTTTGGGAGGATCGTCAATCAAGTAATCATCTTTTTAATACTCCTCAGATACAGTCGAATTGTCTTACTCCATTCCAAATAATTTGAACCAATCAATTTATGGTCTGTGATTTTAGACATCACGGGAACCACATCAGAAACAACAACTGATTTTGAATCTAATTTTATCTCTACCATAATCTTGAAAGCAAAAATAATTGAAAGAGAAAAAGAAGAAAGCAAACACCAAAAGAATGAACATCCAAACATGAAGAAGGCAAAAGTATCAAACCATAAAATGCCAAGAACTGCCAGAGACTGATGCAAGGAGGACGGGGAAGGGTTGGGAGTGTGACGGGCATTAACGATCACCGTAGAAGATGTCAGACGCGCCCTCATGCACCGATGCGTGGGAATCTGGATAGTGGTAAATAGAGGCGCGTAGGGCCCGCACGTAGTGAATATGGATGCCAGAATTTGGGGTTTTGTAGTTCGACAGCTGGGCAGCCCTTCTATGTGGGCGGTGAAAATAAACTTTCACTCCAAATAGGGTTTTCGAAAAATAACAACCTTAAACTAAAACCCTAATCTTTTTTTTTTATAAACCCTAATTTCAAATTTCGAATTACAATTCTAATTCAAATATGGCTCTGATACCATGTAGAGAATGGTGAATAGAATTGTGTATTATATTCCATTTAATAGTATATATTTATATACAAGGCTATGAGTCTAAGTAGGAAACTACTAAATACAAGTTAGCCTAATTTTTTACAACTAATATTCTATCAATAATAAAAAAATCATACCATCTTGAACACTTTGGTAATCTTCATCACAATCAGAATCAAATACAAGAATTGAGTCGTACCATGCTTCATCAATGCTTCCTGCTAATACCACCACCACATTGCAAAAGCCATTAGTGTGGAAGCCAAAAAAGAAGTTCACTAAGATAATATGAAGATATATATTACGAAGATACCCAACAATATGCAGAATATAAGAAAAAAAATTCTTCGCTGCAGTTCGCTTTGATCAAACAACCAATAACAGTCCAATTATCGTAACAAAAATTTCAATTTTGCATAACCTCCTTCCATTAGGAATAACTGTACATAATGCATATTTCATGATTAACCACCTCAAAAAGTTCAAATTCTATTAGAATAGTAATTATTATTATGAGTCTTATTTCTTACAATTAAAATCCGAAAAAGAAAACTCCAGTACTAGTTACCACCAAAATCTAAAATTAAATTCATTTAAATTATTAATCCTCCAACATTTCTAAGAAATATATAATTAGAATGGAAGGAAACCGAAAGAAAAAAATGTACCTTGGAAAGTTGGGTTGGTGAAGGTGGAGGAGGAATCAAGTACGATAGACCTATTTGCTCTGTCAGATGAGGCCTTAGAAAACTGAGACAAGACTCTTCCCCTCATACCTCTTCTCCTCCTCCGATGACCGTTTGTCTTCTTAGAGGACCTTAATCTCCCTCCAACACATAGCCATGAGGCGTTGAAACACACGCTCCCATATCCCTCTCTCTAAGATATTATCATAGGCTGATCACCCCTGTCACAACATCTCCACTATAATCCTAGAGAGAAAGCCAACAACAGAGAGTTTTAACTTTTTTAAGTTTTAAGTATAAAAATTAAAAGGGGTTTTTACACCACATATTAAATTTTTTAATTTTTTTGCTTTTTTACTGTGGCATAATTTTTTTTTTCAAAAATATTATATTTTTTCAAAATACTGTGTACTGTATTAAATTTTTACTCTAGTTTCACAATTATTTTTAGTTGTTCTACTTCTGTTTTATTGTTTTACAATTGTTTTATAAAAAGATAATTTTATAAGTAAAATTATAAATTTTGTCAAAAATCTAATATTTTTTTAAATACCCCAAAATAAAAAGGGGTTTTTACAGAAATGCTAAATTTTTGGTAAAAATTTATAATTTTACCGTCACACGGATTTTTTTACAAAAATACTGTCTTTTAATAAAACAACCGTAAAACAACAAAATAGAACAATTAAAACAACATGGCTCAAAGCTAATCTTGCTAAATCTCAGGTTTTCTTTGGTGGAATTTCTAGAAGAGACAGGTCTAATTTACTTGGGATTTTACAGATTGAGGAAGGGGTGTTTCCCCTAAAGTATCTCGGGGTTCCAATGAGACCAACAAAGTGGAAAGCGGAGGACTGTGGGATTATTCTCAAGAAGATCAATAACCCATTGCACACTTGGGCTAGTAGGCCCCTTTCTTATGCAGGGAGATGTTAACTAATCAACTCTGTTTTGTTGGGTCTGAGGAATTATTAGATGAACATTTTCTTGTTGCCTCAAAGCGCAATCAAGGAAATAGATAAACTTTGCATGTGGTTTTTGTGGGGAAACAATGGTACAAGAAGTAAGTTTCATCTTACATCTTGGACTAATGTTTGCTTACCAAAGGAGCAAGGAGGCCTTGGTTTTGGTGAAGGTGCTAAGTAGAATAAGGCGATGATTGCGAAGTATGTTTGGGCTATCAATCATCATTGAGAAGCTCTTTGGGTTCGTTGGATCAACCATGTGTATTTAAAAGGGCAAAGTTTTTGGCAGTATCAACTAAAAAAAGATACTAGTTGGTACTGGAAAAAACTTTACAAAATTAGATTGATGTTTTCTCAACAAAAAGCGGAGGATGCCAGGTGTAAGGGTAAATTTTGTGTCAACAAATTATACAAGAGCCTTTGTCATGGTGAGCAATTTGAGTACCAAAGGTTTGTTTGGAATCGGTATGCTATTCCAAAGCATAGATTTATTTGTTGGCAGGTTGTGCGAGATAGCTTACTCACTCGGGATCATCTCTCTAGAATTCTGCATATTGACAGCAGGCTTTGTCCAGTGTGTGGCTGCTGTGATGAAACCACGGTGCACTTGCTCTTCTCCTGCAGGTTTTCTCAATAGGTGTTGAAGGGTGTTAATGGCTGGTTAGGAACTACCTGGTCGGACCGTCTAGAGGACTGGCAGCTTTGGACTACGCAGTTGGGAAATAAAAGGATGAATTTAGTTGCTGCAATGGTTTTTTCAACTACAATGTATTATGTGTGGCAAAATAGATACGATTGTAATTTCAATGGGTATTCTTGTAGTGTTTAAAAGATTGTAGAGATGATAAGAAAAGATACAAAGTATAGGGTAAGCAATTTTATTTTTAAGAAGTTGAAAGATGAAGAGAGGTTATTGATGTTAAACATTACCTCTTTGTAGGGTGGGCTTTTGTTGTGTTGAGTTGTAAGTTGGTTGTTTTGCTTGTTGATTAATGAAGATTAGTTCTTCTTGATCAAAAAAATAATAATAATAGTAAAACAATTAAAAAACAACTGTGAAATAACAATGAAAACTTAATACAATACACAGTATAAAATTTACAAAGTATTTTTGAAAAAAATTCTATCCTATAATAAAAAAAAAAAGTAAAAAAGTTGAAAATTTGAGTAACTGGTTAAAAACCCCAAATAAAAAGAGGAAATTACACTTACTATGGGATTTCAAAAGTTCTTATGATAAATATGGCACATTTAAGTTTGATCAATTTATATGGTATTTTTTTGTTTTTAGGTTTTTTTATGGTATTTGATATGCCATATATATGTAATTAGGTTTTCAAATCCCATATTTAATGTTTTTATTTGTTTAGGAAGTTTTATTTGTTATTGATACCGGAAAAGTCACCGGAGTTTGCCGGTGCCGGAAAAGTCACCGGAGTAGCGGTCGGTGCCGGAAAAGTCACCGGAGTTGCTGTCGGCGCCAGAAATTTCGTCAGAATTGGCATTGTCGCCGAAAAAATCACTGAAAAAATCACCAAGAAACCGGTTTCTTCTTCTTCAAGAAACCGGTTTCTTTTTCTTCAAGAAACCGGTTTCTTTGGTGATTTTTCCGTTGACAATGTCAATTCTGACGACTTTTCTGACGCTAGCCGCTACTCCGGCGACTTTTCCGGCACCGACAGCAAACTTCAGAAAAGTCATCAGAATTGGCATAGTCGCCGGAAAAATTACCAAGAAACTGGTTTCTGGTTTCTTGATGAAGAAACCAGTTTTTTGGTATTTTTCCAGTGATTTCTTTGATGACAATGGCAATTCTCACGACTTTTCTGGCGTTGGTAGCAACTCTGACGACTAATACATCGACAACTACTCCGGTGACTTTTTCAATACCGACAGTAAACTTTGGGAAATTTGCTAGAATTGGCATTGTCACCGGAAAAATTACTGGAAAAATCACCAAGAAACTGGTTTTTTTTCTTCATCAAGAAACCAATTTCTTGATGAAGAAACCAGTTTCTTGGTAATTTTTTTTGTACTTTTTTCCCTATTTGGTTTATTGATGAAACTAGTTCCAATTATTTTCAGTGTATATCATTTTTATTTTGTTTTCATAATCTTTATTATTGTTGTGTAACTAGTTCCTTGATGAAGAAACCACTTTTTTGGTGAAGAAACCGGTTTCTTGATGAGAAAACCACTTTCTTGGTTATTTTCTTAGTAATTTTGCTGGCGACAATACCAATTCTGACGACTTTTTTGACGCCGGCAATAACTCCGACGATTTTTCCGACACCGGAAACTACTTAGGCGAATTTTCCGACACCGACATCAAACTCCAGAATAGTCGTCGGACTTGGCATTGTCACTGGTAAAATTATTGGAAAAATCACCAAGAAACTGGTTTCTTCTTCATCAAGAAACCAGTTTCTTGGTGATTTTTCCAGGGACAATGCTAATTCTGACGACTTTTTTGGCGCCGGCAGCAACTCCGACGACTTTTTCCATGCCGGCAGTAAACTCCAGTGACTTTTCCGGCACGAGTGACAACTTCGGCGATCACTATAATTTTATTTGTTTTATTTTTTTTAAAAAAAATAATTATGAAAGGAATTTTAATATTTTTTATGGTAATTTAATTAAGTTCTTATTTTTTATGAATTTTAAATTCAGATTTTTTTTAAAATGTATAATATAGTGTTTTTCTAAAAAAACCATATTTTTAGTTTGATTGGTTAGATAATGCCATATATAATGGCATTTACTTTTTATGCCATATTTATCATAACCTTAACAACTTTTTCCATATTTTTGAAAATAGCCCAAATAAAAATGCTTCCTAGTTTGGGCTTTAGACACCCAGGCCAGTAGGCCACTCATCAGGCCCCAAACCTAACTAACAGCTAACAACACTCAGCCTCACTCACATCCTCACCTCACGCCGCTTGCTCCTCCCTAATCCCTCTCACTCTACCAAATGAGCTCACGCCTGAAAGTAAAACTGTAAAAACCAGCGATTGATGTTCTAGTTTGAACTTTGAACCGTGACTGGCTGGCAGTGCCTCCCAGGCGGAACCTCCTCTCTCTCTCTCTCTCTGCCACAGGCCGACGCTCGCGGTTCGCTGGTTCGCCCGAGGTACCTCCTTGCTTTTCCTCTCTCTCATCTTTACTGTTGCTGTTCGCATTTCTGAAATTTTGTGAACCACGAACTTGTCTCAGTTGGTCTCTTGAGTCTCACTTTTTTTTTTCCTTTGCTGCTGGACGATTCCCAGGCAAGGCCGGAGGCGCGCACCACTTTGTAGTTTGTTATCATTAAGAACAATTTTATAGTATAAGACTCTTATTTTTAGACATTGGATGACTTTGCTTAATACGTTTGAATTTGATTATGTCTTCAACACACACAAAGGCTCTTTTATACGATTTTGACATTATCATCTATCTCCAGGCTGGGTTAGGTTTGTCCTTTCAAATTTTAAGTTTTCCAGATAGCGAGTCGGCATATTAGTTTGATGGAAAAAAGAAATTGAGGTTTGGCCATGTTTCTGGGTTGTGGGGTTTGTTTGCTTAAATTGTCTAGAATCTAACTAAATTAAACCATATTATTAATTGCATATTTCCAATTTATTACGTTTGAAGGTTTAGGTATTTGGATTGTGGCAACTTGGTGAGGGAACATGAAGACAATGTCAGCGATTACCCAATCCCAGCTCCTCCAAACTATAACAACTATCCTCACCTCCAGCAACACTCCACGGTTCCATGCCCTTAACGCGTACATTCCCCATCTTACAGAGAGCCTGCTGATCTCAATCTTCTCATCCAAATCTCTGAATTCCCAACCAACCACCCTCCTTTCCTTTTTTCAGTGGTCACAAACTCACACTCCCTCCCTCACTCAATCTCCAGCCCTACTCCTCACTCTTGTTCCATCTCTCCTTCGCCACAATAAGTTCTCTGATGTGAAGTCCCTTCTTGTCTCGTTTATTGCCTCTGATAGGCAAAACAAGCTCCACCAAGCCCTCCTCCATCCTGATCACACCCTTCCTAGACCTTCTAGAGCACTTCTTGATACTTCTATTGGTGCATATATTGAGTCCGGGAAACCTCACCTCGCTGTTCAAATTTTCAACAAGATGAAGCGACACCAATTTCGTCCCAATTTGCTTACTTGTAACACACTTCTCAATGCGCTGGTAAGATTCCCTTCTACACATACGATTTCGATGTCTCAGGGAATTTTTAAGGATATGATTAAGTTAGGGGTTAGCCCTAATGTGAATACTTTTAATATTTTGATGCGCGGTTATTGTTTCGAGAACAAGTTCAAGGATGCTTTTGAGCTGTTGAGTAAAATGAGTGAGTTTAATTGTTTGCCTGATAATGTTAGTTACAATACATTATTGGATGCACTGTGTAAGAAGGGACAATTGACAGAGGCTCGAAACTTGTTGTTGGACATGAAAAATAGAAGACTAATGCCGAATAGGAACACATATAATGTCTTAGTTTGTGGGTATTGTAAGTTGGGTTGGTTAAAAGAGGCAGCAAAGATCATTGAGTTGATGACACAAAATAATTTGTTGCCTGATATCTGGACTTACAATATGTTGATTAGTGGGTTTTGTAAGGAAGGCAGAATTGAAGAGGCTTTTAGGCTTCGTGATGAGATGGAACGGTTGAAATTGTTGCCTGATGTGATCACTTATAACACATTGATCAATGGGTGTTTTGACATTGGGAATAGTACAGAGGCATTTAAGTTGATTGATGAAATGAATGAAAAGGGACTGAAACAAAATGAAGTCACTCACAATATATTGGTGAAGTGGTTTTGCAAGGAAGGCAATATGGATGAAGCGTGTGATACTGTACAGAAAATGGAAGAAAGTGGAACTTCTCCTGATTGTGTTACTTACAATACTTTAATTAACGGGTTTTGCAAAGCAGGGAAAATAGATGAAGCATTTAGGATGATGGGTGAGATGAATAGGAAAGGTCTCAAGATGGACACTTTTACTCTCAATACTGTTCTACGTATGCTGTGTGTCGAAAATAAGCTTGATGAGGCATATAAGTTGCTTAACAGTGCGAGTAGGCGAGGTTATATTGTCGATGAGGTCAGTTTTGGAACATTGATGATGGGTTACATCAAGAATGAAAAAGTGGACAGAGCTTTGGAGCTTTGGGATGAAATGAAGGAGAAGCAGGCTATCCCCAGTATTATCACCTATAACAGTATTATAGGAGGTCTATGCCAGTCTAGAAAAACTGATAAAGCAATAGATAAGTTAAATGAATTCTTAGAGAGTGGTCTAGTTCCGGATGAAACAACATACAACACTATCATTCATGGTTACTGCCAGGAGGGCGAAGTGGAGAAAGCATTTCAATTCCACAACAAGATGGTTGAGAAATCATTCAAACCTAATGTGTTTACATGTAATATTCTTCTTAATGGACTTTGTAGAGAGGGTATGCTTGAAAAGGCTTTGAGGCTTTTCAACACGTGGATTTCAAAAGGAAAACATATTGATGTTGTTACTTACAATACATTGATAGCGAGTTTGTGTAAGGAAGGTAGATTTGGCGATGCATTTGATCTTCTTGTAGACATGGAAAAGAAGAAATTAGTGCCTGATCATTATACTTACAATGCAATTCTCAGTGGACTTACTGATGCCGATAGAATTAAGGAGGCTGAAGAGTATTTGTCCAAAATGATAGAGAGTGGAAAATTACCTGAGCATTTCTTACAAATGACTAAGGAACAAGACATTGTGACCCAAGAATTATCTGTGGAGTCTGATTCAATATCTGTTGGTTATACGGAAAAGATCAACCAACTTTGTTCTGAAGGGAAATACAAGGATGCCATGCACGCCTTTGATGAATCTAAAAAGAAAGGAGTTGCTCTAAATAAATCGGTTTATATGAACCTGATCAATGGGCTAATCAAGAGGCGTAAAAGCTTATCTCGGTCTGTCATGTTGTAGTAGACCATGATCGTTTTTTGCAGTGTCATCCACTTTGTTCTACTCAAAATTGTCAGATGGACCATAATAAACATTTGGTGTACTTAAAAGTGGCATCTCGACCATACTCAACAATTCTAGGTACAATCTTTATTTATTTAAAAGAAAAAGGAATTTGAATTGTAACATATGGTTCGGTGGTTGTAACCTGATTGTTTTTTTTTTCCTTCAAAGAATTGTTATGGCACTCGAGGCAAATCAACCTATAATATTTTCTTTTTTTTTTTTTGAAAAATCATGTGTTTAGAATCTATACTGGTAAGCTCTTTGTAAGTTGACTGCTTTTTTTTTTTTTGTGACTATATTGATGCCAACTTCTGTTTACTTCCGTGACAACTTTTGTTTTTGTGACTATGAAAGTAATTAAAGATATATTTCTTGCAGAGAAGATTAGATTACTGATGTTTGTGGCAACGTTATATCTCATAACAAAGTGTCACACTATTCATTCATCTCATCACTTATAGTATTAACTTTTAAACTTTTAACTCCTAGAATATTTGGGGACTTTGCAGGTAATTGGTAGCTAATATCACAGTAATATCAGTCCATTACAGGATCTCCATTTTACCTAATTGGGTATGAGTCGATTTAAATGTCTGAATCTCTTTCATCCAAATTTATTTAGTGTAATGTAGTTTCTATTTCAATGTGAAATACTTTGAGAGCTCCAGATTGTTGAATGCTTTCATGCAGCTGTTGTGGTCCATATTGGTCCATGAATTTGGCATTCTATGCTCCATACCACCCACCCACCATCTTAGTCAGCTGTTAGTGTGCAAATAGAGAGGGACAGGAGGATCAAAATGATGTGGACAGCAACCCTCCTTGCTATTCTCTGGGCTGTTGGCTAGAAAGGAACAACAGTCTTTGAAGATAAAGAAGTGGCTGTAGAAGATATGTGGGAGAAGGTCAAATTTTGGGTGGCAATTTGGGGGATTATCTTTCCTGGATCTCGCCAGAGATTGGGAAAACTTTTCTTGTATTATAAATTTTTAGCTTGTGTTTAATGTTTTGCTTTATGTTTCGTATATAATTCCATCTGGCTACTTCTGAGGTGAGATCATTTTGTATAGGAATAATTGTGCTTATTTTTATTATTTTATTTATTCAATTTTTTTTTTCTTTTTGGAGGAAAGGAAAAAAAATTATTCACAACAATCGCTCAACTGCACACTGTAAACAGCAGCTAAACACTATAAATGTTTTAAAAAATGCTAAAACATCGTTTTCTCTTTTCTGTTCAAATGGCTAAAATGACATACATTTAGAATCAAACACCAGATGAAATAGACTGAAGCAACAACAACTGTAGTAATCATGGGAATCAGGCCCTCTCTTGGTTTAGCAAACCACTCCATCCAGTCTGAGAAATTCAGCTGCCAAGCGCACCGACCCAGCCAACTTTGGACAGCAAGCACAACTCTTTTGGAGTAAACATAGGTGAAAAAAAGATGATGGTCACTCTCTTTGAAAATGCCACACACGGCACAGAGTGGAGTCAATGGGAAAGAATTTCAAAAGATTATCTCTTGTGAGCAGTGGATCGTTGATTGCTTGCCACACATTTAACCTGTGCTGAGGCACATTCAACTGATGCCAAACATGTCTATAATAAGACACTTTGTTTTGAGGGATGAGAGAAAGAATTTACTTACTTTAAACTTCCCATTATCCTCAACTCTAATCTAATAAATAAAAGAGTAATGGATAAGTTAAAAGATTGTAAACGAATATATTTATTATCATTAATTATAATAATTTTTTATGTATATAAAATAAATAAAAATGTAGAATTTTGACAAAAAAGAAGAGGTTGATGAAATGAAATGTAGAGTGCCACTATCTAGCCATCCTAATATTTTCTTTTGTATAGATTACTAGGAAACTATGCCGCGCTTCGCGCGGTCTTTTACTGTAATTTTAATTTTTTCAAGTTGTTAATATTTTTATCAAATTATAGATATAATATAAAATTAGAAAAATTACAAGCTAAAATACTTAAGAAAGAGATTATCTGTAACAAAGAATATAAAAATTAAAATTAATCCAATAATTTTAATAAATAGTATCTTATAACTCTTACTTAAAAATATTTTGAAGCCAATAGATCAATCACATAATAATAAAATAATACTAATATTTGAACAAATACAATAAACAAAAATTTTTATTTTATTTTTATTTAATAGTATTTATGTAGAAGACTCACACACTTTATAAATCATGTGAGATTTTTTTCAAAAGTAAAGTGATTAAGGAATCAAATAACCTTTTTTTATTGGGACAAAATATAAAACTTTTAAAAACAGATCTAAACTCGTTTGCACTTTCTTTAAAGACTATAGAATGGATGCATTTTAATAATTATAACTAATTAATTGAGAAAATAAAAATAACAAAAGAAATAATTTATTTATAATGCATATGTGAAGACTCACAATCCTTTCTAAACAATGTGAGATTATCATAAAAATAAACTTATAAAAGAATCATGTAATTATTTTTTAAGGAGAAAATAATTTAAAATTCACTCTCTCACAAATTTAAGAAATTTAATGAAAAAATTATATACTTTTTATAATAATAATAATAATAATAATAATAATAATAATAATAATAATAATAATAATAATAATAATAATAATAATAATAATAATAATAATAATAATTGTTGACTAAGGTTTTCGGCAACTAAGTTAATAATATATAAGAAAGCTGTAGGAAGTTTAATGCATGAGATTTTTACGTGGTTGGAGCATTAATGAGCCTTAGTCCACGAGTCTTTTGTATTTATGAGAGTATTTATTACAGAGAATGTTCTTGGTAGTTTTTCTCTCTTTGGTTCTTATGAAACCAAGAATTCTCGACCCATGCCTTAATGTTTTTGGGGGGTATTTATAGTATTTTTGTGTGGTGATCCCTAGAACCGAGCTACATGTCTTTCTGTATTTTTTCAGTAGGGGCACACATTCCCGACAAATATAAAATGGGAAATATATGGTTTATACCCTAGGTATCCTAGGGATTAGGTGGATATAATCCTCTATCCCTTCTTGACTGATGTGATCCCTTATACAGTAGTCGTCACTAGGCTTATTAATCATAGCGTAGTAGCTGCAGAAGAGGGGTTACGTCGTCAGACTTAATACTTATGGCAGTTCCAATACGCCTTCTCCCATGCGGCATTAAATGCGAGGTGACTGTTCAGATGGGGTCTGATGCCTCCCGGATGTGCCTTGCTATAGCTCTGCCCTCTGGGAGTACGTGGACTCCTCATACCTTCTCCGGGAGGTATTTTAATGTTGATACTCTTAATCTAAAAGGACTTAGTCAAATTATCTCAAACCATATTCCCTCAAGTCCACGTGTCTCAGTCGCATTGGTCCACGTATTTTGGGAAAAAGTAAGGGTAACAATAATAATAATACAAAACTATAGATTAAATAAATTTTAAAAAAATTATAATTAATTAATTAGGTAAGGCTTATTTAATCAACTATCAAATAATGAGAAAAATATAAATTGTGAGATAGTAAAAAGAAAAATTACATAATTTATTTATAGTATATATGTAAAGATGTACTATACTTTTTAAACAATGTGAGAATTTTAGATTTGCTTAAATAGAATAAAAAAATTATATGCTTTTTATAATAATAATAATAATAATAATAATAATAATAATAATACAAACTATAAATTAAATAAATTTAAAAATTACAACTAATTAATTGGGTAAGACTAATTTAATCAACTACCAAAGAAATAGAAAAATATAAATTTTGGAACAAATAAACAGGCAAATTAAAGGATTTATTTATAGTATATATGTAAAAATCCACTATACTTTCTAAACAATGTGAGATTTTTAAAGAGTAAGCTTTGTAAATAATTTTTATTTTTTATGACATCAATACGAAATTCTTACAAAATTTGACAAATATAAAGAAAAAATATAGAAAGCCACATACTTTGTGTTTACAAAAATACTGGAATTTGGGTTAACTTTTACAAAAATACTGTCACACGAAAATCTTTTCAAAAATACTGTGTTTTAATAAAACACCAGTAGAACACAAAACAGAACAGCTCAAAACAATAGTAGAACAACTAAAAAACACCAGTAGAACAACAGTGAAAACTTAACACAGTATACTACAGTATGAAATTTATAAAAAAAACACAGTAAAAAAGTAAAAAATACCACGTGACAGTATTTCTGTAAAAAAAATGGAAAAAGTTAGTATACAATGTAAATTTTCCTATATAAATTGGAATAAATAAAAATGACAAAAAAAAATATTTATTTATAGTGCATTTGTATAAAAAAAAAATAATAATAATAAATCATGTAAAAATTATATGACATTCTCACAAAATATAAAAATAAATTTTATTTTTTAATATAAATACATAAATGATAAAATATATAATTATACATTATAGATTAGATGATTTTTTTTTTTTTAAAAAAATCTAACTAATAAATTAGATAATTAATTTAATTTAATACATTATAATTCCTTATCTGGAATCGTCTATCATCATCTACAAACAAGCTAGGTAGAGATTTTTCTTTTTTCATTTTTTCTTCATACAACAGATTCTTTCACTCAAAAAAATAATCTCCTTTCGCCGTCGTCGTCGTTGTCCTCTTGTTCTTCTTCAACCTCTTTTCTTTTTTTCTTCTTTGTAATTCTGAGATAACAGATTAAAGGAAGGTTGATCTGGGCGATCCCCCACAATGTAAGCTTCCATCTGATCTCATTTTCAAATTGGATTTGAAAATACAGCTGAATTTCTGGATCAATGAAGCATCAGAATGAAAAAGCAGGAGGAAAATGTATGATCTTGTTTTTCTCTACTCCCATACTCTATTTTAATTAGAATTTTTATAGTTTTGGCTGAGCGTAATACTGAGGGATTTTTATCAATCTCTTTCCATTTCGTATTTCTCCAAAATTTTCTCTTGTTTTGATGTTAAGATGAAATCTAATTTGGGTTCTTATTCAATTTAATAAGAACTTAGTTTTTAAGTTTCCAGTCATTCATTTTCTGTATGACAGAGTTTAAATTTTTCTCTATAATGTGTTAATTTCCTGTTTATATTTCTAGTGTTTGTGTGGTTTTTTTCTTTTAGACTTAGTTTAGGGGACGTTTTACTTTATTTATGTATGTTAGTGTAATTGGTTAAATGATTCTGATTGATCTAGTTTTACGATTGTAATGGAATTTGCTGCGGAAGGTGAAAGGTGGGAAGAGTTTAGTGCCACGGAAAGTGGGATTTCTGTGCCTTTTGTGGTTAAATTGTGCCTTTGTTAGGGTTTCTTTGTGCCATGTTAGGTGGCTTTACTGATATGAAAAGGGATTTCTGTTTTAAGGTATTTTGATGTAATTTGTATCAAGTATCTATTACAATTAAGATTTTTGACCTTTTTGTTATAAATATTAATAATTATGTGGATGTCCAAATCTTTTATTTATTACCATGAATTGTAATCAACATTCCTCTTTTCCTTAGTTTCCCTTTTTCTTAGTTTCTTAATATCTCACTCTTGTATTTGTATAAATAGGGGTTCACCCCATTGGAATAAACAACTCAGAAATTCTCATTCACTTTCTCTTTCTCTCTTCATCTTCTTCTTCTTTCTTCTCATCTATTTTATATTATTTTATATTATTTCATAACACGTTATCAGCACGAGTCTCTGCCCAAGCTTCAAGCACGAGTCTCTGCCCAAGCTTCAAGCACGAGTCTCTGCCCAAGCTTCAAGCATGAGTCTCTACCCAAGTCCCAATGTAAGTATCTTGTTAAAGTTCTTGAATTGTTTCAAAGTCAAAATACACTAAATATATATTTATATATATACTCCTCTGACTGAAACAATTTCAAGAATCATTTGGTTTCTTTTTTCTTTTTATCTATAAATCTATATATTATATATGTATGTATATATTTTTATATATTTATTATTGATTTCATATATATATATAATGGTCTTATCATTCATAATATTTACAATATATGTGTGCCTATGATATGATAGAGAAAATCTATATAAATTATACATATATCAAGAAGATTATGTATCATCGATAAAATATTGCATATATCCTAAAGATTATGCATCATCGATAAAATATTGCATATATCCTAAAGATTATGCATCATCGATAAAATATTGCATATATCCTGAAGATTATGCATCCTCGATAAAATATTGCATACATCCTGATGATTATGCGTCCTCAATAAAATCTTGCATACATCCTGAAGATTATGCAAACGTAATATTCATTATATAGTTGATGAATATATAATGAAAGAGATGAATACATATTTATATATATGTTCTTGTATTCTTTGAGGACAATGAAAAATAATCTAATATCGATATAGATTTTGACAAACATTTTCTGAAGTAAATGTTTTATATTTATCGAAGAAAAAAAAATGATTGTATTTATGTGAATACAACTAAAGAATCATTAAAAATGATTATTATTGATGCAATTTTATAGTGGGTTTTGAATACCCAAAAAGAATGTTAAAAAAAATTGCATTGAAACATTAAAGTATAAGAATAACAATGAGCATGACTAATGTTATTTAAATACATGAGGCAGTATTTATTGTTCATCATTCCCTGCAGAGAATGATACGAATTGAAGTCAATCACTTTTAAAGATTCCTCGTATTAGTCATGTTATTATACATTGTTATTACTTGCAATGTTGGAAATTATTGAATCTGACATATGTTAAAGATTAAATTTTGCATACATCTTGGAGACTATGCAAAAATTGCATTCATATATTCTTTGAAATATCGTAAAAGAAATTGTTGAATAATTTCTCATATTTTTTATGGATGAACAAGTAATAAATTTTTAAGAAATTTATAATAATGTTCTACTTGTTCAACGTCATTCCCCGAAGTGAATGTAATGATTTTAAATAATCAATGACATTATTTACTACTCAAATATTTCCAGAAAAAGTGGAAACAACTAAAAGATGAGATACCACACATAATCAAAGTGCATGAAATTTATATATCATGTGTGGAATTTAATAATAGTGGTCGCGTACCTGTAGTACGGACATACTTATAATCAAGATAAAAGTATACTTGATTATTTAATAGAATGTGAATTGTACAAACTTATTGTACATTTAGAATATTTAAATATCATTACCTAAAGAGAATGAATAGACATAAAATTCTATTTCAAAGAATATAGATTTCACATATATTGGCAATGCCAGAAGTAAATTAATATATACATATTTTATTATTTCTTGAAATCAATAGTTTCAAACTATTGTTGGTGCAGAATATGTGTATATATATAGTTACTATATAATTTAGTTTGCATATTCCCAAAAGTGGATATATAATTTACTAATATTTGTTAGTGATCTAATATAATCAAAGTGATAAAGAATCACAAAATAATTATTTGAAAAGCTTCTTAAAGAAGTCTTACATACAATTGCTACTTAGAGTAGTAAAATATATTTGTATGTACCTAGATGTATAATTTTTATCTAGTTATGAAAGTATAATAAGAAATAACTTATTATATGTACTGGTTGTACATTTAAATGTATAATATATCAAGTCATGATAATTAGACTGATGAATAGTCTATTAATAAATTAGACGACTTGTTAAAAAGATACCAGGAAACATGAATGATATATTATGGTTATATCTATTTGACCATTATAACAACATGATGAAGTTGTCATGTACATTTTATATTATACACATCATTGAATTGATGATAGTGATTCCTGAAGAAATATAAAGTTTGATAAACATAATAGTGACTCCTGAAGAGTGTATATGTTTTGGAGAATAATATAATTATATTATTCGTGTATATAAAATGAAATTTGTAATGATTATGTTGTAATGAATTTACATTACCTTTTGAAAGTTTCATTGAAATACAAATTATAGTGAACCTGAAGTTCATGAATTGAATTTTTTGACATGATCAATCATATGCAATAAATTGTCAAAGAATTTGACTAAATTTTGTTGAAGAACCAGAAGATTCTTCTCATTGTTAATTTATAAGGCTCAAAAGAAGAATGTGCATATATTTGCACATAGAAAATATTTAAATTATATTTCTTTAACAGTCTTGAGCCATTATTAGATTTTTATTGCATAGTTTCTTATCGATGTGATAAGATTATATGATCATGCATTTACAAAATGTGTAAATTTATGTATTTCTAATTATACACGTATGACTCATTCTTAGAAATGAATTAAGTTCATAAGTATTGAACTTGAAACTGAAGTTATTGAACCTGAAGTTCAATGTCATATAATATATATGAGTTTAAATAGATATTGATTCATTGTGATATATTGAAATCCCTACAGGTGTATTAATATTATTAGATATCACAATTTCTTAAAATTCTCTCGATCAGGGGGAGAGAAGCAGTTGGGATCGATGATAATTTTTGAAAAATGATCCTTGCACAAAGTTATAAGAACGATATAGTTCAAAATGATATATACCAACTGCAAATCAATATTACTCAAAGTTGAGATAGAATGAGTTGAAAACGCCTGAAGCGTAAATGAACAATATAGAAATTATTAGTAAATGTTCATTTGATTTGCCCTGAAGTTGTTAAATCTAGAGGTACTCATGGAGATACCTTAATGTTATAAAGTATTAAAATGATAATCGTGATGAAAACGGTACTCGAAGAGACTCCCAAGAGAAGTTAGACATAACACATTTAATCATAATTGAATCCCTAAAGTGATTCGTTATAGGTACCTATAAATGATAAACATATTTGAAAATATGTAATTTAAAGAGATCTCTATAAGTTATGTCAATATGGGAGAAAATTATCATTTATTGAAATTTTTGTCGACAATAAATATTGAATGTGTGCATATGCAATAAACTAACATGAGATAGCAAGGATCATTGTATTAGATTTGTCGAGAATTATCGACATACATTTTGATTTTTGGCCAAAATATTATGACGCAATCCAGGCAAATTTACTCACATAAAGTGAAGTAAGACCTGTAGGGTGTGCAAATAAATATTTCTAATGAGAAATTTGCATATATGTATTTGTACATAATGAATTGTTGTACAAAGTTTGCATAGACATGAGATTGATTGAAGTAAGGCTTAAATATTGAGAAAATATAATCATGATTTGATCATAGCCTGGAATATATTTTATGAGGATTTATAAGCGTCACATAAATGTTGCAACAAAAGGTTATTTATTTGGAGCTCCTAATATAGTGAGAATTTGAAATAAGCCTTATCTAAAAATTCTAGAAGAATTTAATACATGTCTTAAGTGATATAAATTCAAAGTCGCGCGCACTATATGACAAAGATCTTTGTATGAAATAAAGACACGTAAGTAAATTATTATTTGAAAAATACCTATGGTTGTCTATGCAATATAAATACGTAAATTATACGTTGTGATAGACTCTTTAAGAGTTTTTGATTAATTGAAGAACAAACTTTTATTTCTTTTGTATTTCGAGAAATATTAATGTATAAAGTTTGTTCATTAGTATTGAAGTCCTGAAGTACTTCATATGTATCAAGAATTATAGATATATGATCATTTGATATGGAAATTAAGATCATAAAACAAGATGGAATAAATATATGGTCTTGGAGTACCATCATTGTCACAAATGAAAATTTGTAGTACCATTAATGTGTTATGTTCATATCTACTTGAAATTTTAAATTTTCGTATGAACAAAGTTGTGTACACACATGAATGATACAATTAGTTGGATAAAGACTAATGTTCCACGAACCCCTCATCTATAATTTAGAAGT
The DNA here is from genome assembly GCF_029168945.1 of Cannabis sativa. Taxonomy (NCBI): domain Eukaryota; kingdom Viridiplantae; phylum Streptophyta; class Magnoliopsida; order Rosales; family Cannabaceae; genus Cannabis; species Cannabis sativa. The sequence continues at coordinate 69,014,596 of NC_083602.1, forward strand.
CCATGCATACTCTGGAAGAGTTATAGAAAATATATGATCAAAGATTATATATGGTGATATTTTAAAAGTGATAACTATAATCTTATGAGATATATTATCACCAAAAGAATTATGGATCATATGTGCATGAGGGGGAGACATATTCATGTTGCACTCTTTTTTCTTTAGTTCAGGTTTTGTCCCAATGGGTTTTCCTGGCAAGGTTTTTAACGAGGCAACTTGCAAATAATTATGAATATGAAATATATATTGTACTCTTTTCCCTAGCTCAGATTTTGTCCCACTGGGTTTTTCTGGCAAGATTTTTAACGAGGCAACTATAAATCATGTTAACATACTTGCATTTTATGAAGCAAGTAGAGAATGTGTGTGAGTGAGATCATTGACATAGCATATTCGGGAAACATATGGATTGCACTCAATAAAGAAGTATCAACCCAAGCAATTCTCTATGGATAATACTGCTTGCATCGTTCAACTAAAAGGAGGTACATTGAAGGAGATAGAGTTAGAACACATTTCACGAAATTCTTCTTTATACGCTTCAAGAAAATGCATATTGGTGTTCAACATCTTCAATCAAGTGTCAATCTTACAAACTTATTCACAAAGTTATTACCAACATCAACATTTGAGAAGACGGCAGACAAGATCGAAATTCGTCGATTAGAAGATCTCCACAAATGCCTAAATGAGGGGGAGGGAGTTAGTTTACACTATACTCTTTTTCCTTTGACCAAGTTTTCAGCAAGATTTTTAATAAGGCAGCTATTATGGACATCCAAGGGGGAGTGTTATAAATATTAATAATTATGTGGATGTCCAAATCTTTTATTTATTACCATGAATTGTAATCAACATTCCTCTTTTCCTTAGTTTCCCTTTTTCTTAGTTTCTTAATATCTCACTCTTGTATTTGTATAAATAGGGGTTCACCCCATTGGAATAAACAACTCAGAAATTCTCATTCACTTTGTCTTTCTCTCTTCATCTTCTTCTTCTTTCTTCTCATCTATTTTATATTATTTTATATTATTTCATAACACTTTTAATTTTATTTTAATTTTGTGGTTTTGACTTTATCTAGTAGGATGATTTAATTATATTACTAAATTTCTGGGATTTCAATGGAATTAATTGGTAAGAATGAATTTATGAGGAAATTATATTAAGGCTTTAGTTGGAAAGATTTGTGGAATTTTATTAAATCAGTTTAAATTTCATTATTAGTGATTTGAAGAAAGAAATTTAATTGGTTTTAAGAGAATTGGTAATTATGATTTTGGTAATAATGGATTCGATAGTTATGAATTGGTTTAAATATTTTGATTTTCAAGTTTAAAAGATCCCTAATATATTTATAGAGTGGTTTTTACAATTTAATTAGATTGGTGTCCAATTAGATATTATATAATTATATGTTGGTATGTATTTATATTTATGGTAATAGCGTTAGAAGAGGTAGGTATTTTGTCAAGCTATTTGTGGAAAGTTTGACTTCTTTTAGAGTATGTTATTCTTTAATTTGGAATATCTGTGATATTAGTAGATTTTGAAAAGTGATTTAGAGATTAATTAGAATAAAATGTTATAGGAAAGTTTCTTCTTTGGTTTTAACTTAATGGAATCTGTTTTAATGGTATTGATTGAGTTGCAATTTTGGTACTAAATTATGTAATATACACTTTCTTACTATAATTAAGGCAATAAAATTTAGGAAATTTTAATTTTAATATTGAGAAAATTTTGGATTTGGAATGGCCATGTATGTGCTGAAGGTTGGATCTGTTTTGTTATGGTATAAGTGTGAGTTACTTGTAAGTTTATTGAAATAATTATTTATTAATTATATATTTAATTTAATTTATTACTATTTATTCATAACTTTTTTATTATCCCAAAACTTAATTTATTTAATTAGTATATTTTAGTTGATCGTATAGGATTGTTTTATTAATTCTATTTTATATAAGGAAAAAATAATCAATTTATATTATATATATATATTTTAAAAAAAAAAACCATTATTTTTAAGACCAAGCATGTGATAGAATTAAATGGTGGAGAAAATTTAGCTAAGTAATTACCTTTTATATTTTAATTTATTAAAATTTGTACTCATTTCAAATGATTTTACATTAAATTATTCTTTTGTTATCAATTAGATTTTTTATATTTAGTAATTGACAGGTTGATTTGTGCGTCAATTATGTCTTTGTAATTGTAATTATTTCATTCACTTTTTTAAAATCTTAAATAATTTTAAGTCAATTTTATTATTTATATTTTATTATTTATTTCTTTTAAAATTCTTTATATTATTGACAGCCAATTAGCAATTTTAATTATAATAACAATAATTTAAGTATATAATTTTTTCTAAGTTTGGTTTTTACAAGTTTATAGTTTTGAAAGGTGAATTTTTTTGTGATTTTTGGGTATTTATTTAGAACATTTACACAATTAATTATATTTGTAATTGATTTATTTATGTATATTTTTATATTAATTATTTTTCAATTTATTTATAAATCAATTAATAAATTTAGTTAATATTTTTTTACTTTAATTCATATGAATTTACATTAATTTTTTCTTATGTGCTTTTTATGGCTTGTTCCTATTTGTTTAGAGTAGTTTTGTGGTATGCTCAATTGGCAAGAGAAGTAATTTCTTTTGTACTCATGATTTCTACTTCAACGACCTTTTCACTTTAAACAGCTTATTTTTTGGAGGGCCTACAAGAATAGGGAATTTACTCATAACTTTAATTTTATATATAATTTGTTGATTTTGATTTTCAACAATTTATATTTAGGTGTTAGTATGTTGTTACTAGCCAAAGGGTAATACCTTTGGCTAGTTATTCTTAGTAATTTTATTGTTTTTTATTTTTTAGTATTGTTGAGCTAGTGATATGAGTTGCGTGCTATTTTCTTAGTTTGTATATTTATTTTTAATTTTTTATTTTGAAAATTGTCATTCTAATATAACTGTATTTTGGTTTGGTGTTGCATTATTTTTTAAGTTTCGCTAGCTCTAGAGAAAATTATTAATAATGGGAAGGTGTTTTTTCAATGTGATGTGGTGCTGTTCTGAAGACATAGCTTGATTGTCTAAATTTCCGGAGGCAGTTTTGTCCCAGGTGGTTCGGGATAAGAATTCTACAGCACATGGTTTGGCAAAGCATGCCCTTCGGTTAGACGATGAGCTATCCTGGTTCGAGGAGGTGTCTCCGCCGATTGTGGATTGCTGCTTTGTTTAATCATGTGTGATTTTGATCACCGCGTCAAAAAAAAATAAATAAATAAATAACAAAAGAAAGAATTATTTATTGTGTATGTATAATGTCTCACTTTATTTTATAAATAATGTGAGATTATTTGTAAAAGTAAAATTAGTGACTAATCAACAGTAATAATAATTATTCTATTGCAACAAATAGAAAAATCAAAATTAAAGAAGGCTCCAAGATTCGCTCTGCTAGGGCTCTGTTTGGGCTCTGCTCCGGTTGGTCCCTGGACTCCTCCCTCGACTCCGAAGGGTTCCCGACGTGTCGAGTGGTGTTTCTCACCTTAGCAATGGATGAATTGCTGTCGAAAACTCACAAACTTCAAGTCTCGGATGAAGATGAGTGAGAAGTGGACATGAACCTGTCTCTTACGATTGCAAAATACAATTTGAGGGGATGATTGTGCACGAACGTGGAGCACAACAGGGGATTTCTGAAAAAGGTCCTGGGAGGAATCTGGCAACTGAAAGAGGCGGAGTGGAACATAAAGATCGAAGAAAAATTTGACTCAGGTCTTTTCTTAACTTTTACCTTTGCTTCTGAGTCAATTCAGAGTAGAATCTTATCTAAAATGCCATGGTATTTATCTAACGGATTATTAATCTTGGGAAAAATGGAGAACTCGAATGAATCTTGGAAGCATGACTTGACCTGCTTTCCAATATGGGGTCGAGCGCTAGGGGTGCCAGTTGATTTCTTAACTTCAAAAAACACAGTGCGACTGGCGGCCATGGCTGGGGAGGTTATCACGGTTCATAACTTAGATGTCTCAAGAATGGTGGCGAATGGCTATTTCAGGTTCCAGGTCTGGATGTCAATTAAAAAACCAGTATGTCCGGGATTTCCTCTCCCGTGTTCGGGGAAGAAGAAGTGGATTGCATTTAAGTATGATGAGTTGCCTTTCATGTGTTTCAAGTGTGGAAGAATCGGCCATAGTCTCAAATATTGTCACCAAGAACCAATCACAGTCACTGGGGATGATAATGTCACAGCTTCTGCATATGGGATATGGTTGAAAGTGGAGACTGACACTAGAGATGGATTTCAAGATAGAAGGTTGGGACAGGGGAACCACATTGCACAAGGGAACAGGGCGAATCAGGAGACTCTGGGATTGGCACAAGGAGTCAAAATCTCTAATTCCTTTGCTTCTTTAGATGAGACTACAACAAGTGTGGAGAACCAATTAATAGGAATTTCTTCCAAGACCGAATCATTGAAACAAAATGTAGAAGTGGGACAAAGTTTAATGGCACAAGTTAGTAAAGAAGTTCCAGGAGGTATGGAAAATGAAGTGGATAAAAGAATCGGTGAGGATGGAGGGAGAGGGAAGAAAAGAATGGTGGAAGACCAAGGAATTTTGTGGCAAGGAAAGTTACAAAATACTATCAATCCTTCATCCTTAGAAACTCAGACACACAATCTCTACAACGTTCCAATTGTTGGATATATTTTACCAGGATCTAGATTTACTAACAAGTATGTTTCATTAACATCCTAATATGAATTCTAGAACAATGAAATAAACACATATAAAGTTTAGTAAACCTTACATTGGGTGCAGCAAAATATAATGACTCCTTCCGTTCAGATCTCTAGCCCTTGATTCCTTTCTGTAGCAGAGCATAATCAAGATCTGAACCTGGATCTCTTTCTCTCCTTCTTTGATGCTGATTTTCCATAGTCTTACATACTATGATTGAGGTACCACTTGATGTGTGTGGGCACTACTCTATCACTCAAGGGAATTTCGAAACTTGAGAGAAGAAAAGATAGAGAAAGTGGCGTGTAGGCTTTTTCTGAAAGAAACAAATGTGCAAAGTTATGAGTTTCCTGAAGCCAACACATTCTATTTATAGAATACCTTCTAGGTTTAGGTTAGAATTGTATGGCATTAAAATAATGAAAAAATAAAATGGTAAAGGGCTTTGCATAGTGGGCGGCCAGAATAGGAAATTGGGCCTCACTTTGTAACTTTCCCATTTTGTTATTTTCATTCCCATTTTCTCAAAAATGCCAATTTTCCAATTTAACCATTTAAATGCCAATTCTAATTATTTAATAACTAAAAATAATTATTGAATAATATTGTCATTTAATATATTTATTAATTTAGACATATAAAATATCTTAATTAATAAATAAATCTAGAATCTCTTTTCTTTACAATTTTGCCCTTGCTTAGTGAAAATTCATAAACTAGACATAGTCTAACTTTAGAATTATAATTGATTAATCAAAATCAATTAACTGAGTCTTACAAGCAGTATGGTCTCAACTAGTATGGGGACCATGGGTCTATATATCCGAGCTTCCAATAAGCAGATCAAGAATTTATATCTTAAATTCACTGACTTATTAATTCTTCGTTGAATCCACGCATAGAACTTAGAATTGCACTCTCAGTATATAGAACGCTCTATATGTTCCACGATATAGATACAACATTAGTTATCCATTGTTATAATCCTAATTTGATCAATGATCCTCTATATAGATGATCTACACTGTAAAGGGTTTGGATTACCGTAACACTCTATAATGTATTTTATCCTTAAAACACTTAACCCCGTATAAATGATATTATAGCTAAGTGAAATGAGTACTCCATCATTTACTTTCGTTTGGTCAGGCTCGAAGGAAACCATCCTTTACTTTCTATTGGTCAGATAGAAGCTATAGATTCCATATTTATGTTAGCGCTCCCACTCAATAGCACTATCCTGTTCCCAAAATGTACGTATCACCCTGACCCAAAAGTAGGCTTAACTAACAAATCAAAGAACATGTATAATACTCTTGAGATCGAACCTAAACATATCAGGATTAAGATCATTTGATCTAGGATCAACAGGTGATATTGAATTGAATAGATATTACTGTAAATTTAATATATCTAATCAAAGTTCAATATCGGCCCCTTCCGATGTATACTCCATACATCCGATACTGGTAAACTTTGCCAATGACCTGGAAAGGACATAACACTTATCCAAGGTGTAAGAATACCTATCGCTGATTATCATGTCAGTCTAAATCCAGTGTTCTGACAAATCAGGGAATAAACTTTCGAACATATAATCAAGATTATATTCCACTGTGCTGACAACACTATAATCATTAACAAATTCATATGTTCTGGACTTAAATAGAATTCATACATTATATGTATATATAATCATGAAATAAATCATGTGAACCATTCAACATAAAATGTTATTTCTGATCTTTATTAATTAGTAAATCTGATTATATTGAAATGAGTTTTATTTAGGGCATAAATCCAACAAACTCCCACTTGCACTAATATAAAAAAAATGTGCATTTCAAATAATCTTAACACCTTGATATACAAATCAAGTGTAGTAGTAGTAAACTCCTCGTAATAGGATCTGACAGGTTGAATTAAACACAACCTCATCTCCACCATTACTCTTCCTTAATCACAAAATCCTTGATAATGTGAAATTCCTCTCTATATGTCTACTCTCTTGGGATACTAGATTCTATACTTTTGGCAACTACTTTTGGTTAATCAGGAAATAACACTAGTAGTTAAGACAAGTTGAAACGGTGCCACAAATGTATAGAACTTTCCTTAGACTGAATAAGTACCTTTCCTGCAACTTTAACATTCAATCTCTCTCTGGTAGACCAAGAGACTTCAGATAGGTTTTTACACTTCTCCAAAATCACTAATCCACCCCCAGAGTAATCACCATCTTATTAGCAGACTTTCTAGCACAAAGGCAAGTCTCAAAATCTGATGTGGTGTAGTCTAAGAGTTTTAAACACACCCTTATAGACTAACATATAGTTCCTCTTCTTAATCTTAAGACTTACTTGATTGTCTTCCAATATTCTTCTCCTGGATTAATCTGATACCTACTCATTACTCCCACTCAACAGCAGGTGTCTGGTCTAAGGCATACTAAAGCATATCTGAGACCTCTCACTGTTGATTTAAGAAATTCTTTCATGGCTTTATCTTTTCTGGAATAGTTGAGACTTTTCCTTAGATAAATTAAATCTATGCCTTGAAGTCGAGAAGCTTCTATAGATTTCCATTAGAAAGAAAATGCTTCAGCATCTTACTAAAGTAAGTTGCTTGCATTAGAGTAAGTAATTATCAGGTATACCACTAGCCATAGGTTTAGATAAACTCAAACCTATAATACTAGGAACAGGAAGTTTTGTTAAGTCCATTGAATTAGACTTATTAACGAAATTTCCTTTTATGTCATTGTAATAGAAAACTTTAGGTTATTCCATGTGAATGGATCAAACCATAGTTCTATTGGCTTTTCTTCTTAGTTTCTTATCTTGACAATCCATTACTTGTTTAAACTCACAATGGATTTTAATCACTAGTGTCTTCCATGTCATAAGAAGGTGAGTTCCTAGAAACTCTCTCACTACGACAAGGTACTGTGAATTATGTCTAAGAAAACTAAATGGTATTGACCTCTTCGGTTGTGTCAAGACAACAGAGGCAGTGGGACCATCATATGTCAAATAAGATGATAGAACACTTTTGGTATCAAGAAAAAAAATATCTCCTTTATTTGCTACTTTTCAGACTTAGTCATTTTCTTAGAAAAAGGTATTTGTTTAAACAAACACTTTCTTATCTAATGACTATGGGATGGTCCACCCCTAATCACTTAGAATAGCTAACAAACCATGGTTAACAGTTCTAGCTTTTCTTAAGATTTTGATTAGGTCATCCATGAATCTAGTAATGATTTATACTAAGTACCCAACCATTGCATCATTCTGAAATTGTATTACCATAGAAGGATTTAGGCAACGACTAGTAACTAATCATTAATATGCAAAACGAAATTTCTGGGGAGGTAAGTTTTGATATAATTTTCAAAAATCAAATTAATGATCTTTGAACTGCATATCTACTAACTATTTCTCCACCCCTATCAGTTTGCAAGATCTTTAACCACTTACCTTAATGGTTTTTCACCATTGCTAGAAATTCATGAAATTTTTCAAACATCTCAAATTTCTTTGCATAAGGTATAATCTAGAGTGATCGTTTTAAGAATACAACGAAAAACTCATATCCACCCCTGAATGTGCATCCATCTACGAATGAGATCAATTTACTTTCAGTGGATAGACATATTAACTCTTTGCAGAGAATGATCTTAGCAAAACCACTATGAACAAGATACAAATGCCATAGATTTATAAAATATGGTTGTGTCTTTTGATGACTTAGGTTTAGTTACATTAAAGAGTTCTTAGAATAGTGCAAGTGGATCCTGGTCACAGAATAGTAAACTCATATTCCATACAGTTTGAATCCATTGATTGAAAATGGTTATTAAACACTTGTGAAAGTGAAACTGTATTGTATTAAAAAAATTATTTGGAATCTAAAATTTAAAGTCGAAGACTTAAATTTATACCAAATATATATGAGTAATTCTTTCTCGGACCACCACTACTAATTTAACTCTAAGTCTTATTTGCCCATACAAGTAGGAGATTTCTAAGATTGAGGATTTATATTATTTTGGGATAGAATTTCGGGAATATAATCATATGCGTCATTAAATTTCTTAAGAGAAAATAGAATGACATGAAATGATTTATAGACCATTCATCCAATGATATGTTATTGAGCTAATTCGAAATGAATAAGCTAAGAGGAATTATGATAATTTTGTTGTTTTAAATAAGAATCCAACGATGATTCGATTAACGAGAGTCAAAGTAATCTTATTTATACAATCCTTTTGTTTCATATTGTAAAATACTAGTCTAAGGTGTCATCAATTGATGAACAGCTAGATGTTGCATATACAATATTTATCTTTCGAAATCTAACACTATTATGTATGTCTAATGGTGAAAATCCATTAAGGATTTATCTCATTAGAAAAACAAACCAAGTTAGACCAACAATGAAGATTCGAAATTAAACTACAATTTAATAACAGAAAATAACATGGTTCAATATAAATTCATACACAATTCAGAAATTATTAAACACATAGCAAGTAGGAATGACAAGTGAAATCCTAAATAATTTCCAAGGTCTTCAACAAACTGATATCAGTGTCCCGTTTAGGGGAGAGTCAGTGATACCATCCATTGAATAGAGTTGTCAGCTTATCTAAAATGATAAACATTCTAGCAACCTTTTATTCGATCAAGATTGGAATCCAGCGTTGTCCCGTTTAGGCGAGAGTCAAGGCTATTCTATCTTATGAGCTTCCACCATTGTTTCATATTTTGTAAGTCAAATACAGTCGCCACCATTAGGGTGATCAATACCATATAAAACACTTACAAATATACTTATCTTTCAAGATTAAACGGTGCTAACTTACTAATGAACGTTCCTCCATTAGGGAGGATTACTCACTAAAACAAAAGTTATGTAAAACCAACAATGGAGATCGAATGTCCTAATAATAAAGCTCATTATTTAAAGTGTACTTTCTTTTAATATTTATTTTAATCAATTTATTTTAAATATATATTTATTTAATTAAAATTTCCAATTTAGAATGAAAAATTCTAAATATAAATTTTAATTTAATATTTATAAATTCTACTTAGATGGATATGAAAATAACATGAATTATTTCCATCTTAGTAATAATTTCCAATAAATATTTAGAAAAATATTCAATTTAAGTTGTTTCAAAATTAATTTAAATTAATTTACAACTCAAATTTAATTTTCTATAAATATATATTGCATTTCGAAAAATTGAAGTATTTAAGAATATAATTTTCGAAATTGCTTGTTAAAATAAAATAAAAATAAATCCTGGAAAAAATTATTCTAATTTAATGTTGGCCCAAAATTAATTAATCAAATTAATTTACAACAAAAAATATAATTTTTCCATTTAATTAAATATATAAGAAAAATTTCAAATATTTAAGTATCATGATGAAAATCAACTTAAATATTAATTTTTTATTTAATTAAATACACTAGAAAAATACTTCAAGCAAAACAGATAATATCTATCTAGACTTTCATTGACTAATTAATTCATTTTCTAATTAAATATATTTTACTTCATTTATTTTAATTAATCATTAAATGAAAAAATCATTGATTTAAGTTGGTCCAAAATTAAAATAAATAATTTTCAACTTTAATCTATTTTTCAAATAAAATTCGAAATTTCTGCATTTAAAAAATACAATTTCGAAATTGTGAGAAAAAGATTAATAAAATAAAATAAAATATATTTTGAAAATTATTCAAATTTAAGTTATTAGAAATAAGATTTCAAACTTAAAATAATTTTCAATTTTAATTAAATAACATGAAAATAATAATATTTAAGTATCATGATGAAAATCAACTTAAATATTTAAATTTTCAATTTAATTAAATGTATTAAATTCAAGAAATAAATAATTAAGTATAGAGAAGACTTAATTATTAATTCTAATTTAATACTAGGAAAAATATACTTAACTTAGATTGTACCAAAATTAATTATTAAACAATTAATTTCACAATCTATGATATTTTCTTAATTAAATATTAGAAATATAATTAGTACTAGAAATAACTATCTAGAATAATTTCATTTACTAAGTGTTTTTCTAAAATTAACTTTAAAATATTAAATGAAAAAAAATTAAATGTCATATATTTTAAAAGTTAATTATGTTGCTAATTCAATTTTAATTAGGTTAGACTAATATAATTAACCTAATACAATTATTTAAATAAGGCAAATGGGCCTTCACAATTGGGGTAGTTCATGTGAGGGGGAGCTGGGTTCAGTATGTCGTACCCACTTCTATTGGCCCCCAACTCTCACACAAGGCCCAAAAGAGAGGAATTTAACCTTTAAATAAACAATTGTTATTCATTGAATAAGCCCAAATCTAATTGGGCCTAAATAAATTTACTTATGTCAAAATTTATTTTAGCAACCTAGTCCATTTACTTAGTAAAACTTAAATGGGCTTCCTATATGCATCTAAGCCCAATAGCAAACATATAAGCTCACACAGGTCAAATGATTTGGATGGGCCCTATCCTGTTATTAGGTTTACACAGATGAAAGAAATAGCAAAAATTACATGTTACAAATTATTTATAAGATCTATTGACAATTGGACTATGATTAAAATCAGATCATTGGATCTGTCAACAAGTTAATCATAGCAATTTAGATCAAATAAATAATAGGGTTGTAAAAAAAATGTATATTAATATATATAAACAAACAATACAAACAAATAACTGATCTGGAATATCTGGAAAGTAAATTAAAATATCTCAATTTTAAAATTTAAAAAAAAAATTAAATTTTAAAATAAATATCTTAACTAGAATTCAAATTTAGGTTGTTAGAGAATATTTGAAAAAAATTCAAAATTCAACAAACTCCTAAATTTCTTAAATTTTAACAAAAAATCAAAAATATCTAACCAATTTTTCAAATGTCAAGTTTATTCAAAATTTAAATTTATTTAAAATTTCTAATAAGATAATATAATAAAATATCTTGAATTTTAAATTTAGATATTTCATTATTATATTCTGAGTCTTATAATTTAATAAATTTAAATATTACATAAATAAACTAATTGAAAAATAAGATATTTTATATGGTTAGAGTATTTTAAAAAAAATAATAAAATAATAAGTTTGAAAAATTTATGGTTTGAAACCCTAAAATATCTATTCAAACTAAACTAACCAATTTTTAAAATTTTCATGTTATTTTTGCCAAAATATAATTTTAATAAAAAAAAAAAGTCTAATAATATAAAATGTTAAACCTAACATATTCCTAATCTTATAATTTTAATTAATAAAATATATTTTGAAAATAACAAATTTGAAAAAGATATGATATGGTTAGCAAATTTTGAAATTAGTACAAGATTATTTTCAAAAGATAATATTTTAATATCAAAGTAAGATTATTTAAAATTTAATAAAAAAAATAATATCTGATCTTATAATTAAAATAAATAAAATAATCTAAAATTTCAAAATTAACCATAAGGCTCCTTTCTGAGAAATCAAATTTTTAAAATTCAAAGCCTACTAATATCATAAACTAATTTTAATTAATTTAAAAAATTAATAAAAATTAATTTTATTATGACAATTAGATTTTTGATTGAAAATTTATATTCTACACAAAATTCTACAAAAAATTGGCTTTTGTTTCAATGAAAAACAATTTTTGAATCAAAAATTATGACGAAAACAAGTTTGAGGCACAGGGGTATGCATTGCCTACCGCTGCGCGCGCGGAAGCAAGGACGTGGGCGAGGAAAGAGGCTGCAAGCAGCCTCATTTGACCGAGCATGCTCGGACACGCCTATTGTCTGAAGCGCTTTTGTCCAAGCGAGCCCAAGCACCGTGCGCGCGCGTGAGTGATTCAAATCCTGATATTTTCGTTCAACTTCAAAAAATCATAACTAATTCATAAAACATCCAAATTAGATTCTGTAAAAACCTAAATTTATTAATTTTTTGTCTACTTTCCAGAAAAAATAATTCCAGATCGAAATAAAAATTATTTCAGTAACATATATTGCGATTTCTAAACTGTCATCAAATAAGTACATAAACCACATGAAACCATCCAAATCAACACATAACATCGTTTTAATTCATATTTTATGAAAGTAAATCATTACCATGGCTCTGAGGCCAGTTTTTGGATATATTTTACCAAGATCTAGATTTACTAACAAGTATGTTTTATTAACATCCTAATATGAATTCTAAAACAATAAAATAAACACATATAAAGTTTAGTAAACCTTACATTGGGTGCAGCGGAATATAATGACTCATTCCGTTCAGATCTCTAGCCCTTGATTCCTTTTTGGAGCAGAGCATAATCAAGATCTGAACCTGGATCTCTTTCTCTCTTTCTTTGATGATGATTTTCCATAGTCTTACATACTATGATTGAGGTACCACTTGATGTGTGTGGGCACTACTCTATCACTCAAGGGAATTTCGAAACTTGAGAGAAGAAAAGATAGAGAAAGTGGCGTGTAGGCTTTTTCTGAAAGAAACAAATGTGCAAAGTTATGAGTTTCCTGAAGCCAACACTTTCTATTTATAGAATGCCTTCTAGGTTTAGCTTAGAATTGTATGGCATTAAAATAATGAAAAAATAAAATGGTAAAGGGCTTTGCATAGTGGGCGACCAGAATAGGCAATTGGGCCTCACTTTGCAACTTTCCCATTTTGTTATTTTTCATTCCCATTTTCTCAAAAATGCCAATTTTCTAATTTAACCATTTAAATGCCAATTCTAATTATTTAATAACTAAAAATAATTATTGAATAATATTGTCATTTAATATATTTATTAATTTAGACATATAAAATATCTTAATTAATAAATAAATCTAGAATCTCTTTTCTTTACAATTTTGCCCTTGCTTAGTGAAAATTCATAAACTAGACATAGTCTAACTTTAGAATTATAATTGATTAATTAAAATCAATTAACTGAGTCTTACAAGCAGTATGGTCTCAACTAGTATGGGGACCATGGGTCTATATATCCGAGCTTCCAATAAGCAGATCAAGAATTTATATCTTAAATTCACTGACTTATTAATTCTTCGTTGAATCCACGCATAGAACTTAGAATTGCACTCTCAGTATATAGAACGCTCTATATGTTCCAAGATATAGATACGTCATTAGTTATCCATTGTTATAATCCTAATTTGATCAATGATCCTCTATATAGATGATCTACACTGTAAAGGGTTTGGATTACCGTAACACCCTACAATGTATTTTATCCTTAAAATACTTAACCCCGTATAAATGATATTTCAGCTAAGTGAAATGAGTACTCCATTTACTTTCGTTCGGTCAAGCTCGAAGGAAACCATCCTTTGTTGGAATTTATTTTACCAGGATCTTAGATCTACTCACAAGTATGTTGTTTAACACCCTAAATATGAACTTTCTAAAACGATAAATAAACACATAAAAAGTTAAGAAAACCTTACATTGATGGCAGCGGAATTAATGTCTCCTTCCACTCAGATCTCTAACCCTTGTATTCTTTCTGTTGCACAGTATTATCAAGATCTGAGCCCGAATGTCCTTCTCTTTGTGTGTGTGATCCTTCACAGTCTTCCAATCTATGATTGAGTTCCCACTTGCTGTGTGTGGGCACTTACTCTATCACTAAGGTTCGAAATTTAGAAGAAGAAAAGAGAGAGAGATGATTTCGGCTATAGAGAGAAAAGGGAAGGCTCAGTTTTTCTGAAGAGAGAATTTTCTAACAGAAAGCTTATGAAAACTTATGATTTGACTGAGCCATCACTTTCTATTTATAGGCAACTACTAGGTTTAGGTTAGGAATTATTTGGCATTAAAATAATGAAAATATCAATTTGAAAAACCTATCCAAGTGGCCGACCATGGTGTGTAATGGGCCTTACTTGGATTTTGCAGTTTTCACAAATTTTATTTCTATTTTCTCAAAAACGCCAATTTTCCAATTCTAACCATTTAAATGCCAAAACTAATTATTTAATAACTAAAATAGATTATTAAATAATATTGTCATTTAATTTAATTATTAATTAGACATATAAAGTCTATTAATAAATAAATAAACCTAGAATCTCTTTTCTTTACAATTTCGCCCCTGCTTAGTGAAAATTCACAAATTAGACATTGTCTAACTTTAGAATTATAATTGATTAATCACAAATCAATTATTGAGTCTTACAAGCAGTATAGTCTCAACTAGAATGGGGACCATGGATCTATATGCTGAGCTTCCAATAAGTGAACCGAATTTACTAAGTAAATTCCTACTTATTAATTCTTCGTTGAATCCACTCTTAGAACTTAGAATTGCACTCTTAGACTTATATAGAGCATATTATATGTTCCACGATATAGATATGCTATCTCATTTAACGATTGTTATAATCTTATTGTGATCAAAGATCCTCTATATAGATGATTTACATCGAGATAGGATAATTTTACCGTTCTCACCCCTCAATGTATTTTGCCCCTTAAAACACTTAGCTACCTGTAAATGATGTTTAGTGATCTAAAAATTAGTCACTTAAACAAGAGCTCATCCATTTACTTCTATTTAGCTAAGCTCGAAGGGAATCATCACTTGACTTCTATACACCAGTAGAAGCTATAGATTCCATATTTATGTTCAGCACTCCCACTCAATCATACTATCATGTTCCCAAAATATACGTATCACCCTGACCCAAAAGTAGGCTTAACTAATAAATCAAAGAACATGAATATCACTCCTGAGTTGAGCCTAAGCATAGCAGGATTTAGATTCTTTTAATCTTAAGATCAACTACTGATATTGACTTGGAAAGATATAACGGTAAGTTTATAATATCTTAACTAAGTTGCAATATCGGTCCAGTCCAATGTATACTCCATACATTCGAAACTAGTATACTTTATTAATGTCCTGGAAAGAACATAACACTTACTCCAAGTGTAAGTACACATCATCGCTGATTATCACATTAGTGTAAATCCAAAACACTGATGAAACAGGGACTTAGTCTTTTGATTCATATGATCACAATCACATTCCACTGTGTTGACGATACTGTAATTGTGAATAAACATATGATCTGGACTTAACTGATTTTGTGTGTAAATGTAATAAACATATTAAACCATTAGCATGTAAAATTCATGCAAACATAAATCACTTCAAATTTCTTATATTGATAACTAAACAGATTGTAAAGGGTTTTATTTAGGGCACAAAACCCAACATCCTTTACTTTCTATTTGTCAGATAGAAGCTATATATTCCATGTTTATGTTAGCGCTCCCACTCAATTGCACTATCATGTTCCCAAAATGTACGTATCACCCTGACCCAAAAGTAGGCTTAACTAACAAATCAAAGAACATGTATAATACTCTTGAGATCGAACCTAAACATATCAGGATTAAGATCATTTGATCTAGGATCAACAGGTGATATTGAATTGAGTATATATTACGGTAAATTTAATATATCTAATCAAAGTTCAATATCGGCCCCTTCCGATGTATACTCCATACATCCGATACTGGTAAACTTTGCCAATGCCCCGGAAAGGACATAACACTTATCCAAGGTGTAAGAATACCTATCGCTGATTATCATGTCAGTCTAAATCCAATGTTCTGACAAATCAGGGAATAAACTTTCGAACATATAATCAATATTATATTCCACTGTGCTGACAACACTATAATCATTAATAAATTCATATGTTCTGGACTTAAATAGAATTCATACATTATATGTATATATAATCATGAAATAAATCATGTGAACCATGGAACATAAAATGTTATTTGTGATCTTTATTAATTAGTAAATCTGATTATATTGAAATGAATTTTATTTAGGGCATAAAACCCAACACTAATAACCTACTCCCAAGAGGCTCCACCAATAGAGGGGCCATCTTCATTTGTGTTTGGTTCGATTTCGAAGAATCTATCTAAGGAGAACAGAAGGAAGGTTTCGGTCAAGAAAGATTCAAAAACTAAGAAAGGGAAGAATGGAGGTACAATGGAGAATGTTTCTCAGAAGGAAGATTCAGCAGCCACTACAATCACTGAAGAGGCGAACCCTGCAATTCAGGGTCGCCTACAGCAATGAATATCCTGCTCTGGAACGTCCAAGGGCTGGGGAACCCTTGGACTTTTCGTTCCTTAAACTCCCTGATGATTCGTTACACTCCTCAATTGGTTTTCATTATGGAATCCAACCTTAACAAAGTTCATGCAGAAGCTTTGCGTGTCAAGTTGGGTTTTGGTGGGTGCTTTGTGGTTGAAGCCAAAGGTAAGAGCGGGGGTCTTCTTTTTCTTTGGTCCGAGGAAGTTGAAGCCCATGTTCTCTCTTTCTCTCCTTTCCATATAGATTCTTTCATTAGAATTGAGGAAGGACAGTGGTGGAGGTTTACTGGTTTCTATGGAGATCCGGATCCAAGTCAACGTACTCAATCTTGGAAGCTGTTGAACAGGATTTGCCGTATGTACTCCGGGCCGTGAGCAGTGGGTGAATATTTCAATGAAATTCTGAGCCAAAAAGAAAAAATGGGAGGTCCTCCCAAACCAGGGTACCTTATCAAAAACTTCAGAAAGGCTCTGGACGCTTGTAAACTTTGGGAGATTGTGTTTGAAGGTAGTGATTACACGTGGTGTAATGGGAGGAAGAATAATCTCATTTTCGAAAGACTTGATCGAGTTTGTGGTAACTCGAATTGGTTTGACATGTTTCCCTTTGCTCAAGTGAGTCATTTAGAGCGAACCAACTCGGACCATTGTCCCCTTCTTCTCACGGCAAGTGGATCTTCTCCTATGACAACGAATAAGATTAGATGGGGAACTCAATTTCATTTTGAAAGTGCCTGGGCAGATGATGAAGATTGCACAAGGATAGTCAACTCGGCTTGGCAACACAATAATCCAATTATGACCACTAGGGAACTGAAAGATAAGTTAGGCAGATGTGGGGAGGCTCTTCAAAAGTGGAATAGAGTAAAGTGGAAGGAAATGACAAAGCAGTTGAATGAATATGCAGATAAAATTTAAAAACTCTCTCGAAGTACAGATGTCACGGAATGGCAACAATTGAATGAATTGGAACAAAGACAAAATATCCTTCTTGACAAGGAAGAGAAGTTCTGGAAACAAAGAAGTAGATCTCTTTGGCTGAAAAGGGGGATAAAAACACGAAATTTTTCCATCGGAAAGCGAGCAATAGAAAGGCTAAGAATACCATCAAAGGGCTGATTGATAATAAGTCGAATTGGGTGACAGGGAATAAGCAAATGGGGCAGGTGGCTTGTGAGTACTTTATGAGCTTGTTCACTTCGAATTCGGCCACCCCGGAAGAGCTAGAAGAGTTTCAGCGGATTGTCCCAAACCGCATCTCTAGAGCCACTAATGAGTATATGTTAGAGCCCTTCAAGGTGGAGGAGATTTATAATGCAATGCATGTCATACATCCCCAAAAAGCTCCTGGAAGTGACGGATTGCCTGGGTTATTTTATAGAAAATACTGGCCGACTATTGGTCATGAGGTGTCAAAAGTTTGCTTGGGAATTCTCAATGATGGTATTAAGGTGGAGGAAATCAATGATACCCTTATTTGCTTAATCCCTAAGGTCCCTAAACCGAAGTGTATGGCAGAATTTAGACCCATAAGTCTATGCAATGTTGTATATAAAATAGTGGCTAAATATCTTGCGGGACGGATGAAGACTAGCCTCCATCAAGCCATCTCGGAGGAACAAAGTCCTTTTGTGGGGGGTAGACTAATCCAAGATAATGTTGTGATAGGATTTGAAAGCCTCCATTGCTTGAAGACAAAACGATTCGAAAATGGCAAGAAAATGGCTTTAAAGCTTGATATGTCAAAGGCCTACGATAGAGTGGAGTGGAGTTTCTTGATTACAATGATGAGAGGCCTTGGCTATGAGGAGAAGTGGATTGAGAAGATAATGAGATGTGTGATAAGTGTGTCCTTCTCGGTTCTAATTAATGGGGAGAAAATTGGAAGATTCCAACCTACCCGGGGTCTTAGACAAGGTGACTCGCTATCCCCATATCTCTTTTTGATTTGTTCAGAGGGTCTTTCCTGCCTTATTCCTGAAGCCGAGAGGGCTGGAAGGATTAATGGGGTTCAATTTGGGAGTAATAGAGTCAAGGTCTCGCACTTATTTTTTGTCGATGATAGCTTTGTGTTCCTAGAATCAAGGGAGAACGAATGTGACAATATGAAACTAATTTTGTAACGATACGCCAGGCTGTCGGGTCAGCAAATTAACCTTGAAAAATCGGAGGTGTGTATGGGAAAGAGGATTCCAACTACTCAGGGCCATGCTCTTGCCGCTAGACTCGGGGTGCGTCTTGTTCCTCATCATGCTAAATATCTGGGGCTGCCTAGTTTCGTGGGAAGAAAGAAAAAAGAGGTGTTTGAGATTATTAAAGATAAAGTGTGGAATAAACTAAAGGGGTGGAAGGCCTCGATGTTCTCCCAAGTAGGTCGAGAAATTCTAATCAAAGTCGTGGTCCAAGCAATCCCAAGCTATGTTATGAGCTGCTTCCGTCTTCCTAAGAAACTTATCAAAAACCTCCATACCATGGCAGCTAATTTCTGGGGGGCCGATACAAAAGAAAACAAGAAACTTCATTGGACCTCGTGGGATAAGCTTTGTAAGCCGAAGGAAGATGGAGGGCTTGACTTTCGGAGTTTAACCGAATTTAACCAAGCACTTTTGGCTAAACAAGGGTGGCGTCTCATTCATAATCCCCATTCCTTGTTGGCCCAGGTCTTGAAAAATAGCTATTTCCCACTTCATCTTTCATGGAAGCTAGGTGTCCACCGGGGGCCTCTTGGGTTTGGAAAGGAATTATTTGGGGCCATAAGATTCTCAGCGAAGGGGCAAGGTGGCGTGTTGGTAATGGAAGGAAAATTAGAGTTTGGGAAGACAAATGGTTACCTCGGCCTTCCGGAGCGATTCTCACTCACAAGCCTAGAGTGGAACCGAACACTAAGCTACATACTTTCATAACAGAGGAGGGGACTTGGAAAATGGAGGAAGTTGATCAACATTTTCATAGAGAGGACATCCCATGGATCTGAGGTATTTCGATAGACTTATATACTGAAGACATATTGACTTGGCCTTATACTTCTAATGGGAATTATATGGTCAAAAGTGGGTATAGAGTTGGGAGGGAAATGAATCTTCATCCCACGAGATGCTCAAATATGGGAGAAGTTAATAAATGGTGGAAAATGCTTTGGAGTTTGCAGCTGCCTCCGAGGATGAAGCTATTTGGGTGGCGGGTTTGCCACAATTGGCTGCCAGCAAAGACTAACTTGTGTCATCGACGTATGAATGTCAGCCCTGTTTGTGATCTTTGTGGAAGTCATGCTGAAACCCTCCCTCATGCATTGTGGAATTGTGATAAAGTAAAAGTTGTGTGGAAACTACTTCCTTGGTATAAACAGTGTGGGAAGTTGGGTGTGTTGGATATATTTTACCAGGATCTAGATTTACTAACAAGTATGTTTCATTAACATCATAATATGAATTCTAAAACAATGAAATAAACACATATAAAGTTTAAGAAACCTTACATTGGGTGCAGCGGAATATAATGACTCCTTCCGTTCAGATATCTAGCCCTTGATTCCTTTCTGTACCAGAGCATTATCAATATCTGAACCTGGATCTCTTTCTCTCCTTCCTTTGATGCTGAATCTCCTTCTTGTTGGTTGATATTCCACAGTCTTACACACTATGATTGAGATACCACTTGATGTGTGTGGGCACTCACTCATTCACTCAAGGAATTCGAAATTTAGAGAAGAAAATAAGAGAGAAGGTGATTTCGGCTATAGAGAATAGGAGGCTCAAATTTCATCTGACAAAGTGAAGTGTGAATGAGAGCCATCACTATCTATTTATAGGTAACCACCTAGGTTTAGGTTAGAATTATTTGGCATTAAAATAATGAAAAAATAAATGATAAAAGCCTATAAGTGTGGCCGGCCATGGGCCTTGGATAATGGGCCTTACTTATGCAATTTTGCTGTTTTATCATTTCTACATCTCATTTTCTCAAAAACGCCAATTTTCAAATTCAACCATTTAAATGCCAATTCTAATTATTTAATAACTAAAAATTAATTATTAAATAATATTGTCATTTAATATATTTATTAACTGGACATATAAAGTCTCTTAATTAATAAATAAACCTAAAATCTCTTTTCTTTACAATTTCGCCCTTGCTTAGTGAAAATTCATAAAGTAGACATAGTATAACTTTAGAATTATAATTGATTAATCAAAATCAATTCACTGAGTCTTACAAGCACTATGGTCTCAACTAGTATGGGGACCATGGGTCTATATATCCGAGCTTCCAATAAGCAGATCAAAAATTTATATCTTAAATTCACTGACTTATTAATTCTTCGTTGAATCCACGCATAG
Organism: Cannabis sativa; assembly: GCF_029168945.1. Classification (NCBI taxonomy): domain Eukaryota; kingdom Viridiplantae; phylum Streptophyta; class Magnoliopsida; order Rosales; family Cannabaceae; genus Cannabis; species Cannabis sativa. The sequence continues at coordinate 69,035,903 of NC_083602.1, forward strand.
AACTTAGAATTGCACTCTCAGTATATAGAACGCTCTATATGTTCCACGATATAGACACGTCATTAGTTATCCATTGTTATAACCCTAATGTGATCAATGATCCTCTATATAGATGATTTACACTGTAAAGGGATTAAATTACCGTAACACCCTACAATGTATTTTATCCTTAAAACACTTAACCCTGTATAAATGATAGTTCAACTAAGTGAAATGAGATCTCCACCATTTATTTTTGTTTGGTTAAGCTCGAAGGTAATCATCCTTTACTTTCTATTCGCCAGATAGAAGCTATAGATTCCATATTTAAGTTAGTGCTCCCACTCAATTGCACTACCGTGTTCCCAAAATGTACGTATTACCCTGACCCAAAAGTAGGCTTAACTAACAAATCAAAGAACACGAATAACACTCTTGAGATTGAACCTAATCATATCAGGATTAAGATCATTTGATCTAGGATCAACATGTGATATTGAATTGAATAGATATCACAGTAAATTCTAATATATCTAATCAAAGTTCAATATCGGTCCCTTCCGATGTATACTCCATACATCCGATGCTGGTAAACTTTGACAATGTCCTGGAAATGACATAACGCTTATCCAAGGTGTAAGAATACCTATCGCTGATTATACCATGTCAGTCTAAATCCAGTGTTCTGACAAATCAGGGAATAAACTTTCGAACATATAATTAAGATTATATTCCACTGTGTTGACAACACTATAATCATTAACAAATTGATATATTCTGGACTTAAATAGAATTCATACATTATGTACATATAATCATGAAATAAATCATGTGAACCATGCAACATTAAATGTTATTTCTGATCTATATTAATAAGTAAATCTGATTATATTGAAATGAGTTTTATTTAGGGCATAAAACCCAACAAACTCCCACTTGCACTAATATAAAACAAAATGTGCATTTCAAATAATCTCAACACCTTGATTTACAAATCAAGTGTAGTAGTAGTAAACTCCTCGTAATAGGATGTGAAAGGTTGAATTAAACACAACCTTTTCTCCACCATTACTCTTCCTTAATCACAAAATCATTAATAATGTGAAATTCCTCTCTATATGTCTACTCTCTTGGGATACTGGATTCTATACCTTTGGCAACTACTTCTTGGTTATTCAGGAAGTAACACTAGTAGTTAAGGCAATTTGGAATGGTGCCACAAATGTATAGAACTTTCCTTAGACTGAGTAAGTACCTTTCCTGCAACTTTTAACATTCAGTCCCTTTCTGGTAGACCTAGAGACTTTCCTTACACTTCTCCAAAATCACTATTCCACCCCCAGAGTAATCACCATCTTATCAGCAGACTTTCTAACACAAAGGCAAGTCTTGAAATCTGATGTGGTGTAGTCTAAGAGTTTTAAACACACCCTTATCGACTAACATATAGTTCCTCTTCTTAATCTTAAGATTTACTTGATTGTCTTCCAATGTTCTTCTCCTGGATTAATTTGATACCTACTCATTACTCCCACTCAACAGCAGGTGTCTGGTCTAAGGCATACAAAAGCATATCTGAGACCTCTCACTGTTGATTTAAGAAATTCTTTCATGGCTTTATCTTATCTGGAATAGTTGAGACTTTTCCTTAGATAAATAAAATCTATGCCTAAGAACTTGTGAAGCTTCTATAGATTGCCATTAGAAAGAAAATGATGTTGGGTTTTATGCCCTAAATAAAATTCATTTCAATATAATCAGATTTATTTATTAATATAGATCAGAAATAACATTTAATGTTGCATGGTTCACATGATTTATTTCATGATTATATGTACATAATGTATAAATTCATCTGAAACCCTTTTCACATACTTGATCCTGTTTATTGTGCCGTCAACACATTGGAAAGTAAACATGACTATGTGAATAAAGTTTCCTAGATTTATCAGACATAGGGTTTACTGATATGATAATCTACAACAGAGTTTACTTGCATTTGGAGAAATGCTATGTTCTTTCCAGAGCATTGGTTAAAGTAAAGCTCAGGTTGGATGCATGGAGTATGCATCGGAAGGTACCGATATTGAACTTTGACTTAGATTTATTAAACTTATCGTAATATCTATTCAAGTCAATATCGCCTAGTTGATCCTAGATCAAATGTTCTTAATCCTGTTATAATTAGGCTCAATCTTGAAAGGTTATTCGTGTTCTTTGATTTGTTAGTTAAGCCTACTTTTAGGTCAGGGTGATACGTACATTTTGGGAACACGGTAGTGCAATTGAGTGGGAGCGCTATCATAAACATGGAATCTATAGCTTCTATCTGGCGAATAGTAAGCAAAGGATGATCTCCTTCGAGCTTGACCAAACGAACATAAATGGTGGAGTACTCATTTCACATAAGCTGAAATATCATTTATACGGGGTCAAGTGTTTTAAGGAATAAATACATTGTAGGGTGTAACGGTAATTTAATCCCTTTACAGTGTAGATCATTCATATAGAGGATCATTGATCACATTAGGATTATAACATTGGATAACTAATGATGTGTCTATATGGTGGAACATATAGAGCATTCTATATACTGAGAGTGCAATTCTAAGTTCTATGCGTGGATTCAACGAAGAATTAATAAGTTAGTTAATTTTAGTGCTAAATTCTTGATCTACTTATTGGAAGCTCGGTTATATAGACCCATGGTCCCCCCACTAGTTGAGATAATATTGCTTGTAAGACTCATGTAATTGGTTTTGATTAATCAATTATAATTCTCAAATTAGACTATGTCTATTTGTGAAATTTTCACTAAGTAAGGGCGAAATTGTAAAGAAAGAGTTTATAGGGGCATATTTGTTAATTATGATACTTTGTATGGTTCAATTAATAAATATGATAAATGACAATATTATTTAATAATTATTTATAGTTATTAAATAGTTAGAATTGACATTTAAATGGTTGAATTAGAAAATTGGCGTTTTTGAGAAAATCAGATGCAAAAAAGGTAAAACTGCAAAATTGCAAAAAGTGAGGCCCAAATCCACTATGTAGTGCCGGCCACTTTTGTAGGGTTTTTCCCTTTGATATTTTCATTATTTTAATGCCAAATAATTCAAACCTAACCCTAGTGGAATGCTATAAATAGATAGTGAAGGCTTCAGAAAAATTACACTTAAATTTTCTATTTTTCCTTCAGAGAAAAACCTGACCCTTCTCTCTCCCTATCTTTGGCCGAACCCACTCTCTCTCTCTTCCTCATTGAGATTTCGAAATCCTTAGTGTATGAGTAGTGCCCACACACAGCAAGCAATACCTCAATCATAGTGAGGAAGATCATGAAGAAAGACATTCAGCAAAAGGAGTTTCAGCATCAAAGAATCAGAGAAAGAGATCCAGGTTCAGATATTGATAATGCTCTGCTACATAAAGGAATCAAGGGCTAGATATCTGAACGGAAGGAGTCATTATATTCCGCTGCAACCAATGTAAGGTTCCTTAACTTTATATGTGTTTATTTCATCGTTTTAGAAAGTTCATATTTAGGGTGTTCAACAACATACTTCTGAGTAGATCTAAGATCCTGGTAAAATAATTTCCAACAAATGCTTCAGCATCTTACTAAGGTAAGTTACTTGCATTAGAGTAAGTAATTACCAAGTATACCATAAACCATAGGTTTAGATAAACTCAAACCTATAATACTAGGAACAGGAAGTTTTGTTAAGTCCATTGAATAGACTTATTAACAAAAGTTTCCTTTTATGTCCTTGTAATAGAAAAATTTAGGTTACTCCATGTGAATGGATTAAACCGTAGTTCTATTGGCTTTTCTTCTTAGTTTCTTATCTTGACAATCCATTACTTGTTTAAACTCACAATGAATTTTAATCACTAATGTCTTCCAAGAAGGTGAGTTCCTAGAAACTCTCCCACTACGACAAGGTACCGTGAATTATGTCTAAGAAAACTAAATGGTATTAACATCTTCGGTTGTGACAAGACAACAGAGGCAGTGGGATCATCATATGTCAAATAAGATGATAGAACACTTTTGGAATCAAGAAAAATATCTCCTTTATTTTCTACTTTATTTTCAGACTTAGTTATTTTCTTAGAAAAGTAGTATTTGTTTAAACAAACACTTTCTTATCTATTGACTATGGGATGGTCCACCCCTAATCACTTAGAATAGCTAACAAACCATGGTTAACAGTTCTAGCTTTTCTTAAGATTTTGATTAGGTCATCCATGAATCTAGTAATGATTTACATTAAGTATACAACCATTGCATCATTCTGAAATTGTATTACCATAGAAGGATTTAGGCAACGACTAGTAACTAATCATCAATATGCAAATCGAAATTTTTGGGGAGGTAAGTTTGGATATAATTCAAAAATCAAATTAATGATCTTTGAACTGCATATCTACTAACTATTTCTCCACCCCTATCAGTTCGCAAGATCTTTAACCACTGACCTTAATGGTTAATCACCATTGCTAGAAATCAAAAATTTTAAACATTTCAAATTTCTTTTGCATAAGGTATAATCTAGAGTGATCGTTTTAAGAATACAACGAAAAATTCATATCCACCCATGCATGTACATCCATCTGCGAATGAGATGAACCTACTTTCAGTGGATATAGGCATATTAACTCTTTGCAGAGATAGATCTTGTCAATACCACTATGATCAAGATACAAATTCCATAGATTAAAAATGTGTGGTTGTGTCTTTTTGATGACTTAGGTTTAGTAACATTAAAGAGTTCTTAGAATAGTGCAAGTGGATCCTGGTCACAGAATACTAAACTCATATTCCATACAGTTTGCATCCATTGATAGAAAATGGTATTAAACACTTGTGAAAGTGTAACTGTATGAATAAGCTAAGAGGAATTAGGATAATTTCGTTTATAAATAAGAATCCAACGATGCTTCAATTAGCGAGAGTCAAAGTAATCTTATTTATACAATCTTCTTGTTTCATATTGTAAAAATACTAGTCTAAGGTGTCATCAATTGATGAGCAGCTAGATGTTGCATATACAATATTTATCTTTCGAGATCTAACACTATTATGTATGTCTAATGGTGAAAATCTATTAGGGATTTATCTCATTAGAAAAACAAACCAAGTTAGACCAACAATGAAGATTCGAAGTTAAACTACAATTTAATAACAGAAAATAACATGGTTCAATATAAATTCATACACAATTCAGAAATTATCAAACATATAGCAAGTAGGAATGACAAGTGAAAATACTAAAACATACAATCCTAAATAATTTCCAAGGTTTCCAACAAACTGATACAGTGTCCCGGTAGGCGAGAGTCACAGTATCATTCATTGAATAGAGTAGTCAGCTCATCTAAAATGCAAACCATTCTAGCAACCTTTTATTCGATCAAAATAAGAATCCAACATTGTACCGGTAGGCGAGAGTCAAGGTTATTCTCATTTTATGAGCTTCCACCATTGTTTCATGTTTTATAAGTTTATCTCTAAGTAGTCATCGTAGGGGAGAGTCTAATAGAGACGAAAACTTACAAAACACTTATCAAATGAGATCTTACGGTGTTAAATGCGTTCAACGAATAACCATCCATAAGGGAGACGAAGTCTAGCGTCTCGAGGTTATATTGAAAACATTTAATTATTGTAAGACCAACAATGGAGATCGAATGTCCTAATAATAATAAAACTCATTATTTAAAGAGAGTTGAATTTTCTTTGATACTTATTTTAATCTATTTATTTTAAATATATATTTATTTAATTAAAATTACCAATTTAGAATGAAAATTCTAAATATAAATTTTAATTTAATATTTATAAATTTTACTTAGATGGATATGAAAATAACATGAATTATTTCCATCTTAGTATTAATTTCCAATAAATATTTAGAAAAATATTCAATTTAAGTTGTTACAAAATTAATTTAAATTAATTTACAACTCAAATTTAATTTTCTATAAATATATATTGCATTTCGAAAAATTAAAGTATTTAAGAATACAATTTTCGAAATTGCATGTTAAAATAAAATAAAAAATAAATCCTAGAAAAATTATTCTAATTTAATGTTGGCTCAAAATTAATTAATAAAATTAATTTACAACAAAAAATATAATTTTCCTATTTAATTAAATATATAAGAAAAATTTCAAATATTTAAGTATGATGATGAAAATCAACTTAAATATTAATTTTCTATTTAATTAAATACACTAGAAAAATACTTCAAGCAAAAACAGATAATATCTATCTAGATTTTCATGGACTAATTAATTCATTTTCTAATTAAATATATTTTACTTCATTTATTTTAATTAATCATTAAATGAAAAAAATCATTGATTTAAGTTGGTCCAAAATTAAAATAAATAATTTACAACTTTAATCTATTTTTCAAATAAAATTCGAAATTAATGCATTTAAGAAATGCAATTTCGAAATTGTGGAAAAAGATTAATAAAATAAAATAAAATATATTTTGAAAATTATTCAAATTTAAGTTATATGAAATAAGATTTCAAACTTAAAATAATTTTCAATTTTAATTAAATAACATGAAAATAATAATATTTAAGTATCATGATGAAAATCAACTTAAATATTTAAATTTTCAATTTAATTAAATGTATTAAATTCAAGAAATAAATAATTACGTATAGAGGAGACTTAATTATTAATTCTAGTTTAATACTAGGAAAAATATACTTTAAATTAGATTGTACCAAAATTAATTATTAAACAATTAATTTCACAATCTATGATCTTTTCCTAATTAAATATTAGAAAAAATAACTAGTTCTAGAAATAACTATCTAGAATAATTTCATTTACTAAATGTTTTTCTACAATTAACTTTAAAATATTAAATGAAAAAATAAATTTCATATATTTTAAAAGTTAATTATGTTGCTAATTCAATTTTAATTAGGTTAGACTAATATAATTAACCTAATACAATTATTTAAATAAGGCAAATGGGCCTTCACAATTGGGGTAGTTCATGTGAGGGGGAGCTGGGTTCAGTATATCATACCCACTTCTATTGGCCCCCAACTCTCACACAAGGCCCAAAAGAGAGGAATTTAACCTTTAAATAAACAATTGTTATTCATTGAATAAGCCCAAATCTAATTGGGCCTAAATAAATTTACTTATGTCAAAATTTATTTTAGCAACTTAGTCCATTTACTTAGTAAAACTTAAATGGGCTTCCTATATGCATCTAAGCCCAATAGCAAACATATAGGCTCACACAGGTCAAAAGATTTAGATGGGCCCTATCATGTTACTAGGTTTACACAGATGAAAGAAATTGTAAAATTTACCTGTTACAAATTATTTATAAGATCTATTGTTAATTGAACTATGATTAAAATCAGATCATTGGATCTGTCAACAAGTTAATCATAGCAATTTAGATCAAATAAACATAGGTTTGTAAGAAAATTTTGATTACATAATAATATAATCAAACATTACAAACAAATAACTGATCTGGAATATCTGGAAAGTAAGCTAAAATATCTCAATTTTAAAATTTAAAATTAAATTAAATTTTAAAATAAATATCTTAACTAGAATTCAAATTTAGGTTGTTAGAGAATATTTGAAAAAATTCAAAATTCAACAAACTCCTAAATTTCTTAAATTCTAACAAAAAAAAAATAAAAAAATATCTAACCAATTTTTCAAATATCAGGTTTATTCAAAATTTAAATTTATTTAAAATTTCTAATAAGATAATATAATATAATAACTTGAATTTTAAATTTAGATATTTTATTATATTCTGAGTCTTATAATTTAATAAATTTAAATATTACATAAATAAACTAATTGAAAAAATAAGATATTTTATATGGTTAGAATAAAAAATAATAAAATAATAAGTTTGAAAAATTTATGGTTTGAAACCCTAAAATATCTATTCAAACTAAACTAACCAATTTTTCAAATCTTCATGTTATTTTTGCCAAAATATAATTTTATTAAAAAATGTCTAATAAGATAAAATGTTAAACCTAACATATTCCTAATTTTATAATTTTAATTAAAAAATATTTTGAAAATAACAAATTTGAAAAAAAGATATGATATGGTTAGCAAATTTTGAAATTAGTACAAGATTATTTTTAAAAGATAATATTTTAATATCAAAGTAAGATCATTTAAAATTTAAAATAATATCTGATCTTATAATTAAAATAAATAAAATAATCTAAAGTTTCAAAATTAACCATAAGGCTCCTTTGTGAGAAATCAAATTTTTAAAATTCAAAGCCTACTAATATCAGAAACTAATTTTAATTAATTAAAAAATTAATAAAAATTAATTTTATTCTGAAAATTAGATTTTTAATTGAAAATTCAGATTCTACACAAAATTCTACCAAAATTTGGCTTTTGTTTCAATGAAAAACGATTTTTGAATCAAAAGTTATGACGAAAATAAAATTGGTGCACAGGGGTATGCATTGCATACCCCTACGCGCGCGGAATGAAGGGGATGGCCGAGTTTTGAGGCTGCACGCAGCCTACTTGACCGAAGGAGCTCGGCGGGACGCGTCTTCAGAAAGCCCGTGTCCGAGTTTCCTCGGTCAGGCTGTCTGAAACCGCGTCAAATGCCGAGATATCCCTTCGTGCGCGCGCGTGTGTGCCACCCGATTTTAGATATTTTCATTCAACTTCAAAAAATCATAACTAATTAATAAAAAATCCAAATTAGGTTCTGTAAAAGCCTAAATTTATTAATTTTTTGTCTACTTTCCAGAAAAAATAATCCTAGATCGAAATAAAAAATATTTCCGTAATATATATTGCGATTTCTAAACTATCATCAAAGAAGCACATAAACCACATGAAACCATCCAAATCAACATATAACATCGTTTTAATTCATATTTCATGAAATTAAATCATTACCATGGTTCTGATACTAGTTGTTGGATATATTTTACCAGGATCTAGATTTACTAACAAGTATATTTCATTAACATCCTAATATGAATTCTAAAACAATGAAATAAACACATATAAAGTTTAGGAAACCTTACATTGGGTGCAGCGGAATATAATGACTCCTTCCGTTCAGATATCTAGCCCTTGATTCCTTTTTGTAGCAGAGCATTATCAATATCTGAACCTGGATCTCTTTCTCTCCTTCCTTTGATGCTGAATCTCCTTCTTGTTGGTTGATTTTCCACAGTCTTACACACTATGATTGAGATACCACTTGATGTGTGTGGGCACTCACTCATTCACTCAAGGAATTCAAAATTTAGAGAAGAAAATAAGAGAGAAGGTGATTTCGGCTATAGAGAATAGGAGGCTCAAATTTCATCTGACAAAGTTAAGTGTGAATGAGAGGCATCACTATCTATTTATAGGTAACCACCTAGGTTTAGGTTAGAATTATTTGGCATTAAAATAATGAAAAAATAAATAATAAAAGCCTATAAGTGTGGCCGGCCATGGGCCTTGGATAATGGGCCTTACTTATGCAATTTTGCTGTTTTATCATTTCTGCATCTCATTTTCTCAAAAATGCCAATTTTTCAAATTCAACCATTTAAATGCCAATTCTAATTATTTAATAACTAAAAATTAATTATCAAATAATATTGTCATTTAATATATTTATTAATTAGACATATAAAGTCTCTTAATTAATAAATAAACCTAGAATCTCTTTTCTTTACAATTTTGCCCTTGCTTAGTAAAAATTCATAAAGTAGACATAGTCTAACTTTAGAATTATAATTGATTAATCAAAATCAATTAATTGAGTCTTACAAGCAATATGGTCTCAACTAGTATGGGGACCATGGGTCTATATATCCAAGCTTCCAATAAGCAGATCAAGAATTTATATCTTAAATTCACTGAGTTATTAATTCTTCGTTGAATCCACGCATAGAACTTAGAATTGCACTCTCAGTATATAGAACGTTCTATATGTTCCACGATATAGACACGTCATTAGTTATCCATTGTTATAACCCTAATGTGATCAATGATCCTCTATATAGATGATTTACACTGTAAAGGGATTAAATTACCGTAACACCCTACAATGTATTTTATCCTTAAAACACTTAACCCTGTATAAATGATATTTCAGCTAAGTGAAATGAGATCTCCACCATTTATTTTCGTTTGGTTAAGCTCGAAGGAAATCATCCTTTACTTTCTATTCGCCAGATAGAAGCTATAGATTCCACATTTGTGTTAGCGCTCCCACTCAATTGCACTACCGTGTTCCCAAAATGTACGTATCACCCTGACCCAAAAGTAGGCTCAACTAACAAATCAAAGAACACGAATAACACTCTTGAGATTGAACCTAATCATATCAGGATTAAGATCATTTGATCTAGGATCAACAGGTGATATTGAATTGAATAGATATTACGGTAAATTCTAATATATCTAATCAAAGTTCAATATCGGTCCCTTCCGATGTATACTCCATACATCCGATGCTGGTAAACTTTGCCAATGTCCTGGAAAGGACATAACACTTATCCAAGGTGTAAGAATACATATCGTTGATTATACCATGTCAATCTAAATCCAGTGTTCTGAAAAATCAGGGAATAAACTTTCGAACATATAATCAAGATTATATTCCACTGTGCTGACAACACTATAATCATTAACAAATTCATATGTTCTGGACTTAAATAGAATTCATACATTATATGTATATATAATCATGAAATAAATCATGTGAACCATTCAACATAAAACGTTATTTCTGATCTTTATTAATTAGTAAATCTGATTATATTGAAATGAGTTTTATTTAGGGCATAAAACCCAACAGGGTGATGGGTCAATGTTTGATCTTTTGACAACTTTAAGGGAGAAGCTCTCAAGGAGTGAGTTTGAAGACTCTCTTAAGATCATGTGGGCTATATGGGAGAATCGAAACAGAAAGTGGAATAAGCTCCCTATTATGAATGGGGCTCAGGTGTTACATTGGGTTTTCACAGCTTATCCTGCTTCGAATAGCAACCCAAGTGATGATTTGAAGACTAGGGTGGCCTCCCCATCTAATTCGACGCATTGGAAGGCTCTTAATATGGGCAGTATATGTGCAAATTGTGATGCTGCGATTAATCCTAATCAGATTGGAGTGGGTATGGGCTTTCTGTGGCATGACTGGAACGAAAAAGTGCTTACTGCAGGTATGGTATACATTCCCAGTTGCTGTTCGGTGACTGTGGCTGAGGCTTGGGCCATTTTGGAAGCTATAAAAGGACGGCCGAGTACTGATACCAGACCTTTTGAGATCCGGTCGGATTGTAAAGCTGTGGTGGAAGCGATCAAGAACCAGGATAACCAACTGAGTGCTGCAGGAACACTTATTCATCAAATAAAGGCTCGATTGGAGGATTCTAATGACTATAATATCAGTTTTGTAAATAGAAACCATAACGAATGTGCTACTATGTTAGCTAGGAAATGCCTAGCTACTAAAACCTCACAGTTTTTTGCTCATTTTATCCCTGGATGGTTGGCCAAATTTTGTAAGGCCGACTGTTCTGATATTTTGTAGTTCTGGTTCTTCTTAATAAAATTCATCTTTCAAAAAAAAAAAATTAGTGACTAATCATATTTTTTAGCACATTTAATATGAAACTCTCACATATTTTTCAAAAATTATAGAGAACCACCTACATGCTTTCCTTTATATAAATATATTTATTAATTATATTGTTTAAAAAAAATTAACTTATTTACTTATTTTATTGTTAAGTAAAATTCGTTAGATATATTTTTTATTAATAAATTAAAAATTAGATTAATTATAAATTTAAAAATATAATTTAATTATATTAATTTTAATTTTCATTATTATTATTTAAATTAATAATTAAATAATAACAACTTTAATACAACATTGCATGTTGGTCATAGCTTTGAATGGTAAATTATTCTGAATTTTTAAGAATTTATAAAAATGTTCTAAATATTTACCATATACAAAATTTATAACTGTTAATTATAGATATCCAAAACATAAAATAGTCCTACTTTCAGGATTACAATTCGCATATGCTAAAGTTAAAATGTCAAATCATCCCATTTGCCTAAAACTGACATATAAAAGAACCCTCTTCCTATCCAAATGATCTTCTTCTCAGGGGTATGAAGCTAAAAAACAAGCATAGTATTTTTGATTTGGCTTGACTCTAATGTTGGATTCTTGAAACCAGAACAGTAATAGGGAACAACACTCCATTTTTCTTCTCAGAAATGTTATATACTATATAGTATATAATAATGCGGTCCCTCAGTCAGTAGTGTCTGATTGAATATAATGAAAGCAATTACTGGAGGTAAGCCAAAGCCAAAAGGAAAAAAATCCAAGATAAGCTGGTGGACTTGGTTGTCGCTTTGTGTCTTTTCTCTCTCGGTTAGGTATAGGGCAACACCAACAATACCCACATACAAGATTAATGGCCTTGAAATTAAAGAAGAGTCTCCATATGTATATATGCACAATCATATATGATACTGTTTTTTAATTGTGAATCTCAAATTTAATAAGATATGATTGGCTTAAAAAAACTGTCACATCATTCGAGTAATTTATCACTGCACACGTATCATTACTGAATAAAAATATTATGATACCGTATTTTATTATTTTACATTTAAATATTAGATCCCAAGTTTAACATTAGCAATTAGCTACCTCTAAGTAACATATATCAACCCTCTAAATTAAAGATATCACGACCAAATAAAATCAACTTTTAGTGACAAACCCACCAAACCTGATACTCTAAACTAGGAAAAGTACAACATAAAAGTTTTCTTTCTTTTTTTTTTCTTTCTTTTTTTGTATGGAAAAATCATAACATAAAAGTTTGAGAGAGAGGGACTAGTAATCCTTAATAGAGATTTTAATCATTTGTTTATTTTCGGTCTAAATAAGGATAGATTTTTAGTTAGAGATGTGTTGGATTCTGATTTCTATGATGATTATGAAAGAAGTTCACATGTGGAAGAGTTTGATGGAATGGTCCATATGGGTATGGCCCATTTTTGCTATTTTTATTTTCTTTTTCATTAATTATGGAGGTTGGAAAATAGAGAAAACTTGTAGGTGTGACCCTTCTGAGAGTTAGGCCATACCAATAAAATGGGACCCACTTAGAAGGCAGCAACAGGGGCTCATTTGTTATTTGATTTGTGTATTTAGTTTAGTGGCTTTGAGCCACTAAAAGTTTTTTTATTCAACTACAAAAACAACCCATGACTAATGACTTTAGTATTTTGACATAATACTGTTTGTTTTAGAGCCCCCCTCCTTAAAAAGTTGTGACTTAAATGAAATGAGAAAATAAGTGAAAATATTAGTGATTAGTTATGAAAAAGCATTAAAGTAAGCAACATGTTTGGAATTATCTCTTGAACTGAATGAAATGAAGGCACTAATATTATTAATAAAAACCAAGACAAAAGAATGGGATCAACCACAATTTCGAATATAGATAAAAACAGGCACAATTATGTGATACAATGTTAACAGTGTTTTGCAGGAGTGTTAATGGTGGTGAGATGAGATAAGAGCAGGGGAAGTTAAGAAGGCACTGTACAACTACAACTGCCATGTTCAGGGATTCCTTGGAGTAGCATTAAAGACTATTTCTCTCTCTCTTTCACCTATACCAGCCAAATAAGTTTTACTATGTAAGGAAAAACAATGGACCAGAAAGAAAAAAAGAATAATAAAGAAAGGAAGAAAGAAAAGTAGCAGAAGATTTATAAGTTGGATATTGGATTGATGTTTTGATGATTTTTATTTTTCTTGGTTGAATGAGAACATGGGTTCTTTTTCTCAGACACTGCTCATGATGATTTTCATAATAATCATTTTCGTGCTTTTATCATTAAACAGTTGCAACACCACCATCATCCCCCACAATGCTGATGATAATGATGCTTCTGCTGCTTTGTCAAATGCCTATGCACCAGAGAACTTTAATGTTCATAATCATCATCTGAATGTGATTGAGAAAGTTTCAGGAAAAGATGAGAATAATGAAGAAGAGCCTAAAAGTTCTTTAGTGGAAAAGTTCAGGGTTTTACTTGGGCTAAGAAGAGGCTTCCACGTCAGAAGAACATCAAATGGTGACTATGGATATTTTTCTCCAGCCCCATCTCCATCGCTCTTTGGTGAAGCTGAGGCTCCTGCTCCTGCTCCAGCTCCGGTGCTTGCTCCTACTCCTGCGCCTATGCATCATGTTCATTTGATTCCCCATGCTGCAAAACATGGTTTGAACAAAGTTCATCCAGCTGACAAGATTAAAAAAGATGATGATGATGATAAAAGAAAAGTCAAAAGGATTCTTATGGCTGTTCTAGTCTCAGTAGGAGTTGCCACTTTGGTTTGTGTCGTTGGTCTCATGTGGGCTTACAAGAAGTACAGAACAGATCAAAATAAGCACAAAAGAAAAATTACAGTTTATGGAAAAAAGGGAGGCAGATCCAAGTGTATGAGCTTCAACAAATCAGCTAGCAAGGTGAGCTTAAATCCTGGTCTTGATCTCTTTTATCTTGATTCATTAGGAAAAGATCTAGAGCAACAACCACCATATGAGCCTTCTCCTTATCTAAAGAAAATTTCTGAAACTATTGTCACATCATCACCAAATCAAAGCAGACCAAATGATACTACTACATTGCCTGAGAGAGAGGAGTCTGTCCAAGAATTAGTGAAATCTGAATTTGAGAACATCAGTAGTTCTAGGGAAATTAAGTCAGTACATGAAGATGCAGATTCAACCAACCAAGAACATAATAGCCTCACTTCCTCATCTGGGGTTAAAGTTGTTCCTATAGAATATCATTCCTCTGATGAAGATGATGATGATGAATCTTTTCACTCCTTTGGAGATTCGAACTCGTCTAATGCCATTCGTCTTTCCAATGCTTCAGTAGGTAGTTTCAGTGATGCCTTAGAGAATTTCAACCCAAATGAGTGGAACAAATCTACTTTAATGTCCCCTCTTGTGAACTTATCTCAAAACTCTTCTCCATATCCGGATTTAAACACACCAAGCAAAGATGAATGTGACAAATCACCAACTGCAGCATCCAACTCCATAAGTCAAAAGAGTTTAAGCCCTCCTCCTCCCCCACCACCACCACCTCTGCCTCCCCCACGTGTAAGTTTTCTTTCTTTTTGCTCAACTAGAGCTGAGTCTAAAGCTTCAAGCTCTTCCACATTGCCAAACCAATCATCTTCTAAAGAGCCAAATTCCCTTTCTGAACCAAACAAAACTACAATGCAAGTTAATGAGTTGGCTTCTCCTTCTCCACTTAGGAACCCCTCAAAACCACCACCAAGCTCACCCGGAATTCCTCCGCCACCATGCCCTCCTCCATTGTTGAGAGCTAGTAATGCATTTTCCAAGGGCACCCCACCTCCTCCACCATCACAATTTGATCAGCTTTCGGCATTGGGAAAAGATGGAACACCGCTTCCAAAATTGAAACCTCTTCATTGGGACAAAGTAAGAGCTGCACCAGATCGTTCCATGGTGTGGGACAAGCTGAGATCAAGTTCATTTGAGTAAGTTATATCAAGCGTGTTTGTTCTACCATATTATGCCGTATTGTATTATATTGTATAGTATTATATTGAATTGTATTGTATATCATACATAAATATATAATACTTTGATATAAATCAAATAAAATATAATATAAAACACAATTTAATATATCATATATTGTTTCCTATTTAGTTTAAACTTTTTTTCTCTTCTGTGAAATGTGGAATAGGTTGGATGAGGAAATGATTGAGTCACTTTTCGGATACAGTCTACAAAACTCATTAAAGAATGATGAAGCAAAGAGCAAAACTCCTTCTCCAAGCAAGCATGTGTTGGAGCCAAAGAGATTACAGAACATAACTATACTCTCCAAAGCCATCAGTGTGACTGGTGAGCAAGTATGTGAGGCAATATTACAAGGTATTCATAAAATTCTTGATTAGATTTCTGATACTATCATCAAACATACAAGAATATGCTGCTTTCATTTGTAGTGTACGTGTAAAAATGAAAGTCTAACCGAACACTGTTGAATATAGCTTACCCCAAGAAATGCATACAGTAACATAAATACACATATCACTCATCCAATCCAATGCAAGTTTTTTTTTTTTATCCATAACCAGTATAATACTTGGTTATCAATGAAATATTAGTTTAACTGAACGGGAGAAAAACACAGGGAATGGCTTGTCATTACAACAGCTAGAAGCACTTGTAAAGATGGCACCAACAAAAGATGAAGAAGCTAAACTCTCCGGCTACGAAGGAGACATCACTGAACTGGGGTCAGCAGAGAAATTTGTGAAGGCCATACTTACCATACCTTATGCCTTTCAAAGAGTTGAAGCAATGCTTTACAGAGAAACTTTTGAAGACGAAGTGGTTCACCTCAAAAACTCATTTTCAATGCTAGAGGTAACCATGAATGAATTTAAATAAAAAATACACATAATAACATAATAATCTCACAAACCTTACGGATTTCGTTGTCATTTCACTCAAATATATTTTAATACTGTGTCAGGAAGCATGCAAGGAACTCAGATCAAGCAGACTTTTCTTGAAGTTATTAGAAGCTGTGCTCAAAACAGGCAACCGTATGAACGTGGGAACCATTAGAGGAGGTGCCAGAGCTTTCAAGCTCGACGCACTGCTCAAACTAGCCGACGTTAAAGGCACCGACGGCAAGACCACTCTGCTCCATTTCGTTGTCCAGGAGATTATCAGATTAGAAGGAATCAGAGTTTCGGATAGCATAATGGGAAGAATTAACCAGGCGAATAAAACCAGAACCCCTGAAGAGAAAGAAGAAGATTACAGGAGAATGGGACTAGAACTGGTCTCTGGCCTTAGCACTGAGCTTTACAACGTGAAGAAAACGGCTGCCATTGATTTGGATGTTCTCGCCAGCTCTGTCTCCAACCTGTATGATGAGATGTCCAAACTGAGAAGGCTTATTACTAAGGACTTGAGAATGGATGAGAGAGGTGGGAACTTCGTAAACTCCATGAATTCGTTTCTGGGTTTTGCCGAGAAGAGGCTTAAGGAGCTACAGGGAGACGAAGACAGAGTTCTGTCTACTGTCAAAGAAATTACAGAGTACTTTCATGGTGATGTGAGTAAAGAAGAAGCCAACCCACTTCGGATATTTGTGATTGTGAGAGACTTTCTTGGCATGTTGGACAATGTATGTAAGGAGCTTCGTAGTTCAAATTCAAAAGCTCACCGTAGTCCGAACCCTCTGTCTCCGTTCAAATAGATGGCTTTGCTTCTTTCTTTTCTTTTTTTCTTCTTTATTGTGCGTTTTATGAATATGTAATTCTCATCATTAATCAACCAGAATGTAATCTGATTTTGTTTTTTGTATAAAGATTTGGATTTTTTTCTTAGGTTGAATTGTTTGTCAACTTTTAGTAGTCTGGTATTTTATTTTTAAGCTTTCTTAAGTGGAGAAACAAATCTTATGTTGTTGTAAGTTGTAACCAATGTAAAAAGTGATCTTTAATGTTTCTTTTTTTTTTTTTTTCTAAGCAAAGGAACAAAATTTATTAAAACACAACCACCGAACTATAAAGCAAGTTGCCAAGAACACAAAACACTGAAGTGCTAATCAAAGACAAAACATAGTTTCCCTTTCGCTGAGATTAGAAAAAAAAAACAACTCTTAACTCTTGACAATCAACTTCATCGATTTACTTAGCACCTTAGCTTAGCAGAGCTACAAATAAAATTAAAGATACATCTATTTCTATTACACCACGTACAAATATATAATAGCAGCAACTATAGTTTTCAAAACAGCAGCCACAAGGGCCTTTAATGGGTTGCTCACACCAAGTCATCCAAGCCTCCGGGACCGACCCTGAGTTAAAATGGAACATAGGTAAAAAAAAAAAATTAGACTCTTACTATAAAGATAAATGATATTTTTAAAAATTATTTAAAAAAATATGTATATTTTTTAAAAGGTATTTTTTTTTATTTGGACCCCTAAAATGAGTGGGCCCTAGGCACGGGCCTAGCCCGCCTATGCCTAAGGTCGGCCCTGCAAGCCTCCATGTCCACAAGCCAAATGAACTGACCAAACTAATTTTGCACATCCAGAATCACCATTTTCGTATATACACAATCAAAGATAACACGCTGATCAATTTTGTCAGAGGTCGCACAAACCAGTGAGCTACGAGAAACCAAGTCCATAAATTTTCTAAGATGATCCCCTGTGAGCAAATGATTATTAATCGCTTGCCAAACATGAAGCAGTGTTTGGGAACACAAAGTCTCTGCTAGGTAGATCGAGAATAAAAAACTCTATCACAAGTAAGAAGAGAAAAGTAATATGTTTTACCTTATAATGCCCTTATCTCTCAGCCTCCATCAAGGAATGATGATCAATGTAATTTCTCAGGTTAAGAAGCTTTATAAAATACCAGCAAAATTCACTTTTAAGAGTAAGACTCCAAAAATCTTAGTCCTTCAAGTAGACAACATTAATCCATCTCACCCAAAGAGAGTCTTGTTTTGTAGAGTGAGCTCAAATGTACTTAGCCATGAGATCCATATTCTGTTAGACTTTTTATTTGGGCTTACATTAAGTTTTATTGGTTTTATTAAAACTTGGATTGATTGGATAGTTCTTTGTTGTGTTAGCCCATGTTGTTGGTGATCAATTGTTAATGGGCTTAGCATCTGTGTGTAAAGTCTAGGTGAAGCAGAAGTGTGGGCTTTTCTAGTTAACTGAAGCCTTTGATGAGCAGGCCCAGTCCAACTAGAGTTTTGTAGCTAAGTCCCCTCCCTAACTCTATAAATACATATTGTCTCATCACAATTGTATATTTTTTTATAATCAGATAAATAAACTGCTTCTGATTTAGAGATCTAGGGAGGAAGACTTAGTTGATAGTATTGCACTATCAAATTGGAGTAGCTGCTGTGGATCAAACAGAGATAATTGTTATGGATCAATCAGGTACACATACCTAATTATTATATATTACTATTGTGTTCTATGTTATATACAAATAGATCTTGGGTTTATGTTAATTTATCTAACATGTGGTATCAGATTGCCTATTGTATATGATTTAGAACCTATAATTTGTATATCAATTAATATGTATATGTTAATTTTCTTCAATTACATATTAATTTCGCTATTATTTTATATTGAATTTTTTGTTTTTCAATCTTAAAAGGTTAGGGGTTTTATTCATTATTGAATTTTCTTTCTTTTGATATATTACTTGCTTAAAGTAATTGAACAAATTAGGAGAATTTTAAGATTAAATTTTTAGGGTTTATGTTTTTTTCTTTATGAAATTTAATTTGGGATTTTTGATTCTATAGTTTATACACTAAAATTGATGGTGCAAATCTCATTACCAATTGATTTAAAATGTTTCTAGACGTTTGATTTTTTCGAATTGGATAAGACACATAGCCAAATCGGTTCTTTAAGTTCTTATATTTTCGGATTAGTTTCATTAAAATCAAGCATTGTTTTACATGTTTACTCCCAAATTGAACCCATAAATAGAGTAGAAAATCGATTCCGGACAAAACCCCTAGCTTTCCCGTTGTTTTCGTCGATTTTTGGCATTTTTTTTCGTCTCCGACCCGACCGCCTGGAACCGGGTCGTGCGACCCACTTTCAGACTCGGTTCAAGCTTGAAGATGAAGTCTGCCAGCAAAGTCCACTCTCGGCAGCGGCGCGTGGGGGCGCGTGCGCTGCCGTCCGACGTCGTTTTTTGACGATTCTTTTTTCCAGCGTTATTAGAATTTAATTTCTGATTTTTTGGTGATTTTTAATTAATTTTTTGACTCCGTTTAATAATTATTATTATTTTAATGATAATTATGCAGTTAAAAAATTATTAAAAATAATTTTTGATGATTTTTCAAAATCCGTAAATCATAGAAAATTTTTTGGGTTTCTTCTCGTTCCATAAGACATAGTCACTCTCTTGTTTAATTTATCTTGACTATGTAGTCTCCACCAATTTTCTTATATTCGCATCTTTTAATTATTTGTTGTTCTAAAGTTATAAAACTTGATTGTTTGATACAAAAATAATGTGTTATGGTGGACACTTTATTTTTTGATTATCAATATAATAAAAGCAATTATATATCTCTTTTGGAAATTTGGTTGAAAATTATTAATTTTCAATGACTATTTTATCACCAAATTTCACATGTTGAAGAAAATATTATATCTTTTGGTTGACTATATGTGTAATTACTTGCCCAAAGGTAGTATTTACATATATTAGTTCACATTCCATGAAGTGAGTTAATATTAAATGTATATATTTTAATTATTTGCCCAAAGGTAATAATTTAAATATATAAATTTATTATTAGTTTTTTGCTTGAATTAATACATATTTTTAAGAAATTTATTTGCCCAAAGGTAATAAAATTCTTAAATGATATGTATTTTTTCTTTGTTGTTAACTTCATGAAGGTAGATCATGTGTGTGTTATATTCTCACCCCAAAGGGGAGTTTATAAGGACCAGTTGACTCTACAATATTTTCTAATGCATCGCTCATATTGCTTATTCAAGTTTTATTTTTTTTGGATTTTTCGGTCTCCTTTCTACGAACAACAATAACGTTTTTATCTGAATTCTGAATGCTTCCAACTTTAAGACATGGAAACGAGATGTGAAAATTAATTTAGGCATAATAGATTTGGACTTATGCCTTCGAGAAAAAAAAAATCTGCTGATCTTATTCTAATATCAGAATTGTTGCCCAAAAATTCTTCATGCACATTGGAAAAATTCAAATCATCTTAGTCTCATTGCTGTGAAACGTTTAATTCCTGAACATCTTTTGGTGGTTTGCCAAACACCACAAATGCTAATGAATATTTCAAAGCAAAGAAAAACTATTTCACACTAGTGAAATCGCTGCAGTTGGACATCTTATGAATGCAATGACAACCATTCAGTATGATAAATCAAAGGAGTGCGAGGTTTTATTTTAAAAATTATTAATGTTCAGTTTAAGTTGAAAGATTATAATATTCCTCTTCTCGACTTTTACACTATTCTTCAAGTTCTTCATGCACTTCCTGCCTCTTTCAGCCTTATCAAGACAACCTAAACACTTATAGTAAAATATAAAGTGTTTGTAACCTTATTTCTCAGTATAAAGTTAAGCAAAGCAAGCTAACAAAATGAGAAGAATGAGTCTTCTCACTTTGTTTCTCAACTCAAGCCCAACAAAGGATAAAGAAAATATGAAAAGAAGCAACCACAACCAGGGGCTAAGGGATCTCAGAAGATAAGTGAGAGGGAGTCAAAGCTTAAAATGGCACTTATGTTAGAGTTGATGTTATCTATATTGGCACACTTATTCTTGAATTACAGTTTAGTGTTCAGATTGTTTTGAACAGTAATTTCTTGATTCTTACTTTTAAAGTAATTCAGTTTCGCTTCCGCTTATAGTTAAACAATGATTTTCTTTTCGTTTAGCCAATTATAGTGTTGACATTATGTTTGACTCCGAATAATTGGAAACTGTTTTTACTTTGATATTCTTTTCAAATTATCATTGAATTCCTTAGCTTCCTTTTTCAATATTGTGAATATTGTGGATAAGAAATCTTATATTAAGATAACATCCTTATTATTATGGCACGATAAATCGGGTCATATTTCTAAAGAAAGAATTGATCGATTACTTCTAGCTAAAATTCTTTCTCCTGTTGATGTTTCTGGTTGTGATACTTGTGCTGATTGTACTGGTGAAAAATTGACTAAAATAAGAAAGCAGACTGCTCACTATAGTCACTCTTTATAAGAGATTATCCACACTAACATCAGTAAACCTTATTCCAACACGTTGTGCAGCAACAAGTATTTTATAACTTTTATCGATGTTTTTTCTTCTTATGGCCTCACCTACCTGATCAGAGACAATCCAACGCTTTTGATAAAATCAAAATCTTTCGAAATGTTCTTGAGAAATCATTGGGAAGAGTCATAAAATTTGTTCATTTTGATCGCGGAGGAGAATATTCTGGTTGTTATATAGAATCTAAACAACACATGAGGCCTTTTGCTGAATATTTTCCAGAAAATTGTGTAGTTTCTCAATACAATATGTCAGGTTCACTGAGAAAAATGGCGTTGTTGAAAGGAGAAATCGCACTCTCATGGATATGATCAGAAACATGATAAGTAGAACAAATCTTTCAGAGTTTTTATGGGGTGAAGCACTCATGACTGCAACTTATATTTTAAATCGTGTTCCCAGTAAATCTGTTCCCAAGACCCCTTTTGAGTTGTGGACTGGGCGGAAGCCTAGTCTTAATCATCTTCGAGTATGGGGTTGTCCAGCTGAAGTAAAGATTTATGATCCAAATTTGAAAAAGTTAGATTCGAGAACAAATCGTTGTTATTTCATTGGTTATCCAATGCGCTCAAAAGGCTATCGCTTTTACTGTCCTACTCATGGTACGCGAATTGTTGAATCTCAGACTGCTAAATTTTGATGTTGCTGAAAATATTCATTCACCATCTCTTGAAATGGGGGAGTCATCTAAAGGAATTTTTATTCCTATGTCTTTTTCAAGAGATGATAATAATAGCAGTCTTATTCTTACTCTAGTTGATAACGCTCCCATTGCTGATGAATATATTGCTCCTACTATCTAAGATGACGAGGGTCCTACTATTGATGAGGAACCTATTATTGAAGAAGGTTTTGTTGTTGATGAGGGTCTTGTTATCAGAGAAATCCAATTGTGGAATATGTCATTCAAAATAATGGTCAATAAATAGAGGTTATTCCAGAAGTACCTCCAATATGGAGATCTCAAAGACAAAAGATGTCAATAAGGTGTGATGATAAATTTATTTACCTTGGAGAAGGTGAATGTGATCTTGGTCATTTTGTAGAACCTCTTACTTATAGCGAAGCACCCAATTGTCCACATTCTTCAAAATGGATAGAAGCTATGGATGATGAGATTAAGTTCATGGACAAACATAATGTATATGTGGAAGTTAGTTCTATTACCTGATGGTTTCAAACCAATAGGTTGTAAGTGGATTTTAAAAACTAAAAGGGATAAAAAAGGGACAGATTGAAAGGTTTAAAGAGTGTTTAGTGGCTAAAGGCTTTACTCAAAGAGAAGGTATTGATTACACTGAAACTTTCTCACCTGTTTCCACTAAAAAAAATTCATTCAGAATTATTATGGCATTAGTTGCGTATTTTGATTCAGAGTTACATCAAATGATTGTTAAAACTGTTGTTCGATCTGAATGGAGAATTGAGTGAGCAATTTTTTTTATGTCTCAACCTGAAGGCTTCGAGGAAAATGGAAATGAAAATTTGGTTTGCAAATTGAGATGATCCATTTATGGTCTCAAACAGGCATCTCACCAGTGGTACTTGATGTTTGATAAGGTTGTGACACTGTTGGGTTTCTCGAGAACAAGTTTGACTAGTGTATTTATATGAAGATCAGTGGGAGTCATCATATTTTTTCTTGTTCTTTATGTAGATGATATTTTACTTGCCAGCAGTGATTTGTCATTACTAAATGAGACCAAAAGTTTTCTGTCTACCAATTTTGATATGAAAGATCTTGGAGAGACATCTTTAGTTTTGGAGATTGAGATTTATCATGATAAGAATTGAAAATTTCTTGGCTTACCTCAAGAAGCTTACAATAATCGTGTGCTCAAAAGGTTCAACATGGATTTGTGTAAAGCTGATTCGTTCTTATTCTGAAAGGGACAAATTTACTAAGCAACATTGTCCCAAGAACGACTTAAAAAGAGAAGCAATGAAGAATATCCCATATGCAAATGTAGTAGGGAGTTTGATGTATGCTTAGGTTTGCACTAGACCTGACATTGCTTTCATGGTCGATGTTCTTGGGAGATATTTATCTGATCCTGACCATGATCGTTGGGTTGCAGCCAAGAAAGTTTTGAGAGATTTGCAAAGAACAAAGAGTTTTATGCTTGTGTATAAGCATGTTGACAATTTTCAAGCTGTTAGTTATTCACATTCAGATTTGGTGGTTGTGTAGATGATTTAAAGTCAACTTCTGGCTATATTTTCACTTTTGTTGGTGATGCTATTTCTTGAAAAAGTGTTAAATAGACTTTAATCACATCATCTACTATATATGTTGAGTTTGTCGTATGTTATGAGGCATCTTTGCAAGCTTTATGGTTAAAAAATTTGATTTTAGAGATACGACTAGTTGATTCTATTTCCTCCCCTATACTAATCTATTGTGATAATAATATTGTTGTTTTCTTTTCAAAGAATAATGAGATTAGTAGTGCTTCTAAACATATGGAAATAAAGTATCTCACTATTAGAGACTTGGTCAAGAAAGGAGACATTGTGATAGAATATTGAAAGACCAAGTTGATGTTAGCAGATCCTCTAACCAAAGGATTAAGTGCCATATTGTTTGATTACATGTTGTTCATATGAGCATTTTATAATCTTTTGTTCCTTTGGGTTAGTGGGAGTTTCTTATTTTATCTTTTGAGATTATATTTATATGTAATTTACTTGTTGATGTTATGAACTACTTTGTGGGCCAATAATTTTTATTATTGGATGTTTATGCTTTCAGTTAGGCTTTGTTATATTCTCGAGAATAATTGAATTGAAAGCATGTAGTTCATATCTTGTTGTGATCATTGTATTTTAAGTATATTTGCTTAATGACAATGATATTTTGTTGGCTTAATTCTTAAGCAAATTTAGTGACACTAACTTATTTATTAAGTTGTGTATGTTTAATTTCACTGGCTTATTTATTAAGCATCACGGTATCAGTGAAATTGAGGACTGATAAGGATATTATGTTATTTTAAATTGATCACATGTTGAACATAATTCCTTACCACACTACTAGACTTATTGACCATGTCGATTTAATACTTTGGTATTTGTGATTATGAATGTCTTTTGTTGAGTTAAAAACAATATGACTGTCATAGTTCATTATCAAAGGTTAAATTGGACCGGTATGTTGAGATGCTATCAGAGAACTATCATTTTTTAAAGTGGCCACAAATGTTTTCCTGTTGTTCAACCCATGAGTCGTTTTCAAACAAGATTATTTTGATATATAATATATATGTATTAAAATTAATGTAGCCCAAGTGGGAGAATGTTAGACTTTTTATTTGGGCTTACATTAAGTTTTATTGGTTTTATTAAAACTTGGGTTGATTGGATAGTTCTTTGCTGTGTTAGCCCATGTTGTTGGTGATCAATTGTTAATGGGCTTAGCATCTGTGTGTAAAGTCTAGGTGAAGCAGAAGTGTGGGCTTTTCTAGTTAACTGAAGCCTTTGATGAGCAGGCCCAGTCCAACTAGGGTTTTGTAGCTAAGTCCCCTCCCTAACTCTATAAATACATATTGTCTCATCACAATTGTATATTTTTTGATAATTAGATAAATAAACTACTTCTGATTTAGAGATCTAGGGAGGAAGACTTAGTTGATAGTATTGCACTATCAAATTGGAGTAACTGCTGTGGATCAAACAGAGATAATTGTTATGGATCAATCAGGTACACATACCTAATTATTATATATTACTATTGTGTTCTATGTTATATACAAATAGATCTTGGGTATATTATTAATTTTTCCAACATATTCCACTTCCTTCCCTAAACCCAAGACCAACATACTTTTTGGGTAAGCAAACATGCTCCCATGAAGTTAGATGAACTTTGCTACGATTTCCTTTAGCACCCCAAAGATAATTTCTACAAAGCTTGTTAATCTAAGTATTATTCGTGTTTCTGAACAAATGACATGTGGCGTAAAAGGGGAGAGATAGTCTCATAATCTCACTAATTAAAATCACTCAATAAAACCCAGTCGCGAAAAAGTTTCACTGATCCGGGAACAAGTCTAGATCGAGGGGTGTGCGGAGGTCTACCTCGTCTTACTTAAGCTTCCCAGACACGGAAGACATATTACCACTTTGGAACCCAAAGTGGCCCAAACTCAAAGTCTGCCTAAATGATCACCAGACGGGTACTCAAAAGGCCTATCGCATACGATGTCCACCCAAAATAATCGCAGACGTCTACCTTGGATGCAAAGTTAGATCGCCCAGTGATGTCGCCCAATTAGTTACACTGCGGTCGCGGTAGTAAACGGGCTATATGTCGTATCCACAGGAAGGAAAAATACACTCAAAAGGACAGTTAGTAATTTTACGAGAATAAAATAAGAACCTTGAATGTGATGTGAGAATATTGAGAAAATGATTTTCAAAAATTAAACAAGTAATTAAAATGAGAAGTGATCAGAAAATGATTATGGAAGACACAAGCTTTGTACATACAATTATATTTTCCTAATAAAATTGATTCCTTAACCTCAACTATAATTCTACACCATTAATTATAGTTGGAAAATGTGTATAATTAAGCCCACTAGAAAAATATGTTCTCTAATTAAATTAATACTACTTCTAAAAATACTATCATATCATATAATTTAAACCGACAAAATACCACCGGCAGAATGCAGTAAAAATCATATAATATAATAAACACCATAATAATTAATAGCCTAACTTACATAAGAAAAGCATGACTGAACTTATATAAAAGGTACCATTAAATTTAAAGTGCAATTTAGAAGAAGAGAAATTTAATATAATAAATATGGAAATGAAGAACAAAGAGAATCAATATATTAGAAAAATAAAAATTACATGAACTTATACTTGAGTCTTGCTAAAGAAATTAGCCTAGAAAAGGCATTGTCTTTACACCAAAATTAATAAAGTAAAATAAAGAAGAAGGAAAGAAAAAGATAAAATTTTGGTATAATAACACTACTAAAATCTGATTTTTGCTCTTCTCTATGGTCCTATTTATAGAGCCAAAATACTTCCGAAATTGGTATTTTTCGTGTTACATTTAGTGGAGAAAATGGCACAAAAAGTTGAGAGAGTGGGAGTCTTTGACAACTGGAATTGTATGCGTTACTTGCAGCTGGAGAAATGGCTTCGTGGGTCTTGTTGAAAGAAGACGTGGACTCACAATTTTTGAATTTCATTGATGAAATGAAATATTTATACATATATATTCTGGGCCATTCGATAATGAGTATGGGCTTTGGCTAGTTGCCAAGACTCAAAATTAAAGGAGTTGTCCATTTGCATTGATTGAATTGAATCTTCAATTTTTATATTGTGGGCTTGGACGTTGGAACAAATTGACAATTGGATGGACCCAAGAGAGAAATGCATAAGGTAAATAGTTGGAGTGGGTCAACTTCATTGGGCTTGCCATTATTTTATCACTTACTCAAATCTGAAAAATAACACAAATTTTAAAATAAATTAACTATTTCTAACTAAAATAAATTTACAATTAAAACCATGAAATATTTAATTTACATTAATTATATATGTATTAATAAAGACTTAAAATGTATAAATTTGAGCCTTAATCACAACCCCCAACTAGCTTATTGCTAGTCTCTAGCAATTCAAGCGAAAGAAAAGAATGTCAACATGATATTTTCAAATCAAAATTTTCAAAAATGACACAAATATTCAAGCAAAATGTTACTAACAAGCCAATAAGAACTATACAGAATTACCTTGAATAAATCTAGAGTGTGAGTGTGTGCACCAAACCTGAACCTCCTTACCGCAAACCATAACACATAAATGCTTTCGAAAAATGTACCAAGTAGAAGTCTCAACTCCATTACCCTCACAGGTTTTTGAAAATATTTATTCATGGCTAAGGATTTCACTCATGGAGTTGGAAATTGAGAAGTGAGCACTCGAAAAAGATAGATCAATTTAGGACAAACATTTGAATAAACATTGAAACAAAGATAGGTTATGAATTATTTGGACAACCACCATAAAGAGTACTACAAACCAGCTTTTAGGGACTTTTAAGCGAAAATAGACAATCTTTTACATTTATTCTAGGAGCCAAAAAAAATAAAAAAAATAATATACTATAATTTTTTTTGAACAAGAGGCAACATATTAAACAAATGAATAGAAATGTTGCTCTTGCAATTTTTTTTTTCTTTTTCTTTTTTTTTTATTTTTTCTTTTCTTTTCTTTTTTTTTTTTTTTTGAAGAACAAGAGGCAACATGTTGGATATAATGATGGAAATGTTGCTCTTGTAATTTCTTTCACTTTTTTTCACATAAAAAAAATAATTACACAAAGGCTCCCTAATAAGATTTGTCTATAAAAAAAATTATCCCTTAAAGCAACATCCAATCAAACCCTAGTACCATGTCCAAAATAACTATAACCATTTCTAAGAATCAATGAAAATTCAAAAGTTATTTTCTCAAATCTCGCCACTCAAAAAAAAAATGAACACTTAAACTTGGAAAAATTTCTAAGCAAATATGTGCTAACAACCATCTTACCACAAAGTTTGGCATGTGTATTTTGTAACTCTAGAAAAATTCTAAGTAACAAAGATAGCAAAAATTGGCTTAAAATAACATTTTACAAGAATAAATGAGTAATTTTTGAAAAAGTTGACCATGAAAATATTAATATGACAAAATTAAAAAAAAAAAACATGCTTGAATATGCTCACCACCCCCAACTAAAATCAGACAGTGTCCTCAATGTCTAAAGATATAAAAATTAAAAGAATAAGGAAAGAGAACACCTGTAGAGCAAGCAACCATGGATATCAGCGATATTGATCCTCTAAAAAAACAAAAAAATGATAACAAAGGAAATAAATAGCGAATAATATATAAACATAAACAGAAATAGAAACAACCTGATCATTCCGGGTAGGCCAGAGTCACAAAGATGATCTCTTCAGGTAAGCCTACCCTCTTACCAAAATTTGTCAATATCGCACATGGACCCGAAGAAGCGTTTCATAGATCGGGTCTGGAATCGCAAATTCTCATATTGAGACGGTGATGCTTCATCCTGGGACATCTCAAGAATAGAAGAAATATTGGCTTCCTCGGGTGGATAAAGCATATTTTCAGTATCAAAGTCATGGAGGAGATCATTTAAAGAATCAGAATCATCATGAATAAGAACTTCCTCCTCAACAATTGTGTCTATCACGTCAGTATGATAGCAATCTTCCTCCTCGTCTGGTGGTTGTTTCGCAACATGAAAAATGTTGACCTCCATAGTCATATTCCCAAAAGATAATTTCATGAGACCATTCCTACAGTTAATGAGAGCATTGGCTGTTGCAAGGAAAGGCCTACCGAGAATGATGGGAATTTTTGACTCAATATTAACCTCAGACTGAGTGTCCAAAATCAAAAAGTCAGTGGGGTAATAGAATTTTCCAACTTTAATCAAGACATCTTCAACTATTCCTCGTGGCTTTTTGATTGAGCGGTCAGCCAATTGTAGCACCACAGATGTGGGCTTTATTTCTCCTAAACCTAGTTGCAAGTAAATTGAATAAGGCATGAGATTAACACTTGCGCCTAAGTCTAGGAGAGCTTGACCAAATCCTTGTGTCCCAATTTGGCAAGCAATAGTAGGACAACCTGGATCTTTGTATTTGATCGGTATCTTTTGTTCGATCACCGCACTTACTTGTTCTGTCAAGAATGCAGTTTTCTTGACATGGTGCTTTCTTTTCATGGTGCATAAATCCTTGATGACCTTGGCATATGCTGGTACTTGTTTGATCACATGCAAGAGAGGCAGGTTGATCTTCACTTGTTTTAAATTTTCTAGGATTTCACCTTGATTTTCCAGTACCTTCCTAGAAGATTTCAAAGCCTGAGGGAAGGGCACCTTCACTGGAAGGTTCTGTGGCACATCAACATCTGGAGCGGGCATTGGTACACTAGTGGTCTTAGGTAATGGTGATATTGTTCTTTGACCACTTCGAGTAGTAATGGCATTAACCCCCTTTAGATTAGACTCTGAAGAAGTAGAGGTTTGTGCCATATGTTGCCCTTTGGGAGTGATTAGAGGTTGAGCGGGAAGCTTACCACGCTCTTGAATGGCTGAAGAATCATTTAACTTTGTTAATTGAATCTTTATGTCCTTCAATTCCTCTATCACCTGAGCAAAATAAGTCCTGAACTCTAGTTGAGAGTCTGCTAGAATTTTCATGGAATTCTCAAGAGAATTATTTTGTTGATCAGGTTTCCATTGGCTCCCAGATGCTTGATTTTGACTTGTATCCTTGCAACTGAAATTGGGATGGTTACGCCAACCAGGATTGTATGTGTTGGAGTAGGCATTATAAGGCTTCTTGTAATCCCCTAAGGCATTACATTGTTCCTCATCTCCTCCCCTCAACATACTAAGATTAGGGCACTCTTGTGGTTGATGATCAGTCCCTCCACAAATGAAGCATGGTTCTTGCTTTTCCACTTTTGCAACCATTTGGAGTGCTTTACCTTCTTGAGTTTTGAAAGTCTCAAATTGTTTTTTCAGAGCTTCAAGTTGAGCTTTCACACTGTCCTCATCCTTCAATTGGTAGACTCCGGCTGTTCGTGGCTTATCCGTAGGACTTGGTGCACTCCACGTGTAGGATTTTTCAGAGATTTCTTCAAGATATTCCAAAGCTTCTTCGGGATCTTTCTGAAGGAAGTCGCCATTGCACATCATTTGTACGAATTGTCTTTTGTCGGCTGTGAGACCGTCGTAGAAATAGCTGACAAGACGCCAACTTTCGTATCCATGATGTGGGCACTGGCCCATCAAATCTTTAAACCTCTCCCAGACCTGATGAAATGTTTCGTGGTCCTTTTGGGTGAAGGTAGAGATTTGCCTCTTAAGGTTGCTAGTCTTATGGGGTGTGAAAAATTTAGAGAAAAATACTTTTGTCATTTCTTCCCATGTCCCAATAGACCTTGGCCTTAAAGAATACAACCAACTTTTGGCTTTTTCCTTGAGTGAGAAAGGAAAAAAACTTCAATCTCACCAAGTTTATGATGTCAGCATGGTTGTTGAATGTGGCCACCACCTCTTCGAAGGCCTGAATATGCACATATGGACTCTCATTTTCCATACCATGAAAGGTTGGTAAAAGTTGAATCATGCCAGGTTTGAAATCGAAGTTGGGCATATTCATGGGATACATTATGCATGAAGGTGTGGCCGTACGCGTAGGATGTAGATAATCCTGTAGCGTTCTTGGTTGGATTTCCTGTTGTTGAGCCATCATTGGCAGTGCAGGAAGTATGGGTGATGGTGGTGAATGAGAACGAGTGGAAGAAGACGATTTAGGAGAGTTTTCTAAAATTTCAATTTGTTGTTTTACAAATCTCCCTAATTTGTCTCTATTTCGTGACATTCACTTTTTTTTTTTTGTATTTTCACTTGTTAAATAATGTAAATTACAACTATGTAATAATGCAAGGGTATTCACACAAGATATTCCCAGGTCGATTGGGAAGGTTGCCAAGGTACCGCTTTGTCCCACACTTTTACTAGAACTCCCCGGGGTTGCTAGAAAGTGTAGAGGGTACTCTACCACAAACCTTTAAAGCCAATCTTTCTTAGACAGAATAATCTCAGTTTGTACCACTTTTACCATTACACAATTGGGTTTACACTAAAAAGTTTATGAAATTATTTTATGCACAATTTTCTTTTTCTTTTTTTTTTAAGCCTAAAGGAGAAAAATGTAAAACTAACCTAAAATAAATAAAATAAAATAAATGGCTAATCCTAAAAGAAAAAAAAAAGTATACAAAATAAAAGAATGTAAAAAAAACTAACACCCTAATATAGTAGTAAAATAATAAATACAACTAACAAAAAAAAAATAAATAAATAAACTACTTGCTTCTTTTTTTTTACTAAAAGAGTACAGAATAATAATAATATATAATAATTTTGTTTTTTTTGAATCTATATATAACTTAAAAAAAAACTAAATTATATTATATTAACTAAAAAGTTTTTTTTTTATGTAAACAAATAAAGAGAGACAAAAAAATAAAAATAAATAAAAAAACTACTATACTAACCACTTGTAGCGCAGAAACCTCCCCGGCAACGGCGCCAAAAATTGATGTCGCCCAATTAGTTACACTGCGGTCGCGGTAGTAAACGGCCTATATGTCGTATCCACAGGGAGAAAAAATACACTCAAAAGGACAGTTAGTAATTTTACGAGAATAAAATAAGAACCTTGAATGTGATGTGAGAATATTGAGAAAATGATTTTCAAAAATTAAACAAGTAATTAAAATGAGAAGTGATCAGAAAATGATTATGGAAGACACAAGCTTTGTACATACAATTATATTTTCCTAATAAAATTGATTCCTTAACCTCAACTATAATTCTACACCATTAATTATAGTTGGAAAATGTGTATAATTAAGCCCACTAGAAAAATATGTTCTCTAATTAAATTAATACTACTTCTAAAAATACTATCATATCATATAATTTAAATCGACAAAATACCACCGGCAGAATGCAGTAAAAATCATATAATATAATAAACACCCTAATAATTAATAGCCTAACTTACATAAGAAAAGCATGACTGAACTTATATAAAAGGTACTATTAAATTTAAAGTGCAATTTAGAAGAAGAGAAATTTAATATAATAAATATGGAAATGAAGAACAAAGAGAATCAATATATTAGAAAAATAAAAATTACATGAACTTACACTTGAGTCTTGCCAAAGAAATTAGCCTAGAAAAGGCATTGTCTTTACACCAAAATTAATAAAGTAAAATAAAGAAGAAGGAAAGAAAAAGATAAAATTTTGGTATAATAACACTACTAAAATCTGATTTTTGCTCTTTTCTATGGTCCTATTTATAGAGCCAAAATACTTCCAAAATTGGTATTTTTCGTGTTACATTTAGTGGAGAAAATGGCACAAAAAGTTGAGAGAGTGGAAGTCTTTGACAACTGGAATTGTATGCGTTACTTGCAGCTGGAGAAATGGCTTCGTGGGTCTTGTTGAAAGAAGACGTGGACTCACAATTTTTGAATTTCATTGATGAAATGAAATATTTATACATATATATTCTGGGCCATTCGATAATGAGTATGGGCTTTGGCTAGTTGACAAGACTCAAAATTAAAGGAGTTGTCCATTTTCATTGATTGAATTGGATCTTCAATTTGTATATTGTGGGCTTGGACGTTGGAACCAATTGACAATTGGATGGACCCAAGAGAGAAATGCATAAGGTAAATAGTTGGAGTGGGTCAACTTCATTGGGCTTGCCATTATTTTATCACTTACTCAAATCTGAAAAATAATACAAATTTTAAAATAAATTAAATATTTCTAACTAAAATAAATTTACAATTAAAACCATGAAATATTTAATTTACATTAATTATATATGTATTAATAAAGACTTAAAATGTATAAATTTGAGCCTTAATCACCCAGCAACGGTTATGCTTTTTCTAACACGAGATCAGATCTTATCCCCTGTGCCAAGACATGGTAGTGGGCGCACCTAAAAAACCTTTTTGCCAGACGGTTATTCTAGGCATATACTTTTAAGGTTAAACCTTTTGGCGATATGCATTCACTACATACAATGGTCCCCTGTTGTCCACCTACTTTAACGCACGAGAACAAATCCTTCCTAGAGGCTCAACAATCAGCTCGTTTTTGCATGTATTTACTCCATTAGTGAACTTTTTGCAGAAACCCTATGTGGGTCATGGGCATGTCCACACCTGTCCTTAGCCTATATATATCTTTCTATTTTCATACAAAAGGAGGATCACAATCTAGATAGTCAAAGCTCTGCTAATATTATTCTAAGCTTTCCTCTTCTTCAAGAGAAACAAGAATGCAAAGTTAAGGTTTCTTACTTAAACGCTGTAAAAACATCAAACACACCCTTTGAGGCTAATGGAATGACTTGTGGACTAGGGTTAATTAAAACCTGAACCACATAAAAATCTCCATCTCCTTTATTTCTACATTTTATTATTTCTTAAGCTCTTAAATATTTAGTTTTTGAAAATCTCGATGAACATTTTGGTTCTTTCATTGAGAGCTGAAGAAAGATTTAAACCCACACTGTTGTTGTAACCATGGTTTTTACTCAAATAGTTGTTACTAAGAAGATTCCTCCATATGGCTTCGATGTTGTTAAGGCAGATGTAACCCTTTTATCTTTAGAGCTCGCTTAGTCGAGGGATGCAAGATGAGGGGATACATCTAACCCTTACAACCGAGAGGCTGACCCTGACAAGCAGCATGACAGTATCGATGAAGACCAAGATGCTAAGAACGAGGAGGAAGACAATGATGGAGAATATGTCAAAGAAGAATATTACAAAGATGGATACCACTATGAGCAGGACCCCAAAGTGGTTCAGATGTCTAAAGAGTTGCTCGAGACCAAACAGAATTTGGCCTATCAAGAGAATTTTTCTCAAAGAATGGAGAAAATCATGGCTCCCCTCCAAGCTAAGTTCGAAGATCTGGACGAGGGAGATTCAGAGTATGAACCCTCAGTAAAATGTGTTGGAGGATATAACAGGGAAAACCCTTTTGATGCTAGAACCTCTGCTCTTATATAGGACAAGGGAAAAGCATAAGTAGGTGACCTTCAAAACCCTTCAGCTCCCGTACCTCCTCAAAAAAACATGAATCTAGCCAATAGGCCTTTTCAGGCATAAAAGGCCACTGACACCTTCGGGCTCAGATGCCCTTCTACCCAGAAAGGCCTTGTTGCACAAAAAGGGACTGGTATGAAAGTACCAAAGCCTAGGGGAAGGAAAAATTGCCCCAGTGATTCTGTTAACCAAGACGGTGGGACCAAGGAAAAATATTCTTATGATAGTTGGTCCATTGTAGATCTTTGAAGGTGTCTTGACGCCAAGTAAGAAAAGGCAAAAAGTGAAAATGCAAAGCCATGAGGGAATGCCCTCAGAAATCATTTAATGACAA
This sequence comes from Cannabis sativa, assembly GCF_029168945.1. Lineage (NCBI taxonomy): Eukaryota > Viridiplantae > Streptophyta > Magnoliopsida > Rosales > Cannabaceae > Cannabis > Cannabis sativa. The sequence continues at coordinate 69,070,895 of NC_083602.1, forward strand.
GGTTCGCAAATGAAGCCTCCCAGACAATGACAGAGAGACTAGAAGAGTAAATCGTTGCTCTGACAAAGTTGGTCCGAAAGCAAAGTGGGTCCCTCACCGTGTAAGGAGAATCACAAAAGCTTCACTCCTAGAGAACTTTAAGATGCTATAGATTGAGTTGTATGATGGGCACACAGATCCGAAGACCCACTTGGCCAAGTATAACAAAATGATGCAGGTGGCAAGAATAAGCAAAGATGCCAAGTCCTTGTGCTTATCCATAACCCTCATCAAGTCTGCTAAAGATTAGTGGAAAAGATTGGCTCTTGTATCAATTCATTCTTGGAAGGAATTGTAGTATGCCTTCTAGACGCAGTCAAACAACAGGCAGGAGAAAGCCTGAAGAACTTCATTCATCAAATGATAGAGGTAGCAGCTAAAACCAAGGTGACTAATGACATGAAGCTTGTGGTCCTGCAATCTAGACTTGCAGTTGGCTCCTTACTATGGGGAGAGATGCAAAGAACAAGGGTTGAGAGAATGTCTAAGTTCATGGCAAGAGCACAAGGCTTTATCAATCTGAAGGATACCTATCAACAAGCATCTAGAGTCCTTCCGGCACCGACCCCTATTACTTCTACTTCTAGATTCGCCTCACAAGTTCCTATCTCTAGAATATAGTACACTTCAACAGTCTATGTACTTTTTGCATCTGTGGAGGCACCTACGCAAACCCATTTTTCTAGGTATGAAGCGGCACAAACTAGATGTAGTATCACTGTCATACAATCAAAAGCACAAATAGAAGTTCTAGAATAGAACATGAACCATTCACAAAACAAGAGAGGAGGAAAGGGTCAAAAATGAAGTGAAACTTCAAAGAAGTCAAGAAAGAAGTATGAACCAAAGTACACATAGTACTGCAGCCTGGTGGATACTCAAGAGAATGTGTAGCGGGTAACCTACAACATGGTCCATTATAGAAAGCCCCCAAAGATGCCCCATGGGGGAAGTACAAAAGAAATCCAAACAAATGGTGTGAGTATCACGGAGAGGTGGGACACTCAACCAATGAATGTGGCTACTTAAAAGATGAGATTAAAATGCTAGCAAGAGCCAGACACTTGAGACAATGGGCCTGGATTCCCATTATTTATCCTGGACAGGGGGTGACTCACGGACCATTGATTGTTCCAGGACAACATGGTATCATAAATCCTCTGCAAGGAGTAGGTCACCCTCAAGCTCCTAGATCAGTACTCTCGGCACTCCCTCCACTGCCAGCTCAAGTTGTAGTAGCTGTATTAGCTCCGGGACTAGGAAACCCATATCCTCTAGGTCTAGCTCTGCCACCAGTAGACGGACATGTAGCCACAAACTCTGGAGGACTACATATTGTGGGAAGTACCAAGAACTCCCAGAAGAGATACTTGAGGGAGCTAGCCGGAGAAGGTAAAATGTGTGCACTCGTGCAGTCACCAACCCAACATCCTCAAACCATGAACCAACCCATCATGTTCATGGTAGATGATGCAAGACATGTACATTTCCCCCATAATGAACCTTTAGTCATTGAAGCCCAAATCGCAAACAAAAGAGTTTTTAGAGTCTTGGTAGACAATGGGAGCTCAGTGAACATACTGTTCAAATTTGCATTTCAAGTGATTAGGCTCACGAAGGCTGACCTATCACCTTGTCCCATTCAGATGCAAGGATTTAATGGAGATGCTCTAATGCCTATGGGAAAATCTAGCTCCCAATCATGCTCAAAGGAGAAAACAATATTTGCACCTTCAAACACTGCACCTTTGCAGTGGTAGATTGTCCTACGACTTATAACACCATACTAGGATGGCCAATCCTGGTGGACTTAGGGCGGTAACTTCTATAAGACATGTGTGCATGAAGCTTCCCTGTGACAATGAGTGTGTTGGAGTAGTAAGAGGTGATTATAAGAGTTTCAGGAGTTGCTACAACATTTCCATCTAGACTGTGTTCATGGTCCGAGAAGGAAGCAATTATTTCTCCTGGAACGGATACTCAAGCGAAAGCTGAAGCCATCTGGAAGGATTTTGAAGATGATTTGGACCCCAGAGTGGGGATAGAAAGAGTAATTTAGCCGCCCAAGGATGTTGAAGAAGTCCAAATATGCGATTCAGATCCCACTAAGACCATCAAAGTGTGAGAAACTTACATCTAGTGGTGAAAAAAAAAAGATTGTGGATATACTCATGACAAATTAGGATGTGCTCGCATGGTGCCATTCTGACATGACAAGGATCAACCCCAACACAGTTTTCCATGCCTTGAACATCAAGGAAGATGCAATGCCAGTTCACCAAAATTAGAGGCCCTTAATTCTTCTTCATCCAGAGGTTTTGATAGGTTGGGAGGTTCTGCAAGTTGCTTTTTTAATTCTTGAAAAGCATTCTCACATTCCTCTATCCACTCAAACTTCTTTTTACCTCAGAGGATGTTGAAGAAAGGAACGCACTTGTTTGTTGGTTTTAAGACAAACATGCTTAATGCGGCTATTCGACCAGTTAGGCTTTGCACTTCTTTCACCTTTGTTGGCAACTTCATATCTAGGAGGGCTTAAATTTTCTCTTAATTATCTTCTATTCCTCGAGCATTAACAATGAATCCAAGAAACTTACCCAAGCTGACCCGAAGGAACACTTTAAGGGATTGAGGTTTGTGTTGTATTTTTTTGAGGATTTTGAAGTATTCATCTAGGTCCTCAATGTGCCCTCCAGACTTCCTAGATTTGATGAGCATGTCATCCACATATACTTCCATATTACGTCTGATTTGGTCCTTGAACATCTTGTTGACTAACCTTTGGTAGGTAGCTCCAGCATTCTTGAGGCCAAATGGCATAACTTTGTAGCAGTATAGACCAAAACCTACTCAAAAAATAGTGTGCTCTTGGTCAGGTGGATGTATTCTTATCTCATTATCCCCAAATAGGCATCCATAAAGCTTAAGATTTCATGGTCGGTCGTTGCATCCACAAGTTGATCTATTCTTGGAAGTGGAAAAAAGTCTTTAGGGCACGCCTTGTTAAGGTCGGTGAAATCGATACATACTTGTCATTTCTTGTTCAGCTTGGGTACTAGTACAGGGTTAGCTACCCAGGCTGAGTAGAAGGCTTCAATAATAATTCTATTTATGTGGAGCCTTTTTACATCTTCTTTTAGTGCTTGTGCACATTCTTTGTCCATCAATTTCCTTTTCTGCTAGATGGGATGAAAGTCTGGATCAATGTTGAGGGCATGAGACATTATAACTGGATTGATCTCGACCATGTCTTTGTGCAACCAAGAAAAAATGTCGAGGTTTGCTCTTAGAAATTTTATCAAAGTTGATTTTATTTTTAGCAATAAACCTTTGCAAATTTTTAAGCTTCCTAGTCAGTATGGTGGGATCAATTTCAACTTCGTCTAGCTCTTCCACTAGTCTAACATTTGCATTAGGTTCGCCAAGGCAGAGATCCATATCTTTGTCCCCGCCTTGGGCAGATTCCTATTGGGCAATGTTTTCTCCCTTCCTGAACTCTGGTCGAAGGTTTCTTCCTTTTTGACCTTGGATAGATACATCAAGGTTATAACATTCTCGTGCAGCTCTTTGGTTTCCTTTCAGACAGCCCAGTCCATTTCTTATTGGCAATTTTATACATAGGTGAAATACTGAAGTGACCACCTCAGGTCATATAAGGTTGGTCGGCCTAGTATGACATTTAAGGCAGAAGGCACATCAATTCTCAAGAATTGAGCCATCACCATTGTGCTTATTGGAGCTTTTCCTAATGTGAGCGGTAGGCGAATCTAACTGAGTGAGTAATGCTTTGGTCAGAGAAGTCGTACAACAACTAAGTGCATGGGACCAAGTCTTTGAGATGAAGCCCAATCTTTTCATAGGTTGTTTTGAGCAAAATATTTTAAGAGGACCCATTGTCAACCATAGTTCAAGCCACCATTTTATTTGCAATCTGGACATCAACAACCAAAGGATCGTTGTGCGGATATATAACGTGGTTAGAGTCATTTTTGCTAAAAGATATAACTAGTTCCCGAATGCGTGGTTGTTTAGGCTTTCTTTCTCCAACAACCAAAACCTCATTTTTTTTGTTCATGTTGTAGGGTCCGAGCATATTTTTCTCTAGTTTTGCCCGAGTCTCCAGCAATGTGGGGGCCTCCAATAATAACTTGAAGATGTCCATCCACTTGTGGAGGCATCAACTAGTTTTGTGTGTTATCTGGTTGGGCGGCCCTTTGTTCCTGGTCGGTCTTGACTCTTGACATATTTCTACAAGTGCAGGTTATTTTTCCTGATGAGGAACTCTATTTCCCACATCAAATTATTGCAATCATTAATTTCATGACCATAGTCTGCATGAAAGTGACAAAACTTGGTGGTGTCCCTCTTGTTCATATCTTTCTTCATGGGAGGAGGTTTTTAATACGACACCATAGACTGGGTTATTGTGAAAATTTCTTATGTATCCTCTATTAGGATAGTAAAAGCAGTTAACTTTGAGGCATTCTCTTGAGGATGTTGTTCGGAGTTGCCACTGAAACTGCTTTTCTTTCCATTGCCCTGACAGTTGCCATTGTTTGGCCTTTTACCACCTTGATTCGAGTTGTTGTGATTTTATGAATTCTAGTCTGGCTAGACGAATGTATTGGTTGCAATGGTGTCTGTTGGTTATTCTTTTTCCAATTGTGTCCACATGTCGAACTGCTTCTTCAAGCTTTATAAATCCATCTGCCTGGTCCAAGAATTCTGCCATTGACCATATATTATGTCTTTTTATGTATTTCAACAATTCTCTTAGAGGCTCAATACCTCCTAGGATTACGGACAGTCTCCCTTCTTTAATTAATCATTCACTTTTGTAGCGTCAGTCATGAATCTACTGATGTAAGCTCTCAAGGCTTCCCCTGGTATTTGCTTCACTTCAACCATGTCTTCTAAGTGAGATGGGAGCTGTCGAAAAGAGGAGAGTTGTGCATGAAACTATAACATGAAAGAATTCTACATATTAAACTTTCCTGGAGCTAACTTGAAGTAACACTGTTAGGCAGCTTCTGCCAAGGTAGCTGGGAAAATTTTGCACCGTACATCACCTCTCACTGCTTGTAAGTCCATTTTCATTTCAAAATATTTACTGTGAGACAAAGGATCTTCCTTGCTTGTATTTTTTTTTTTTCCATTTTGGCATTTTGAAATTGGGTGGTAGGTCAAGAGCATTGATTTCTAGTGAGAACGGTGATCCCCTGGTCCGGTCAAGTTCTAGATTTGTGAGTTTTTGGCTGGCCAGGCATTGAACGAGGTTCTTAGTTGATCTATCTATGCTTGCACCAATGTATTAACTTGACCTTCCTGTTGACCGACCTGTGTCACATGAGGATCTTTTAGAACTGGGTCAGGTACATCGTAATTTGTATTATTTGGATGCATGGTAGGAGGAGTGTCATTTCCATCTAATCTTCTTCTACAATTCAGATTATTCCTAAGGTCGTGCACGGTAGCCAGTTGGGTAAAGACTAATTTGCCTGGAGGCTTTCTTGCCTAGCCATTGTGAGCAAGGGGTTGGCTCGGTACCTCTGTTTGAGGACGAGTGTTAGGCTGATCAATCTCTCCCAAATAACGAGTTGGTAAAAGTCACGCGTCTACCATTTGGCCCACAATTTGACCCTGTGGCCTTGGCTTGGACGGTCCATTAATTTGGGTTTGCTGAGGGAGTTCAGCTGGACATTCTTCTGGCTCGTGTTGTGGCCCAGTGGGAATATAAGTGTTTGTTACTGGTTGTTGGCCAATGACTTGATAGGCTCTTCTGATCAAGCGGCCTACCTGGAACGGTTGTCGATTGTCGCTTGCTGGGCTCTCATGATTCCCATATCTCGATCCCTCCACTCTTCGAATTTGCATCTTTGTTCTTCAAAAGTAATATTTATAGCTGCTCGAGTATCTTTCTAGTCATAGTAAAGAGTATTATTGTGGTTGTGTGTTTGCCCCAATGCAGCTTGCAAATTTTTTAGTTTGGTATCATCATTGATTGACCTTTGAGAATTTGTAGAACATGGGATTGCAGTACCGAAAGTAGTTTGGTCGATCTCAGTACTAGTGGTTCCAGTTTCTTGCAAACCTAGAGTGAACCTAGCTGAAGGTAATCACTCCTTGACCTACAGTTTGCGGTAGGGGTGTGCAGAAAGTCATCCAATCCAATTCCAACCGACTGATCCAATCCTAACCGATCTAATCCCAACCGATCCAATAGAATCGGATATCCAATCATAATTGGATCGGATCGGATGCAAATTTTAAAAATCCAATTGGATCGGATCGGATGTTGGATGAGACATCCGATCCAATGGATAACCGATCCAATCCAATCCAATATCATCCAATGTCCATCCAATCATATTTAATATTTATAATTTTATATATTTAATTATTTTATTTAATATTTTATATATTATTTTATTATCTATGTTAGATTATTAGGTTTTAAATTATGTTTTTTCATATATATATATTTTTTTTAATAAAATTAGCCTAAATAGTGGTTAAAATGGATTGGATGGATCCAATCCAATCTAATAAAAAACCAGTTAAAGCATCCAATGGATGGAACCGATCCAATCCAATACATCCATTGGATCGGATCGGATCGGATGACTCAATTCAATTGGATTGGATCGGATGGAAAAATCCAATATCCAATAAATAATTGGATTGGATTGGATGAGTCCAAATCCATTGGATGTGATCCAATGAACACCCCTGGTTTGCGGGCCTGTTGGTGGCTGAGGATTAGTCAGAGGGGAGTACGTCCTAGCTGGATCTCTAGGATTTGCAGGCGTCTACATGTTTGGATCTATAGCCATTGGATCAGTTACTTTAGTCTGATTTTCCCTCCTTGTTTGTACAACCATTTTGTATCTTGAAAAAGACTTAAAACAAAGACTTGTTTTTCTTTGCTCTCAATGAAAGCACCAAAATGTTAACCTCACTTTTAGCCAACGATAGTGAGTCAAATTAAAGCGATTTAAGGAATTAAAATAACAAATATAGATAATATAAAGTAAAGAAAACACTATAATTATAGAGGTTCGGCCTCTTATTGATGGTAATAGCCTACTCCTCTTTAGTTGTATTGACTTGTGAGAAGATGAACAAGAATGCCTTTATATCTCTCGAAAGCTCTTGCAATGATCTGAGTATTTCACTCTTGAATCTATAATTCTCTCGTGAGTTTTTTTCTTGAATGAATTTTATCTCCCTGAATAGTGAGATGAGTCCACTACTTATAGGGATTAGTTACATCAAATTGGTTTCCCAAAATCAATAAAAAATAAAATAAGAAATCTATTTACCTTCTATAATTACAATAATCAAAATGGGAAACTTAAGCAAATTTTCTTTCTTCTTTGATACTACGAATCTATCCCATGAATTTAGGGATAGTGTCGTGTCTTGCCAGCGTGTAGATATATCGGATATATCTCTAAAATTATTTAACTCGCACCCTCTGGTCAGAGCATGAGAGCTAGCTACTTGATGGAAGTTGGTCGGATGTCTTCGCGTACTCTGCTCAACTGTCACAACTCCTGTTTATGACCTTGAGTATCAAATCTTCCTGTACAAATCATTAGGAGTAGACTTGCTTGTCTAGGTTATAAAATGTGTTCCTTGTGTCACCTAAATAGATGTCACGTCATTGTGTACAAATTTGGATAACACCTTGTAAGTAATTATTCTACTTGTCATATAAAGTATAAACAATGACATTCTAATAAGATTCTTATCATTATTTGGTGGAATGATTTTTTTTGTTTTTGTACCTTTATGGAAATTTTCATTAATAGGTAAAGCGGATATAATTCATTACATGCAGATGTTGGTCATAGAGAAGAATCAATAATAATAGCCTAACCAAGTCGTTTACAATAAATAGGAAAAAAAACCTAACAACATCTTCAACTGAAAAACTCATAAGTTGCTAAGCATTGAAAAAATGTGAAGAATACTTGATGTCCATCCTGAATGAACATGTGAACATGTGTGAGATCACACTTATCAATGACAATCAGTCAAAGATCTTCCAATAAAAATTGGGTCAAAGACACCCCAATTATTCTAACTAGAATAAAGGAGAAATAACAAAACCAACCAAACCAAGGACAAAACTATTGAAAGATCAATCCATAAAACAAAGAATGAATAACAATCTAGGGATTCCCCATATCAGACCACTGAGACTACGACTCCCATTGATCCAATGGGAGGGTGACAAACCACAATTATCAAAAGTATAAGATAGTAAAACAAACAATCACTGAAAAATAAACAAGGAAATAAAAACACCAATGAAGATTAATGTAATCACCGAATACCAACACATGGTGTCCTCACAACAATGAATATCAACCTTGCCACCAAGAGGAGAGTCACCCCAAACTTGAAGGACCAAATCATTCCGAGATCTCCACCGTGAAGCCTAACTCCAACGAATCTTTGACGTCCATCTAAAATTGTCGCTTTCGGACCACCCTAATGGAAGCGAAAATGACTTCCAAACAGTAGTGAAACCAGCCACGACAGGTAGACAAACAACAGATCCCCATCAACAAACCTCTGCAACCCAAATCAAGACCCTCCCCACGGTACACCCCATGCTAGAAACGTCTAAAACCAAGCCTGGCCATCAAGCGAAAACCCCAAAAATCCAATACCAAAAGATGTCGATCCTCCATTAAAGAGCCCCTTTAGATGCACAATCAACAACTCCCAACCATAGCCACTGCCAAACCCACAAACAGGTTGGCAAGCCATGACCAGAGAGGAGAAAAGAAGTCACAAGCAGCAGCACTAGACTCTCAACCCTAGAGAGAAACCATAGGATATAAATATATATATATATAAAGATTGATATATTGCGAAATGATTACTATACTATTTTATTGTTCAATAATTTATTACTACCTTTTAATAATTATATTAGATTTTTCTTTCAAGTAATAAATATATTAGATTGAATAATGATACATGCACTGCATCAAATTTGAACCAAATAAAATACAAAACCAAATGACATCTTTTAAAAATAAAATTTGTTGAAATATAGTCTAAAAATGTTACAAATCTAATAGAAAATGCATCCATACATTTACTTTCCATTTTCATTCTACAGCAATAAACATGAGACAGAAATGTTCAATATTATTTCTCATCCGTAAATAACTTCTTATCTTTTACTATTATTGTCGCTGTTGGGCAGATAAATTTGTACGTTTCAATTTTGCTCATGCTTATTTTTTTGACAAATTTGATAAGCATTTTTCGATTTTGATGTAAATTTAACATCATTTTTTTTTTTGGTAAGAAATTTAACATCAATAAATATGAAGCATGAACCGGTTGTGACATCTCCAACTGTTCCTGTTGTTCCCGAACCTTGGAAGCCACTACATACACTGCCGCCTCTTCTTTCAGGTCTTGAAATGAATGTTGATGCAGCAATCAGTATTTCTACTCGATTGTAAGGGATGTTCATGGGCATGTGACTACTGCTTACTCGAAGGCACATTCAAATCACATGAGATGAAGTTATGACACTTTTTCATAGCCTTCTTTGGGCATCGCAGCTTCAACTCGCCATTACTGAAGTTGAAACTGATGCTCTCAAAGTTGCTATGGCCGTCAACAATCCCTCACCTACTTTGTCTACTTTTACAAATATTATTGTAGAAGTTGCAAATGAATACTCTTAATTTATAACAACAGATTTGATTCTCATATAAAAAATAAAAATAAAAAATCATTCAATATCTTGCTTTTTCAAAAACTTCGTGATAGAGTGGCCAACTCTACACAGTTCATGGTTACAAATTTTCAATAAATCACCTAAGACCGAAATGGCTTACCATTTGCTTTGGTGAATTTTGCTGCTATTCTACCTCTAGCAGTAGTCATATCAGGAGTATGCTTATTTGATTTTCTTTTCCCCCTTTTTCTTGACCCTCTTAACCCCTTTGCTTTTCTCTGCTTTGTCTTGGGTTGCATCCTCTCCAAACGTTGATGTCGAATCTCAGGGTCAGCCCAGCCTTTTCCCCAGTCTGAGAAACTCGAATAAGATTCAGTCTTCCTCATGGATACAAGCATATCTGCCTCTGGGTGAGCACAAAAAGTTTGGTCTTCCTTGTATTGCAGAAACTCAAGACCAAGCTCTGTTGGCTCTGGCATTGTAATCTGAACATGGTTCTGACCAAAACAGTGCAAACTTATTAAAAACAAGTCTGTCAACTAAAGGCAATAACAACATGCTACTCCTACGACGGTGAACAGAAACCCAAGCCAACAAGACAATTTTCTGCCAAATATAGACATTGGAGTAATAATATACTTACGGAAATAGTTAAAATGGTATACCTTGTCATCTCCCTCTCTAATTAACCCTTTACTTTCCATAATTCGAGCAAGACCTCGCCACCAGAGCAGATCAGTTGCCATGAATTTTTGAGACTGCAATGGCCATCATATGATAAAATTTAAAGAAGCAAATGAATGTCTTATAATTAACAAATGTCTTATAATGAAGCAAACAGAGATTGTGAAAAGGAATTGGAAATATGATACCTGTAACCTAATTTCACTGACAAACATCCTGAGATCTGGCTTTCCCCTGAATCGTTGTTGTGTACTTGCATCGTCAAAGTATGAGGCATCGTCAAAAGTTCTACTTCCCTGAAACACAACATGTCACCCATGAGATGATTGGAGTTTGGAAAAGTGTATTCCGTTCACAAATCTAGAGCTACATCATGACTAAATCCATGAGCATATTGTAATTTCTGATACTTTACACAGCTCTATTGATTCAGTTTGTAACTACTTCTAGATAGACCCAAAAAACACAAGAATGCTTTGAGCAATTATAGTTAATATTCAAATATAAAAAAGTTAATTCATCACATCGCATTTATGATAACAATAATCGTACTACTTACATTATAGGCAGCAATGACCTGCATCAAGATGTCTGCCTCCTCTCTCAAATCCTGTACTTCGGGAGGTCCATTAACGCACACATCGCACCTGCATAAATGTACGTGCATATGCACATAAATATTTCATTTAAATGGAAACATTAATGTATATATGTGAAACAATGCCAACCCTGACTGCTTTTCTTGAAATAAAATATTTGATGATAATGAGAATCAAGATAGTAGACATGAAAAATGTCATAAAAGTACTTTACAATCAAGAAAACAAACTTTAATATCACGACTAAAATGAGGATATAAAAAACCGTGCGTACAAGAGACACTTCTCATCAGCAAATTTCTCTCCAAAGTACTCCACGAGCTTCTTAGCCCGACAGCATGACAAATTCATTCCATACCTGCAAATAAAGAAGAAATATGCAATATAAACATGTGCATCGATGTACACCACTGGAGTAAAATAATCTTTAGTACAATAATGAAACATAGTAGTATATGAGGAGAAGAATTAACTATAAACCTGAAACAATCAGACAACATCTTGTATGCTTGCCTTGTCTGCTCTGCAGTCCTCTTACTAGGCAAAAGTGACGGTATTCTTGATAAGTTTGCAATCAGTACTGTTGAGAAAGCAGATAATGAGTTGCGACTATGTTTTGTTGAGTATCAACATTCATTGAGATTCAAATGAGTAAAAACCCAATACCCCCTTCCATACTAAAAATTTAAATTCATCTTGCCAGTCCATTGAGGATCAAATAGGAGTTCAAAAAAGAAAAAAATGAACTTTCAAATATCGATCATATTATAAGATTAATTTTTTAACAAATAAAAATATAAATAAGATAAAGAAGCTTCATCCCCTCAAATTTGCAATTTAGTATAAGAAATTACTGTTTCACCAAAAACATGAAACATAGACTTGCTTACTACAATCTGCTAACTTTCCGTCTCTTCCAGCACGACCAGCTTCTTGATAGTATGCTTCCAGGCTCTACAGTGCAACTATATGTTACAAGAAGCATAAACCAGAATTCATCTAAAAATCTTATGCAGCAAAAAAAATAATTTTATTTTTGTCCATCTAAAAATGAATAGTCACATTTTAGGGGACATTTTGCCTCATGAGATAAATGAAATCAAATTAATTTCAAGTTGAAATATAATTCATGGTTATCATACAACCATAAAGCATAATTATGAAAGAGCGAGAAACAACAAACATCAAAGAACAACTAAAAAGAGAATACCTGTGGCCAACCATAGTGAATAATCCTTCGAACATTTAACTTGTCAATCCCCATACCAAAAGCAATTGTTGCTACAACAACCTAAAGGCGAAGGTAAAGGAAATATCATGAGAAAACTATAAAATTATAAAATTCCACAAAGTTATATGTTAGGAACCCACATCGACTATTATGGGATTAGTTGATGATCTATAACTACTTAGGCACCCTCCTCTCTTAGGCTAGTTTTTAGGAGTTAGTTCTACTTAAGTGATTGTTACAAATGGTATCATGCTCCTTCAAGTGCGAAAGGGCCAACCTGTGGAAAAAGCCCAGAGTGGGCCCCCATAGAGTGTGTCATCGTGGATGTCGGCTCTAAGGGGGATTGTAAGTACGGGATTAGTTAGTGAAATATAACTATTTGGGCACCCTCCTCTCTTATGCTAGCTTTTGAGATTAAGTTCTACCTAAGTGGTTGTGGAACTGAAATCATTCTATTAGGAATTAAATTCTATAGCATAACTAAGAACAAGGAAAATAATCAATTTCATAGGGAAAAACAGCTGATTGATATAATTTATTAGAGAAAGGAAACAAGAAGCCACAAAACTATGATTGTGAAATGAACTGTGTAGTATTATACAAAGTATGAAATTCATACCTCTATTGTGTTTTCTTGAAATTCCATGTGGACCTGCCTCAGATGCTTTTTTGGCAACTTTATAGAAAAAATAAACTTGCAAAATTACTTTAATAAACTAGAACAGATAACGGCAAAAACATGGACATCAAATCGGATGCAGATTATCAGCCAGCTTCAAATGGGGACATGAAAATATAAGTTATTTCTCGCTAGTAATGAAATCTACTGGATCCCTGAATCCTGCTCTGTAGGGTATCCAGGCAGAAAACATTGTTCCATAGTAAAAAATAGTCTTGCAGCTCATAAAAACAAAACAAGCAAACATATTTTCGCATTCATGGCAAAGAATTCTTATGCGCTACAAGGTTAATTTTGTAGGCAGCCAACAGTAAATTCTTGTGGTATGGTATCCCGAATATAGCTTTGCAGAGTCATAAGAATATTCAAGCAAATATATTTTGGAGTTCATGGCGAAGAAATCCTTAAGAGCTAAAGGTTAGTTTTGTAGGCAGACAATAAATCACATAATTGATTATATGAGGAAAATGCTGCTCAATGAATCGGTTGATTCAAAATTTCGAAATGGATAGATGTCACAAATATTTCTTACCTATGTTACTCTATTTTTGTTAGGACCGCCTTCCATAATTATAATAATTGATGAATCAAAAACTTTCAATTGGTATTTTTGTTTATCTTCGCATCTTTTATAAATAGAAATTTAAGGAAGTGCTTTAGAAACATATGTATAAAAAGAACATATTACAAAATATATCAAAGACATACCCCTGCATTATAGGCAGCAGCCTTCACACCATATCCACATAGATACTTGGCAATTTTCAGGGTATCTTTCCTAGTGGGAACATATATGATAGTTGGTCCTTGTTCTACATTCTCTTTAAGAAGTTGATCTCTTTTGTCCACTCTATTTGGGGTATCCCCGGACTCAGATACACCATTGAGATCACAGTCTACATGAGGAGCTTCTGCGGAAAACTCACCACATGCAACTGCAGCAGTGGAACTTGAAGTATCAAAACGGATGCATATAAGATATGTGTGTGTGTGTAATATAATGTATGTGTGTATAAATATGCAGGGTAGAGCAAATTTGAAGAAAATAATTTCAATAGAAACAAAATAATAAAGAATATGAATTTGAATACCATCCCAATCATCCACACTCTGGAAAACATCCACCTCATTTTCCAGGTACTCAATTGACATTTGTTTTCCCTTTGCACTATTATGCTCTGTTGAATTTGTTTCATCATCTCTATCAGAATAACCATCCTCAACATCAGTTAAATCATTGTCAGAAATGGAATCTGCCTCCAATATGCTAACAAATGAACCACTAAATTCTTGTGGGAATATCATTTGTTTCTTTTCTCCAGGTTTTCCCTTTCTCGCATATAGGTCAATCAACTCATGGAAATCTTTCTCATAAGATAATGGTGAAGAGGTTCTACTATGCTTTACCTGTAAAACAGCAACAGCATGAATGTTACTGACAAAGATTATGAGAAAAGTTAAAATGTTTAACAGCCCAAAAGAAATGACTGAATTTATCCTACCATAAAGTAACATATCTTGGTAAAAATTTAAAGCTCTGGAGCCCTCTAGAAATTAAACTACTGAAATGAAGGATGGATAATGCCGTGAGAGGGAACTCACTGAAAACCTCAGGTTTGGTCGAAAAAACGAGGTAAGGACAATCTTTGTTTCTTTTGTCATGGACAATGACTTGAGAATGTCTTCTCGAACCTGTATTGTGGCAGTAGCAGTTAATGCCATCAGCGGTATACTGAATTTTAGGAACTTTAAGTTGCTTGCACTGAACTTCTCTCGCAGGACAGACAATCTCCTGAAATTTATAATACTTATATTCAGATATTTGAAGTACAAACACAAGAATGGGTCTTGAAAAATGTCAATTTTTTAATTCATTCAAAGCACAAGTCACTGTGGAAATGCAAATCTAATAAATATTGTGGTACAGGGGTAAAGAATTAAAGTGGAAATTGACAGACCTGTAGTCTGGCCGAAAATCATGACCCCACTTAGAAACACAATGTACTTCATCTATAGCAAATAAAGCAATCCCACGATTTTCTGCTAATGTCTGAAGTGGTTTGATCAGTCTGTAGCACAGCAGATTTAAAATTTTAAAAGTAAATACAAACTTGTATGCACCTAAATGACACAAGAAATAGCACTACTCTTATACATACCTTAAAACTGTCTCAGGACAGATATACACTATGCTATACACGCCTCTCATAGCTTTAGTTTCAACAGAACTATCAGGCTGGCCAGAGCCAAGAAAGCAAGCAGAGACGCCATGTTTTGCTAGTTTTAAGCACTGATCATGCATCAAGCTTATCAATGGTGATATTACAACCACAACCTTCCCAGTCAATAATGCTGGAATCTGAAAACACAAAGATTTCCCTGCAAACTAATAATTGAGTATAAAGACCTGAAACTCACCCAACACAAGAAAGAGTGCATATACATTAACAACTGTTACCAGATCCTGTTGCAGCAAGAACAAGGCAGTCTTCATTAGCTAGCCATGCAGCCAATGCTTCTTTCTGAAATTTTTTTAACGAAAAATTACCGAAATGCTTTTGCAATAAACTGTTCACTTTATGTTCCCAACCTGGTCCAATGACCATCTCATCTGAGCAATCATCTAGAAATGCTTCTGATGTAGCAGTCTTGATACAATAACTATCATCTGAAATAGGTGGCTTGCTTTGTTCCACAACTTCAGTTTCCCTTCTCTTGTTTCTGCTAGTGGATTGGAAATGTTCTAGTATGCTAGATTGTCGCTTCTGACCAGAGACACAAGAGGAATACATGGTTCTTTTCCCCAAAGCCTTGACATTGTTCTCAGAGCTGGTAGAATTACTTGTTGTCCTATGACTGTTTCTACGACATCCGTTCAAGATATGTTCAACTGCATCATCAACGGATGGACCAACTAATTTCACAGCTTCTACAGCAATGGAATTCTCAAACCCCATTTCAATAAGTTTTGAGACAACATCTTCTTCGGAAGAAATACTATTGCCATTCATGTTTGAAATTGTTTTCTAGACAAAGAAAAACAAAACATTCAAACACAAGTTAAACACTTGCAACAAATGAAAGCTTGTAAACATAATACCTGCATTGACATAGTAAAAAGGACTCATGTCAAAATTAACAGATTTTTGTTCTCTCCTAAGAGTAGAGCTGTTGAGTCTATAACTTCCAGATTTCTTCTATGTTTCCCATTTCTAAATAACCAAACAAATCTTCAACTTCCTTCAAGCAAAATAAAAATAACTGATCCGTTCAATTGCTTAGCTGAAATCATTTTGCAGTTTTAATTTTTACCCAATAATAAAACACATTACAATCTAAAAATTCTACATTTCATTCTTACTTCCAGGTGAACATTAGCAACTACTGAAACCAGCAATGCCTTTTCGACAATAGAAAAGCAACAAGCAACATAAAAATCCCTATTTTATTCTAAAACCTACATTAAAAAAAATTAAAAGGAAACCCCTAAATTTTTTATGATAACTGTTCCGATATGTAATCTACTATACATTACTAGCAAAAATTGGAGAAAAAACTTAAATGAATACAAGAGAAAGCTTACAAATTAAGAGATTGAGCTAATTGGCGTAGGTGGATCGCAAAAAGAATTATTTTCGGTGAAACACATTCTGTAGAAGCTGGATCCTCAGATTTCAGCAAAACAAAACCGCGAAACGTTTTTTTTTTTCTTTTTCTTTTTCGGGTCAGACCCCGCGAAAACTTCGAACGTTTTGGGGTTTGGGAACGCTATGACGGCCTTATATTTTTGAATTCAAGAGGAAATTGCACCGTACACCTTTTTTTTGTTAGCACATTTCATTTTCATTTTTCTGGGGATTTTTACACTATGAGTCAAATTTAACTATTTTTTTACATTTTTAATGTTTATTAATTTTTTAAACATTTTTACAAAACCATTTTTACTTGTTTAAGCTTCAAAAAGTATTAAATTACAAAAATACTACATTGATGATATCAGCACACCTTTTGGTTTCTCTCATTTTGTCTCACGCAGCAAATCTTCATAACCCTTTTTCTCTTTCTTTTCTTCACACAATTAATCTGTTGAAGCCAAACTCTCAAGCCCTAACCCTTACCTTTCCCCCATTGTCCTTCAAATAATGTTTGTAAGATCATCTTCATCTTCTTCCTCATCTTCTTATTCTTCTTCTTCTTCTTCTTCTTCTTCTTTTGCTAAACTTACAAGAATAAAAGTTTAGATTTGATAGTTTTTATTAAAGTTTGTTGTTTATTTGCTTATTAGTTATTAATTTTTCTATTTTACTCATAGATTTTATGAATTTTGTTGTTATTCTAAATGTTGAGTTTTTGTATATATATATACATATAAAAGTACACCTGCTAAGTATTTGGTGAAATGCCTAAGAGAATTCAATCTTTTTCACTAACTTAAAGGAAAGGGCCATATTCAAATGTGATTTTATTTAAACTTTAAGTTAAGCATTTTCGTGCTATTATTTTGATATTACTTGTGTTGATTTAAGTTTTATCTTTTTTATGAATTAGAGATTTTATCTGAATATTTTAAATGGGTATGTTGCTTTAACGTTGTTTATAAGTTGTTTTATAGTTGTCTCATCTTTTAGTTCATCTTGTTGATGTTGTTTCACCAAGTCATTAATTGAAGAGTCTATAAGGGTAAAAAGGCGAGATAATGATGTCGATGTTGCAATTTAAAAGATTAATGTATAATTTTTGTTGTCTTTGTTTAGTTCCAAAGACTTGTTTTGTTATGTTTATGTATTTTTATTTTTTTTTTTTGATGTATTTAGCAAGAAGAACTGTTGAACCTTAAATGGTTTATGTCTCTCACTATAATCTGTTTTTAATTAGTTGTTTTTTAGTTTTAATTTAGTTATTATACAGTTTTTATTATAGGGTTCTTAAAAAAAACTATATCATTGGGTTAGGTCTTACATTAATCAGCTATATTTGAGTTTTAATTGAAGTTTTTTTAGTTTCATATTTATTAAGTTTTACAATTACGTTATTTTTTTGTTGTTATATTGTTGTTTTTATGTTGTTCAGTATATGATATACTTACAGTTTTGCTTAATTATTAATCGTATTTTTATTGATTAATTGTTTTATTAATTTTTTCATCTTAATATTTTTAGGTGCGTGATAAAACCTCTGATGGTGTTGACAATAACTTATTTTTTTTTATTTGTCTTGTTTGAAATGTTTTCCGGTTGTATTTCATTTATTTGAAGAAAAAAAATCATAAAAGAAAGTTATTTTATAGTTTGTTTAATGTTGTTTTGATGTTGTTTTAACTGCTGCAGGACTTGATTTCTTGTGATAATGAACTTCAAATTTGATGAGAATAAGCTTGTTGTTCATTTCTATTTCTTTGGTAAAATGAAGTGAGTTACATACATTGAAAGTGTCGAAGAAAATGTTCAAAAGTCTTCTAACAAGGTTGAAGCTACTATGCATGGATTAATGATTGAGAAATGTGTTTGGTTTTGGTTGTATGCACTCAAGAGCAACATATTTTCAAGAAATGTTGCTTTTATATTTTTGTAAATTTTTTTCTAGTTAACTTCTAATGTATATTGCATGAGATATTGAACATTATAATTTCTTTTGAATTTATTTATATCTTTTAGTATAGGAAGAAACAACTTTTATTATATTTTTAATTTCTACATGGAGTATTAGTATATTTATATTCCTTTTTTTTAGAAAAAAAATAATAATTGTTAATAGATTTTTTAACTGTTAACAACTATTTAACAACAATATAAACATAAAAATAATTGTATATATAGTTTAAGAAATCTATAAATAACTACTGAAATTGATCAACGTACAAACAACGTGAAAATAACATGTTTAAAAAGTAACAATTAAACATGTTTAAAAGTAATAAAGTTAAACAACATGTTTACAGCTTTAAAACAACTATAAATTAAATAACAAACAATGTTATTATTAAATATAAGTAATTTTTTTTATATTTACAATCTCTTTCTATCATTGTCCCACTTGATTCAAAGTTAACATAATACGTGTTCTCTTACTATTTTTCATGTCAATATATAAGAGATAATAAGATAAGTTTTTATTTTAACATGTAAAACCCTATTCTTTTAATTATTGAACAATCGGTGTAATGTATAAATAATTCATAACAAACTTTACAACAACACAAAAATAACTTGATTTTATTTTTAATTTGAAATAAAATGTTACAAAAACAACACAAAAGAAGCTTCACGATAACATGAAAATAACTTAATTATTCTTCTGTAGATATTATATAATTTTATTTTTGTTATTTTCAACAAAAACAATATCAATTGATGAACAAATAATTATAGATTCTTCAATATTCAGCTTCTTCGGGGGTTTGCTTTTGGTTGTTTTCTTATTGTTTTACAGCTGATTCTATTTTCAAAGTGCCAAACTGATCCCCTCCTTGGAGCAGATAAAAGTTGTTTAGATGTTGTCGTTGTGTTGTTGTCAGGTTGTTGCACAGTTCAATGTCCTAAGTGATGTTCACTTCCAGCCACTGTCATATTGTTGCACACCATTGCTTGCGTAGCTACCTAAAAGGATTGTTATTCTATTTTTCTTTGTAGTTGAATGTGTTCACACACAATAGATATCGTGTGAAATCGGTTTTCTTTGTTAATAACTTTATGTAATATAACAAACTTTTGTCATTCTTGATTTAGAGTGGTTGGCAACTTTCCTTCAGTTGGTATTTCAATTGTATTTGAGTTGTTTTAGAATTGTAGTCTAGTTCTTGCAATATTATCTGCACTAATTAAACATAAGTGTAATCTCTTTATATTGATTCTCCAGTTATTCGTAATTAACATAGTACTTGTTGTCATCTTAATGACCATTGCTCTGTACCAATACTTGCAGAGATTCCATTTATATCCTGAAATTTTTATATTTGTTATGAGTATCAATATTTCTAAAAAAACTATTTTAATCCATAAAAACAACGCATAAACAACTTTTCTTGACAACAAACAACAAATGACCTTGAATACATCAGTAATAGTTGTTCAATTATAAATTGATTATATTAATTTCTTTAGATCAACCAATTTACCCTATGAATTATGCTTGATATGATTAACAAACACTATATAGCAACCTAATTATGAAAAAAAAAATACTAAAATATTATGTTTCATAAAAAAAAGGTTTAGTTCAGAAAAATGCTTATGAAAGAATACAACATGATAATTCTTTTTAATCTCCATAATATGTTAAGAATTTATACTGAAATATTATGCAAACATCAATAGAATAGCTTCCACATTGGGATGTATGGATTAGGGAAAATGTGAGAATGAATCTTTATCTTAAAACAGTTCAAATTCAGATACAAGAAAGATAAATAAAAAAATCTACTATATTTCGACATCAATGATGCAGATGGGTATAAGCGATTCTGGTGTAACACTCAAAGAGATAGTTAGTGAAATGGAATAAACAAGTGAAAATCAACAAATATTGCATTGTGATCACTAATTATGATTTGGCAGCGATAGCTCCCAATAGAGAATAACAAAACATCAAGCTCCATCCAGTCACTTTGAATTCATGGATTATTAATGCTGTCATAATTGCTCAACCGAATTCTTAGCTTCAAAAATTTTGCAGAACAAGGCAAAAAGAAAAAACTTGCATGTAATGTTCCCTTAATTTCCATGAATCAAATAAAAATAAAGGCTTACGCATGCAACCTCGAAACACATTTTATCCGAGGAGGGTATCTTCAAACGTAGTAACCAGTGAAAGTGAATCCCCTTCCCACGATTATATAACAACCAATTTCTAATTTACCTTTTTATTTTTGGGTTGTTGAGATCTACTTTGCGACCTTGTTATTACACAACTTTGATGTTTTTTTTTTGAAGTTGAAATTGTGCTTCAGTGGGAGAGAATGCTTTAGTGTGGCTAGGAATGAAGGAGGAAGAAGATGCGGACTGCTCAGTCCTTATTTTTGAAAAAAAAACTTTGAATTTCCTTTTTTGTTTAATTTTCTTTTTCAAACTAAAAATGTAAAATTTGGGCCTAAAATATCTATTATAGAAAAAAGCCTTTTTTTTTCATATATTTAATTTAGGAGTGTGTTGCGATATTTAGCACACGCAAGTGTACGTATCGTTTAAAGTAGTAGACTCACGAGGAGTGAGGTCGATCCCACATGGAGTGTAGTTAAGTACGTTAAAACTAAACTTTCACTTCTATTTGATTAAATAAAAGCTAGGAAGAAAAAAACAATGAAGTATAAGAAAAATAGTTGGAAGCAATGATTCGAGAAAATTAGTAGTTAATAAACTAGGGTGTCGATTTCAATTGTTTTTATTGAATATGGCCTAATATGATTATTTTCCTAATATTAATTCCTATGCAATAGCAGGTTTACTAAGGTAATTTATAGTCTTCTTAGATATATAAATCTCAATTACATGCAAACTTTCTACTCTCGTGATAAATTTAACATGCAACAGGCATTAAACACAGAAACCCTATAAGCTATCTAAACCATATAGGTACTCTCGTCCTATATCGAAATTCAGTTCTATTCTACTATAGCATATTTGACACTCACTTCTCAGATCTCGCATCAAAATCATAGACATTTAATTGGTGGCCAGACAATTAAAAGTAATTAAGCACAAATAAAATAGAATACATAGAAATTAGGGGGAAAATTAATCATATTAAAACCATAAACAATATCAAACAATATCCATCTAACCCTAATAAAGTATTTAGTTACTCATGTTCAATGAAGCACAAATACACATATTAACTAATAGAAAAGAGATGAAAAATAAAGAAGAGAAGAAAAGAAGAATGCTGAAAAACCCTGAACAGTATGTCTCCAGTATTGCAGCTGATCTCTCTACTCTGTATCTGAACTCTCACTTTTCTCTCTGGAATTGCTTCATGAAATCAACTCTCTTCTGCTCTTTATATAGGCATTCAGGGCCTAAAAAGATGGAAAAACGCACATGGTAAATGCCTATTCGAACTAGGAAACCCCCAACACCCACGTGAGAGAAAAATATGATTTTTGTGCGTTTTAGGGAGGCGGGCCGCGGCATGCTAAAGCCATGCCGCGGCCCGTGTTGGAAGTGATTTTTCTGATGCGTCGACTGATAGTATTTTGACCATAACTCTCTCAATATTGCTCGGAATTGAATGATTCAAGATGTTTCGGAAAGATAAAAGAGAGATCTAGAACTTTTATGTTTTGACTTTTTCCAAAATCTAATCAGAAAGATAGTCTAATTCAGGCTTGAAGTTTTAGCTTTATTTTCTTGCACAGTTTTCACTATTTTAAATATCATGATATTTTTATCTTTTCCCCATCTTTTTCTCTGATATTTTTCTAATCTTCTTCTATTTTAAATCTGCAAAAATAAAATATAACAAGCGTAAAAATGCTCCAAACACGATTAAAACTCAATTAAAAATATACTAAACTTAATCTAAAATTAATACTAAAAATAACCTAACAGAGTGTTTTTTTTTTAATTAATTAAGAGATTTATTAATTAATAAACTCACTCAAAATAATAGAATGCATTTCATAGGAACAATCCTCCAACTGAAACACACAACCTGTAGAGAAACAAGAGTCTCTTGCCAAACAATGAGCCAACTTGTTTGCAGATCATTTAACAAAACATAACTCAACAAAAGATAAAGCTAAAAGTAAATTCCTAACATCTTGAACAATAAGACCAAACTGTGAGGACATAAAGACTTTACTTTGGACCGCTTGGACACACCAAACTATCCGTTTCCAACACTACACTGTCCCAAGGATGAGTCACAATCCAACTCAACGCTTCTTTGATGCCTATGATTTTAGCAATTTCAAGTTGGACATACCCAACCTTTCCCTTCTTGAAAGCTTCTACTATGGTTCCATGATGATTTCTAGCTACATAGCCCACTCCAAACCGGCCCTCTTGTTCAAATAAAGCCCCATCAACATTAACTTTAATCTTGTTTAACACAGGTACAATCCAACGCTCACAGTTCCGAGGGGAGTTCTATTTACACCTCATAAAATGATGAATCTTTATTATTAAAAAAATATAAACTTAAATGATTTTTAAAAATTACTCTTAATATTTTTTTTAAAAAAAAAATTCCTCACATTATTTTATATTAATTTCAATACTTATTTTGATTTTATTTTTCTAATTTTTTCAAACTCATGTATATATTAATTTTTTTAAGAAAATTTCATATAATTTTTTATTTCAATTTTTTTCTCATAATATTTAAAATACAATTTATTTTTATTTGATAGGTATATTTTTTAAGAATGTGAATTGAAAGAAAAAAGTTAAAAAAACTTAGTACAATTAAAAATATAAATTTTATACAAAATAAAAATTATTAAAATGAGGTATCTTTAGAAATTTTGGAGGTGTAAACAAAATTTTCCTTAATTTATACCCTCTTTTATTTGTTATATCTCGATTATACCCTTATGTTATGAAAACAACCTTCCTCACCTCCCCGATCCGTACCCATCTTCCTTCCTCCTCACCACCTTCGTTCCTCCACCCAAGATTGGCATTGTGAGCCCCTTGCACCCTGCAATTTCAGCCATCCCCCTTCGTCGCCCTTCCTTCCTTCGTTCCAACATCACCGGTCACTGGCAATTTCGTTTTTGTGCATCATTTTGCGATTTCAAACCAGCCTAGATTCAACCCTCCGCCTTCGTTCTATAATTTCAAACCTAAGTAAATTTCATTTTCTTATTTCTGTATTCTTAAATTTAATCATCCTTTTTAATTCCTGGGAATTTTTATTATTTGTGCCTCCACCAGTCACTAATTTCCTCTTTCCCCTTCCCTTGTTTGATCATTTGTTCTAATCGAGTTGAGTAGAAAGGCCTATGTAATAGTTCTAACCAGAATGTTTTGGAGAATCCTGATTGATAAAACTCAAAAGTACGTTGGATCTTGAATCATGGACGGTCTAGGCATTTTTATTTATTTATTTATAACTAATTGATTATTAACGTTTTGGATTGTGAGAAAATGATCAGCTAATACTGCTTCTTTTGATTATTATTATTATATTTTTTTTATATTTGGGTGAAGTCACTAGAGGCAGCGGTTCATCGATCTCTTCCTAAAATTTTTTGTGAACAAGAAAACACAGAACATGAATCGATCAATAAACCTCTGCATCCAACGTTAGGTCTTTTTTTTTTTTAAAAAAAATAACAATTTGACTAATACTGACTCAAAAATCCAACAAAATTTAAATGAATCTATGTTTAATAATTGGGTTTATGAGCTTTTTTAAAGATTTTAGTTATAAATTGTTGAGCAAAAGAGGTTCCTGCCCACCAGGTCTCTCATCAGGTTGCTTCTTAATTATACTAGGACACAACCCAAAGCACATGCAGAACCTGCGCAAGATAATCATATAGAAATACTCTGCTTTCGTGTGAGTTTGAACTAGCCTCTTACTTTTGATGGATCCACTGAGATTTTACAGAAGTAGAATTTGTTTTGGTGTATGTTTGGACTGGCCTTTCTAGTCTAGAATTAGATAGATCACTTTGGTGTGCTTCTTGATTGATATAATAATGTGTAATTTACAGTCCACTTTGACATATTATTCTGCAAATTTATTGATATGTGTTTAGGCATGCTTTAATCGAACTCATTTTCTCTGCATTTTAATTTGTACATATATATTATCCTCACAAGATTCTCCCTCACACGAGTTTAAAAAGAAAAGAAAGTGGTGGAAAAATTGGCAATAAAAATGAGTAGAATTGGTTGAGGGATCTTCCTCGAATGGAATACTTACTATCATTTGCTATTTTTCTCATGTTTGTCAATAGTTGTCATCGTTTCCCTGTTGTTTGCTATTTGCCATGCCTTTTCGCTGTTGTGAAGTGGGGGTGCAAGGAGGCCAACTTCTTTTCGGACTGCCTTCAATTGGTTAATGCCATTAAAAAGTCTGTGATTCCGGTTTGGCAGCTCTCTTCTTCCTTTTTGCATCTGTTTAATTGTCTTCTCTTGTGGTTAATAGTAGTACTTTTTGGCTACCCCATTCTGCTAACTCGGTGGCTCACAATTTGGCGGCTTGGGCTGCGTCCCATAATGTTGCTCGTCCTCTGTTGGAAAGGGAAGTACCACCCTTTGTTGCTACTATAAACTGATTCTCTTTGCTTGGTTTTAATTAAGTTTTCTATTATTTTAAAAATTAAAGAACACATTAACATTAAGTAGTTTTGCTCTTCTGTCTTCTTCTTCTTGAATTATTCTGTTATGCTATTGAACAGACGATTATAATATCATGTTTCAGTACTCATTTTGGAAAATGAAAATGAATAGTTTTTCAAAATTTGAATATACACAGTGGCGGACCCAGAAATTAAAGTGAGGGGGGCGTAAATAAATTTAAAAAGAAAATATAAAGTGTAGTTAGTGGGGTTTGAACCTTTACCCTCTAACCTATTTACCAACTACCTTAACCATTACATCAAGGTTACTATTATGTCTATAAATATCATCTTTTAATACAAATATATGTTGTAACTAATTAAAATACATATACATTTTTTTCTCGATTTTTTTTCAGGGGGGGCGACTGCCCCCCCTCGCTACAATGTGGGTCTGCCCCTGTATATACATATATATATTTTGTTATACATGAACAATCAAAATGTTTCCCAAAGGACCTAAAAAAAAGGTAGTAAAACACAAAAATTTATCTGGAAATCTAAAATATTGTAATTATATTATTCTAGTTGGTTGATGAATATGAAAGGTGGGACATTTGTGTGTATATATAGGCTAAGTTTTTATGTGGTTATTGAAGTGTTTAGAAATAAAAAAAAAAATGTTCAACTTTGAAAGACTTGGTGGTGTGGGAGGAAAGGTCTAAGAACAAAAGGAAATTTCTTGTGTGTTGCCCTCAAAGAGAATTAGCCCACAAAATATTAATATATAATACATGAAAAAAAAAATAAGTGTCTCTTTTACCAAACAAGCAAGAAAAGAGAGAAAAAGAACTTTGTGTATTATTGATTCATTGAAAAATGAACATAGTACAATGAATTGGTTTATATACAGTGATGAAATGAGAGAAGCTAACTAACTGCTAACCAACTGAAAAATAACCGATTCTAACTAACACTAATAGCTGTTGTTGACCGAGATTTTCGGCAACTAATAAAATATTATAAGATTATTGAGCTTGTAAGAAAATGAGAGAAGGATTTTTACGTGGTTGGGGCGTTAATGAGCCTTAGTCCACGAGTCTTTGTTATTTATGGACGTATTTAATACAGAGATTATCCTTGGGAGAATTTCACCCTTATAAATACAGAGAATGTTCTTGGTGAGTATTTACTCTACTTGCTCATATGCAGCCCAAGATTCTCGATCCCATTTAATGAGCTTTGAGGGGGTATTTATAGTGTCTTTGGCGGGGTAATCCCTAGAATTGTTCTTACAAGTGTATCTGTAAGTATCCATAAAGTTGGGTATTCCCAATGAATATACCATGGGTAATGCATGGTCAAATCCCTAGGTGTTGAGGGTTTTTATGTGGAATGTCCTTATTGCCTTTTGATTGACGTGACTCTTCACAGTGTAGCCGTCGCTAGACTTAAATGATCATTACTGTGGCGCTGCTGGTTGGAGGTTGTGCCGTCAGACTTTATTGCGTGTAGCAGTCCCAACACGCTTCCTCCCATGCGGCATTTAATGCGACTTGATTGCTCAGGAGAAACCTGACACCTCGCGGAGATGCCTTAGCGTTATGCGAGCTTCCGGGAGCACCTTGAGCTCCATGTGCCTTCTCCGGGACCTATGTCCGGGACGTTACCTTATGGCATAAAAGACTTAGCAAACAATGTGAATTGCTTGACCCACGTGTCCCTGTCCGGTTGGTCCACGTATATTGGGCAAAATTAGGGGCAACATTTACCCCCCAAGCCTTGTTTATTTGAAAAATGAAACGAGGCTTGCTCAGATGCTTACGGTTGACTCCTCAGTATCCCGGCACGAGCTTAGAGCGCGTGAGGGTGTATTTAATGATGGCATTTAATGCAGCGATTCACTTTTTGCAGAGGTCGATTCGTTTCACGCCCATTGATTGATGCGGCGCATTAATGGTGTTAGACAGATACTCAAGCGTTTCCACCGCCTTTATTGCAAATCAATCTGGTCCGTTGATCTTTGGGCATTTGAATCGTGCGCTTCCCTCACCGTTCGATTGGTAGGTGATGACGCCTGTTCCTCATGCATTTTTGCCTATAAAAGCCACCATCTTTCCTTCATTTCGGTTACTTCCCATTTCCTGCCAACTTTGCTCGAATTTCCTAGAGAGAAAATTCTCAGACCTAGGACGAAGCCTTCAAACACTTTGCGACTTTCCCAGTTCTTCTCGTCTTCACTCGACTTGCATCAGGACCCCCAGTTTAACATTTCATCGTAAGTTTTTTGCATCCTTTGCTTTATTACTTATTCTGTTTGTTTTTTTTTTCTGGGTTTGCATTCGAGATTTCTGGGCATGCAAGTGTTTAGGTTCCTCGTGCAGTCTGTTTGAATTTACTGCTCTAGTGGTAGGATCGCCATTGTCATGCCTCTGTTGTTATTGTGTATTTTCTTTGTAGAAGACCATACGTTCTTCGTATAATGGTTGCTTAGGGCATAGAACAGAATCTTTTCTTTCTGTTTTCTTTATCGTGTAAAGCCATCTTCTGCGAATTTACTGCACCCGACACTTGTCCAGGGAATCCTTCTAGGGTTTTCTGCGTGACACGTGTCCGGAGGGGGCCTCTTTCCAGCGGTTAGGGGACCCCCATTCCCTTTTTCTTGATTTAGGGTTTGGTACGGGGCCTAACTGCTGGACTTTTACTCTCTTTTTTTTTCACAGAATAGAAAAATGTCTGCTTCTGGCTCGAAGTCCTCAAAGAAGAGTGGAAAGCGCATGGCTACTCTTGAGGAGGTCTCCTTAGGACCCGTTGCCCAGGAGGGGTATAAGTCCCGGGCGACCGGTTGGGAAGCGGCTGAGCTTCATTCCACCTTGACCTGTCCCCACCAACTGGAGAACATTGTGGAGGTTGCTGGAATCAAGCCTTCCACCTCAGGAACCTACCATCGGCCACCTCGCGACGCGGAGACGCCCAACCACAATTACGGCGGCTTCGGAGCCTGGAGCCAAACGCACCTGATGGCCGGTGCCATGCTTCCTCTTCAGGATTATTTTGTGAATTTTCTAGTTTTTGACGGCCTTGCGCCATACCAACTCATCCCCCAAGCCTACCGCCTGCTCTCAGGCTTATTTATTTTTTATGCCGCCCGAGGATGGGGATCTCCCCGCCCGGCGGAAATTTTGTACTTTTATGAACTTGTTTCCGTCCCCAAGAAGGGGGACAAACTTAAGGACGGTTTTTATGGGTTCCGGGTCCACCCTGCTAACGAAGGGGTGGTCCCGTATAATAGGCAGACTCACGTCAAGGAGTATCGCCATCGCTTTTTCTTTTCCTCCGGATTTAGGGCAGTGGACCACCCGGAGCTCCTCACTGAGTGGGTGAGGATCCCTCCATATCAGCGGACCGCCCTACCCAAGCCTTTCTCCGGAGAGCCCAGGCCTTTGCTTCTTATGACCGAGCCGATCTAGACGTCGGGGGTTTGGTCACTACGGAGAACTGCAGGAAGGCCAAACTTATCCTTCCGCATCAATCCGTGGAGGACTCTAACCTCTCCCGGGTCATCTGTCCCAATGTGAGGGCGCCGGTCGCGGAGAAGACCTTCCGGGACGAGATCATCGCCACGGCAGAGAAGAAATACCAGGATTATCTCTACCGGAAGGCCTAGGAGAAGGCGTACTCTAAGGCCCAGGCGGCCTCTGGGAGGGTGCTCCGTGTGGGGAGCCCGGTGGAGAGAAGAAGTCAGGCGATTGCCGGGAAGTCCGAGGCTAAATTTTTTGACAAGATTCTTCAAGAAGAGATTGGAGATCGTTGTGCCGGGAAGCCCCTTCACATAGGGGATTCATCGGAGAGAAGGGCTCCCAGGCCACAGCCTTCGGTTCCAGAGCCAAACACTGGGGCTCCTGGTGCCAGCACTTCCGGCGCCGGCGGTAAGTCTCCTTTGATAATTCATTATGTTCCTTCTGTTGGCGAATATGCCAGTCGTAGGCCCGTAGGGTTCGACGAACGTCTGTACAGGTTTAGGATGCCCTCGACCCGGTGGGGGGATCGTTTGAAGGAATTTTATTTTTCAAACTTAGGAGATTTCCTAGGTCGGTCCCGGATGGGTTCTGGTCCTCCGGAGCCTGTTCCCTTAGGTCCTTCAGCTTACATTACATCCAGCTGGTTCCGGCCTTCGGACAGTTATCTCGGAGATGATGCTGCCAGCATAAAAGTTCAGAACTTTGCTAGGGCCGAATTAGGGAGTCTGGGTAGGACTAGCTTATTTGCCATATCTTGTGTTAGTGGTTTCCCACGGATGTTCTAACACTTGCTTCTTTTTGTGGTAGCAGGTATCTCCATGGACACCATCCTGGATCAGCTTGCTGGGGTTCACACTCCTGAGGCTCCTCCTGCCTTTACTTCTTCCCCAATGGCCCCTGCTCTAAAGATTTCTTCCAGCGCTCCCCCCGACACTATTGATTTAGTGGATGACGAGGAGGTGCTGCCGGGAGAAGGTCAAGAAAAGCAATGGGGCTTTTCTGAGGAAGTTGCAGAAGGTGCAGGAGGGCTCCGGGCTCTTCCTGAGGAAGCTGAAGAAGGTGAAGAAGAGCAAGAAATTGCTCTGATTCGCAAGCGCAAGGGCAAAATGATTGCCCAGGAAGAGCCCAAGCAGCCTCGGAGAGCTGACACTCCAGCCCATGGTCTTCATGGCGGGGTCTCTCCCATGGAAGAGCATCCTGCTCCTCCCAACATTGTGTTGACTCCGGTTCCTGGAGACGAGGTGAGGCAAGAGCTCCGGATAGCCAAGCATAACTATGCCATGGACGAATACTCCCGGGGGTATGCCGAGGTGGAAGCCCTTAGGAGGGTTCTGCGAGTTGAGGTGCAAGAAACCATCAACAACCCAGAGTACCAGGATCCGTGGGACCTAAACTTGGACCCCCTGTCGGACTGGTTTCGTCGCTTTCTTGGGCCCACCTTGGCTCCCTTCGCCGCGGAGATGACTGGCGAGTTTGCTTCTCAGCTTACCCGGTGCGCGCCTAAGCGGTTCGCGACTTGTGCCTCTCTGAACTCTATCTTCCAGGTCCAGGACCTCTGCCACTCCCTCACTGTGGTAAGTGCTTTGTAATTTTGCTTTTCCCTTTATTTTTCTTTTTTGGGGATTCTTTCTTACACTTGTATTGTTGTTCAGCTTGCTGCTGAGGCTGGCCGCCTCTCCAAGAACATAATTAACCATGGCTTCGTTCTGTCTGATTTTGGGGACATGAACGACGTCAGGAAGGTCCTTCAGGATCTCACTGTGGAGAGGCAGCTTTACCAGGAGGCTGCTGAGCGCCGGGAGGCTGCTGCCAAGGCCAATGAGGAGGAAGCCAAGCGGAGGGAAGCCCAGGCGGAGGCCATGATCCGGGATGAGGCCCAGCGGAGGGACAGGCTGGAAACCCAGCATCAAGAGGAGCTGAGGGCGGAAAGTGAGGCTGCTGCAAAGGCCAAGCGGGAGCTCCGGGAGACCAGGGAAGCCTTGGACGAGATGGTTGCCAAGGTGAGATCTTTAGAGGAAACTCACCAAGCAAACTTAGAGTCCAGGGCCGCTCTAGCCGCGAAGCTAAAGGAGCTCAGGGACTTCAAGGAACAAGCCACCAAGAAGGCAAAAAGAGTCGAGCTCCTTTCTCCCGTTTCCTGCGGCCGGTGCCCAAAGCGCTTCGACGATGGAGTCTTCATGGCTTGGTCTACCAACGACCAAAATATCAAGCTTACCTTCTACCCCAAACCTGAGGAAATGATTGCCAAATTTTGGGAGAAGAAGAAGAAGCTTGATGCCATGGTAGAGGCGCGTATCGGACCTTGCCTTCCTCCGCGTATTGATTGAGCTGCTTCGAGATTAACCCAGTACAACCAAGATTCCACCCACTTCTTTTATTATTATTATTATTTTTTCTTTTTATGTATATATTTGCTGCTACCTTGGGACAATATATTTAGGTAGCAGTTTTTTATTTGAAGGGGAGACAATTCTTTAAGGCCTGTCCCCGGGCCACTTGTATATATTTGACCTGCCCTGTGGGCTAGGATATTTATATGTGATCTCTTTTGCCACATATCTCTCTTTTTTGACCTGTCCTTTGGATCAGAATTTTTATACTTATGCTTTTTATTTTTGTGCATACTTTTTGACCTGCCCTTTGGGTCAGGATATTTTACTTAGTTTGTTTTTTGTCTGTCCGTGCGGTATACCCTAGTACCCCCCTGAGTGGCATAGAAACTTTGTTTTTAAGGCACTCAGTTTTATTCAACATGTAGAGGAGGTATACATTTGGACGGTACAAACTCTTTGAACAAAGTCTAAGTTATATTTTTGCTATTGGTAATATTTTCTGAGGTGATCGACATTCCAGGCTCTTGGCACAATGGTTCCATCCATTCTTTTTAGCTTGTAAGTGCCGGAGCCGATTTCGTCCTCGATTTCATATGGTCCTTCCCAATTTGGCCCAAGTACCCCTACTCCGGGTTCCTGGGTGGCTGGGAAGACTCTTCTTAGGACCATATCCCCAATAGCAAATTTTCTGTTTTTAACCTTAGAGTTAAAATACTTGGTCACCTTCTTCTGATAAGCTGCCATCCGTATTTGAGACTCATCCCGGAGTTCTTCGACTTGATCCGAAGCCTCTTGAAGCAAAGCTTGGTTCGTGGCTGGATCGTAAGTCGTTCTCCTGTGGGATGGGAATAACGTTTCTACCGGGACCATCGCTTCACAACCGTACGCCATTGAGAAAGGCGAGTGTCCGGTCGTAGTTCTGGGGGTCGTCCGGTAGGCCCATAACACCCTTGGCAACTCTTCAGGCCAGTTGTTTTTGCAGGCCAGCAACTTTTTCTTCAAGGTGACTTTTAGGATTTTATTGACTGCTTCCGCCTGACCGTTTGTTTGAGGTTTGGCCACTGCGGAGAAGCTTTTCACTACTCCGTGTTGGTTGCAGAAGTCAGTAAATTCCTCACAATTGAATTGCTTTCCATTGTCAGAGACTATTTTGTGAGGCAAGCCATATCGACACACTATGTTTTTAATAACAAAGTCAGTGCTTTCTTAGCAGTTATTGTCTTCATAGGCTCAGCCTCCGTCCATTTGGTGAAGTAGTATACTGCTACTATTGCATACTTCACTCCTCCTTTTCCTGTTGGCAGGGACCCAATGAGATCTATTCCCCACACCGCGAAGGGCCAGGGACTAGTCATCATGGTGATTTCATTTGGAGGAGCTCTCGGTATGTTCACGTACCTTTGGCACGAGTCACACTTTTGGACATAGTCTATACAATCTTTTTTCATTGTTGGCCAGAAGTACCCTTGCCTCAATATTTTCTTTGAGAGACTGGGTCCTCCCGTATGATCTCCACAGAACCCTTCGTGGACCTCTAGCATGATTTGTCTAGCTTCAGGGTCCGATACACACCTTAAATAAGGCATGCTGAGTCCTCTTCGGTAGAAAATTGGATCCATCATTACATAACGATGAGCCTGATACTGAATCTTCCGAGACAGTGCCCTTTCTTGGGGCAACTCACCTGTTGTTATGTATTTTATGATGGGGACCATCCAGCTGGGTTCTTGCCCAGCCGTTAGTGTGGTCTCTTTTATTTTGATGCTTGGCTCTGCCAAGCGTTCCACTGGTACTACCCCCAGCTCTTCGATTTCGCTATCCGAGGCTAACTTAGCCAGATAGTCCGCGTGAGCGTTCTTTTCTCGGGGGATTCTTTCTATTTTGTAGTCCGTGAACTCGTGGAGCCGCTCTCGGACTATTGTTACGTATGCGGCCATCCGCTCGCCGCGAGTTTGGTATTCTCCGGATACCTGGTTTACGACCAGTTGGGAGTCACTGTAGACTTCCACTCTTTTGGCTCCCACAGCTTTTGCTAATTTCAGCCCTGCTATCAGGGCTTCATATTCGGCCTCATTGTTTGAAGCTGCAAAGTCAAACCGTAGGGCCGCCTGGAGTCGTAGTCCAGTTGGTGATATCATAGCCACTCCGGCTCCGGAACCGTTCTCAT
The DNA here is from genome assembly GCF_029168945.1 of Cannabis sativa. Lineage (NCBI taxonomy): Eukaryota > Viridiplantae > Streptophyta > Magnoliopsida > Rosales > Cannabaceae > Cannabis > Cannabis sativa. Next base: position 69,104,086 of record NC_083602.1, read on the forward strand.
TGGAGGCTCCGTCTACAAACACCCTCCATGTGGGGGTTTGGCGGTACCGGCGTATTTGCAGTTGCCTCGGCTTCGTTGCATTCAGTAATGAAGTCCGCCAAGGCTTGGCCTTTTATAGAAATTCGGGGTATGTAGTGCAAGTCGAATTGACTCAGCTCCATTGCCCACTCGAGGAGCCTTCCGGATGCTTCGGGTTTTTGGAGGACCTGCCGGAGCGGGTGATTGGTCAGAATTTTGATCGGATGGGCTTGGAAGTATGGCCTCAACTTCCTTGACGCCATCAGGAGGCAAAACACCAGTTTTTCAATGACCGGGTATCTTGTTTCGGCCCCTATCATGCGCTTGCTGACATAGTACACGGGATGCTGAGTTTTCTCTTCTTCCCGGACCAAGGCAGCGCTGACCGTGTGTTCGGAGACGGCCAAATAAAGAAATAGGTCTTCTCCGAGGACGGGTTTTGATAGGATAGGAGGCTTGGCCATGTGCTCTTTTAGCTTTTTGAATGCCTCCTCGCACTCGTCTGACAATTTGAATTTTTGGCACTTCTTCAGCACGTTGAAGAAGGGTATGCACTTGTCCGTGGACCGTGAGATGAAGCGGCTTAAAGCAGCTACCTTTCCGGTCAGGCTCTGCACATCTTTATGTTTTTTGGGGGATGGCATGCTCAGGAGAGCCTGGATTTTTTCCGGATTTGCCTCAATCCCCCTTTGACTGACAATGAAGCCCAGGAACTTTCCTGATTTGACCCCAAAGGTGCATTTCTTTGGGTTGAGCTTCATGCCGTATCTCTGGACAACTTCGAAGCATTCTTCTAAGTCGCTTGCATGGCTGTTGCATGCTTTGGATTTGACGAGCATGTCGTCCACGTAAACCTCCATGTTTCGCCCTAGGAGGCCTTTAAACATCCGGTTAACCATTCTTTGATAGGTTGCTCCGGCGTTTTTCAGTCCGAAGGGCATAACTAGGTAACAGTATACCCCCTTATCGGTCCTGAAGCTAGTGCACTCCTGGTCTGCCGTATGCATTTTTATTTGATTGTACCCAGCATAGGCGTCCATGAAGGATAGCAGTTTGAATCCGGAAGTGGCATCTACCATCTGGTCAATCCTGGGCAGCGGGAAACAGTCCTTCGGACAAGCTTTGTTTAGATCAGTGAAATCTATACAAACTCGCCAAGTTCCGTTCGGCTTGGGCACCAGGACCGGATTGGCCAGCCACTCCGGATAGTATACGTCGCGGATCATGTCGTTAGTCAAAAGTTTGTCCACCTCTTTCTCTAGAGCTTCGGCTTTCACCGAGTCGAGCGGGCGTCGCTTTTGCTGGACGGGGGGCATGTCCGGATTGACGTTGAGTACGTGGGTGATGACATGAGGGCTTATGCCAGTCATGTCTTCTTGGCGCCATGCGAAGATGTCGATAGCGCCCTTCAGTGTTTTTATTATTTTTTCTTTTTCCTCCGGGTCTAGGTTCTTCCCTAGCCGGAGTACTTTGGTGGAGTCGACGTCGCACACTGATACTTCTTTGACGTCCTCCATTGGTTCCACAATTCTTTCGGACCCCACACGGGGGTCCAACTCATCCTCTTCAGCCACTTCTGGCTCAGCTGACTCCCGGACCATTAGCACGGGCAGGTGGGTTGCGACATTGTAACATTGTCTTGCTTCCCCCTGGTTTCCCCTCACAGTTCCAATTCCGGCCTCCCGGGTAGGGAACTTTAGGCATAGGTGCCGGATCGAAGTGACTGCGCCAAAGTCTACCAAGGCTGGTCGGCCGAGGATCGCGTTGTAGGCTGTCGGACAGTCCACCACTACGAAGGTGCAGTATTTGAATGTGCTCTGGGGGGTGTCCGGGCACAAGGTGACTGGGAGCCTTACCTTTCCCATTGGGATAAGTGTCGTCCCGTTAAACCCTGTGAGCTGGGACCCACTGGGTGAGAGGCCCCGGTCTGTCAAGCATATCGCGGTGAAGGCTTCTTTGAAGAGTAAGTTCACGGAACTCTCATTGTCAATTAAGACTCTGGCCACCACTTTATTCGCGATGGGGGTCTCTATGACCAACGGGTCATGATGATGGAAACGCACCGTCTTGGCATCTTCTTCTGTGAACGTGATGGGTTGGTCCATCAACAGGGGCCTTTGAGCTGGGAGTTGAGTAACTTCCCACACCTCATTGTGTTTCGGCCCCGGCGTATCGCTTAAGCTCCTTGCGAGTAGTCCCTCCGATATGGGGACCTCCGGAGATCATGGCTACCCTCCCATTAGGCCGGGGCGGCAGACCGGGGATATGCTGGGCGTCGCCCGTGGGAGCAGCTGGAGCCAATGCTCCTGCTGTACCCCCCGGTGTTCCCTGAGGCATACCCACGGTCGCCTGACCCGAATTGAGGTGGGGCAACCTATTCTTGATCCACTCATAGAGGTGGCCCAATCGAATTAGATTTTCGATCTCGTCCTTGAGATTCTTACATTCATTAGTGCTATGACCAATGTCGTTGTGGTACTCGCATCTTTTGCTCGGATCTCTCCGGGAGCTATCTTTGTACAACGGTTGTGGTCTCCGGTAGTGTGTATTTTGCCTAGTAGCAAAGTACACACGCTCTTGGGAGTCCGACAGCTCCGTGTATTGGGTATACTGGGGGGTGTACCCCTTTTTCTGGCGCTTCTCTCCCGTCCGGGTGCTGGCTTTGGAGGATCTTTTACTCCTTGAACCACAGGAAGGGCACATGTCGAGCTAGCAGCCGGAGCAGAGTGTGAAGGAGCTGGCCCATTCACTCCGGACGGGTTGCCAAAATGGGATGATGCTGGTGCTAAGGCTTGGCCCTGGCTATATCCGGGGGTAGCAGAGAATTGTATGCCACTTGCTTGTGGAGTTGCGGTCGGGGCAGTACCAGGGGGCGATACTCCGGGCATGTACCCTGCTATTCCGGTGGGATAGTAGCCTCCATAAGCCACGATTTGGGCTTCTTCGAGGTTGATGTATTTTTGGACTCTCTTCTGGAAGTCCTGGAGGCTAGCAGCTCCTTCTTGCTGCAGCTCATTCCAGAAAGGAGTCCCAGTACGGATGCCTGCTTGGAGAAGTGCAAGCTGTTGTCCGTCATCAACCTTCTTGGTTTTCGAGGCTTCCTCTCGGAACCTCTTTATGTAATTCTTCAAGGTCTCAGTGGGCAGTTGCTTGATATTAGTCAAGGCACTGACCTCCAGATTGACCTTTCTTGCGGCGACAAACTGTCTCCGGAAGTTGGTCTGTAGTTTGTTCCAACAGCCCACGGATCCTGGTTCCAGTTTTTTGAACCATTCCTCCGCGGACCCACTTAGGGTAAGTGGGAAGCACAGACATTTGGCGTCATTGCTGACCCTCATGACCGTCATGACACGGTTGAACCGTGACAAGTGGTCGCTAGGATCGGAGTTCCCGGTATAAGCTGCCATTTCGGGCATCTTGAAGTTCTTAGGGAGCTCCGCCTCTAAGATGTGCTTAGCACATGGCTCTCGATCCTCGCTGTCTGAGTCGGAGTCGTCTCCTTTCTGCCTTCGGGAGACTCGGGCAATGTCTTTTCGAAGTATGGCGAGTTCTGCCATAATTCCTTCATTCAACGTACCCGAGGAGACCACGGGTCCGTATCTTTTTTGGTCAAGGTGATCCCGGATATCACCTTGGTTCCCATTGATTTGATTTCTCAGATCAACGGGAGGACACCTCTGTCCTCTTCTTCCTCTACCCCTGGGTTCTTGGTGTACGAAAACGCTTTTTCGGTCCCCTCGATCCTGAGGGCCAAGGCTCCCTTTTTGGGGCTTGCCCCTCTGCGGACCTTTCCCTTTAGGGAAATCTGAGCGGACCTTTCGCGGATCCTGCACCTTTTTCTTTCACCCTGGGGTAGAAGTAGGGTTTTTCGTTTGATTCCCTTCAGCAGGGTATCTTATAGGGCTAGGCTCCCTAGATTTCGGCTGCTGGGAATTAGGCGAAGACGTCGCTGGCTCCTTGTCGAGTCCAGCGGTCATTGCCTTGGGGTGCACGTGAATGCCAGCTGCTTCCCTGGCTTTTTGCATGGCCAGTATCACTTCCTGCATTTTCTGATTTTGTGCTTTCTGAGCTTCGATCTCGGCTTCGTGATCGATAGCTTTTTGTCTGAGAAGCACCAGTTCTGAGTAACTACCTTCGTCATAGGCATACTCATCGAGGTTTCCCTCGTAGTCATCATCGGGGACTATTTCTTCTTCCTCAGACTACTCTGCTGCTCTTGAGGCTACATCTTCCTTATTTGGGTCTTGAGCATCTCCTAGAGGACGAGGCTGACGAGTACTTCTTGTCTCCACCATGTTTGTGAAGTCAAATGTTTGTTTATAGTAGCTTTCTTCAGCTCTCAATGAAAGCACCAAAATGTTGACCGAGATTTTCGGCAACTAATAAAATATTATAAGATTATTGAGCTTGTAAGAAAGTGAGAGAAGGATTTTTACGTGGTTGGGGCGTTAATGAGCCTTAGTCCACGAGTCTTTGTTATTTATGGACGTATTTAATACAAAGATTATCCTTGGGAGAATTTCACCCTTATAAATACAGAGAATGTTCTTGGTGAGTATTTACTCTACTTGCTCATATGCAGCCCAAGATTCTCGATCCCATTTAATGAGCTTTGAGGGGGTATTTATAGTGTCTTTGGCGGGGTAATCCCTAGAATTGTTCTTACAAGTGTATTTGTAAGTATCCATAAAGTTGGGTATTCCCAATGAATATACCATGGGTAATACTGTTGGTGTTATATTTATCCAGGATCTTAGATCTATTTGCAAGTATGTTGATTTAACAACCTAATATTGAACTTCTAAAACGATGAACTAAACACATAAAAGTTAAGAATAACTTACAGTGATTGCAGCGAAATTTATGTCTCCTTCCACTCAGATCTCTAACCCTTGATTCCTGTCTGTAGCAGAGTATAATCAAGATCTGAGCCCGAAAGTTCTTCAGTTGGATGTGATCCTTCACAGTCTTCCAAACTATGATGAGATACTGAATGATGTGAGTGGGCACTTCTCTCTCACTAGGGAATTTCGAAATCTCTCTTTGTTTTTCTCTCTTAATTTCGTGTGATACACTTTGCAAAGCAAAGTTTTCTCTAGCAAACATATGCTCATACAAAGAGAGGAGAGGGGCTGCTATAAATAGGAAAAGAGAAGACCACAACTTTCCAAATAAACAGTTTCCTCTTTTACTGTGTAATAGAATAACTGCCTTATTTAGTGTGATTCACCACTTTCCTATTTAGGCTAGGCTTTGATTAGCAATTAAATGACAAATTAAATTGAAAAATAATAATTGGGAAAAGGCAATGATGTGGCCGACCATGGTGTGAATGGGCCTCACATTGATTTTGCAGTTTCCTCAATTTTATTTCTATTTCTCCAAAAATGCCATTTTTCCAATTCTAATAATTTAAATGCCAAAACCAATTATTTAATAACTAAAATAGATTATTAAATAATATTGCCATTTAAGATTAATTATTAATTCAGACATGCAAAGTCTCATAATTAATAATTAAACCTAGAAACCCTCTTATTTACGATTTCATCCTTAAACTGTGAGAATTCACAAATTAGACATAGTCTAACTTTTAGAATTATAATTGATTAATCATAAATCAATTATAGAGTCCTACAAACAGTATAATCTCAACTAGAATGGGGACCATGGATCTATATTCTGAGCTTCCAATAAGTTGAACCGATTTACCAAGTAAATCCCTAACTTATTAATTCCTCGTTGAATCCACTCTTAGAACTTGGAATTGCACTCTCAGACTTATATAGAGCATATCATATGTTTCACGATATCAATATGCTATCTCATTTAACCATTGTTATAATCTTAATGTGATTTAGAGATCCTCTATATAGATGATTTACATCGAGACGGGACCAATTTACCGTTTACACCCCTCAATGTATTTTGCCCATTTGAACACTTAGTTACCTGTAAATGATGTTTTAGTGATCTAATATATAGTCACTGAAACAAGAGCTCATCCATTTACTTCTATTTAACTAAGCTCAAAAGGAATCATCACTTTACTTCTATACACCAGTAGAAGCTATAGATTTCCATATTTATGTTTAGCACTCCCTATTCAGTTATGCTATCATGTTCCCAAAATATATGTATTATCCTGACTCAAAGCAGGCTTTAACTAATAAATCAAAGAACAAGAATAGCACTCTTGAGATTGAGCCTAAGCATATCAGGATTTAGATTCTCTTAATCTAACATCAACTTCTGACATTGACTTGGAAAGATACAACGGTAAGTTTACAATATCTTTAACCAAGTTCAATATCGGTCCACTCCAATGCATACTCCATGCATTCGAAACCAGTATACTTTGCCAATGTTCTGGAAAGAACATAACACTTACTCCAAGTGTAAGTATACTTCATCGCTGATTATCACATCAGTGTAAATCCAAAACACTGATGAACAGGGACCAAATCTTTTGAATCATATAATCACAATCAAATTCCACTGTATTGACAATACTGTAATTGTGAATAACTATATGTTCTGGATTTAACTGATTTTGTGCACATATCAAGTATATGTATTAAACCATAAACATGTAACATACATGTAAACATACTTCACTTCCAAATTGATAACTAATCAGATTGTAATGAGTTTTATTTAGGGCATAAAACCCAACAAACTCCCACTTGCACTAACATAAAACAAGTAGTGCATTACAATCAATCTTTTGTCTTGATCCTCTGATCAAGTGTAGTATCTTTGAATCCACCCATATTTCTGGAATCAGGTTCATGAGACACATGAAACCTTCCCTAACTTATGCTTTACTCGTCAAGGGATACTGAAATCCTTACTGCCCATTAAGTACATCTCAACAACCAGAAGACATATCTCTCAAATTTTAAAATTTGAAATTGAGATAAAGCAGTGTAGAATTTTCTTCAGTAAAATAACTTTTTGGTAATTTTGAATTTACAAAGTTATATCTTCTCTGATGAAGCTTGAATGATTATAGATGGGTTTTAACACTCTTCTATAATGATTCCTCCACCCCCAGAGTAACCACCATCTCACAATGAGTCGGTATGCATATCAGGATCACTAATGAATAGTTCCTTAATAACATATACGTCACTTTTGTAAATCTTTCTTGATTGTCCCCTAATGTTCCCCATTTGATTACATCTCCGATGGCTCCCACTCAATAGCAGATGTCTGGTTAGAAACTTTTAACCTTTTACTATTGTTTCTGGGAACATCTCGTTGTGACTTATTATCTTAAGCCGAAACTGTAAGTTTCTTTAAGATTAGTTCAACAACATAGCAGTCTAGTATTTGAAGTGAAAAATACTTGCTAGAGATTTAAGCAATCAAATCAAGATACCATAAAATGTTATGAGAAATAGACATCTTGAATCAGTCTTTCGAATAGACTATGCAAGAATTCTTCTATCTTACTCTCATAATTCTGATAAGTTATTTCTATCCATGTGAATGGTTAGACTTGTTTTTATCAGAGGTGTTCTTAAGTTCCTATCACAATTATCAACCAAACGAAGATGGGTAAAGAATTTTAATATTCTCCCACTCAACCAAGGTAATGTGAAACATTATCAAAGAACTTTAATGGTATCAATAACTATTACAACAGTAAATCTAAACTGGAACATATAATCAAGATCAAGGATTTGTTCTGATAATAGCTAATTTATTATATTATTTCCATGTTTAAAATTATGTGTCACAAAGGGTACTGTAGAATAAAGTCCACCCCTAAGTTTATAGAGATTATGGTCCACCCTTAAAGGTTGTAAATCTCTAAGTGTGATAGAGAGTACGTGGAGTTGAATATAATCCGAGTTCATTAGATATAAAAAATCGTTTGAACGGCATATTATTCTTAACTTTTCTCCACCCCTATCAGATCAAAAGATCTTTTTATTAAACAAATTCTCAAATAATTGTTTTTGAAACCAACAATTATTCATAAACATAGAAATAACTTCAAGTGTTTATGTAGTAATAACTCTGTAAAGAGTTTAAATACTTTTGAATTTGCATCAATAATAAAAACACATACACATTCAAACATAATAAATATAATAATCGGTAATAGATAAAATAAAGAACTGAAGCTCAACTCATAAATTGCAATATAATTGAAAAAGATATTTTATTATAAACCAAAAATTGTTTGCAATATTTATGAGAACCAAACAGGGAATTAAGATCCCAAAACTTGAAATCCAAATTGTTTGAAAAACTAAACAATTAATTCAAATGAAAGAGCTTCTTCTTTATTATAGACAATCTCCATCCACCATCCAGCTTTTTATTCCAACTCGTTAAGACGACACCGAGTTTAAGAAGCTTTAGCTATAAGAAGAATAATAAACAAGGTTAGTAGTCCAGAATTATTAATCCAAAAGGATAATAATTCACTAAAAACACATCAGTTTATAAAGAAAATACCTTGTTTCTTTGCGAGATACTTAGGACATTGGGATTTCCAATGGCCTTTCTCATTGCAGTAGAAACATTTTCCTTTTTGTGTATTGCCAGAAGCTCCAGCATTTTTGTTCCTAGCTGCATTCGCAGCTTGAGCTCGCTTCTTGGCATTTTTCCACTTCTTCTTATGATGGGATTTGGAAGTAGAAGCAACAAGTGCTTCAGGATTACTTGTCTTATTACCATTTCTAAAATTCTGAGGTTTATTCCCTCTTTTCTTGAGACCTCCAATCAAATTTTCATATGTCTGAAGGTCATTGACTAAAGTATGAAAGTCCTGTTCCTTCTTATTCATGACATAATTTTATGTGTAGGGCAGAAAATGCGGAGTCGAGCTATTCAAGATGAGACTCACTTGAGTAGTCTGATCCATTTCAGCACCATGATTCTGGGCTTCTTGGAAATAACTAGCCATCTGGAGAAGGTGGTCACGCACATTCTGATGGGGTTCCATCCGTGCATTGATGAATTTCTTAGTCGCGTCGAAACGAGACTGAATAGATGCCATACCGAATAGCTCGATTAATCGCGTCATGATTTCTGCCGGGTGACAGTGTTTGCAAACCTTGTTTTCAAGGTGTCAACCATGCTGGAAAGCATGAAGTAACGAGCTTTATTGTTAGCATTATGCCAACGCTCAAACTTCTCTTTTACAGCTTTGGTTGCATTGTCACTTGGCTGCTCAGGGGACGGCTCAGTCAACACAAACGAGGCACTTTCACCTATGAGAGCAATATGAATGTTCTCTCTCCACTTTGGGAAGTTAGACCCATTTAGCTTATTTTCAGTTAAGAGTGACAACATGGGATTTGACATTTCAATTCAGAATACTACAAGATAATACATAGATATCAGTTATGGTTTATCACAAAATCTTATTTAGAAATTATCAGCATACAACAAGTAGGAATGACTAGAGAAAATACAAAAAAAAAATTCAATCCTAAATAATTTCCAAGGTTTTCAACAAACTGATATCAGTGTCCCGTTTAGGCGAGAGTCAAAGCTATCATTCATTGAATAGAGTTGTCAGCTCATCTAGAATAGCAAACCTTCTAGCAACCTTTTATTCGATCGAAAAGAGAATCCGACGTTGTCCCGTTTAGGCGAGAGTCAAGGTCATTCTTATTTCATGAGCTTCTACCATTGTTTCATATGTTTGTAAGTCTTATACAGTACACACCATTAGGGTGGTTAATACTAATATAAAACACTTACAAACATACTTATCTCTCGAGATTAAACGGCGCTAACTTGCTAATGAACGTTCCTCCATTAGGGAGGATTACTCACTAAAACAATAGCTATGTAAAACCAACAATGGAGATCGAATATCTCAAGATAATAAAGCTCATTGTTTAAATTGTATTTTCTTCTATTATTTATTTATTTTAAATCTATATATATTTATTAAATTTTAAATTTAGAATAGAATCTAAATAAAATTTAATTTAATATTTGTAAAATTAAACTTAGATGGTTAAGAAATGAATTATTTCCATCTTAGTGTTAATTTTCCAACAAATATTAAGAAAATTACATAATTTAAGTTGTATTAATTTAAATTAATTTGCAACTCAAATTAAAATTTTCTACAAATATATATATATTGTATTTCCAAAAATATACAATTTTCGAAATACATTTAAAATAAATCAAACTTTTCTTAGAAAAAATACCTCAAGCAAAAATATTATCTATCTAGATTTTCTTGACTAATTAATCCAATTTCTAATAATATATTTCAGTTCCTTTATTTTAAATTAATCATTAAATGAAAAGATCATTGATTTAAGTTGATTCAAAATTAATTAAAATAATTAATTTACAACTTCAATCTATCTTTCAAGATAAATTCAAAATCATCTTGCATAATTAAATGCTATTTTGAAAAATGATTAATAAAATAAATAAAATATATTATGAAAATTATTCAAATTTAAGTTGTTATGGAAATACCCAACTTAAAATAATTTTCTTATTTAATTAAATATCATGAAAATAATAATATCTAAGTATCATTATGAAAATCAACTTAGACATTTAATTTTCAATTTAATTAAATGTATTAAATTCAGGAAATAAATAATTAAGTATAGAGAAGGCTTAATCATTAATTTCCAATTTAATACAAGGAAAAATATCCTTAATTGAATTGTACCAAAATTAATTATTAACCAATTAATTTCACAATCAATGATATTTTCCTAGATTAGAAATAATAATTAGTATGGAAATAACTATCTAGAAAATATCTCAATTCTACTAAGTATCTTTTCAAGATCTGGAAAATATCTGATTTAAGTTATTATAGAAAGAATCTATAATTTACAAACTTAAAATTTTCCAAACATCATTTAATTAAATATCAAAATTAGGTGGTGACTACCTAATTTAAAGATATTCCCTTTTTTAAGTTTAAAACCAACTTAAAATAATATCTTCTAAGAATCTTCAATAACTAATTCCTAGAATTCTTCAGCTTAATATTATTATCAAAATATATTCAAATTTAAGTTAAAAAAAAATTAGTAAATACTAATTCATAACTTAAATAAGAATATTTAATGAAATAATAAAGTAAGTTTCAGAAAGAATCTAGTTAGTTAAAATTCTTTATTTAATTAAATACAAGAAAAATACAAATAGTTTATCTAGAAATGAAATTCATTAAACTATGTTTTTTCTTAAATTAATTTCAAAGAAATTAATTATGTTGCTATTCAATTTTATTAGGTTAAACTAATATAATTAACCTAGCACAGTTATCCAAATCAGGCAAATGGGCCTTCACAATTGGGGTTGTTCATGTGAGGGGGGGCTGGGTCCAGTATGTCGCACCCACTTCTAAGGCTCCCAACTCTCACACAAGGCCCAAAAGAGAGGAATTTAACCTTAAAATGAACAACTGTTATTAATTGAATAGGCTCATTAACTAAATGAGCCTAAATAAAATCTATCAGGTTATGACATTTTATTTAGCAACAACAACCTATATGTATCTATAATAGAAATTAAACATATAGGCTCACACAGGCACACAGATTTGGATGGATCCTATCATGTTACTAGGTCATACACAGATGAAAGAAGTTTGTAAAAATTACCTGTTACAAATTATCAACTTGATCTATCATCAATTGAACCATGGGTTAAAATCAGATCATTTGATCTGTCAACAAGTTAACCCTGGCAATTTCGATCACGTAATAATAGGTTTTAGAAAAACTTACAAACAATCTAAAACACATACTCCTGCAACAAGGTTAGATCTGGATAGTTGGATGTAGGATTTATTTAATTTTAAATCTATATTTCGAAAAATAATATTAAAATTAAACCTACAATTTTGAAAAATTAGGTTTTGGGTAACCTAAATGTCATTTCAAAATAAATTGCTAACTTTCCTTTTAAATTTCATGTTATTTAATAAATTAAATAATAAAATAGAAAATGGTAAATACATACCCTTTTTCTTATTTTACAATTTAGTTTAATTGAAAAATAACAAAATTTAAAAGTTAACAAAAATACCTTATTTCCTCTTTTAAAATTATCATGATTATTAGGATCTTATTTTAATTAAGGTCAAGTTACCAAAAAAAATAATATCTGACCTTAAAAAAAATAAAATAATCAAATTTTAAAGGAAATAAGAAAAAGGTAAGCAAAACTTGATTTTTCCCATTTTCAAAATCAAATTGCACTAATATCTAAAATTAATTTTAAAAAATTAAAAATTAATTTATTTCTGATAATTAGATTTAAAATTTGAAAAACAAAAATCAACATACAAAACTACACAAAAAATCGGAATTTAATTCCATGAAATAGCATGAAAAATCGAAGAAAACGAAGAAAATAGCAGGTGGTACGGACAGCATGCAAAGCATGCTGTCCGCGCGCGTGGGAGAGGAGCCACAGCCCAGAAATCTGGGCGCAAGCACCCCTGCGCATGATTTCCGCGCGCGTAGGGGAGGTGCTCACCACCTAGGTTTTTCCCGATTTTCAAAAATTCATAACTAATTCAAATTAAATCGAAATCGAGTTCTGTAAAAAAGTAAATTGCTTAGGATTTTCCAAACTATCCAATAAAAATAATTCCAGATACAGACAATCAATTATTTTTCCCAGAATTCACAAACATCAATCAAACATCAATATGACACAACATGAAACCATCCAAATCACAAGCAAATCGTTTTAAGTCCAAATTTCTTGCAAGCAAATCAATTACCATGGCTCTGGTGCCAGTTGTTGGTGTTATATTTATCCAGGATCTTAGATCTATTTGCAAGTATGTTGATTTAACAACCTAATATTGAACTTCTAAAACGATGAACTAAACACATAAAAGTTAAGAATAACTTACAGTGATTGCAGCGGAATTTATGTCTCCTTCCACTCAGATCTCTAACCCTTGATTCCTGTCTGTAGCAGAGTATAATCAAGATCTGAGCCCGAAAGTTCTTCAGTTGGATGTGATCCTTCATAGTCTTCCAAACTATGATGAGATGCTGAATGATGTGAGTGGGCACTTCTCTCTCACTAGGGAATTTCGAAATCTCTCTTTGTTTTTCTCTCTTAATTTCGTGTGATACACTTTGCAAAGCAAAGTTTTCTCTAGCAAACATATGCTCATACAAAGAGAGGAGAGGGGCTGCTATAAATAGGAAAAGAGAAGACCACAACTTTCCAAATAAACAGTTTCCTCTTTTACTGTGTAATAGAATAACTGCCTTATTTAGTGTGATTCACCACTTTCCTATTTAGGCTAGGCTTTGATTAGCAATTAAATGACAAATTAAATTGAAAAATAATAATTGGGAAAAGGCAATGATGTGGCCGGCCATGGTGTGAATGAGCCTCACATTGATTTTGCAGTTTCCTCAATTTTATTTCTATTTCTCCAAAAATGCCATTTTTCCAATTCTAATCATTTAAATGCCAAAACCAATTATTTAATAACTAAAATAGATTATTAAATAATATTTCCATTTAAGATTAATTATTAATTCAGACATGCAAAGTCTCATAATTAATAATTAAACCTAGAAACCCTCTTATTTACGATTTCATCCCTAAACTGTGAGAATTCACAAATTAGACAAAGTCTAACTTTTAGAATTATAATTGATTAATCATAAATCAATTATAGAGTCCTACAAACAGTATAATCTCAACTAGAATGGGGACCATGGATCTATATTCTGAGCTTCCAATAAGTTGAACCGATTTACCAAGTAAATCCCTAACTTATTAATTCCTCGTTGAATCCACTCTTAGAACTTGGAATTGCACTCTCAGACTTATATAGAGCATATCATATGTTTCACGATATCAATATGCTATCTCATTTAACCATTGTTATAATCTTAATGTGATTTAGAGATCCTCTATATAGATGATTTACATCGAGACGGGACCAATTTACCGTTTACACCCCTCAATGTATTTTGCCCATTTGAACACTTAGTTACCTGTAAATGATGTTTTAGTGATCTAATATATAGTCACTGAAACAAGAGCTCATCCATTTACTTCTATTTAACTAAGCTCAAAAGGAATCATCACTTTACTTCTATACACCAGTAGAAGCTATAGATTTCCATATTTATGTTTAGCACTCCCTATTCAGTTATGCTATCATGTTCCCAAAATATATGTATTATCCTGACTCAAAGCAGGCTTTAACTAATAAATCAAAGAACAAGAATAACACTCCTGAGATTGAGCCTAAGCATATCAGGATTTAGATTCTCTTAATCTAAGATCAACTTCTGACATTGACTTGGAAAGATACAACGGTAAGTTTACAATATCTTTAACCAAGTTCAATATCGGTCAAGTCCAATGCATACTCCATGCATTCGAAACCAGTATACTTTGCCAATGTTCTGGAAAGAACATAACACTTACTCCAAGTGTAAGTATACTTCATCGCTGATTATCACATCAGTGTAAATCCAAAACACTGATGAACAGGGACCAAATCTTTTGAATCATATAATCACAATCACATTCCACTGTATTGACGATACTGTAATTGTGAATAACTATATGTTCTGGATTTAACTAATTTTGTGCACATATCAAGTATATGTATTAAACCATAAACATGTAACATACATGTAAACATACTTCACTTCCAAATTGATAACTAATCAGATTGTAATGAGTTTTATTTAGGGCATAAAAACCAACAAATGCATGGTCAAATCCCTAGGTGCTGTAGGGTTTTTATGTGGAATGTCCTTATTGCCTTTTGATTGACGTGACTCTTCACAGTGTAGCCGTCGCTAGACTTAAATGATCATTACTGTGGCACTACTGGTTGGAGGTTGTGCCTTTTGACTTTATTGCGTGTAGCAGTCCCAACACGCTTCCTCTCATGCGGCATTTAATGCGACTTGATTGCTCAGGATGAAACCTGACACCTCGCGGAGATGCCTTAGCATTATGCGAGCTTCCGGGAGCACCTTGAGCTCCATGTGCCTTCTCCGGGACCTATGTTCGGGACGTTACCTTATGGCATAAAAGACTTAGCAAACAATGTGAATTGCTTGACCCACGTGTCCCTGTCCGGTTGGTCCACATATATTGGGCAAAATTAGGGGCAACAGCTGTCATAACAACCTTCCTAACCAACTAAAGCCACTTAACTAACTCTATCTTGATACTCCCCCTCAAGATGGATGGTATATATTTACCAATCCCATCTTGCCTTTTAACACCTTGAATTGATTAGGAAGTAGTGCCTTCGTTAGAATGTCTGCCACTTGTTCTTTTGAGGAAACATGATCTGTCTTGACAATTCCTAGCTGAACTTTCTCTCTTACTAAGTGGCAATCGATCTCAATATGTTTCGTTCTCTCATGGAAAACTGGATTAGCTGCAATATGTTGTGCTGCCTTGTTATCACAATACATAATGGTTGGTCCTTTGTGTTCAATCCTCAACTCTTTAAGCAATGAAAGCAACCAAACCAATTCATTTGTAGTGTTAGTCGTAGCTCTATATTCAGCCTCTGCAGAAGACCTTGAAACGGTTTGTTGTTTTTTACTTTTCCAAGATATGATTGAGCTTCCAAGGAAAATGCAAAAACCACTTGTAGATCTCCTAGTATCAACACAAGCAGCCCAATCTGCATCAGTATATGCTCTCAGTTGAATCTCGGATGCAGCAGAGAGGAAAATTCCTTGTCCAGGAGTAGATTTTACATATTGCAAATCCTTTGAGCAGCTTGTAGATGTTTGGCTTTAGGTAAGGCAAGGAACTGACTTAGCTTATTAACTGAATAAGCTAGGTCTGGTCTAGTGATCACCAAGTATTGCAGCTTGCCAATTATCCTCCTATATAGTGTAGAGTCGGCTAGTTTATCAGTAAGTTTGTCATTCTCGATTTGTGACAGCTTCAAGTTTGTTTCCATAGGTGTATCTACTGGTTTGCTTCCAAGGTAGCCAAGGTCTTCTAGTAATTGAAGAGCATAAGCTCTTTGAGAAATGAAGATGCCTCTGTTAGACCTTGGTACTTCAAGACCAAGGAAGTATTTAAGATCCCCAAGATCTTTAAGCTTAAACCTGCTATGCAAACTAGTTTTTAGCTTGTTCAGTTCAGTGAGGTTATTGCTTGCAACAATAACATCATCAACATAAAGCAATAGAATAATGAAGCTTGTTGAAGAGTGTCTCATAAACATGGAGTGATCTGTTGCAGAATGTGAGAACCCCTCTTCCAACAATGCAATAGAAAACTTTTCAAACCACTGCCTAGATGCTTGCTTCAATCCATATAGTGATTTCTTAAGTTTGCATACTGCATTTTGTGGTAATGGTGTCTCCCCCTTATGACAATACCCTAGAGGTAGAGTCATATAAACATCCTCATGCAAATCTCCATGGAGAAAAGCATTGTTCACATCAAGTTGATGTAAGAACCAACCTTTAATGGCAGCAAGGGCTAAAACCAACTTTACTGTGACGAGCTTGGCAACAGGAGCAAAGGTGTCAAAATAATCTACCCCCTCTTGTTGGCTATATCCTTTAGTAGCAAGCCTAGCCTTGTGCCTTTCAACAGATCCATCAGCATTCAGCTTTTCTTTATAAACCCATTTGCATCCTATAACATGCTGCCCTTGGGGAAGAGGAACTACAACCCAAGTGTCATTTTTCTCCAAAGCTTCAATCTCAGAATCCATAGCTTTGTCCCAAACTGGGATACATTTTGCTTGTTGGAAAGAAGTAGGTTCTTGAATGGTGGAAATAGCAAAAGCCATGGATCTGAACTTGGGAGAGAGCTTGGAATAATCAAGCACCTGGTGCAAAGGATATGCAGTGACTGGCATATTGTCCTGAGAAGTAACATAAAGATTGTTAGGACAAAAAACAGTGATAATCATTCAAATAGGATGGCCTTGTTGTGTGTCTAATAGATCTGTTGGGAGGCAAAGAAAAACAGGAGAACTGGTGTGTTGAGAAGAGTTCTGTGATGCAGAACTTGCACCAGAAGGTGAAAAATGAGAAGGGACATCAGGTACAGTAGCTGATTCAGGCAAAGAAAAGAAATTCTGATATTCAATGGGCAGAGAGCTTGAATAAACAAAAGGGAAAATAGTTTCATGAAAAGTGACATCCCTAGAATGAAATATTCTATTTGTGCTAAGGTCTAAAAGCTTGTAAGCTTTCATACCAATCGGGTATCCCAAGAAAACACAAGGGACAACTCTAGGAGAAAACTTAGACATAGAGTTAAGCAATGTGGAAGCATAGGCAAGGCAACCAAAAGCTTTCAAGTGTTCATAAGCTGGTTTGATGGAGT
Organism: Cannabis sativa; assembly: GCF_029168945.1. Classification (NCBI taxonomy): domain Eukaryota; kingdom Viridiplantae; phylum Streptophyta; class Magnoliopsida; order Rosales; family Cannabaceae; genus Cannabis; species Cannabis sativa. The sequence goes on from NC_083602.1 coordinate 69,121,429, forward strand.
TTATAACTTCAAAGGGAGTTCTAAATTTGAGATTGGGTGTAGGAGTTCTATTGATCAAATAGGCAGCTGTACCTACACAATGATCCCAATAAGCAAGAGGAACATAAGATTGAAAGAGCAAGGCCCTAGCAACATTAAGAAGGTGTTGGTGTTTCCTCTCTACTACTGAGTTTTGTTGGGGTCTTTGGACATAAGAGTGGTAGTGAATAATATCTAAGGAGCTAAACAATTCAGAGAATTGTAGCTCTTTAGCATTGTCAGATCTAACACCCTTAATTTGAACACCATATTGAGTCTTAATAAGCTGCAGAAATCTAGGTATAACTGTTTGAGCTTCAGATTTGGCTTTGATGAAACTAACCCGAGTGTACCTAGAGTTGTCATCAACAATGGTGATAAAATACCTACAACCAGCAAGAGTAGGTGTATTGAAAGGCCCCCATATATCTGTTGGATATTATTTTACTAGGATCTTAGATCTACTCACAAGTATGTTGATTAACACCCTAAATATGAACTTTCTAAAACGATGAAATAAACACATATAAAGTTTAGGAAACCTTACATTGGGTGCAACGAAATATAATGACTCCTTCCGTTCAGATATCTAGCCCTTGATTCCTTTCTGTAGCAGAGCATTATCAATATCTGAACCTGGATCTCTTTCTCTGATTCTTTAGTGCTGAAACTCCTTGCTGAAAGTCTTTCTTCACGATCTTCCTCACTATGATTGAGGTATCACTTGCTGTGTGTGGGCACTACTCTAACACTAAGTATTTCGAAATCTCAAGGAGGAAGAGAGAGAGGGAGTGGGCGGCCAGATAGGGAGAGAGAAGGCTCAGGTTTTTCTCTGAAGGAAAAAGTAGAAAATTTAAGTGTATATTTCCTGAAGCCTTCACTATCTATTTATAGCATTCCACTAGGGTTAGGTTTGAATTATTTGGCATTAAAATAATGAAAATATCAGAGGTAAAACCCTACAAAAGTGGCCGGCCATGCAATGTGGATTTGGGCCTCACTTTTTGCAATTTTGCAGTTTTATCTTTTCTGCATATGATTTTCTCAAAAACGCCAATTTTCTAATTCAACCATTTAAATGCCAATTCTAACTATTTAATAACTATAAATAATTATTAAATAATATTGTCATTTATCATATTTATTAATTGAACCATACAAAGTATCATAATAAACAAATATGCCCCTAAAACTCTTTCTTTACAATTTCGCCCTTACTTAGTGAAAAATTCACAAATAGACATAGTCTAATTTGAGAATTATAATTGATTAATCAAAACCAATTATATGAGTCTTACAAGCAATATTATCTCAACTAGTGGGGGGACCATGGGTCTATATAACCGAGCTTCCAATAAGCAGATCAAGAATTTATAACCTAAATTCACTGACTTATTAATTCTTCGTTGAATCCACGCATAAAACTTAGAATTGCACTCTCAGTATATAGAATGCTCTATATGTTCCACCATATAGACACATCATTAGTTATCCATTGTTATAATCCTAATTTGATCAATGATCCTCTATATGAATGATCTACACTGTAAAGGGATTAGATTACCGTTACACCCTACAATGTATTTAATCCTTAAAACACTTAACCCCGTATAAATGATATTTCAGCTTATGTGAAATGAGATCTCCACCATTTATTTTCGTTTGGTCAAGCTCGAAGGAGATCATCCTTTACTTACTATTTGCCAGATAGAAGCTATAGATTCCATGTTTATGTTAGCGCTCCCACTCAATTGCACTACCGTGTTCCCAAAATGTACGTATCACCCTGACCTAAAAGTAGGCTTAACTAACAAATCAAAGAACACGAATAGCCTCTTGAGATTGAGCCTAATCATAACAGGATTAAGATCATTTGATCTAGGATCAACTAGGCGATATTGACTTGAATAGATATTACGGTAAGTTTAATAAATCTAAGTCAAAGTTCAATATCGGTCCCTTCCGATGCATACTCCATGCATCCAACCTGAGCTTTACTTTAACCAATGTTCTGGAAAGAACATAGCATTTCTCCAAATGCAAGTAAACTCTTGTTGTAGATTATCATATCAGTAAAACCCTGTGTTTGATAAATCTAGGAAACTGTATTCACATAGTCATTTTACTTTCCAATGTGTTGATAACACAATAAACAAGATCAAGTATGTGAAAAGGGTTTCAGATGAATTCATACATTATGTACATATAATCATGGAATAAATCATGTGAACCATGCAACATTAAATGTTATTTACGATCTATATTAATAAGTAAATCTAATTATATTGAAATGAGTTTTATTTAGGGCATAAAACCCAACAATATCTATATGGATTAGATCAAAAATGTGAGCAGCAATGTTATGGTGAGAAACAAAAGGAAGCCTTTTTTGCTTAGCATAATGGCACACAGAGAAGCGAAAATTATGAGACAAATCACTGTAGAATCTTAAAGTTTTATTCATGGAATGATTTTTGATACAAGCAGGGTGGCCCATTCTATAGTGCCAAACAGTTTGCTCACTTATTCTAGAATCATAAAGAGAAAGCAAATGGTACACTGTTTTTAGAATCAGAATGCAAGTAATAAAGCTTTCCAATCTTTTCACCCATCCCAATCATTTGCCTCTTGGTACTGTCCTGAATATCTCAATTTTAGTCATGAAATAGAAAAGAGTAAACATCATTATCTGTTAGAGTAGATACAGACAATAAATTGTGCTGAAAAGTGGGAACATACAATACATTGTACAAAGGCAGATTTGGAAAAACATTCACAGTTCCAATACCTTCAACTCTAGCATTACCACCACGTGGTAGTTTAACATGAGTGACTAAATTGTCAATGTGAATATCATGAAACAAATTTTTGTCAAAGCAAACATGGTGCGTAGCACCAATATCAATAATCCACTTAGACTTAGAAAGAAATAGATTCTCACCAGAAAAATGAGAAACCAGAGGTGCTTCCTTTGAGGGAGTGGGAGACTAATCTGCTGCTCTTTGAGACAATAATGCCATCAACCTTTGACACTGCATAGCACTTAGACTTGAAACCAGGTCTTGATCTCCTTTAACAGCATCACCACCATTGTTCTCGTTTCCTTCAGAATTAGTCTCAATGTTTGCAACAGATGGTTTAACATTTCCATTCCCAACAGATTCAGCATTTCTATTAGGAAATTTACCATACAGCTTGTGTCCAGGGGGATAGCCGTGCAACCTGTAACATTTTGACATAATGTGGCCAACCACACCCCAATGATGATGAATCGTCTTAGGCTTAAAAGGTTGGACACTACCAGCAAACTGACCAGAATTAGATTCAGATGTGGACTTATCATGATTAGAAGAATTAGGCAGGGATTGAGAAATGTTACTCAGAGATCTTTGTCTTTCCTCCTGAATGATAGATGCATAAGCTTTATTGATGTTTGGAAGTGGCTCCTGCATTAAAATCTGAGATCGAGCAGCACTGTACGACTCATTCAGACCAACCAGAAACTCAAGAACGCAATCCTCCTCTTGATGATCTTGATATGTTTTCATAGCTCCACAAGTGCAGGCTGGGGGAGGTCGATATTCTTGAATGAGATCTCATAGAGTTTTGAGACGAGTAAAGCAACTAGTAACAGTATCAGTTCCCTGAGCCAGGGATTGCTTAGATCTAATAGCTTCAAAAACACGATGAGCATTCTTCTGATTGAATCGTTCTTCAAGATTTTTTCAAATTGTAGTGGCATTCTCCATATACATGATGCTCTCAGCTATTTCATTCGACACGGCATGAAGGATCCAAGAGATCGCTGTACTGTTACATCGATGCCATAGCTCAAAGTCATCATCGTCTTCATCGAGCTCTGGAAGTTTGCCATTGACGAACTTCAGCTTGTTCCTCGCGATTAAGGCAACACTCATAACCCTCCGCCATGAACTATAGTTTTCACAACCAGTAAGAATCTTGGGAGCCAGACTGGCTCCGGGATGATCACTGTTGGATAGAAAATAAGGATTTCTAGCATCATTGGAAAAAGATCGGCCACCAGGATGTTGGAAATTATTTTACCAGGATCTTAGATCTACTCACAAGTATGTTTATTAACATCCTAAATATGAACTTTCTAAAACGATGAAATAAACACATATAAAGTTTAAGAAACCTTACATTGGGTGCAGCGGAATATAATGACTCATTCCGTTCAGATATCTAGCCCTTGATTCCTTTCTGTAGCAGAGCATTATCAATATCTGAACCTGGATCTCTTTCTCTGAATCTTTGATGCTGAATCTCCTTTGCTGATGATCTTTCTTCACGATCTTCCTCACTATGATTGAGGTATCACTTGATGTGTGTGGGCACTACTCATACACTAAGGATTTCGAAATTATCAAGGAAGAAGAGAGAGAGTGGTCAGCTAAAGATAGGGAGAGAGAAGGCTCAGTTTTTCTGAATCAGAAGAAGTCAGAAGAAAAGTGTGTAATTTTCCTGAAGCCTTCACTATCTATTTATAGCATTCCACTAGGGTTAGATTTGAATTATATGGCATTAAAATAATGAAAAAAATCAATTTAAAATAGCTATATAGGTGGCCGGCCATACATAAGTGGATTGGGCCTTGGGCTTTGCAATTTTGCAATTTTAACACCTTTTGTATCTGATTTTCTCAAAAATGCCAATTTCCTAATTCAAACATTTAAATGCCAATTCTAACTATTTAATAACTATAAATAATTATTAAATAATATTGTCATTTATCATATTTATTAATTGAACCATACAAAGTATCATAATTAACAAATATGCCCCTATAAACTCTTTCTTTACAATTTCGCCCTTACTTAGTGAAAATTTCACAAATAGACATAGTCTAATTCGTGAATTATAATTGATTAATCAAAACCAATTACATGAGTCTTACAAGCAATATTATCTCAACTAGTGGGGGGACCATGGGTCTATATAACCGAGCTTCCAATAAGTAGATCAAGAATTTAGCACTAAAATTCACTAACTTATTAATTCTTCGTTGAATCCACGCATAGAACTTAGAATTGCACTCTCAGTTATATAGAATGCTCTATATGTTCCACCATATAGACACATCATTAGTTATCCATTGTTATAATCCTAATGTGATCAATGATCCTCTATATGAATGATCTACACTGTAAAGGGATTAAATTACCGTTACACCCTACAATGCATTTATTCCTTAAAACACTTGACCCCGTATAAATGATATTTTAGCTAATGTGAAATGAGTACTCCACCATTTATGTTCGTTTGGTCAAGCTCGAAGGAGATCATCCTTTGCTTACTATTCGCCAGATAGAAGCTATAGATTCCATGTTTATGATAGCGCTCCCACTCAATTGCACTACCGTGTTCCCAAAAAGTACGTATCACCCTGACCAAAAGGTAGGCTTAACTAACAATTCAAGGAACACGAATAGCCTTTCAAGATTGAGCCTAATCATAACAGGATTAAGATCATTTGATCTAGGATCAACTAGGCGATATTGACTTGAATAGATTTTACGGTAAGTTTAATTAAATCTAAGTCAAAGTTCAATATCGGTCCCTTCCGATGCATACTCCATGCAACCAACCTGAGCTTTACTTTAACCAATGTTCTGGAAAGAACATAGTATTTCTCCAAATGCAAGTAAACTCTTGTTGTAGATTATCATATCAGTAAAACCCTGTGTCTGATAAATCTAGGAAACTTTATTCACATAGTCATGTTTACTTTACAATGTGTTGACGGCACAATAAACAGGATCAAGTATGTGAAAAGGGTTTCAGATGAATTTATACATTATGTACATATAATCATGAAATAAATCATGTGAACCATGCAACATTAAATGTTATTTGTGATCTATATTAATAAGTAAATCTGATTATATTGAAATGAGTTTTATTTAGGGCATAAAACCCAACACAGGATCCAATGCAGAGAATCGATTCGAATCTTCAGTCGAGCTTCGAGTTTGAGCTCCTCCACCTCAAGCCATGAAGAAGAAGAATAACAGAAGGAAACGAGAATGGATTTTACACAGAGTTTGGCTCCGATACCATTTTACCAAACAAGCAAGAAAAGAGAGAAAAATAATTTTGTGTATTATTGATTCATTGAAAAATGAACAGAGTACAATGAACTGGTTTATATACAGTGATGAAATGAGAGAAGCTAACTAACTGCTAACCAACTGAAAAATAACAGATTCTAACTAACACTAATAGCTGTCATAACAACCTTCCTAACCAACTAAAGCCACTTAACTAACTCTATCTTGATAGTCTCATTCAAGATAAAATATATATTGTTTTGGGGACAAATTTTTTTGTCTTGTTTGTTTGGATTTGCCACGAGTATGCTGATTTGATGATCTGACTAGTTAATGCATTGAAGTTTATTTCTTATTAGATAATTGCTAAAGTAAGTTATGAGTAATTGTAATGGTAATATAGTAGTAGTAGTTCTTTCTAGGCTAATTTGTCACGATGATTGGGCACCATCAGCATAATTTTTTATTAAGTTTTCTCTTTCTTCTTTGTAACTTTTCCAACATTGTCACATGTTGCTTAAACACATTGGTATAACACAGAGAACTCTTCAGCAAAAGTGTTGGGGAAGTTGCATGGGTGTTGAGCACCATAAGCATAAGCATATCTGTTGTTATTGTTATTGCTAGTCTTAAGTATTGTGTTTTGTCTTATTGTTGTAGATATGACAAAAGTATCACCTATGAAGAAAGCGCAAAGAGCTTCATCAAGTCGTCATAATAATAAAAAAAAGTAAGATCTCTTCATCAAGTCATCGTGGTGGAAAAAAGAATGTTGTTTTTCAGGTATTTTTTTAAATAAAATTTATTATACTTGTTAACGCATATTTTTGTTAACTAAAATTTGAGCCTAATAATGATACTCTCACATAGAAAAATAAAAACAGTAAAGTAAAAAGTATAAACACAAAGGATTTTTTTACTTGGTTTTGCAGTTAAAATTCTGCATAGTCCACGAGTCAATCTCATTAGATTTCTGATAGTTTTTTAGGAACCTTTTTCTCTTATGATTTTTTGCGTCCCTTTTTTGATCTAACTTGCCACTATTTATAATCACATAGTAGGTAGTTAATTACAGAGTTGACTGTAATCTTTACAACGTTTATCCCCTGAAATAATGAGGCTTGATTACATATCACGTAGTATAAATGGGATTATTATTTGAATATCACACAGCTGTGATTTATCCGCTTTTACTGGGTCAAAATGATCGTGTATTTAAACACGTTTTAAATCACATCATTCTGGGATGTCTCGACAGGAACTTGGTTCCAATGACCTTGATAGCGAGCTGGAGCTTTCTCCCCTATTTTTCTGAGGTCAACGTTGTACACCTTGTTGCCTCTTTGTTTGAAGGCTTAATGCTTCATTTTGACAATCACAATTCTTATTAACAGAGAGTACTTCGGCAGTCATCATAATTCGAATGCCAGCTTCTGACTCGTCAAGACTATAAGTCGCACTGAAAGATGTCTAAAGTTGATTAGTGAAAGTAACAGGTGCACGCCTTCCTATAGCGAGAGAGGCGCCTCGCTTATTAGGGCTTGAGTCCACCCAACTGTTATACTTAGTTTATACATTGTATACTAAGTGTTTTCACAATCAATATGCATTACTTTCATCTTCCCAGGTGCAACGAAGTTGATGTCTCGCTTTATGCATCCAATGACATATGGTTTCTCATTAATACACTAGGCAACAGTTTGTATATCTTTACCTCGCATAAGACCTTATAGTTGGCGAGTTGCAAGTATACTATGTTACTTACAAAATTAATGAGTTATTCCATTAAAAGTGATTTCATGGATTCATATTCCCCTTAACTTGACACATGTCCTCTATTGAAATGGTGGTCGAATTTCAGGTATAACAATACTTAATGTGTTTGAAGAAATATTGATTCTTTTTTTCTTGCTTTGTTTATGTGCACTAAAAATTAGATGAATATGCATTAGTAATTATGTACAAAAACATATGTTAATTGCCCTGCCGACACATTTTGAGTTTTATTTTTTGCACTTATATTTAGTAAGCTGATACATAAACCTTTGAAATTATTATGGTAATTGGTAGGTGTAGTTTCTATTGTATGTTCTAATTGATGCTGATAGTTCTTTTAATTTTTTTTTTCTTTTTTGACCTTAGTTGTTATTCAATGTTTGCTTTGTATGTAGGATTTAGGTGCTGAAAAATTTACTTCTGATGATTCTCGCATCTATGTTGCATGTCTATGGCACGATTTTATTTGTATAAAAAAGTTTCTAAGCAATTCACAGCTACAAAAGTTGAGAGAGCCATGTTTTGGATATATTTTAGATTTTGATGAATCTATCAAACCAGCACAAATGATTATGCACTATCTCTTACTTCATTAGGAGTGCAATTCTAATGGAAATGAGCTTCAATTAAGTCTTAATAGCAATAAAGTGAAGTTCAGTATGTTGGAAGTTATTTTACCAGGAACTTAGATCTACTCACAAGTATGTTGATTTAACAACCTAAATATGAACTTCTAAAACGATATGAAATTAAACACATAAGAGTATTAGAAATCTTACAGTGATTGCAGCGGAATATATATGTCTCCTCCCACTCAGATCTCTAACCCTTGATTCCTTTCTGTAGCAGAGTATAATCAAGATCTGAGCCCGATAGTCCTTCTTTGTTATCTCTGAAATCTACACAGCCTTCCTCACTATGATTGAGGTATTACTTCATGTGTGTGGGCACTACTCTAGCACTCATACATTTCGAAACAGTGAAGGAATAGAGAGAGAGAGGGTGGCGGCTCAGAGAGAATTTTCTGAGAGAAAATTCTTTCAGAATAATGCTGTGAAAAGCTTGTACAGTTGTATGAAACTCTGAAGCCTTTGCCTTCTATTTATAGAAGACCACCAAGAGCTATGATTGACATTTTGAACTGAGAAAATCAAAGGGAAAAGGAAGGTAAAGGGGCCGGCCTAGGCAATGTGGAAACAAGGCTTGCCTCTTTTCCAACTTTCCTTTTCCTACACTTGATAGTTTCACTTTTTGTGAAAAATTGCCAATTCCATTGTTCAACCATATTAATGATAAATCTAATTATTTAATAATTAAAAATAATTATCAAATAATATATTATCATTTATTTTATTAATAATGAAACTAATTAAAGTTTCCTAATTAATAAATATGCCCTTCAAAATCTCTATTTACTGTTTTGCCCTTAATAAGTGCTAAATTCTCAAACTGACAAGTCCATCTTGAGAATTTTTAATTGATTAATTAAAATCAATTAAATGAGTCCTACAAGTAATATCATCTCAACTAGTGAGGGGACCATGGGTCTATATATCCGAGCTTCCAATAAGCAGATCTAGAATTTACCACTTAAATTCACTGACTTATTAATTCTTCGTTGAATCCACACATAGAACTCAGAATTGCACTCTCAGTATATAGAATGCTCTATATGTTCCAACATATAGACACATTATTAGTTATCCATTGTTATAATCCTAATGTGATCAATGATCCTCTATATGGATGATCTACACTGTAAAGGGACTTAAATTACCGTAAGACCCTACAATGTATTTTATCCTTAAAACACTTAACCCTGTATAAATGATATTTCAACTAAGTGAAATGAGTACTCAATCATTTATCTCGTTTGGTTAAGCTCGAAGGAAATCACCCGTTGCTTACTATTCGCCAAATAAAAGCTATAGATTCCATATTTATGTTAGCGCTCCCACTCAATCGCACTACCGTGTTCCCAAAATGTATGTATTGCCCAGACTTAAGTTTTAGGCTTAACTAACAAATCAAAGAACACGAATAATACTCTTGAAATTAAGCCTAACCATATCAGGATTTAGATCATGTGATCTAGGATCAACTTATGATATTGAATTGAATAGATGTTTACGGTAAGTTTCAAAATCTAATTCAAAGTTCAATATCGGTCCATTCCAATGCATACTCCATGCATCCAACCTGAGCTTTACTTTAACCTATGTTCTGGAAAGAACATAACATTTCTCCAAATGTAAGTAAACTCTGTTGTAGATTGTCATATCAGTGAAACCCAGTGTTCTGATAAATCTAGGAATACTTTATTCACATAGTCATGTTTATTTTCGAGTGTGTTGACAACACAATAAACATGTTCAAGTATGTGAAAAGGGTTTGGATGAATTTATAAATCAAATAGACAAGCAATTGATTAAGTGAACCAAAACATACACAAGTGAATGAAAAATTACTTCTGTTACTTTATTGATATAGAATAATCTGGATTACATTGAAACAGAGTTTTATTTAGGGCATAAAACCCAACAAACTCCCACTTGCACTAATATAAAACAAATCAGTACATTTCAATTAATCCTAAATTCTGACGGTGCTTTTCGAATGAAGTTACTGCCAAGACTTTGGTGAATGGATCAGCCAAGTTATCCTGCGTATCCACTTTCTCCACCAGTACATCCCCTCTTGCCACATATTCTCTGATAATATGATACTTTCTTTCTATGTGCTTACTTCTCTTGTGGCTCCGAGGTTCCTTACTGTTGGCTATAGCTCCAGTGTTATCACAAAGCAGGACTAGAGGCCTTTCCATTCCAGGAACTACACCAAGACTGGTGAAGAACTTCCTAAGCCAGACAACCTCTTTAGCTGCTTCAGCCGCAGCTATGTATTCTACTTCCATGGTAGAATCCGAAATCGCAGTTTGTTTAGCACTTCTCCAAACCACTGCTCCACCCCCAAGAGTAAACACCATCCCAGATGTAGATTTCCTGTCTTCAAGACATCCCTGGAAATCTGAGTCTGTATAGCCTAAGGGATTCAAAGCACCACCCTTGTAGACTAATACATAATCTCTTGTACTCTTTAAGTATTTCAAAATATACTTAACCGCGTTCCAATGTACCCTTCCTGGATTTGACTGATACCTGCTCACGATTCCAACTGCATAGCAGATGTCAGGTCTAGTGCATAGCATAGCATACATTAGACTTCCAACTGCAGAAGCATAAGGAATTTTTGCCATGTCTTCTATCTCTTGAGGATCAGTAGGACACTGTTCCTTAGATAGACGGATACCATGTCTAGAGGGCATGTTTGCCCCTTTGGTATTGGTCATGGAAAATCTCTCAAGAACTTTGTCAATGTAAGTTGTTTGAGAGAGAGCAAGGGATCTGTTCTTCCGGTTTCTGACAATCTGAATACCAAGAACATAGGCTGCCTCAACCAAGTCTTTCATGTGGAATTGAGTGTCAAGCCATTCCTTGATGTGAGTCATTTTCTTGACATTGTTTCCAATGATCAAAATGTCATCAACATAAAGGACCAGGAATACTACTACTTGGTTTTCCTTGAGTTGGTAAACACAAGGTTCATCTTCATTCTGATGAAAGCCGTAGGTCTTGATGATCTCATCAAACCTTTTGTTCCATGAGCGAGAAGCTTGCTTAAGCCCATATATGGACCTATTTAATTTGCAAACTTTATTCTCCTGCCCAGGAAGAACATAACCTTCTGGTTGCTCCATATAGATGGTTTCTTCAAGAAGCCCATTAAGAAAGGTTGTCTTGACATCCATTTGCCAGATTTCATAATCTAAAGCGGCAGCTATGGAGAGAAGAATTCGGATGGATTTGAGCATGGCAACAGGACTAAAAGTTTCCTCATAGTCCACACCTTCTCTTTGGGTATAACCCTTGGCGACCAGTCTAGCTTTGAAAGTTTCGACTTCGCCTCCAGCACCTCTTTTCTTCTTGTAGACCCATTTACATCCAATTGGACGAAAATCTTCAGGTGGTTCTACATATTCCCAGACTTTGTTCTTTTTCATGGAATCCATTTCTGAATCCATACCGGCTGACCATCGCTTCCGTTACGGACTTGCCATTGCCTGTTTATAGGTCAATGGGTCGTCATCAATACCGTCACCAACGACCATATTGATTTCACCATCCAAGCCATAACGAGATGGTTTTGTAGAAACCCTCCCACTACGACGAGGAGCGGTGACTTTCTGAACAGGAGCTTTAGTAGTAGTTTTTTCAGTTGCTACAACTGAGGGAGTGGGATGTTCCTCTTCTTGAGTAGAAGAAGATGGTACATTTGAAGGAACAGTATCTGTGAGCATTTCCTCTAATATAATTTCACTTTTCGGTTTGTTGTCTTTCATATAGTTGTCTTCAAGGAAAGTAGCATTTGTAGAAACAAACACTTTGTTATCCTTGTGACTATAGAATAGTCCACCCCTAGTCTCTTTTGAATTTCCGACAAACATGCAAACCTCAGTTCGCGATTCCAGTTTGCCTTCTTTCTTTCTTAAGACGTGAGCAGGGCACCCCCAAATCCTATAATGGCGCAAACTAGGTGTGCGACCATTCCATAGTTCGACGAGTGTCTTAGGGACTGCTTTAGATGGAACACCATTTAGAATGTCGTTTGCCATTTGAATAGCATATCCCCAGAAGGACGTAGACAGAGTTGAGTAACTCAGCATAGACCTAACCATTTCTAAGAGAGTGCGATTTCTTCTTTCTGCAACTCCATTCTGCTGTGGAGTGCTAGGGGCAGTATATTGGGATTCAATTCCAAGTTCAATTAAATGATCTTTGAACTGCATATCCATATATTCTCCACCCCTATCAGTTCGCAAGATCTTTAATGTTTTACCTAATTGGTTTTGAGCCAAAGCATGAAATTCCTGAAACTTTTCAAACGTTTCAGATTTCTTTTGCATTAGGTAAATAAAACTATATCTAGAGAAATCGTCAATGAAAGTGACGAAATACTCATAACCTCCTCTGGCTTTTACATTCAGCGGTCCGCAAACATCTGAATGTACTAACCCTAGGGGTTCTTTGGCACGCTCTCCCTTTGCAGAGAAAGAACGTTTGGTCATTTTTCCTTCTAGGCAAGACTCGCAGACTGGCAATTCTCCTAAGATGACATTTTTCAATGGACCGTCTTTGGTTAGCCTATTGAGTCTATCAAAGCCTATATGACCTAAACGTAAATGCCATAGATAAGTTTGATCATCATTATCAATCTCTTTTCTCTTAAGGCTTCTAGGTTTAGCTACATTGAAAAGTTCAGTATTTAGTGAGATTTGAGTATCAGGTCTTAAAACATAAAGCCCTCGTTCCATGTTTGCAACACATATATGAAATCCATTACGAGAAATTGAACAATTTGAACTCGAAAATTCAATATATAAAATTGTGTCTGTAAACATGAAACACTAATCAAGTTTCTACTAAAATTAGGAATATATAAAACATTCTCTAAAAGTAAAAACTTCTTAGAATTAAACTTGATTCGGGTTGTTCCTCTTGCTTTAACTGATACCAACTCGCCATTTCCAACTTTAAGCTTTAACTCATCTGGGTGAAGATTCTCCCAAGTTTCAAGCAGCTGTAATGAAGAACATACATGGTTAGTAGATCCAGAATCAACAATCCAGGAGGATTTGTCGTTCTCTAAAACACATGATTCAAATACAAAAGCATCACCTTCGTTTGAATTGTCTAGAAGCCTGGGACATTGTTCTTCTTTATGTCCCTTTCCATTACAATTCGCACATAGAACATGATGTCTGACATTTGTACTTGAAGAAGCAGCTTTGTTGGAGCCCTCATGCTTAATCTTCTTCCTCTGATTAAAGCTTGCAATGCTAGGAGGTCTCATTGCAATCAGATCCCGCTCATGGGCCCTCAACTCAGACTCGAGTTTGTCCATGTCGGAGGAGTTAGGATTGTTCAATAAGTAATATAGAACAAAACTGTTATACTCCCGAGGAAGACTATAAAGTATGAGTTTTACCCATTGTTCCTTTGATAAATCAATTCCTAGTAGATTTGCCTTTTGGAATTTCAGATTCATCAACAATAGGTGCGAGTTAATGCAACTACCAGGATGCATTTTCACACTATTGAGTTCTTTCGCAAAGATACTAACTAGGAGTGGATCGGGTAGAGGGTTATTCATATTTGCACTACAACATATCAATAAATAGAAGTAAGGTTTTGGTTCTATAAATTCATACACAGGTTCAGAAAACAAACAATCACTTATGTTATAAAAATACTAAATCTAACATAGTTTATTTTCCAAGGTTTCCAACGAACTGATACAAGTTGTCCCGTTTAGGCGAGAGTCAAAGCATCATCCATTGAATAGAGTTGTCAATTCATCTAAAATGTCAAACATTCTAGCAACCTTTTATTCGATCAAGATTGGAATTCAGCGTTGTCCCGTTTAGGCGAGAGTCAAGGCAATTCTATCTTATGAGCTTCTACCATTGTTTCGCATTCTTATAAGTCTTACATAGTCGCCACCATTTGGGTGGTCATGAACCATATAAATAAACCTATAAGAATACTTATCTTTCGAGATTAAACAGCGCTAACTTGCTAATGAACGTTCCTCCATTAGGGAGGATTACTCACTAAAACAATAGCTATGTAAAACCAACAATGGAGATCGAATTTCTCTTTGATTAAAGCTCATTATTTAAACATGTATTTTGTTTAATCATTTATATTCCATATCTCAATAATGAAATATTACAAATTAAAGTAAGAACTTTAATTAAATTTCAAAAATGGAATAATTTTGAAAAATATCTTATTTAAGTTGTTTAGAAAATCTAAATTCCCAACTTAAAATATTCTTCAAACAATGACTTAATTAAATATTACCAATTAAGTAGTAACCACTTAATTTAGAAGATATTCCATTTTAAGTTCCCATATTTAGAAAATATCAACTTAAAAAATATCTAAAGAATCTTAATAACCAATTGCCAAAATTCCTCAACTTAATTTATAATAGGAAATTCAAAAATATTCAAATCTAAGTTGATTTGATAGATTTAACTAAATCTCAACTTAAATAGGAATATTTAATGAAATTATAAAATTAAGATTCAGAAAGAATTTATATGGTTATAATTCCATATTTAATTAAAAACAAGAAAAATACATATAGCTTTCCAGAATATGACTATTCAAACTATGTTTTTTCTTAAATTAATTTCAAGGAACAATGAAATTAATTATGTTGCTAATCAATCTTTTATTAGGTCAAACTAATATAATTAACCTAGCACAGTTATCCAAATCAGGCAAATGGGCCTTCACAATTGGGGTTGTTCATGTGAGGGGGGGCTGGGTCCAGTATGTCGCACCCACTTCTAAGGCTCCCATCTCTCACACAAGGCCCAAAAGAGAGGAATTTAACCTTACAATGAATAACTGTTATTAATTGAATAGGCTCACAACTAAATGAGCCTAAATAAAATCTATCAGTTATGATATTTTATTTAGCAACAACCACCTATATGTATCTATAATAGAAATTAAACATATAGGCTCACACAGGCATACACATTTGAATGGATCCTATCATGTTGCTAGGTCATACACAGATGAAAGAAGTTTGTAAAAATTACCTGTTACAAATTATCAACTTGATCTATCATTAATTGAACCATAGGTTAAAATCAGATCATTTGATCTGTCAACAAGTTAACCCTGGCAATTTAGATCAAGTAATAATAGGTTTTAGAAAAACTTACAAACAATCTAAAACACATACTCCTGCAACAAGGTTAGATTTGGATAGTTGGATGTAGGATTTATTTAATTTTAATCATTTATTTCGAAAAATAAAATAAAATTAAACCTACTATTTTGAAAAATTAGGTTTTGGGTAACCTAAATGTCATTTCAAAATAAATTGCTAACTTTCCTTTTAAATTTCATGTTATTTAATAAATTAAATAATAAAATAGAAAAAAGTAAATACATACCATTTTCTTGTTTTACAATTTAATTTAATTAAAAAATAACAAAATTTAAAAGTTAACAAAAATACCTTATTTCCTCTTTTAAAATTATCATGATTATTGTGATCTTATTTTAATTAAGGTCAAGTTACCAAAAAAAATTAATATCTGACCTTAAAAAAAATAAAATAATCAAATTTTAAAGGAAATAAGAAAAAGGTAAGCAAAACTTGATTTTTTCCTATTTTCAAAATCAAATTACACTAATATCTAAAATTAATTTTAAAAATTAAAATTAATTTTAAAAATTAAAATTAATTTTAAAAATTAAAATTAATTTATTTCTGATAATTAGATTTGAAATTTGAAAAACAAAAATCAACATACAAAACTACACAAAAAAATCGGAATTTAATTCCATGAAATAGCATGAAAAATCGAAAAAATTGGAAAATTGGATGAACTGTACGGATGGCATGCTGTGCATGGCCATCCGCGCGCGGATCTGGGGTGATTGGCCGAGAAATCACGGCGCAGGAAGGCTGCAAGCAGCCATTCCGCGCGCGTGATGAAGTTGCTCGTCACCCCGATTTTTCCAATTTTCAAAAATTTATAACTAATTCAAATTAAATCGAAATCGAGTTCTGTAAAAAAGTAAATTGCTTAGAATTTTCCAAACTATCCAACAAAAATAATTACAGAATAAAAACAGTAACCATTTTTCCCAGAATTCACAAACAACAC
Organism: Cannabis sativa; assembly: GCF_029168945.1. Classification (NCBI taxonomy): domain Eukaryota; kingdom Viridiplantae; phylum Streptophyta; class Magnoliopsida; order Rosales; family Cannabaceae; genus Cannabis; species Cannabis sativa. The sequence goes on from NC_083602.1 coordinate 69,138,049, forward strand.
TCAAACATCAATATGACACTCAAAGCAACATGATACCATCCAAAAAACAAGCAAATCGTTTTAAGTCCAAATTTCTTGCAAGCAAATCAATTACCATGGCTCTGGTGCCAGTTGTTGGAAGTTATTTTACCAGGAACTTAGATCTACTCACAAGTATGTTGATTTAACAACCTAAATATGAACTTCTAAAACGATATGAAATTAAACACATAAGAGTATTAGAAATCTTACAGTGATTGCAGCGGAATATATATGTCTCCTCCCACTCAGATCTCTAACCCTTGATTCCTTTCTGTAGCAGAGTATAATCAAGATCTGAGCCCGATAATCCTTCTTTGTTATCTCTGAAATCTACACAGCCTTCCTCACTATGATTGAGGTATTACTTCATGTGTGTGGGCACTACTCTAGCACTCATACATTTCGAAACAGTGAAGGAATAGAGAGAGAGAGGGTGGCGGCTCAGAGAGAATTTTCTGAGAGAAAATTCTTTCAGAATAATGCTGTGAAAAGCTTGTACAGTTGTATGAAACTCTGAAGCCTTTGCCTTCTATTTATAGAAGACCACCAAGGGCTATGATTTACATTTTGAACTGAGAAAATCAAAGGGAAAAGGAAGGTAAAGGGGCCGGCCTAGGTCATGTGGAAATAAGGCTTGCCTCTTTTCCAACTTTCCTTTTCCTACACTTGATAGTTTCCCTTTTTGTGAAAAATTGCCAATTCCATTGTTCAACCATATTAATGATAAATCTAATTATTTAATAATTAAAAATAATTATCAAATAATATATTATCATTTATTTTATTAATAATGAAACTAATTAAAGTTTCCTAATTAATAAATATGCCCTTCAAAATCTCTATTTACTGTTTTGTCCTTAATAAGTGCTAAATTCTCAAACTGACAAGTCCATCTTTAGAATTTTTAATTGATTAATTAAAATCAATTAAATGAGTCCTACAAGTAATATCATCTCAACTAGTGAGGGGACCATGGGTCTATATATCCGAGCTTCCAATAAGCAGATCTAGAATTTACCACTTAAATTCTCTGACTTATTAATTCTTCGTTGAATCCACACATAGAACTCAGAATTGCACTCTCAGTATATAGAATGCTCTATATGTTCCACCATATAGACACATTATTAGTTATCCATTGTTATAATCCTAATGTGATGAATGATCCTCTATATGGATGATCTACACTGTAAAGGGACTTAAATTACCGTAACACCCTACAATGTATTTTATCCTTAAAACACTTAACCCTGTATAAATGATATTTCAACTAAGTGAAATGAGTACTCAATCATTTATCTCGTTTGGTTAAGCTCGAAGGAAATCACCCTTTGCTTACTATTCGCCAAATAGAAGCTATAGATTCCATATTTATGTTAGCGCTCCCACTCAATCGCACTACCGTGTTCCCAAAATGTATGTATTGCCCAGACTAAAGTTTTAGGCTTAACTAACAAATCAAAGAACACGAATAATACTCTTGAAATTAAGCCTAACCATATCAGGATTTAGATCATGTGATCTAGGATCAACTTATGATATTGAATTGAATAGATGTTTACGGTAAGTTTCAAAATCTAATTCAAAGTTCAATATCGGTCCATTCCAATGCATACTCCATGCATCCAACTTGAGCTTTACTTTAACCTATGTTCTGGAAAGAACATAACATTTCTCCAAATGTAAGTAAACTCTGTTGTAGATTGTCATATCAGTGAAACCCAGTGTTCTGATAAATCTAGGAATACTTTATTCACATAGTCATGTTTATTTTCCACTGTGTTGACAACACAATAAACATGTTCAAGTATGTGAAAAGGGTTTGGATGAATTTATAAATCAAATAGACAAGCAATTGATTAAGTGAACCAAAACATACACAAGTGAATGAAAAATTACTTCTGTTACTTTATTGATATAGAATAATCTGGATTACATTGAAAAAGAGTTTTATTTAGGGCATAAAACCCAACACAGTATTGCTGAGTTTGGCATCATTAGAGGGTTAAATTACAATGAATTTCCACCAGATTCTGATATCATTAAGCACCCAAATTGATTACTCAATAAGTACTATATGACAATAAATCTATTAGCAGAAAAGAGTTGGCAGAATGTCTTATGAAAACTTGAATTGATGATGATGATGATGATGTTGTAAAATTGACAAAAGTTTTCATTATGCATAATATTTTACAAAATAAGCGTGGCCAATGTCATGTAGACAATTTTGTTATGAAGTTGGTTGATGATGAACAAATGTTTGAAAACTATCCTTGGGGCCGTCGTTCTTTCAATGACACAGTTAACAGTCTTTCTACTATTTTGAATCGCCAAAAAATAGGGTATGAGATATGTGGATTCCCGTTAGCTTTTCAAGTTTGGGGTTTTGAAATTCTTCCAAGTTTAGGTTCATCTTTTGTGATTAAGGTTGGAAATAACATTCCTAAAATTTAAAAACTGAGAGATGATCAATGTGCAGCGTAGTTCACGCTTGAAAATAATTTGGAAAGAAGTTTTTGGAAAAAATAAAGTGTGTATTCCTATATTGTCTATGTTCTTCTTGCAATTATTAATTGTTTTAATTTTAATTTCAAGTTATTTTTTTCATATGATACTATTCTTCTATCTTTTATCATAGATTAGTTGTGTTCCTTGGGCTCCTGTGGATGATAATAGAAGTACAACCGCAGAGCAAATTAGATTAAATCATGACTCTTCTAGTCCAAGAATGAATGATATAAGGACAAATTTGCGAAAAAGAGATTGAAGTAAATCATAATTCTTCTAATCCAAAAATGAATAATGATGAACACACTGTTTTGTTAAAGGTATATTTTTATTTTCTTATTTCATATATTATTATCTTTTACTATTTTCATACGGTTTACAAATTTATAAAAGATTTTGTGTTTTGCCTCTTATACGTTTGCAGAATTTAATGAAAGAGAGTGCTTCACTTAAAGAATTAAATGCTGAGATTAGAGAAGAAAATGTCAAAATAAAGAAAGAAAATGCTGAAATCAGAGAAAAAATTAGTGAAATAACAAACGAAAATTGTGGATTAAAAGATGAAATAGCTGCCGTGAGAAAACAAGTTGATGTGTTTATGCAATATTTTACAAATCTTCTCGAGTTGAAGACAAGTTTCAAAAATATTGAGAAACTTGTATTATGGTTAGCGGAGAATGGTGGTGCAAAGCAGAGAACTTGTGGAGAAAAAGAGAATGCTAAGGAAAGCGGTGAAGATCTTGTCATTTTAAATGAAAGTAAAAAAACTTTTGCCCAAAGGAATTTTCAAGAGTGCACAAATGAATTGAAATCTAGTAATATTATTTTTAGCGATCAAGATTGTGATCTTAATATTGCAGAGATTCTACAGGTAAATTTTTTGAATCTAATTCAATTTGAATATTCTTTTATCAAAGTTTTCTTATATTTTGCAAGTATGTATAGTATTTACAAAATGGCCATATTTCATTACGCTATGTTTTATAATTTTACCTATCAAATAATAATGATGTGTATCTTATTTTCATTTGTAGGATTCTAATGTAAATTCATCAAATGAAAGAAGGACAACAAGACAATGAAGCAAACGAGGGATCTAGAAGCATGGATCATGTTAATGATGAAGATTATAAAGACGTTGTAGAGGCAAACAAATGTGGAAAAACAATAATTGAGAGCGACGATGATATTTCAACCTTCAATCTTTTATCTCAATTATTTTCGAAAAATGAAAATGAGTCGTTGTGTGAAACATTAAAGGTGTTACGCAGTAAAAGAAATGGGAAGACAACCTTAAGCCGCTATCTTATTTCTCTATTTGAGCCATTAAATAAACTAAAGGACACAAGACAACGTGATCACTAAAGACTCAACATTCAACAAGCATCATTTTTTTGTACTTCATATATGTTTTTTTCTAATTATTCTAGAACAAAAGTACAACTTCTTTATTAAAAAAAAAAAGTACAACTTCTTAGTTTTAACCATTTTTATAGTTTCTTAATATTAGTTTCATTTTTTTGTTATATACCTAAGGAATGCTTAACACAGTTGCTTTGGAATAGCTACTTGATTGAATGACATTCAAGGCTTACTAAAACCAATTGAGTAATACAAGATAACAATTTTGCAAAAAAATAGTGATTTCTATTTTTAATGCTTTAATATAATTTATTTTCTACGAGTCATTGTCTAAACAAATTCTTTGTTGTTAAATGACACATTTTTTTGTTTGCTTTTTTTTACAATCAAATTAAGTTTTTATTATTATATTTTGGTAAACTCAGTGTCTTGCTGCTTATTGCAGTTGTCTACCATATTTGGCTATATAGAAACAAATGTACACATGATAATAGCTCTTACACGATTAGTCATATAGTCAAGGAGAATAAAAAGAATTGTAAAGTATAGATTGTATAGCTATAGACAAAGGAGGATTGACTCCAATAGCCAAAGGCTAATGAGTAGGCTGTTAACTTGATTTTTTGGCTGCTGCCCGAGCCTCTGTTTTATTGTGGGGCTTTGTTTGAAACTTACTTGTTGATTAATGAGAATCCTTCTCCTTTGATCAAAAAAAAAAAAAAAAAAAAAACTTAGTGCCTTATTTTAATTTTATAGTTCAATTTTATTTTCCCCACTTTCTTTGTATCTATTATAATTAGTTTGATCCTATCTAACTTAATGTTATAGTTCTATTTATGGGTGTGAATTCATAATGTTTACCTTTTAGAAGCGAATTGGTGGACTTACTAAAAAAATATTTAAAAATTAAATAGATCTGAATCAATTTCTCTCAATTAAATATTGCATTATCTCAAGGTAATTTTTTTTTGTCAAAGCATCATTTTATTCATTGGCTTGCTACGCCCTTTGGGCGGCTTCAAACTAAAAACTGGTTCTTGAAGTATAAATTTTGTCTTGATACGAATTGTATGATGTGTGGTTCTGCTAATGAATCAAAACCTCATTTGTTCTTAATTATTATCTAACTAATTGGTGCATCTGTGAGATTGAGAAAAATGCATTATATTATAGGATTGCCTTATTGGCATTACCAAGATGGATTTCTTTTGTAAAATTGAGCAAATTCAGCAAATAAATGTTTGCTTGAAATTACGGTTAACATGTCCTTTTTAAGTAAATTTAGTGACTTAAATAAGGTAATTCAAAATGTATTTATCATTAAAATGGTAAACTCCCATCCTAAAGTAAGGTAAACAACATGTTTGAGTAAATTAAGTGCATAAGAGAAAGTAATTCAAAAATATAATTTATCATTAATATGGTAAACCACTATTTTAAAATAAGGTAAATAACATATTATTTAGCTTAAGTTTTTTTTAGTTCTGTGAAATTATTTTCTTTTAATTTTTTTGAAAATTAGCTTAAATTTCAAATTTTTCTTTTTAAGTTTTTTTTTTTTTCAATCGTTTTTATTATTATATTTTGGTAAAATTGGTGCCTTAATTTTTCATTAAAATAGTAAATTACTTATCTTAAATTAAGGTAAACATGTCATTTTAGGTAAACTAAATGTCTTAAATAAAGTAATCTAAAACATAATTTATCATTAAAATGGTGAACTACCATCCTAAAATGTGTTTTTTGGACTCATTGTTATCTTTTTCAATGATATTGGTGTTCATATCTATATTAGTTAACATCGATGCCTATTCCCAATCTAATATTTTATTATGGGTTTTGTTCGTTATTAGTGTTGTTACATAATTACTACATTATAATAGTATAATTTCTTTCACTTCTTCTACTATTTGATTAAATGTAAGAAAAAGTTTATGCATGATTTGATGATAAGCCTAGATTTTGTTAAGACTTAAAGTGTAGGTAAAATATCTTTCTTTGGGTCGTTTATGCTACAACGGCAAAATATTTCTAAATTTAATTTTATTTATACTTACAAATTCATATTTTAAAAATAACGAATATTAATTAAAAATTCAATAAAAATATAAAATTTATTTTAGAAAATTAAACTGAAAAAATATTTTGTTTTTTTTTTTCAGTTAACTTAAGTTTTTATTATTTACTATTTATTTTTTATGTTGAAAAAAAAGAAATTAAAAAGAGATTGAGTCCCAATAATATATATAATTCTTTCCTAGTCTTCTATTATTTTTTTTTTTTGACAACAAATGTAGTTTAAAAATCAATTGTTTGATAAATAGGACCCAATTTAATAATTAAGCAAAATATTTGACAAACAAAAAAAACTTTAGTTATTTTTGATGAAATGCCTTAAACCCTATCATATTCCCTTTCCCTCTGCCTTACGCCAAGTTGATGACTTCCCCCATATTCATTTATCCTTCAACGCCTAGTAGTTGCTCTCCCATTTCTCACTCATCAACACCAGCCATGTAAGTTTGTAATATGAAAACTTTTAATATGTTTCAATTTTTTTGGTCCCAAGATTTTGGGTATCATTGCCACAATAATGATTAGGTGAGCTATACAAATTCGTATATATGCAAATGATATTTTTCTTCTAGATATAAAAGTTTGAGGTGCAACACCTTGCTCTTCCTTCTTGATGCCAATTTTTAGACTACAACTCTTCACTCTCTAATTTCATCATTTCAGGTATGTGAGAAGTTTTTTATCTTTTCTATTCACCTTTTTGTTTAGTTTTCATTCAAGTTTTAGCTCTTGTAGGAATTTTAATATTGATAGAAGCATCCAATCATTAATGGATGTACTCATGCCTTTTATGTGTTTGAGTAAATGCCTTAATAAATTACCTAAATCACATTTAAAATACTATCTGTTACGGAGAGTCGGCTTATCTTGAAATTAATTAATTATACATATAATATAAAAATTGTAGTCTTCAAGCACATAATGAAGTTTTACTCAACTAGTGTTTAACATTACTGAAAAATCTATTTCATACTAATCTTTAAAAGAAGAGCAAGAAAAGAACCAAATACCCTTTAAATAAACTAAAAAGTACTTCCTCTGATTAATTCTTCATAGGATGAGCAGAAAATGAAAACTAATAAGATGGTTAAGTACTTCATAAAATAGTTTTGACATTGTCACCCTTAAGATGAAGTCAAAGAGAACAGTAAATGTTTTTGGACTTGATATATTTGGTTGCAAATCACTTCAAGAACAGAATCTTTTAAAATATATATATGTGTTGAATCAATTGGGCAGCAATAAATGAGGCAAGTATAGTGACAGTACTACAAACAAGAAATTTATTTTCTTAAAAGTGTTTACCAAATTATAGTCTGATATAACTAAACAAGAAGAATGAAAAAAGAAAGATGAGTAAACAAAATAATATTGTATGCTGAAAACAAAGGAGATATAAAAAAACCTTCCCCTTTATAAAATATTATTTAGAAAGGGAAATTTGATTTTCTATACTTAAAAAATTTAATTTTTTCTTAAACCAATACATTTTACACCACAAAAAATATGACTCTTTTTTCAAAACCCCAAAAATACCTCCTTCATAACTCAAACCCTTTCTCTCTGCTCCCTCAAACTCTCTGCATCTCTCTCTCGCGCACTCTCGGACCACCACGGCTGACCGCACCACCAGCCCCCTCTCTTGGACCACCACGGCTCACCTCCACCACCTCCAATCCAGCCACCCTCTCTCGGACCCAGCCCCCCTCTTTCGGACCTAGCCCCACTCTCTCTCTTCCTCTCTCTGAAATCGAAAACAAAAAAAAGGCCCACGTCCGATGGTCGGACCATGGGGTCCGACTTGGGCCTTTTTTTTCATTCGGTTTGAGAGAGACAAAGAGAGAGGTGGGTCCGATGGTCGGACCATGGGGTCTGACGACCATCGGACCTGGGCCTTTTTTTTGTTTTCGATTTCAAAGAGAGGAAGAGAGAGAGTGGGGTTGGGTCCGAGAGAGGGGGGCTGGGTCCGAGAGAGGGTGGCTGGGTCGGAGGTGGTGGAGGTGAGCCGTGGTGGTCCGAGAGAGGGGGCTGGTGGTGCGGTCAGCCATGGTGGTCCGAGAGTGTGCGAGAGAGAGATGCAGAGAGTTTGAGGGAGGTGATAGAAAGGGTTTGAGTTATGAGGGGGGTATTTTTGGGATTTTAAAAAAAGTGTCATATTTTTTGTAGTGTAAAATTTTTTTGTTTAAAAAAAAAATAAGTTTTTTAAATATAGAAATTTCCCTTTAGAAATTAAGGTACAAAATTTTACAACATATTTTGGTCTACTTCTATATATGCAACATCCTTTATCTTCACAAAAAAGAAAAAAAAAGATTTTCTTTTCCTTCAAACCCAAAAAAATTGAAAATCAGGCTAAGGTGAAAATGGGGGGCAGTTGCTTAAATCCATAAGAGACTTAATCTCCTATCAATGAATATTTAAATGTCTAGAGTAAGTAAATAAGGTACAACTTAAAAATGAGAAAAAGTAGAGGAAAGAATTCAATAAATCCTACAAAATTAAAAATTTCTACTTCAAGGAGTGAAAAAATAAAAAAGAAATCAAATGTCACACTGAGGATGTATCAACAAGAACATCATTTAGTACATCATGTTATATAAATTAACAATTAACCCAAGATCTATTTGTATATAACATAGAACACAATAGTAGTATATGATAATTGAGTATGTGTACCTGATTGATCCATAGCAATTATCTCTGATTGATCCACAGCAGTTACTCCAATTTGATAGTGCAATACTATCAACTAAGTCTTCCTCCCTAGATCTCTAAATCGAAGCGCTTATTTTCTCTCGATTATCAAAAGGTATACAATTGTGATGAGACAATATGTATTTATGTAGGTTAGGAGTGGGACTTAGCTACAAAACCCTAGTCAGCCGGGTCCGCTCATCAAAGGCTTTTACCAACTAGAAAAGCCCACACGTCTGCTTCACCTAGACTTTACTCACAGATGCTAAGCCCATTAACAATTGATCACCAACAACATGGGCTAACACAGCAAAGAACTATCCAATCAACCCAAGTTTTAATAAAACCAATAAAATTTAATGTAAGCCCAAATAAAAGTCTAACATTCTCCCACTTGGGCTACATTGATTTTAATACATATATATTATATATCAAAATAATTTTGTTTGAAAACGACTCATGGGTTGAACAACAAGAAAACATTTGTGGCCACTTTAAAAAATGATAGTTCTCCGATAAAGATCTCAACATACCTGCCCAATTCAACCTTTGATAATGAACTATGACAGTCATATTGTTTTTAACTCAACAAAAGACATTCATAATCACAAATACCAAAGTATTAAATCGACATGGTCAATAAGTCTAAAGAGTGTGGTAAGGAATTATGTTCAACATGTGATCAATTTAAAAATACCAAAATATCCTTATCAGTCCTCAATTTCACTGATACCGTGATGCTTAATAAATAAGCCACTGAAATTAAACATACACCACTTAAAATAAGTAAGTGTCACTAAACTTGCTTAAATAATTAAGCCAACAACATATCATTGTCAATAAGCAAATAAATTTAATAGACAATGATCACAACAATATGAACCACATGCTTTCAATTCAATCATTCTCGAGAATATAACAAAACATAATTGAAAACATATCCATTCAATAATAAAAAATATTGAAACATAAAATGTAGTTCATAACTTTATTCAGTAAAATTATAAATAATAATTTCTAAAAACAAACAAAAACAAAACTCCCACTAACCCAAAAGATCAAAAGATTCTAAAATGCCCATATTAACAACATGTTTATTAAACAAAGACGGCACTTAACCCTTGGTTGGTTAGAGGATTCGCCTAACATCGACTCCTGCCTTGCAATTTTCAATAACAATGTCTCCTTTCTTGACCAAGTCTCCCCGATGCTGAGATACTTTATTTCCATATGTTTAAGCACTACTAATCTTGTTATTCTTTGAAAAGAAAACAGCAGTTAAGATCATTATCACAATAGATTAGCATAGGTGTGGAAATAGAATCAACCACTCGTATCTCCGAAATAAAATTCTTCAACACAAAGCTTGCAAAGATGCCCCATAACATGCAACAAACTCAAAGATACATAGTAGATGACGTGATCAAAGTCCGTTTGACACTCTTCCAAGAAATAGCAAAGACTCGCCAAGGTGAAAATATAGCCGTAAGTTGACTTTTAAATCATCTACACAACCACCAAAATCTGAATCTCAATAACCAACAACTCGAAGATTGTCAACATGCTTATACACAAGCATAAAACTCTTCGTTCTTTCGCAAATATCTCAAAACTTTCGGGCCGCAACCCAATGATCAAGGCCAGGATCGATAAATATCTCCCAAGAACATTTACTACGAAAGCTATGTCGTGTCGAGTGCAAACCCGAGCATACATCAAACTCCCTACTCCACTTGCATAAGGGATGGTCTTCATTGCTCCTCTTTCCAAGTCGTTCTTAGACATTGCCGCTAGTTGAACTTGTCCCCTTTCGAATAGGAATGTAACCAAACTTTACATAAATCCATGTTGAACCTTTTGAGCACACGATTAATGTAAGCTTCTTGAGATAAGCCAAGAACTTTTCGATTCCCCGTCACGATGGATCTCAATCCCCAAAACATAGGATGCCTCTCCAAGATCTTTCATATCAAAATTGGAAGACAGAAAATTTTTGGTCTCATTTAGTAGTGACAAATCACCGCTGCAAGTAAAATGTCATCTACATAAAGAACAAGAAAAATATAACGACTCCCACTGATCTTCATATAAATACACCGATCAAACTTGTTCTCTACGAAACCAAACGATGTCACAACCTTGTCAAACTTCAAGTACCACCGGCGAGATGCCCGTTCGAGACCATAAATGGATCGTTTCAACTTGCAAACTAAGTGTTCTTTTCCATTCTCCTTGTAGCCTTCAAAGTTGAGACATATAGACTTCCTCATTCAATTCTCCATTCGAAAAGCGCTTTAACATCCATTTGATGCAACTCTAAATCAAAATGTGCAACTAAGGCCATAATAATTCCGAATGAATCTTTAAGTGGAAACAGTGAGAAAGTTTCAAGTATAATCAATACCTTCTCTTTTGAGTAAAGCCTTTAGCCACTAAACGCGCTTTAAACCTTTCAATCGTCCCTTTTTATCCCTTTTAGCCTTTAAAATCCACTTACAACCTATTGGTTTAAAACCATCGTAATAAAACTAGCTCCCATACACCATTTTTCTTCATGGAGTCGATCTCATCATCCGTAGTCGCTAACCATTTTGAAGATTGTGGACTATTAAGTGCTTCACTAAAAGTGACAGATCCACAAAATGATCAATATCATATTCTCCTTCTCCAAGATAAACAAAATTATCATGACACTTTGTTGACTTCTTTTGTCTCGAGATCTTCTGTAGAGGAGGTACTTCTCCGGAATAACTTCTCTTTGTTGATCATTGTTTTGAATAACATCTTCCACAACCTGGAATTTCTTCAATAACAGGATTCTCATTAACAATAGGAGCTTCATCATTAATAGGCCCTTCATCAATAATAGGACCTTCATCATCTTCGATATCGGAGCAATATATTCATCAACAATGGGAGCATTACCAACTCGGAGTAGGATGGAGACTACTATTATCATCTCTTGAAAATGACATAGGAATACAAATTCCTTTAGAGGACTCCCCATTTCAAGAGATGTTGAAGGAATTTTTCAAAGAACATCAAATTCCGTAAATTTAGCAATTCGAGATTCAACAATTCGCGTACCACGAGTGGGACAAGAAAAGCGATAGCCTTTCGAGGGCATTGGATAACCAATGAAATAATGCCGATTTGTTCTCGATCTAACTTTTTCAAATTAGGATCATAAATCTTTACTTCACTCGGACAACCCCATAGACGAAGATGATTAAGACTAGGCTTCCGCCCACTCCACAACTCAAAAGGGGTCTCGTGGGAACAGCATTTACCGGGAACACGATTTAAAATATAAGTTGCGCAAATATAAGTGCTTCACCCCATAAAAACTTCCGGAAGATTTGTTCTACTCATCATACTTCTAACCATATCCATGAGAGTGCGATTTCTCCTTTCAAAGAACGCCATTTTGCTCAGTGAACCAGTGCATAGTGTATTGAGCAACTATACCATTTTCTTGTAAGTACTCGCAAAAAGCCCCATGTGTTGTCCGCATTCCGTATAACGACCATAATATTCTCCTCCACGATCGAATGAACAACTTTGATGACTCTTCCTAATTGTTTCTCAACCTCATTTCGAAAAATTTTGAGTTTATCAAGGGCGTCGCATTTTTCTTTAATTAAATAGGTGAATCCATAACGAGAAAAATCATCAATAAAAGTGATAAAATACTTATTTCGCACAACGTGGTGGAATAAGGACCATCGATGTCCGTGTGGATAATTTCCAATAAAGATTGATCACGGCTTGCGCCTTCTTTCTTGTTTTAGTCAATTTTCCACGAGTACAATCAACACAAGTATCCCAATCGAAGCATCAAGAGGAGGAAGTATTTCGTACTTAATTAAACGATCAACCCTTTCTTCCGGAAATATGACCCAATCTTTTGTGCCATAACAATAAGGATGTTTCCTTAATATGAGGTCTTTTACCCACAAGATTCACAACATTAAAAGAGGAATCTAAAGGAGCCAATGACAACTTGTAAAGACCATCGAATAAAAGCAATTTCCAATAATTCGAGAGTCAAGCATAATGTCAACATTATCATTTGCAAAATGAAAAGAATATCCTTGTTTAACCAAAAGCGGAAGCGAAACTAAATTCCTTTTAAAAGTAGGAACATAAAAAGTATTGTTCGTAATAATCTTATCACGAGACTCGTAATTCAAGAATAAATGTTCCAACATAGATAACGTCAACTCCAACATCATTGCCCACTTTAAGCTTGGACTCCCTCTCACTTGGCTTCCCGAGATCCCTTAGCCCCCGTAAGGAAGCGCAACATGAACAAGAGCACCACCGTCTAACCACCAAGAATCAATAGGAACATCAACTAGATTAGATTCAAAACAAACACATGCCAATGGATTACCCGATCGTGCTTGCTTCTTTTCTAACCAAGTCTTAAATTTGTGATGTACCGTTCTCCGATGCCCCAATTTTTCACAAAAGTAACACTTCACATTAGAGTATTTGGACTTTCCGTTGTTATTCTTCTCGTTTATTCTTATGCTCCTTACCATTACCATTCTCCGTTTAGTAGCACCATCATTTTTATTCTTGAATTTTCCTTTCCTTTGTTTGGCTTCGAGGTGAGAAACATAGTTAGCAGATTCATTTTTCTCCCTTTTAAGCTTGCTTTCTTCAGCTACACACTGAGAAATTAGGTCGCTGATAGTCCATGTTTGATTGTAAGTGTTGTAGGCTGTCTTGATTAGGTTGAAAGAGGCAGGAAGAGCATGAAGAGCTCGATGAATAATGAAAGAGTCAGGAAGAGGACTATTATGATCTTTCAACTCGGGACCGAACATTCACCAATTTCGAATAAAATCACGCACTCCTTTTAATTCATCATACTTAATGGTTGTCATTTCATCCATAAGATGTCCAACATTTTCCGCCGTTTTCACTGTCGTATAATTTTTCTACAAAGATTGAAAAACTCTTTTGGCATTTGTAGTGTCTCGGCAAACCACTCAATAGATGTTCGTGAATGGATCTTTTCATAGTAAGAAGACCGAGACGACTTGACTTTTTCCATTGTGCATGATGAGTTCTCTCACTGCAGTACCGAGTCGCAAGTTCACAGGTTTTTCTTCTCGTAGGCACAAGTCCATATCCATTATGCCTAAAGTAAATTCCACATCTCGTTTCCATGTCTTGTAGTTGGAAGCATTCAAAATATGGATGGAAGCATTATTGTTGTTCACAAAAGGAGACCTGAAAAATTCAAAAATTAAAACTTGAATAAGCAATATGAGCAATGTATTAGAAAATATTGTAGAATCAACTGGTCATTATAAACTCCCCTTTGGGGTGAGAATATAACACACACATGATCTACCTTCATGAAGTTAACAACAAAGAAAATATACATATCATTTAAGAATTTTATTACCTTTGGGCAAATAAATTTCTTAAAAAATATGTATTAATTCAAGCAAAAAATAATAATAAATTTATATATTTAAATTATTACCTTTGGGCAAATAATTAAAATATATACATTTAATATTAACTCACTTCATGGAATGTGAACTAATATATGTAAATACTACCTTTGGGCAAGTAATTACACATATAGTCAACCAAAAATATAATATTTTCTTCAACATGTGAAATTTGGTGATAAAACAATCATTGAAAATTAATAATTTTCAACCAAATTTCCAAAAGAGATATATAATTGCTTTTATTATATTGATAATAAAAAAAATAAAGTGTCCACCATAACACATTATTTTTATATCAAATAATCAAGTTTTATAACTTTAGAACAACAATTAATCAAAAGATGTGAATATAAGAAAATTGGTGGAGACTACATAGTCAAAACAAATTAAATAAGAGAGTGACTATGTTTTATGGAACGAGAAGAAACTCAAAAAATTTTCTATGATTTATGGATTTTGAAAAATCATCAAAAATTATTTTTAATAATTTTTTAACTGCATAATTATCATTAAAATAATAATAATTATTAAACGGAGTCAAAAAATTAATTAAAAATCATAGAAAAATCAGAAATTAAATTCTAATAACGCTGAAAAAAACGTCGAAAAACGGACCTCCCGCCCGCCCCACGCGCCCCCACGCGCCGCCCGCGCGAGTGGGCTTCGCTGGGCCGGGAGTTGTCTTCAACCTCCCGCCGGTCCAAGAAGCGGTCACGCGACCCGTTCTCTTCCGACGGTCCGGTCGTGTTTTTCCCGCCAAAAACTCGACGAAAACACCGGAATTTGGATGGGTTTTGCTCGGGATTGAATTTCTAATTGATCTATGCTACTAATTTCGGGTATTAAAGACTAAAAAACAATAGATCTAAAGAAAAGCGATCCAAAAAATAAAGAGCATAAAAAAAAAATTTGGAATATCAATCTTAATTACAATACAAAATTAATCATTTAAGAACATTCATAAACAATTAATAATGAGATATCTATAATCAATTTTAGATTAAAAACCATAAAATCAAAATACACAATTATAATTTCACATTATAATCATATAAACCCTAAAACTTTAAAATTAAAATTCTCTTAATATAGACTATGAATTCAAACACATAATATATCAATTGAAAGAGAATTTAAAGATCAATAAAATCCCTAAAGTTTTAAGATTTATAAACAAAAAATTACACATAAA
This sequence comes from Cannabis sativa, assembly GCF_029168945.1. Classification (NCBI taxonomy): domain Eukaryota; kingdom Viridiplantae; phylum Streptophyta; class Magnoliopsida; order Rosales; family Cannabaceae; genus Cannabis; species Cannabis sativa. The sequence goes on from NC_083602.1 coordinate 69,153,382, forward strand.
ATAATAACGAAATTAATATGAAATTATGGATAATTAATATATACAAATTAATTATACTAATTATAGGTTCTAAATCATATACAATAGGCAATCTGATACCACATGTTATATAAATTAACAATTAACCCAAGATCTATTTGTATATAACATAGAACACAATAGTAGTATATGATAATTGAGTATGTGTACCTGATTGATCCATAGCAATTATCTCTGATTGATCCACAAGAATAGCTTACTCCAATTTGATAGTGCAATACTATCAACTAAGTCTTCCTCCCTAGATCTCTAAATCGTGCGCTTATTTTCCCTCGATTATCAAAAGGTATACAATTGTGATGAGACAATATGTATTTATAGAGTTAGGGAGGGGACTTAGCTACAAAACCCTAGTTGGGCCGGGCTCCGCTCATCAAAGGCTTCAGTCAACTAGAAAAGCCCACACTTCTGCTTCACCTAGACTTTACTCACAGATGCTAAGCCCATTAACAATTGATCACCAACAACATGGGCTAACACAGCAAAGAACTATCCAATCAACCCAAGTTTTAATAAAACCAATAAAATTTAATGTAAGCCCAAATAAAAGTCTAACACATCATCCTCACCGTTTGCAGGCCAATAGCTCTGCGTCCTTATCTTCATCACTTAAGAAATCTCTCCTCTCAAGCTTAGAATGAGCTGCAATGAAATTAACTTTTGTGCCTTTTCCATACCAACCCTTGAATGTCCATGAGCAAAAACCCATCTCAACAATGACCAATTGCATTTGAATCCACATGAAGTAGCATGGAGAAAGATGAGCCTAACTGCAACTTTTCCTAGTGTGTAGAATTCAGTGAGATAAGTTTCCCACACAAGCCTACTACTCAGTGGATTAGCAGCCCTCATCTTGCCCGTTACCGGGTCTCTCTCTTTCATTTGTACCGCCCAAGCATACACAGGATCGAGCCCTTTTGTTCTCCATTTCATGAGCTCCATCAAAGCGACATGAGCCTCCTCCCTTGATACAAGCCTTGTTATGAGCTTGTTCACTTCTTTCTCCTGATTAGTAGTCAAACACTTGAATGGAGGAAGGTATTTACCACTAGTGTCTCTGATCAAGTAAAGGGGATCGAGTATGTATGCTACAGCCCAAGGTAAATGATAATTCTTCTTGAACATTTTTTCAATAATCCTCTCCACTGGCCCTTCACTAATGTGAAACTTGGAGCACCAGTCTTTCACTTTTGCTCTAAGTTCATTCCAAAGAGGAAGGCATTGCCCTACTAGTGGTCTCTCCACCTATATCTCTTGAGCCATGTCTTTGATCAATTTAACCAACAAATGTCTAGCTTCAACTTCATTCCAAAAACCCACTTCCCCAATCATATCAGATTCCTCTCTAACCATAGGTTCTGTCTTAAGATCTTTATGCATTACTTTTGTTAACTATATGATTAAGCTTGTTGCTATCCCAAAGCAACTCAACCTCTCACTGAACTCAATTGCTGCACACAATAAAATTCAACATAAATAATATTAATTGATAATTATTTTGTTGGATCATCATCAACATTAAATTCATTTATTTTGGATAATAACACTCTTACAATAATTTCATAATTTAATAAAAAATATATATATAAAAGAAAAAAAAATGCAACACCACAGTTTTTTTTTTATTTGAAGAATCTACAATCCATTATCCCTAAACAATCCTTAGTATCTACCCCATATATGTCTATATATACATATCAAAATTGGTGGTAATTGATATCATGATTACTTATGACCGTTCAAAATAGTAATAAAATCTTTTCAAAGAAAAAAAAGAAAAATAGTAATTAAAATTGTTTAATAATTATTATTGTATTATTAAATTTGTATATATTCATGGGAATAGAAATGCATTCAGTTAAATGAGCATAAATGGGATGGTAAACAATTTGTGTTAATTTAGGTAAACAACATGCTTAAAATAAGGTAAACAACATGTCTTAAATAAAGTAAACAATGATTACTACTTTAAAATAAGGTCAATGACATGCCTTAATTTAAGTAAACAATGCGACCAAATAAGGCATGTCTACGGTAAACGACACGCCTTATTAGATAAACAACGTGCCTAAAATACGGTAAACGACATGCCTTATTTAGTCACGTTGTTTACCTAAATTAAGGCATGTTGTTTACCTTTTTTAAGAAATGATGTTTACCTAAAAAGTCATCCAATATTAGGTAAGCAGCGTGCCTTAAAATAAGGTAAAAAATATGTGTTTCTTTAGGTAAACAACAATTGAAAAATTAGCTAGATACAAACAATGACATAGGAACAAACAATATAAACTATTTCAACAACAATTGAAAAAATTGAAACTTTCTAACCTTTAGGCCAGTCAGCCAAAATTGAAACATTAATTTTGCATTTTAAGACTTTTACATGTGTAGAAGTAATATAAATTTTTGTTAAGTTTTTGTGGTTATTAGATGGATTGTTTGCCATATGAAGTTGTAGTACACTTCAATACATATGAAACTTACATGAAATATAATTTTTTATGACATGGTTGTATTTGTCGTTCAAGTGCAAGGTATGGCGAGAAAGTATAGCACGAAGTACAAAAAAAGGAAATCATCAACACCTTATCAAAAGGGACTGACTTTTTCCAAGGTAATAAAATCAGGCACCTTATCAAAAATTGTGCAACTAAATTTTATTTAATTTTATTTGTCTCTAATAAAAGTTTAGTATAGATTATGCCAAAGAGTGCTGCTAAAAATACAACATTTAGTACTAATGAAGAATGTGTTTTTATAAGGTGTGTTTTAATTTGTCTGGATATTAAATTTGATCTTTAATTTTGTTTTCTTGTTTTTATTATTGTTATCTACATAAATATTTTAACATTTTTATATATCTATCTTTCCTCTTATATTTTTAAGAGGAAATTACTGAGAATATAAAGGAAGTCGCTGATAATAGGAAAGAGCTTTCTGAGAATAGAAAGGAGCTTTCTGAGAATAGGAAGGAGCTTTCTGAGAACAAGATAGAGTATTCTGAGCGTAGGAAAGAAATTTCTATTTTTGAAAAAAAATTAGATGAGTTTCGTGAAAATATTAATAATCTCGTTGGAATGAAAGATGATGCCAAACATGTTGAAGATCTTCTCCGAGCATTGTGTAATCAACAAGAGAAGGACAAAGAAAGAACTAAAGTGGAAGAGAAAGAATTGGCTGCACAAAGGGACTTGGAGGAGTGTATCAATGATTTAAAATCCGGGAGAATCGTTCTTCGCAGTCCAGATTGTGTGGCTCCTTCTATATCAATTTTAAAAACTGACATACAAGTATAAACAATTCATTTTCATTTACCTTTATGCATCTTTTATGTGTTTTCAATTTTTTTTCTATTTTCTTTTTAATGATATATGACTAACATAAATTTTACATATGTAGGATGACAATAAATTCTTTTATCAAAAGCGAACAAAAATTCCTAAGAGAAAAAGATCTAATGAAGATAAAAAAAGTATAAAAGTCGTATTTTTTGATTGCGAGCAACGAGGACATGACTTCTGTCTATCATTCTTCAAGTTCAGAAATTCCACCAACAATTATTGCTTCACCACCTTCGTTTTCAACACTTGTTGAAACAACTGTAATCAAAGGAAATGATATACATCCCAATAGTTATCCTCCAATCGACTCCCATCCAAATTATGTTGATATTTCTCCAACATTTTTGACACCAGAAAAGAAGATAAATTGTTTCTCAGGCAACTTTCCATTTGATAGTGATTTTGAAGCTATGCCTTTAAAGGAAGTAGTTGATGCATTCTTGGAGTGGTATTCGAAAGGCATGAACATGAAGTGGTAAATTGTTTGCGTATTTATTATATGTATATATCTTTAGTTCATTTTTTTTAAAATTAATTGGACATATTTTCTTTTTAGCGAAAATTCTCCATCTTCTGTTCCATTTGTTGAAAAAAATGACATTATCATTTTTCAAAGTGGGAAGAAGTTCAGATTATGTACAACACTTGTGTTGCCCTTAATTTTTCCCAAAATACGTGGACCAATGCGACTACGACACGTGGATCTGAAAAATATGACTCTGAGATAAATCAACTAAGTCTTTTTGGATCAAGAGTATCAACAAGAAAATACCTCTCGGAGAAGATATGAGAGCTCCACATACTCCCGGAGGATAGAGCTATGGTAAGAGACCTCCAGGAGGTACCAGACTCCATTTGAACAGTCACCTCGCATTTAATGCCGCATGGGAGATGACGTATTGGAACTGCCATAAGCAATAAGTCTGACGGCGTAACCCCTCTGCTGCAGCTATTACGTTATGATTAATAAGCCTAGTGACGACTACTTTATGAGGGATCACGTCAATCAAGAAGGGATAAATGATTATATCCACCTAACCCCTAAGATACCTATGGTATAGGTCATGTATTTCCCATTTTGTATCTGCTAGGAATATGTGTCCCTACTGAAACTACACAGAAAGACAAGTAGTTCGATTCTAGGGATCACCTTAGAAAAACACTATAAATACCCCCCAAACACACTAAGACGGGGGTCGAGAATTCTGGGTTTATGAGAATAAGAGAGAGAAAACTACCAAGAACATTCTCTGTAATAAATACTCTCATAAATAAAAAAGACTCGTGGACTAAGACTCATTAATGCCCCAACCACGTAAAAATCTCATGCATTAAATTTCCTACGACTTTCTCATACATACTATTAAGTTGGTTGCCGAAAAACTCGGTCAACAACTTGTTACAAGGAAGAGGTGATTCTTCAATGTATATGATGCTAAAGGTCTTTTATCAGATGAAGTAAGTAAGTGTTATTTATAATTGTTTTATCTTTCTAAATCGAGGGGTTATATTTAAATATTGTTGTTTACTATTTTTTTTTCATTTTTCAGTATGTTGATACATCTCTGTATTATTTGCGAGATAAAGCATTATACCATAGATGCTACCCTTCATTTTTGAAATGCACTACAACGAGTTGTCTTTTTTATTTCTAAATGGGTCAAGTTTGTAGGGATGTTAGTTCATTGGATGAAATTCATTTAAGGAATATATTTTCAGATATAAAAAAGTTTGACCAAGGTGAGATTATGAATCGAATATTAGTTCCCTTATAGTGTTAATTCATTCTTCATTAATCGAGTAATCTCCACTTGAGAATCGTTCCATTGCCTCGTAACAACTTCATGTTGTTCAATGGATTTGCGAAGCTCGGATTCTAATTGCTTGATTCTTTGAAGGCCTCTTTGGTGAGCCAAGTGAGACAGAAGAGATGCATGCAGTAAAAATAAGTCAGGAAAAGGGTGACTAAAAGGAAAAGTACGAAGTTAAAATACAAAATGAAGATATAGACTAACCGAAAGAATAAGGTTTAGACTTCTCTAAGATAAATTCTCGAAGTCACCATTATTAACCAAGTCCCATTCATCCTGTTGAAAGGATTTGTAATGATGCCAACAGGAAGTAGCAAACTGCGAGCAAGCTTGCGAGCCCGTAATGCCTGCAGAACTGGGCAGGGGGCAGGAGGGCTCCAAAAGCACCATCTTAGGTTATGAACTCGGGAACTTAACCTATAAGACTTGTTCATTGGTGCTCGCAGCAGCTAGAACTGGGGAGGTTATTTGAGGCGTTGTTGGCTCAATAACCATCTGAGTCAAGGCACGTTTCTTGTTGGTTATGGTTTTTCTTGATCTCTTTAACGGTTCTGGGTTCATCCCCGAAGAAGTTTCTGAAGCAGCAACTCGCTTCTTGCCTTTCTTGGAACCAGAGGTGGAAAGAAGATTTTCAAAGTCCATATCTGCGAGACAAAAGACAAATTGTCAACACTTATGCAAAATAAACAAAGAAAATGTGGAGAGATAATCTCCCACTTAAGAAAATTACCTTAGTCATCAATGAGGAAGAAGAACTATAATAACAGCTGAACTCCCTAGAACCAGTAATCATATAAAGGTCAAAGACATTTAGTGGAGAAATATCCCAATCTGGATGGCTCTCCCTATCGAAGTTAGTGCCATATTGTTTGGAAATTTTGAAGTACGAACTATTATAGCTTAATTGAACATGGTGCTTGGGGTACCAACTATCAAATCTATGGGCTATGCGATCTACACAATTCTAAATGAAAAAATTGTACTGACTATCCTTAAATTTAACTAAGGTAGTGCACTCAACCCTAATTATGGTAGGAGACCATCTACAAATACCAAAGTTATTACCTCAGGAGGCATCTTCTTCAATTTCCCGAGGGGTTATGTTTCTCAAATAATGGGTGTGAGCCACGTAATCCCTATCTTCCTCATCAGTAGGCACTAGAAACTGCTGCCAGTTTGAATACTTTGAGACTCTGAAGTCTCCAGTCTATTGCTTGCAACCAAGAAGATTGCAAGCCTTAAAGTTATCCTCGTGTAACAAGAAGTCAGCAGCTCGTAACCTGAAAGGGAGACCAAGAAGAATCCTATGTCTCCTTTCTATCTCTAGAGTCACAACGAGCCTCCTTGTTGGGTTTTCTGCCTTAAATAAAACTCATTTCAATATAATCAGATTTGCTTATTAATATAGGTCAGAAATAACATTTAATGTTTCATGGTTCACATGATTTATTCCATGATTATATGTACATAATGTATGAATTCATCTGAAACCCTTTTCACATACCTGATCCTGTTTATTGTGCTGTCAACACATTGGAAAGTAAACATGACTATGTGAATAAAGTTTTCTAGATTTATCAGACACAAGGTTTTACTGATATGATAATCTACAACAAGAGTTTACTTGCATTTGGAGAAATCCTACGTTCTTTCCAGAACATTGGTTAAAGTAAATCTCAGGTTGGATGCATGGAGTATGCATCGGAAGGGACCGATATTAAACTTTGACTTAGATTTATTAAACTTACCGTAATATCTATTCAAGTCAATATCGCCTAGTTGATCCTAGATCAAATGATCTCAATCCTGTTATGATTAGGCTCAATCTTGAAAGGCTATTCGTGTTCTTTGATTTGTTAGTTAAGCCGAATTTTGGGTTAGGGTGATACGTACATTTTGGGAACACGGTAGTGCAATTGAGTGGGAGCGCTAACATAAACATGGAATCTATAGCTTCTATCTGGCAAATAGTAAGTAAAGGATGATGACCTTCGAGCTTGACCAAACAAAAATAAATGGTGGAGATTTCATTTCACATAAGCTGAAATATCATTTATGCGGGGTTAAGTGTTTTAAGGATTAAATACATTGTAGGGTGTAACGGTAATCTAATCCCTTTACAGTGTAGATCATTCATATAGAGGATCATTGATCAAATTAGGATTATAATAATGGATAACTAATGATGTGTCTATATGGTGGAACATATAGAGCATTCTATATACTGAGAGTGCAATTCTAAGTTCTATGCGTGGGTTCAACGAAGAATTAATAAGTCAGTGAATTTAGGTTATAAATTCTTGATCTGCTTATTGGAAGCTCGGTTATATAGACCCATGGTCACCCCACTAGTTGAGATAATATTGCTTGTAAGACTCATGTAATTGGTTTTGATTAATCAATTATAATTCTCAAATTAGACTATGTCTATTTGTGAATTTTTCACTAAGTAAGGGCGAAATTGTAAAGAAAGAGTTTTAGGGGCATATTTGTTCATTATGATACTTTGTATGGTTCAATTAATAAATATGATAAATGACAATATTATTTAATAATTATTTATAGTTATTAAATAGTTAGAATTGTCATTTAAATGGTCGAATTAGAAAATTGGCGTTTTTGAGAAAATCAGATGCAGAAAAGATAAAACTGCAAAATTGTAAAAAGGGAGGTCCAAATCCTTTTTGTATGGCCGGCCACTTTTGTAGGTTTTTCCCTCTGATATTTTCATTATTTTAATGCCAAATAATTCAAACCTAACCCTAGTGGAATGCTATAAATAGATAGTGAAGGTTTCAGGAAAATTACACTTTTCTTCTGACTTTTCATTCAGAAAAAACTGAGCCTCTCTCTCTCTCCCTATCTTTGGCCGTCCACTCCCTCTCTCTCTTCTTCCTAAAGATTTCGAAATTCTTAGTGTTAGAGTAGTGCCCACACACAGCAAGTGATACCTCAATCATAGTGAGGAAGATCGTGAAGAAAGACTTTCAGCACTAAAGAATTAGAGAAAGAGATCCAGGTTCAGATATTGATAATACTCTGCTACAGAAAGGAATCAAGGGCTGGATATCTGAATAGAAGGAGTCATTATATTCCGCTGCACCCAATGTAAGGTTTACTAAACTTTATATGTGTTTATTTCATCGTTTTAGAAAGTTCATATTTAGGGTGTTAATCAACATACTTGTGAGTAGATCTAAGATCCTGGTAAAATAATTTCCAATAACTGGCCTCAGAGCCATGGTAATTGATATTCTTGCAAGAAATTTGGACTTTAAAACGATTGTTTGATGTTTTGGATGGTATCATGTTGTATTGAGTGTTATTTGATGATTGATTGATGTTTGTGAATTTTTGTGAAAAATAATTGAATATCTGTTTCTGGAATTATTTTTATTGGATAGTATGGAAAAAATTAAGCAATTTACTTTTTTACAGAACTCAATTTCGTTTTAATTTGAATTAGTTATGATTTTTTGAAGTTTCAAAAATATCGGGGTGCTGTCACTGCACCACGTGCGCACGCGGAGAGGCTGCTAGCAGCCTCCTGCGCCGAGGTTACACGCCCAAGCACCCTGTTGCGCGCCCATGACAGTATGCAATGCATATTGTCCGTACAACTCGCATTTTTTTTCGTTTTTCTTCGATTTTTCATGCTTTTTCATGGATTTAACTTCGGATTTTTTGTATAGTTCTGTATTTATACATTTATTATTCCTAATTCAATTCTAATTATCATAATTAAATTAATTAATATTTTTTACATTTAATTCATGATATTAGTGTAATTTGAATTTGAAAATAGTAAATATCTATCTTTTTTGCTTAATTATCTATCTTATTTTTAAATTTGATTATATCTTATCTTATTTTTAAATTTAAGGTCAGATATTAAATTTTTTAAATTATTTTTTTTAAATAATTTGACCTTATTTAAATTTAAAATAAGATAACTATAATCATATAATTTTAAATAGATGTAAGATATTTTGCTAACTTTAAAATTTTGTTATTTTATTTAAATTAAATTATAAAATCTGAAAAAGATATTTATTTATCTTGTTTAATTTTTATTTATAAAATAACATTAAAATTTTTAAAAGTAGTTAGCAAATTTTGAAATGATATTTAGGTTGGTTGAAACCTAATTTTTCAAAATTGTAGGTTTAATTTTAAATATTATTATATTAATTTCAAAAAAATTTAAATTTTATTTTATTTTATTATTTTTCGAAAATAATTTTTTTTTAATTAATTTTTCGAAATTACTTATTTAAAATTAAGTAAATCCTACATCCAACTATCCAGCTAACATTGTTGCAGGAGTATGTGTTTTAGCTTGTTTGTAAGATTTTTAAAAACCTATTATTGCTTGATTGCAAATAGCCATGGTTAACTTGTGGACAGATCCAATGATCTGATTTTAACTCATGACTCCCTTGGTCAAGTAAATAATTTGTAACAGGTATATTTTCACAATCTTCTTTCATCTGTGTATAACCTAGCAACATGATAGGATCCATCCAAATTGTGTGCCTGTGTGAGCCTATATGTTTAATTTTGTTATAGATGCATATAGGTTGTTGTTGCTAAATAAAGTATCATAGTTTTTGATAGATTTTATTTAGGCCCATTTAGTTTTGGGCCTATTCAATTAATAACAGTTGTTCATTTTAAGGTTAAATTCCTCTCTTTTGGGCCTTGTGTGAGAGTTGGGAGCCATAGTAGTGGGTACGACATACTGAACCCAGCACCCCCTCACATGAACCACCCCAATTGTGAAGGCCCATTTGCCTGATTTGAATAACTGTACTAGGTTAATTAAACTATTTTAACCTAATAAAATTGATTAGCAACATAATTAATTTTTTTATTTTTAAATTAATTTAAGAAAATCATAGTTTAAAGAATTTTATTCTAAGCTAAACTATATGTATTTTCTTGTATTTAATTAAATATAGAATTATAACCATCTAGATTCTTTCTGAAGCTTAATTTAAATTTTTCATTAAATATTCCTATTTAAGTTGATATTTAGTTATCTCTAACTAATCAACTTAAATCTGAATATCTTTTGGATTTAAAATTTTAAAATTAAGTTGAGGAATTTTAGGAATTGGTTATTAAGATTCTTTAGATATATATATATATATTTTTTTAAGTTGATATCTTTTCGAATATTAACTTAAAATGGAATATTTTCAAATTAAGTGGTTACAACTTAATTTTTTTGATATTTAATTAAATTTAAATTTGAAAATATTTAAGTTCTAGATTTTTTTTTAATACAACTTAAATTAGATATTTTTTCAAATTTTGTGGAAAAGATACTTAGTCAAATAAGATATTTTCTAGATAGTTATTTCTAGACTACTTATTATTTCTAATATTAAATAGGAAAATATTATAAATTGTGAAATTAATTATTTAAATAATTAATTTTGGTACAATTTATTTTAAGTATATTTTTCCTAGTTTTAAACTAGAGATTAATAATTAAGCCTTCTCTACACTTAATTATTTATTTCTTGTATTTAATACATTTAATTAATTTAAAAATTAAATATCTAAGTTGATTTTCATCATGATACTTAAATATTTCTTTTTCATGACACTTAATTAAATAGAAAATTATTTTTAGTTGGAATTTATTTTTTCAACTAAATTTAAATAATTTTCAAAATATATTTTTTCTTTATTTTATTAATCAAATTTCGAAATTGCATTTCTTAAATGCTGGAATTTCGAATTTTATTTGAAAAATAGGTTAAAGTTGTAAATTATTTATTTTAATTTTGGACCAACTTAAATCAATGATTTTTTCATTTAGTGATTAATTAAAATAAATGAAGTAAAATATATTTAATTAGAAAATGAATTAATTAGTCCATGAAAATCTAGAAAGATATTATCTGTTTTTTCTTGAAGTATTTTTCTAGTGTATTTAATTAAATAGAAAATTAATATTTAAGTTGATTTTCCTCATCATACTTAAATATTTGAATTTTTTTTATATATTTAATTAAATAGGAAAATTATATATTTTTTTTTGTAAATTAATTTTATTAATTAATTTTTGGCCAACATTAAATTAGAATAATTTTTCCAGGATTTATTTTTTATTTTAACATGTATTTTCGAAAATTGTATTCTTAAATACTTTAATTTTTCGAAATGCAATATATATTTATAGAAAATTAAATTTGAGTTGTAAATTAATTTAAATTAATTTTGTAAGAACTTAAATTGAATATTTTTCTAAATAATTATTGGAAATTATTACTAAGATGGAAGAAATTCATGTTATTTTCATATCCATCTAAGTAAAATTTATAAATATTAAATTAAAATTTATATTTATAATTCTTCATTCTAAATTGGAAATTTTAATTGAATAAATATATATTTAAAATAAATAGATAAAATAATGAGATTCAAAAAAAATACAACTCTCTTTAAATAATGAGCTTTATTATTAAGATATTCGATCTCCATTGTTGGTTTTACTTCGCGTTTGTTTTAGTGAGTAATCCTCCCTAATGGAGGAACGTTCATTAGCAATTTCGCACCGTTTAATCTCGGAAGATAAGTAGTTTGTAAGTGTTTTATATGGTATGGATCACCCTAATGGTGGCGACCATATTTGACTTGCAAATTATGAAACAATGGTGGAAGCTCATAAGATAGAATTGCCTTGACTCTCGCCTAAACGGGACAACGCTGAATTCCAATCTTGATTGAATAAAAGGTTGCTAGAATGTTTAACATTTTAGATGAGCTGACAACTCTATTCAATGGATGGTAGCTTTGACTCTCGCCTAAACGGGACACTGATATCAGTTTGTTGAAAACCTTGGAAATTATTTAGGATTGTATGTTTTAGTATTTTCACTTGTCATATCTACTTGCTATATGTTTAATAATTTCTGAATTGTGTATGAATTTATATTGAACCATGTTATTTTCTGTTATTAAGTTGTAGTTTAATTTTGAATCTTCATTGTTGGTCTAACTTGGTTTGTTTATCTAATGAGATAAATCCCTAGTGGATTTTCACCATTAGACATACATATTAGTGTTAGATCTCGAAAGATAAATATTGTATATGCGACATCTAGCTGTTCATCAATAGATGACACCTTAGACTAGTATTTTTACAATATGAAACAAGAAGACTATATAAATAAGATTACTTTGACTTTCGCTAATCGAAGCATCGTTGGATTCTTATTTAAACAATGAAATTATCCTAATTCCTCTTAGCTTATTCATTGCAAATTAGCTCAATAACATATCATTGGATGAATGGTCTATAAATCATTTCATGTCATTCTATATTTTCTCTTAAGAAATTAAATGACGCATATGATTATAATCCCGAAATTCTATTCCCAATTGATATAAATCCTCAATCTTAGAAATCTCCTACTTGTATAGGCAAATCAGACTTAGAGTTAAATTAGTAGTGGTGGTCCAAGAAAGAATTACTCATTATATTTGGTATAAATTTAAGTCTTTGACTTTAATTTTAGATTCCAAACAGAAATTTTCTTATATTTCCAATTCCAGGATGCAATACAGTTACTTTCACAAGTGTTTAATATCCATCTTCTATTAATGGATTCAAACTGTATGGAATATGAGTTTAGTATTCTGTGACCAGGATCCACTTGCACTATTCTATGAACTCATTGAAGTAACTAAACCTAAGTCATCAAAAGACACAACCACAATTTTATTAATCTATGACATTTGTATCTTGTTCATAGTGGTTTTGACAAGATCAATCTCTGCAAAGAGTTAATATGCCTATATCCACTGAAAGTAAGTTCATCTCATTCGCAGATGGATGTACATTCAGGGGTGGATATGAGTTTTTCGTTGTATTCTTAAAACGATCACTCTAGATTATACCTTATGCAAAGAAATTTGAAATGTTTAAAAAATTTCATAAATTTCTAGCAATGGTTAAAACCATTAAGGTAAGTGGTTAAAGATCTTGCGAACTGATAGGGGTGGAGAAATAGTTAGTAGATATGCAGTTCAAAGATCATTAAATTGATTTTTGAATTATATCCAAACTTACCTCCCCAGAAATTTCGATTTGCATATTGATGATTAGTTACTAGTCGTTGCCTAAAACCTTCTATGGTAATACCATTTCAGAATGATGTAATAGTTGTATACTTAACGTAAATCATTACTAGATTCATGGATGACCTAATCAAAATCTTAAGAAAAGCTAGAACTATTAACCATGGTTTGTTAGCTATTCTAAGTGATTAGGGGTGGACCATCCCATTGTCAATAGATAAGAAAGTGTTTGTTCAAACAAATACTACTTTTCTAAGAAAATGACTAAGTCTGAAAATAAAGTAGCAAATAAAGGAGATATTTTTTTTGATTCCAAAAGTGTTCTATCATCTTATATGACATATGATGATCCCACTGGCTCTGTTGTCTTGTCACAACCGAAGAGGTCAATACCATTTAGTTTTCTTAGACATAATACACGGTACCTTGTCGTAGTGGGAGAGTTTCTAGGAACTCACCTTCTTATGAGTTGGGAGACACTAGTGATTAAAATCCATTGTGAGTTTAAACAAGTAATGGATTGTCAAGATAAGAAACTAAGAAGAAAGCCAAGAGAACTATAGTTTGATCCATTCACATGGAATAACTTAAAGTTTTCTATTACAAAGACATAAAAGGAAATTTTCGTTTATAAGTCTATTCAATGGACTTAACAAAACTTCCTGTTCCTAGTATTATAGGTTTGAGTTTTATCTAAACCCATGGCTTGTGGTATACCTGGTAATTACTTACTCTAATGCAAGCAACTTACTTGAGTAAGATGCTGAAGCATTTTCTTTCTAATGGCAATCTATAGAAGCTTCACAACTTCTTAGGCATAGATTTTATTTATCTAAGGAAAAGTCTCAACTATTCCAGAAAAGATAAAGCCATGAAAGAATTTCTTATATCAATAGTGAGAGGTCTTAGATATGCTTTTGTATGCCTTAGACCAGACACCTGCTGTTGAGTGGGAGTAATGAGTAAGTATCAGATTAATCCAGGAGAAGAACATTGGAAGACAATCAAGTAAATCTTAAGATTAAGAAGAGGAACTATATGTTAGTCTATAAGGGTGTGTTTAAAACTCTTAGACTACACCATATCAGATTTTGAAATTTGCCTTTGTGCTAGAAAATCTTTCTGATAAGATGGTGATTACTCTGGGGGTGGAATAGTGATTTTGGAGAAGTGTAAAAACCTATCTGAAGTCTCTAGGTCTACCAGAAAGGGACTGAATGTTAAAAGTTGCAGGAAAGGTACTTATTCAGTCTAAGGAAAGTTCTATACATCTTTGGCACCATTCCAAATTGCCTTAACTACTAGTGTTACTTCCTGAATAACCAAGAAGTAGTTGCCAAAGGTATAGAATCCACTATCCCAAAAAGAGTAAACATATAGAGAGGAATTTCACATTATCAATGATTTTGTGATTAAGGAAGAGTAATGGTGGAGAAAAGGTTGTGTTTAATTCAACCTTTCAGATCATATTACGAGGAGTTTACTACTACTACACTTGATTTGTATATCAAGGTGTTGAGATTATTTGAAATGCACAATTTGTTTTATATTAGTGCAAGTGGGAGTTTGTTGGATTTTATGCCCTAAATAAAACTCATTTCAATATAATCAGATTTGCTTATTAATATAGATCAGAAATAACATTTAATGTTGCATGGTTCACATGATTTATTCCATGATTATATGTACATAATGTATGAATTCATCTGAAACCCTTTTCACATACCTGATCCTGTTTATTGTGTTGTCAACACATTGGAAAGTAAACATGACTATGTGAATTAAGTTTCCTAGATTTATCAGACACAGGGTTTTACTAATATGATAATCTACAACAAGAGTTTACTTGCATTTGGAGAAATGCTATGTTCTTTCCAGAACATTGGTTAAAGTAAAGCTCAAGTTGGATGCATGGAGTATGCATCGGAAGGGACCGATATTAAACTTTGACTTAGATTTATTAAACTTACCGTAATATCTATTCAAGTCAATATCGCCTAGTTGATCCTAGATCAAATGATCTTAATCTTGTGATGATTAGGCTCAATCTCGAAAGGCTATTCGTGTTCTTTGATTTGTTAGTTAAGCCTACTTTTGGGTCAGGGTGATACGTACATTTTGGGAACACGGTAGTGCAATTGAGTGGGAGCGCTAACATAAACATGGAATCTATAGCTTCTATCTGGCAAATAGTAAGTAAAGGATGATCACCTTCGAGCTTGACCAAACGAAAATAAATGGTGGAGATCTCATTTCACATAAGCTGAAATATCATTTATACGGGGTTAAGTGTTTTAAGGATTAAATACATTGTAGGGTGTAACGGTAATCTAATCCCTTTACAGTGTAGATCATCTATATAGAGGATCATTGATCAAATTAGGATTATAATAATGGATAACTAATGATGTGTCTATATGGTGGAACATATAGAGCATTCTATATACTGAGAGTGCAATTCTAAGTTCTATTCGTGGGTTCAATGAAGAATTAATAAGTCAGTGAATTTAGGTTATAAATTCTTGATCTGCTTATTGGAAGCTCGGTTATATAGACCCATGGTCCCCCCACTAATTGAGATAATATTGCTTGTAAGACTCATGTAATTGGTTTTGATTAATCAATTATAATTCTCAAATTAGACTATGTCTATTTGTGAATTTTTCACTAAGTAAGGGCGAAATTGTATAGAAAGAGTTTTAGGGGCATATTTGTTCATTATGATACTTTGTATGGTTCAATTAATAAATATGATAAATGACAATATTATTTAATAATTACTTATAGTTATTAAATAGTTAGAATTTTCATTGAAATGGTTGAATTAGAAAATTGGCGTTTTTGAGAAAATCAGTTGCAGAAAAGATAAAACTACAAAATTACAAAAAGGGAGGCCCAAATCCACTTTGTATGGCCGGCCACTTTTGTAGGTTTTTCCCGCTGATATTTTCATTATTTTAATGCCAAATAATTCAAACCTAACCCTAGTGGAATGCTATAAATAGATAGTGAAGGCTTCAGGAAAATTACACTTTTCTTCTGACTTTTTATTCAGAAAAAACTGAGCCTCTCTCTCTCCCTATCTTTGGCCGTCCACTCCCTCTCTCTCTTCTTCCTAAAGATTTTGAAATTCTTAGTGTTAGAGTAGTGCCCACACACAGCAAGTGATACCTCAATCATAGTGAGGAAGATCGTGAAGAAAGACTTTCAGCAAGAAGGAGTTTTAGCACTAAAGAATCAGAGAAAGAGATCCAGGTTCAAATATTGATAATGCTCTGCTACAGAAAGGAATCAAGTGCTAGATATCTGAACGGAAGGAGTCATTATATTCCGCTGCACCCAATGTAAGGTTTACTAAACTTTATATGTGTTTATTTCATCGTTTTAGAAAATTCATATTTAGGGTGTTAATCAACATACTTGTGAGTAGATCTAAGATCCTGGTAAAATAATTTCCAACACTCCTCGTAACTGCTGTCAATACAACATAAAATAAGTAAATGCATGCATTAATTAAGTTTAAAACTCGAAACCAAGTTTTTGAGATGAGGTAATACTTATGTATAATGCGAAACGCAGTTGTATTGATGGGGGCGAGACCTTATGTCCAAAAGAATTCATCCTTGAATTTATTTTTGTTGGGTAGCCTCACAATGATCCTTTGATCATCAGTGTGGGTCTCGAGATAGTGGAAACCACTTGCTCCTCGCTTCCTTGCGGGACAGGCCTTCACTGAATAAAAATATAAAATTTCTAGTGGGGTCTGACACTCCCACTTCAAAATATGATATAAAACTTTCACTGGCCTATATTCTATAAGAATTTGGTACCAGCTGGAAAGGAGCAATGACGAGGTAGTTACAAAATTCCTTGAAATAATCTTTAAGATGGAGTACTGCTCCAACTCTTATGTGTTCGAGGCCCCAAGCACCTATCCTAGACGACTCGCTTGTACTACAACCTTCTTCTCGACTCACACGTTCAGGAGAAAAACAACTAAATTCTCCTGGGGCAACAGACCTAACTCAGCATCCTTGCCCATACTTGATGCCACACGATTTTAGTACCTCTCCAATATGAGATCCTATAGACCTAACGTCTTGTGGGGTCTTTAATTTTTGTGCTTTCAAGGCAATGATCTCAAAATCTAAGTCACCTGGTGAAAAAGCAACAGTGACTAGAGGTTAAAACAAACCTAACTCAGCCCCAGGAGAAAAACAACTAAATTCTCCTGGGGCAACAGACCTAACTCAGCATCCTTGCCCATACTTGATGCCACACGATTTTAGTACCTCTCCAATATGAGATCCTATAGACCTAAGGTCTTGTGGGGTCTTTAATTTTTGTGCTTTCAAGGCAATGATCTCAAAATCTATGTCACCTGGTGAAAAAGCAACAGTGACTAGAGGTAAAAACAAAGGTCTCGCTGAAGGAATATCAATTAAATTATGAGGTTCAGGCGAGGCAACTTCTCACAAAAAATAGTATTTACCCTAAATTATTTCTTGTAAGAATTTCTATAGTGACTAGAGATTTCATCTTGGTTGGTTTTAATAAGATGATCCCTAATTTTTACATCATTTATCTCAAGAATAGTTTAGGGTATGTGTATTTTGGGTCTGAATGGAATGGCTGAAATTTGAGGACAATTTGATTCTAAGGATTCTAGGATTGTAATTTCTGGAATAAATTGGGTCATACTTATAAACAGTGCTATCCTAATTTCTGAAAAAATAGAACACGACTTTAACCCATAAAATTTATGAATCGAATAACCTAAATTTTTTCCTAGACCTAGAACTATTCAGACAAATAAAATTAAATTTACCTAAATAACAAAGGAATGCAGAAAAGGAAACATCAATCAAGGAGAAAAATTAATAAAATGAGAAAGAATATGACTTACTGTCTTGACTGTGATTACAGAAGAAATTAGAATTTCGCAATTGAAATTTCAAAGATTAAAGGATGGGTTCTGATTGTTTCTGGAATAATAGACGTGATCTGATGTAACACGTAGGAAGAAAGTGAAAGACAATGAGGGCATGCAAATTTATGCATTATTTATTTATGCCATATAAAAATAAATTCTAATTTTTCTAAATTTATGAAAGATCTCCTTTTTTATCTTTGAAATAACTTCAAACTTTATTAATCAAGTTGCCCCAATAATGAGAAATACAACCAATAATGTCATCTTGAGAGCCAGATTATAAAAATTGTCTCTAAAGCAAACTTTTTCCAATGTATGGCCAACATATTTCCAAAAATAAATTGACAAGAACTGCTGTAATTTAGTTTGTTTTTTGTTTTTGAAAACATTCATCATTTTTATTTAAATGCAATCTATATTGATTACATGGCTTAAATCCGGAGTAACATCACTACTCCTGATCAATGCTCTAGCTAAGAAGTGAGCAACACTATTCGCAGAACGTATAATAAAATGAACAGAAACATCACATAACTCATTCAACAACAACTTACAGTCAGAAATAATACTCCCAAAGTAAGAAACCATTGGGATTGAACTTCGTAAAGCTTGTACCAATGTAAGGCTATCAGTTTCAATTACCACTTGCTTCCATGACTTCTTCTTAACCCAACTCAAAGCTTCTTTCACTCACAACGCCTCCACCATTTCAGGTTGCAGCACACCCGATCGACAACAGCTAAAAGCTAGCCACGGATCCAGCAACACATTAATCCTTGAACCATCACCAACTCTGCATCTTGCCCCCCTACGAACAATATCTTGTGTTTCAAAAATACTACGCCAAACAAAGCTCAAATTACTTTCCAATTCTGTTGTCAAAAAACTCCATTCTGATAGTAACGAGCTTTGAATATTCTACCAACAAGAGATTTAGACCGACTAAAGAATCTCCAACCTTGTTTGCAAAGTAAACTCAAATTAAAATCTCAGAGATTTCGAAACCCCATGCCACCTTTTGACTTGTGAATCGCCAATTTATCCCACTTCTTCCAATGAATTCCTTTATTATTCTTCGATGATCGCCACCAAAACTTATACATCAATTACTCCATCTCATTGCAAGTTTCTACTGGGAGCAAAAACACACTCATCGCATAACTTGGGAGCGATTGAGCCACAGATTTAATCAGAAATTCCTTCCTAGCTCTCGACAGCAACCTTCCTTCCCATCCCTGGATTTTTTTTCCTCATTTTATCCTTCAGAAAACCAAGTAGAGCTGTTTTATTTGCGACCCATAATGTTAGGCAAACCCAAATAAGTGCTACCCTCATCTGCCTCATGAACGCCCAAGATAGAGAACACTCGCTGCCTAACTCCATTATCTGTGTTAGCACTAAAGAAAACAGAAGATTTTTGCAGATTTACTTGTTGACCCGAAGCCATCTGAAAAGTATGAAGCATATCTAACACATTAGTAGCACTATCTTTAGAGGCCTTACAAAATACATAGCAATCATCAGCAAAAAAAACATATGTGATATCATAGGGCCCCCTCTTGCAACCTTGCACCCCCTAATCCTCCCTAGCCTCTCATAGTCTTTTATCAAAGCTGGGAATCCTTCTGCACACAGAATGAACAAATAGGGTGAAAAAGGGTCATCCTGTCTTAATCCTCTGGTAGGAATAATAGGCCCAATCTCATGACCCCCGGCAGTAATCATATAAGAAGCAGAGCTAACACACTGCATAATGAGCTTAATCAAATGCTCATCAAACCCCAATCTCCTCAGCATGGCCTGTAAGAAACCCCATTCAACCCGATGATGTGCCTTACTCATATCCAACTTTAGTGTCATAAAACCATCTTTCCCAACCTGCTTTCTTTTTAGATAATGCATAACTTCAAAGGAGACTAAAATATTATCAGTGATTAGTCTTCCAGGTAAAAAAGCAGTTTGGGTTTCAGAAATCACATTGGGGAGAACAACTTTTAATCTATTTGCCAACACTTTGGAAACAACCTTATAAACAACATTACACAATGCTATGGGTCTAAGCTCACTCATGCTTTCAAGTTTGGATTTCATCAAAATAAGCACAATATTTGTTTCCTTTAAATGAATAGGAAATTCACCAAAAGTAAAGAAATGTTGTACTAACCGAATAACATCCTTGCCCACAATGTCCCATAATTTTCGATAAAATCCAGGATTGAAACCATCATGCCAAGGCGATTTGTCAGGGTGCATTTGAAATAGAGCTTTTCGAACTTTCTTGGCTTCCACAGGAGTAGTAAGATCCTCATTCATACTATGTTAAACCTGGTTGTGCACACAGTCCGTAACCCTACTCCAATCTATGTTGGTGGCAGCAAATAACTCCCTGAAGTAATCTTCCACAACACCAGCCAGCCCACTATCCGAATCCACCCAAGCTCCATTGTTATTTTTTAAACATTAAATCTGATTAGTTTTCCGTCTACTACTCGCACAAGCATGGAAATATTTGGTATTCTGGTCACCCGCTTGCAACCACATTTGTTTTGAGCGTTGTTTCCAGAAAACCTCCTTTTGAGGAAGAACTCCAAATAACCGATCTTGGGCTTCCTTATATCTCTTTACTGAGTCGACATCTCTTCGATTTTTTAATAGCTTCATTACTCTATTACAGTTGCTTATTCTCTCTTTAAAATTTCCTGTAATCTCCTTTCCCCATTCGGCCAAAGTAGTGCTACAACACTTAATCTTTAAAGACAAAGAGTTTGAACCAGGTGTTTCCCAATTATCTTGGACAAGTTTCCTACACATAGGCTCACGCACCCAAGCATTTTCAAACCGAAACTTTTTGGTAGTGAACACTCTTTTAAACAAATTAAGATTCAACCATATTGGACAATGATCAGACTCTAAGATTTCTAAATTTTCTAACCTTGCATCAGGGAATAACATGTTCTAATCCTGGTTGATAAGTGCTCTGTCCAACCTAACTTCAACCCACGCCGAAGTACCCTTCCCCTTCTCCCATGTGTACGGATATCCCACTAACTCCATATCAATTAGATTACAGTCCGCCACCACATCTTGAAATCCCTAAAGTAACCATCTAGGATAGGGACAACCTCCTCTTTTATCACTAAGGTGAAGGACATTATTCAAACCTCCCAATAAGCACCATGGTAAAACCGATTCCAGCCAACTGTCTAATAAGTTGCCAGGAGTTCCCCCACAAATTCCTTTGAGGTTCACCATAGAAGCCTGTCGCACAAAATAGTGGATAACCTTCCAACTGCACCTCCAAGTCGATATGGTTATTGCTGAAACTAAGAATTTTACCATCCTCTTACCTTTTCCACAACATAGCAAGACCCCCACTATGACCCTGAGCTTCAACAACAAAACTACCTTCAAAGCCAAACATAACTCTTACATACTTCACTCTTTCTTTCTTACAAATTGTCTCACACAAAAAAAAGCACATTGGGTCTCTTTTGAAAAATAATTTCTTTTAGGAATTGAACAGTCCGCGGGTTCTCAAGCCCACGGCAATTCCAACTTAACAAACTCATTGTTCTTGACGGGCCCCAGCACAAGAATCTGCCAATAACAAGTTTTTTTTAAAACTACCAACTTCCTCACTAGCTTCGTGTTGGGTTTTATGCCCTAAATAAAACTCATTTCAATATAATCAGATTTACTTATTAATATAGATCAGAAATAACATTTAATGTTGCATGGTTCACATGATTTATTTCATGATTATATGTACATAATGTATAAATTCATCTGAAACCCTTTTCACATACTTGATCCTGTTTATTGTGCCGTCAACACATTGGAAAGTAAACATGACTATGTGAATAAAGTTTCCTAGATTTATCAGACACAGGGTTTTACTGATATGATAATCTACAACAAGAGTTTACTTGTATTTGGAGAAATACTATGTTCTTTCCAGAACATTGGTTAAAGTAAAGCTCAGGTTGGATGCATGGAGTATGCATCGGAAGGGACCGATATTGAACTTTGACTTAGATTTATTAAACTTACCGTAATATCTATTCAAGTCAATATCGCCTAGTTGATCCTAGATCAAATGATCTTAATCCTGATATGATTAGGCTCAATCTCGAGAGGCTATTCGTGTTCTTTGATTTGTTAGTTAAGCTTACTTTTAGGTCAGGGTGATACGTACATTTTGGGAACACGGTAGTGCAATTGAGTGGGAGCGCTAGCATAAACATGGAATCTATAGCTTCTATCTGGCGAATAGTAAGCAAAGGATGATCTCCTTCGAGCTTGACCAAACGAACATAAATGGTGGAGTACTCATTTCACATTAGCTGAAATATCATTTATACGGGGTCAAGTGTTTTAAGGAATAAATACATTGTAGGGTGTAACGGTAATTTAATCCCTTTACAGTGTAGATCATTCATATAGAGGATCATTGATCAAATTAGGATTATAACAATGGATAACTAATGATGTGTCTATATGGTAGAACATATAGAGCATTCTATATACAGAGAGTGCAATTCTAAGTTCTATGCGTGGATTCAACGAAGAATTAATAAGTTAGTGAATTTTAGTGCTAAATTCTTGATCTACTTATTGGAAGCTCGGTTATATAGACCCATGGTCCCCCCACTAGTTGAGATAATATTGCTTGTAAGACTCATGTAATTGGTTTTGATTAATCAACTATAATTCACAAGTTAGACTATGTCTATTTGTGAAATTTTCACTAAGTAAGGGCGAAATTGTAAAGAAAGAGTTTATAGGGGCATATTTGTTAATTATGATACTTTGTATGGTTCAATTAATAAATATGATAAATGACAATATTATTTAATAATTATTTATAGTTATTAAATAGTTAGAATTGGCATTTAAATGGTTGAATTAGGAAATTGGCATTTTTGAGAAAATCAAATACAAAAGGTGTTAAAATTGCAAAATTGCAAAAACAAGGCCCAATCCACTAAGCATGGCCAGCCACTTTTGTAGGCAATTTAAACTGATATTTTCATTATTTTAATGCCAAATAATTCAAACCTTACCCTAGTGGAATGCTATAAATAGATAGTGAAGGCTTCAGGAAATTTACACTAAAATTTCTACACTTCTGATTCAGAAAAAACTGAGCCTTCTCTCTCCCTATCTTTAGCTGCCACTTCTTCTTTCTCTTCCCTCTTGAATTTCAAAATCCTTAGTGTATGAGTAGTGCCCACACACAGCAAGTGATACCTCAATCATAGTGAGGAAGATCGTGAAGAAAGACTTCAGCAAAAGGAGTTTCAGCATCAAAGATTCAGAGAAAGAGATCCAGGTTCAGATATTGATAATGCTCTGCTACAGAAAGGAATCAAGGGCTAGATATCTGAACGGAAGGAGTCATATTATTCCGCTGCACCCAATGTAAGGTTTCCTAAACTTTATATGTGTTTATTTCATCGTTTTAGAAAGTTCTTATTTAGGATGTTAATAAACATACTTGTGAGTAGATCTAAGATCTTGGTAAAATAATTTCCAACACTTCGTTCATGTCCCCCTCCTCACCACCTTGTTTCTCCTCATTAACTTCCTTTGGGTCTATAACAATATCATTGTCATAAATTACTTTATGATTATTATTAATGGATCGGCCCACCAACTCACTCCCTCCATTTTGGCCCACTTCCAAACCTTCCAGCTGGCCCTCCCTCTCAATTTCTTACGTACGTCTCCTCTTAGAGTCATATATATATTCCTTCTTTTTGAAATTCAAAACTCCTACCAAAATTAGCTGCTATAATTGTAACACCATTATTCTCTCCCTGATTTTTCTCCATGGCAGATTCTCTTCTACATCAAATTTATTACCCCTTGATTTCCGCTGCTTCCCACATCCATCTCCATGATTCTCGGATTTGTACGCCGACTCATTTGTGAATTTCCAGCCGCCGAAGAGTCATCGGAGAGCCCCTCAACAGGTTTTCCCATACTGTCACGAAGCCACCTTGCTCCTATTTGCCTTCCTTGTCTACGATTTGGGGCTTTCATGAACAACCCATATGGCTTAACAATGGACTCCAATGGTTCATCAAACAGTCTATGACAAAACTTCTCAGAGTGTCCAATAATACCACAAATGAAATAAAAAGTTGGCACTCTCTCATACTTAAAATTAGCCCAGTATCATTCTCCTTTATTCTTGAATATCTTCATCCTTCTTTTCAGAGGTCTATCGATGTTTATCAAAACCCGAACTCGGAAATAATCTCTCCAAATCCCAGCAAAATTCTTTGGACATGAAGACACGAACTTGCCTATATACGCCCCAACAGCCCTCAAAACATGTTCACTCCTAAACCCCGTTTGAAGATTGTATACCTGAACCCATATCTCCATTGTATTCAAAGCACATGATCTTGGATTATCACCTTCTTTCAATCTTTCGATAATCAGAGGAATTTTATTGAACGTCCATGGTGTTCCTTCCAACGCCCTACTGATATCCATTTCATGAAAGAATTAAAATATATACTTATTAGTTTCCAATTCCTTAACGTACATTCCTTTCCCTGGGCGCCAAAGAGACGCCATCATGTTTCGAACTGTATCAAAATCTGCCGGTCTATCCGATAGAAATCTCCCCACCAAACACCACCTACCATCAAAATCATCGGCCAATCCTTCCTCCTGATCTTAAAGAAAACCTTCCTCCTCTTCCTCTTCCACAGTCAAATTTGCCCACCTGTTACCCAAATCATCCACCACCCGACTCCTAGACGCCATTGAACCAAAGATCACAAAGAACGACACTCAACAACTCCAAACTCACACAACATACATGTCAAACGACAAGACTATTTCAATTTGTTTTTTAGTTTGTATTTAATTTTGTACAAGATTGAAATTTAAGTTTTAAGTAAAATTTATTAATTGCTCATCTAAATTCTTTGAATTAGTTTCGAGAGATGCAAGTTTAAGAATACATACAATAAGTGATTTATAATAGTAAAAAAATTAAATAAAATAGTTAAGAATTCAAAATTGAACTCCATCAAATGCTTTAAACCCTTATTATATCTTATTTCAAACTCCAAAAAACTATTCTCTATAGCTCAATAAATAGTGAAATTCTTATTTTTAATCATTTGTGTGTTTTATTAAATATATATTAATAAAGATATAATATTTAAATAATAGAGAAAGTTATAAAGAACCTGATGTATAGTGTAATGTAAATGTGTGAAGCAAAATAAAAAAGTAGAGTTTTAGTGAGATATTTTAAAGAATAGAATAGAGAAGATATTAGGAGTAGTGTTGTAAGTTTGTGCGTGCCGTGCTAGCCCGACCTGTATTTATCCGTGCTTTTCAAAAAACGGGTCGTGCCATGCCATGCCACAAAAAAATATGGGTCATGTGTCGTGTCGTGCCAACATTTTAAAGGGTAGGCCCGGTATTTTCGTGCTGTGTTTTGCTCTTACCGGCTCGTATTTCTTAAACAGGCCGATCCATTTTCATATCCGAGCTTAAATTCGTGCTTTACTTTTTTTTTTTTTTTTACAATTTCTAGATTATATGTATATTTTAAAACTTTAGTTATATTTATATAACTTCTAAACAATATTTTACAGATAATCATATAAAAATTATTAACATCAATATCATTAAATTTAAATATTTACTTATAAATATTTAAATTTTTAATTCACATCTTATAAATAAATTAATATGTATAATCTTATTTTTCATATTTAAATAATTCTAATTATAAAATTATAATATTTAGTATTACATTTAAGTTTTATTATTATTAAATAATTAATTAATTCATATTTTGTTATTATTAATAAATTATTTTTTTTAATATGTCGTGCCGTACTTTTCGAGTTTGTTGTGTATCGTGCTCTTTAGGCTAGTCTATTCATATTGTCGTGCCTTTCGTGCTTCTCGTGCCATGTTGTGTTTAAGAACATATTTTTTGTGCCGTGTTTTACTAATTTGTAGCATCGTGTCATGTCGTACTCAAACCTGTATTTTTTCGAGCCTAGTCATACTCGTGTCTTTTGAATTTGTACTGGTTTTCGTATCGTGTCAAAAAACTCAGCCCGTAATTACAACACTAGTTAGGAGTGCTCTAAGATCCGTGTGAACATTATATTTGAACAGTTCTTGAGTTAAAAGTTTGATATTAGTATAGATATGAAAAGGGATATCTACACAGGGTACTGTTTTTTTTTTTTTTATAAAACTTTCTTTTTTACTGTTATACATATATATTTTCTTTTTTTACTGTATAATCTACATATTTTATACTGAATTAGTATAATTTTTTTTTTTCTCTTTTATGCTTTTTGTCACTTCAATATATGTCTTCTTTTATTTTTTCTTAAATTAATAAAAGTTGATGGGAGAATTGGTTGTCACGTCAGAGACATATATTTTTTTTAAAAAAATAATTATGAAAGTTTTTATTGTATTTAATATAAAAAAAGTTTTGATGTGATGGTGTTGTCATTTTGTGATTTTTTTAAAGAAAATTTAATTATGAAAAGCTTAATATATATCTTATTAGTTTCTCTTTTTTTTTTTATTTGTAAGGTATAATAACTTTTATTATTATTTTTTATTGTATTTGAGCTCTCTCTCCACTATTCACCTTCTTCTTCATTTTTTTTTTCTTTTTTTCCTAAGTCTATAACATTACTCAAATAAAAGCGAACCATCTCCTTTTGTAGTTGGTAAAAAAAAAATAGCGTGTGAAGGAAGAAGAAGAAGAATCGAGAAAGATAAGAGTGTGGTTGTGTGTGAGAGAGAGAGATGGAGAGCTTGCTCTGTGATGAACTTCTTGTAGATATCTTTCAGAAACTCACACTAAGTTCATGTCATTAAGTTTCTTTGGTCTCAAAGCGTTGGCTCCATCTCTACTTTACTTCTAAGTCCACCATATTTCTCCAACTTACCTTTTTTTGTTAATGGTTTATTTTAGTATTATTTTATTATTGTTTTAAGGTTGTTTTAATGTTGTTTTCTTTCATTTTTTTACAGTATTTTTTCAAATATTATTGTACTGCTCTATTTTTAATACTAATAGAAAAATAATGAAATTAGTATGCAAGTTATTTTATTCAGTATCATATTCAGTTTCTCTCTGTTGTTATACTGTTGTTTTTTAGTTGTTCTGCTTTTTTTCATTTATGATGTCTTCTCCTATATGTTCTCTTGTTGTGCACCAACTCCCCACATTTATTGCATTTGTTACGTTGTTTATTTTTCCAGCCAGCTTCCATCCTCTTTTTCTTTGGTCTTCTAGATTTCACCATTTCAATGAAAGGTAAAACTATTACTGTCCATGATTCTTTCATTATAGTTACCGTCAAACAAATATTCAGTGGTTGGTTTAACCTGTATAATTTGAAACTAACATTTGTTAAACATATGAAACAAAACAACCCAAAAACAACATTAGAAAAACCATGACAGCCCCAACATCAATAGTTTTAATATTTCTGCTTCATCTCACCAGATTTAATGGTAATTTTTCGGCTGTTGTGGTGTTGCTGCGGTAATTCTGTCTGTTGGTGTGGAAAATGGAGACCTCATTTTTTATTTTCGGTACTTACAGTACAAAAGAAAAAAAAAGTCTCGAGGCAGTATAAAAATTATTTTTGCCGTATAACAGTATTTTTGTAATGATTAAGTTAAAATCAAATATTTTTGTAAGTTTCCGTATGAAATCGTCCTTCTGTATTGGTATATTTGCATAAACCATTTCGTGGGCTTCAAGATTGGGCTTTCGGGGGCCCACATCAAAAGTTCTCCTTTGTTATTCCGTTAGATATGATTCAATTTCAGGGGGTTTTAGCTGGGTTTTTCAGCAATTTTCTTTTCGAATTCTGGAATCATCTCCCGGCGTCTATGGTATATACTTACAAATTCTCTTTCGGATTTCTTACACATTTCTGAATTTTAATGTGCTTGACCTCGACTTCATTGATTTGTAAATACTTTCGGTCTTGATTTTGGTAGAAGAGGCTTTCAGCTTCGAACTTCAACTCACTCACCCGGATTGTGAGCATCGTTGCCGGCGGGTCTGGTTTGTCGTATTTGTACTCCTCTGACAATGGTGATTCTGAAATCTTTTGTTAAAAATAAGTCCACTATTAGTGGCATGTGATTAAATTATGTTAAAAAGTTCGTTGCTCTCACTACACGTTTTGATCCGTGAGCTTTTAATTATATATAGCTGATAATGTTCTTATGAATTTTACTTTAGAAGTGAGCATAGGAGTGTCTGTTCCTGTACCATGGCGTGAATCGATTTCTCTGCCGTGGAAAATTGCTGAAAGAATGCCTAATTGCCTTTCATCTTCCTCGCCAGTGAACTCCGAATTGGGTTTGTCCCTCGATATTTCTTATCTTAATTTGCTGACCTCTTAAATTCATTGTAGAGTTTTGATTTAATTATTCATGGCCATCTTATTTAAGCTTCATAGTGTAGGTCCATTTCAATTATTTTCTTTGAGTGCTGGTTCTATTCCATCATCGGAATCTTCTGGGGCATCGGATGGTTGCCATAATGAACATTCTTGTGGATGCTTTGGTAGAGATACGTTTGCCAAAGCAGCTGCAAAGGTGGGACCTGCTGTTGTTAATATCTCCCTTCATCAGGGTATATACTCTTTTTCATTGGTTCATTTTGAGAACAGTTTCAGTTGTTGGTTTTCAAGAATAGAGTTTGTTAATTGTAACTGTTGTATTAAATTTTAGGTATGTATGGGGGGGTCTTTGGTGGGAAGAGCATAGGCTCTGGAACTATTATTGACAAGGATGGTACTATTTTAACGTGTGCTCATGCGGTGGTCAATGTACAGGGAAGGAGTATTTCATCCAAAGGAAAGGTAGGTTAGTGGTTTGATTTTATTTTTGTAACGTGTTCTCATGGTATGTCTGTGAAAAGGCCATTTTGGTGTCCTTTTGGAGCGGCTTAGTCATTGTTTGCAGTGATATGTTTATTTGAGTCATTCTCTTGGTTATAAAAGACCATTATGATCATAATTTTTTTTAAGTTGATTCATTTTTTAAATCACAAGGACATGACATAATGTTTTCCTGAATGGGCTATTATGAGTGTCACTATCGTATTCATCTTTACGAGCCTCTTTGATATTATGTCTGCGTTAATGCTCTTGAGCTACGTGCATTATGGAAATGCCCTTTGGAAACCCCAAGGTCATTTTTGGTCAATTCATGCTTAGTTTCTTGTGTTCAGAATTATTCTGCTTACTGAAATGTTGATTTCTGGAGGAAAAATGTCACATTGTAGTCAATTCAAGCTCAGTTTTTCTTCAGTTTTCACCTGCTCGGCTTAATTATGAGAAAGAGATACTATCAGTATTTGTTTAGGCAGGCCAATGTAGTGCAAGGAACTAGTGAAGTTTTGAGTATTGAAAGGCATGCGAAATATGAGCTTATAGATGTAGATAAGGATTTGAGATCACCCTACAGAGGAAGAAGAGTGTTCTTATTGAGAACTATGCTTTCTCACCTCTGCATAAATTATGTGCAGTAAATGAATTATAAATTATTTGTAAGATTTAAATTCAAATATTACTTCTAGAATTGTTATTAGATATTTTTCCTTAAAAAAAATAACAAATTTTAATCAACTATTTATTTCTTAATTTGAATTCAAATTTAGTTGTTATGTTACTGTTTGTGTATAGGTTTGGTGTATAATTGCTGCAGTGGTCATTTTTGTATGTTCTACCACGTGGATGTATAAGTTTATAGCACATTTTATCTTTATGAAATCAAAAAGCTGGTTTTTGGATGATTTTTTTTATGGAAATGCCCTTATCATCGTGTGGTAATATTTATTGTTGATATTGAGTCATATCTTTTAAAAGTGTTTATTATGACTGCTAACTGATAATATCAGCAATAAATACAATATTCATCCACATGCTGAAACAATTTCACCAAGATTGTTTGGTGCCAATGGCTTGGCACTACATATTTATTCTAATAAAATTGATGCTTCTCACTCCAATGTGGTTCTAAGATTATTTTTCATATATGCTACTAAGTGACATCTTGTTGTCTACATTAGGTTTTTAAGTATGTTATTTGTTGCAGGTTGATGTTACTTTACAAGATGGTAGGACATTTGAGGGTACTGTGTTGAATGCTGATATACATTCCGATATTGCTATAGTAAAAATTGATTCCAAAACCCCACTCCCAACTGCAAAAATCGGCTCTTCAAGTAGGCTTCAACCTGGAGATTGGGTGCTAGCTGTGGGCTGTCCACTCTCACTTCAGAATACTGTAACTGCTGGCATTGTGAGGTTGTTAATATACTCTAGAATAGTAAAGAATTTATTGCATCTTATGAATTGTCATCAAGACTTCATTTCTGAGTATTAAGCATTTAAATCAGTATTACTTTTGTCCTGAAAATTTTTGGTGGGTGCAGTGCTGTGCCGTGTCTTGTTAGTTTCTAATGTTTGCATGTAGGTTCAATGTATGAAGAAAAGGCTCTTTATTCTTTTCACTGCTTTGTGGTTTTGCATCCAGTGATAAATGTATTTTACCTGTATCTTATGCTTTTATATAACTATTTTTCCCACTCCAATACAGTTCAATAGACCGTAAGAGCAGTGATTTGGGTCTTGGTGGAATAAGGAGAGAGTATTTGCAGACGGATTGTGCAATTAATCCAGTACCTCTCTCTCTCTCTCTCTCTCTCTCTCTCCCCCGTTAGATTAATATAACTATACATACACACACACACACATATATTTATATTGCATCTCTTTTTTTCCAACTACTTCAACATTGGTCTTTTGCACTTCATATTCATCCTCAGGGAAATTCTGGGGGGCCTCTTGTCAATGTTGATGGAGAAGTTGTTGGTATGAATATTATGAAAGTCCTTGATGCTGATGGATTAAGTTTTGCTGTACCAATTGATTCAGTCAACAAAATCATTGAGCATTTCAAAAAAAGTGGGTAGGTGTACTTTAAAACAGAACAACAGTGCCAGTATGCTTGAGAACTTCACTTTTTCCTTTGTGGTTGTGATGTTATTGGTAAGACATTTTTTTCGGGTGTTACAGGAGAGTTGTTCGACCTTGGCTTGGTTTGAAAATGCTTGAACTTAATGACATGGTTGTTGCTCAGCTTAAAGAAAGAGATGCAGCTTTTCCGGATGTCAATAAAGGTGTTCTTGTAGTAATGGTAAGTTCTAATGTGGCTCATCCTGTAGGTTGAAAATATCTGCATTGTTGTTGTTTTGACTGTGAGTAATGCTAGTGCTTTTTATGTACTTGTACATTTCTGAAATATGTTTTGGCAAGGTAGGTTTTGATAAGCATGTAGTATTTGACTTGTGCTGTTTTTGCTCTACAAGTTTTTCCCTTCTAGATTTTGGTTTCGTCTTTATATTAAACTACATATTGATTGAACTATAAATCTAGATACGGTATTAGCAAAGAAATTAAGCGAAGTCACAGAGAAAGTGGGATGAAAATGAAAGAGAAAGATAGTGATAATAGCTAAATAATTTTCAGTATTTAATAGGTCAAACTCAGGTCCAAGGGTTGAAGGACCCAAATGCCTTCACAATTTCGTGGGATTGTCACTTATTTGTACTTGTAATGATCTAGCTGGAATTTAATATCCTAAACGAACTACTTCCAATTAACTATATCAATTCATAGGAATCCATCACATTTCACACCTCTAGTTTTCCATTTCGCTTACATTTACCTAAACTCAATTTTATTTTTTGAGATGGCAATTGATATTATCTGTATTCTTGTCTATTTGCTGATATGATGTTCCCTTCCCAATGACGAGTGCACCAATCACATACAATTTTCAAAGAATTTGATGGTGCTTTCATGTTTTAATAATTTCTTAATTTTCTCAAGTAGATAACTCCTGGATCACCTGCTGATCGTGCTGGGTTCCATCCTGGTGATATTGTAGTTGAGTTTGATGGGAAATCTGTTGAAAGCGTTAAACAGGTATTTTTTTGGACCCTCTACTTTTATTACTTCTGTTGTTATGGTGAAGGGAAAATTTTAGCGAGCAATATAAGCTCACCAAGGCAACAAATGACTAGAATAGAATTTAGATGCAGAGTTTGCTATCAGCCTAAAATTAACTGAAAAGTCATCAAGATCTTAAATATGCCGATTGCCAAAGATAGTGATACAATTCTGTTCCACCAGCAAGATAGCAAAACAGAGAGAAAAGAGAAGAAGAAGAATTTTATTGATGTCCGGAGAAATTACAGAAGATAGTTCCAAGCTCGTCGAGTGGCAAGGGTGACTCCTTGAGTATATTCTACTCCTTTACAATTTAATCATGAAAAAATAAGAAATAAAAAGAAAATTCTATTTATACTAAACTGAGACTAAGGCTAATAAACTTAGACTGCCATATCAGCAGGAAAGTCGTCACTATTGACTGCCACGTCAGCAACAAATTTCTTTATAATTAAATAGCTTATTTCTTATTTCTTATAGTGTAGGTCTTAATTGGTGGTATAACAATACCCCTGGGTGCACTTTCACCTTGTCCTCAAGGTGAAATGTGGGAATTTAGTATCAATATCAGCAAAATCTTCCCAAGTTTTTTCGAAGTCCGAAAGTGATTTCCATTTAATAAGAACTTCTAAGCCATCTTGTTTGCGACTGGTAAGTTGCCTGACTTGCAGTAGCTCCTCAGCTTCCACTTGCAGCTCTAGTTCAGGAGACAATAGGGGAAGGGAAGAAGAAGACGAAGCCATCTTGTTTGTGACTGGTACGTTGCCTGACTTGCAGTAGCTCCTCAGCTTCCACTTGCAGCTCTAGTTCAGGAGACAAGAGGGGAAGGGAAGAAGAAGACGAAGCTGCTTTATGGGACCTTTTTAATTGGGAAACATGGAACACCGGGTGAATGGATGAAGTAGCTGGTAAGTCTAACTTGTATGCAACCGCCCCAATGCGAGCCAACACCTTGAGTGGTTCATAATAACAGGTTGCAAGCTTCTCAAATCTCCTCTTAGCCAAGGACTGCTGTCTATGTGGTCGGAGCTTGAGACATACCAAGTCACCCTCATGAAATTCCTCGTGATGTCGGTGTTGGTCAGCTTGATGCTTCATTCGTTGCTGAGCTCATAGTAAATGCATGCAAAGATCATCTAAAATGGCAGCCCAATCAACCAATACAATGTCTACAACAAAGACATGAGAGGTGCGAGTCAGATACCGGATTAAGGGTGGCTGATCCTTGCCATAAAGGGCCAAAAATTGCGTACACTTGGTAGCGGAGTGGGCAGAAGTGTTGTACCAATATCTTGCGCATGCTAACCGTTTGGCCCATTGTTTTGGTTTCTCATTTGCAAAAAATCTGAGATAAGTTTCAAGTGTTCGATTGACTACTTTAGTTTGCCTATTAGTTTGGGGGTGGTACACCGTAATTCTCTTCAACGTTGTGCCTTGCCATTTGTGGAGGCCATTCAAAAAATGACTTGTAAAAATTCGGTCTTGATCTGAAATGATACCCAGGTAGTCCATGCAATCGTACCACTTCCTTTAAGAATACTTGTGCTACAGTGGCTGCTATAAATGGGTGTCTCAATGTGATAAAATGGGCATACTTAGTTTGTCCACCACAACTAAGATTGTATTCCATCCGTCCAAGTTAGGCAATCCTTCAATAAAGTCCATTGAGATCTCATCACAAACTTGAGCAGGTAAAGCAATCGGTTGGAGCAAACCCACCGGAGTAGTAGCTGCATATTTCACTTGTTGGCATATGGAACATTCGCGAAGAAACCTCATCACATCACTCATCCCAACGCAATAGACTTCCACTTTCAGCTTTTGATAGGTTTTTTTTCCCCGAATGCCCCCGATTGGAGAGTTGTGGAATTCAGCTAATATGATCTTCACTAAAGGGGATCCCTTGGGAATCACTACCACTGCCCTCGCATCCTTTACAGTGAACCCCACCAGATTCTTCCTATATTGAATGTCTTGTCTAATGCCCTCCAGGAAGGCATCTTTCTGAACCTCCTCTTGCAATTGTTCCCAGTGCTGCCACTGAGGAATATTTACTCCTTAAGCTCCATACAAGCTAATTTCCTTGATAAAGCATCAACAACTTTATTACTCGATCCAGGTTTATAGAAAATTTCAAATCATATGCCATAAGCTTGGCAATCCATTTTTAATACTCGTTACCAATTACTCGTTCAAGGAGATATTTCAAGCTTTGTTGATTCGTTCGGACGACGAACCTCTTACCCAACAATAGGCTACCACTTGTTTATAGTGAACACAATAGCCATCAATTCGTTTTCATAAATAGATTTTAGCTTTCCTCTTGGGCCGAGAATGTGACTGTAATATGCTATTGGTCGACCCTCTTGCATTAGCACGACCCCAAGACCATAGCCCAAGGGCGTCCGTCTCCACTATAAAAGTTTTTGAAAAATCTAGCATGGCTAGAACTGGCACAGTAAACATAGCTTGTTTCAAGTCAAGAAAAGCTTTGTTTGCCCCCTCATTCCACCCAAAACTAACTCTTTTGAGTTGTTCCATTAAAGGCCAAACCTGCCACAAACCTTCGATAGTATCCCGTCAAACCCAGAAAACAACGAAGCTCCCTTATGTTTTGTGGTACAATCCAATCTCTCATGGCTGCCACTTTGCTCGGATCAGCCAGCCACAGCTTGACCAAAAATAATATGGCTCAAATATGTCATATGTCGCTGCCCAAATTCACACTTTTTCCTGTTAGCAAAAAACTTATGTTGCTAAAGCACTTGCAGCACTATGGAAAGGTGGTGTTGATGGTCCTTGCTGTGGCTAAACACCAAAATGTCATCGAAAAAGACAGCACAAACTTCATTAAATATGGTCGGAATAAATAGTGCATTATTGACTGTAAAGTAGCGGGAGCATTGGTCAAACCAAAAGGCATAACCAAAAACTCATGATGTTCATCATGAGTCCGAAAAGCAATCTTTGGGATGTCTTATTCACGAATTCTTATTTGGTGATACCCCTATTTCAAATTGAGTTTGAAGAATATTTGAGCCCCATGAAGCTCATCTAATAGCTCATCAGTGACTGGAATTGGAAATTTGTTTGGAACAGTAGCTCGATTCAAGGCTTTATAATCCACGCATATTCGCTAAGTATCATCTTTTTTCTTGATCAACAACATCGAACTTGAGAAAGGGTTGTGGCTGTCTCTTATGATTCCCGCTTGCAACATGTTTGAAATTTGTTGTTCAGTCTCATTTTTCTGACATTGGGGATATTTATAAGGTCTTACACCAATAGGAGCAGTGCCTTCTTTGAGAATAATGGCATGTTCTTACCCTCGAGATGGTGGTAAGCCTTCCAATTCCTTAAAGACAGATGAGTGTTGCTCTAGAGTACCATTCAAAAAGGTTGGAATAGACTCAGTTGTAGCTTGTTTACACTCTACCAATGACTTCAGACATCTCTTGTGGCCAATTTTCAACATATTCTTCAGAGTCACTGAATTTTTTCCCATTGGCGGCTTCCCCTTGACAGTCACAGTCTGCACCCCCTTTTTAAATTGAAGGATTTGGTGCTTCCAGTCAATTCTCTATTTTGCCCAAGGTAGTCAACCATTGCATGCCTAGAATAATATCTGCACTGCCCAACCCAAAAGGCAAAAAATCTCCCACTATAGTCAACCCTTGTAACTCCAACACGATCTCCCTACAAACTCTCTCATTTTTAATCGACTTTCCGGACCCAGAGTCACCCCATTCTGCCCAGTTTTAGTTATTGGCAACTTGTTCTTGTCCACTAAATCTTTTGAAATGAAGTTATGAGGGCCCCAAAATCAACCCAAACAGTTACCGCTTGACTCCCAACTATCCCTTTATCTTTCATTGTACTTGGAGTTTCCATTCCCGTGGCTGAATTCAATGAAACCTCCAATGTCCCTATAATCTCAGCACTATCCAGAGCTAATTCCTCTTCTCCGTTTTCCTCAGTATTTGGGTCCTCCTCTTCTTCTCAAGATTTGATCACATTCAGTTCTTTCTTTGCACAATGATGTCCCGAATGCCACTTGTTATCACAACGATAACAAATTCCTTTACGCAGTTTCTCTTATGCATCCGCAATGATTGATTGGCGAAACTGGCCCATTGGTTTTTGTTCATTGTTTGGATTCCTGTCCCTTTTCTTCAATATAATTGTCGTTGCCCCTGTAATTCCCCAAATTTGAACGATTCTGGAATAAAGATTAGTCTTGCTCTCAATCTTGAGAGCAAAAACTTTATTCAAATCCCCGAGTTCAACCTAAGTCAACCTGAATGCCTCTCTTTAAATCATTCAAGAATTGACTCAAAGCCATTACTTCTGAGACTCCATCCAATGGTGCTAATGACTCCAAGAAACCTTCACAGTAATTCTCTACAGACCCTTGTTGAAACTTAAGAAATTGTTCATTGAGGGATCCTTTACTGATGTTTTGGAATTTATTCAATATGAGGAGTGTCAAATCTTCCCATAATACAATTGAGCGTCGCCTAATTTCTCATCTGTACCAAGAGCCTTGTCCTAAAAATTTACCACAAGAGCCTTAACCTTCTCTTCATTGTTGTAACGTTGTAGAGTAAAATATTTCTCAGCTCATAACAACCAACCATCGGGGTCTACGCCTTCGATGATAGGTAGTTCCAATTAGCGGAAGCAAAATTCCCGTCGAGGGTCCCCATCTGCTTTCGTTGGTGTAGATTTCGCAAAACCCGGCGGCGTTTCTTGAATCGGCTTTGCTAGACCTCGTGATGTGGGTTGACTGGAGTTGGGTTCTACGGTTTCGGCGAAGCTGCTCCCTTCTATGATTCGACTGCATGGCCTTTAAATCATGAAAATTCATCCTTGAAATGTTGAAGGTTGTCTCGGGCTAACCCCACTTTTTCCCGGACGTTTGCCACTTCATTCCGCACAGACACACTCTGGTTGTCCCTCTTCTCTTCCAACTCTGACAGATCCTCCACCTTTTCTTGATCATTCTTGGACGGTTTCTTGGGCATCGTTCCTTCCCATTCGACCAGCTCTGATACCAAATTTGATACAACTCTGTTCCCGCAGCAACATAGCAAAACAGAAAGAAAAGAGAAGAAGAATAATTTTATTGATGTATGAAGAAATTACAGAAGATTGTTCCAAGCTCTTCGAGTGGCAAGGGTGAGTCCTTGAGTATATTCTACTCCTTTACAATTCAATCATAAAAAAAAAAAAAGAGATGAAAAGAATATTCTATTTGTACTAAACTGAGACTAAGACTAATAAACTTTGACTGCCATATCAGCAGGAAATTCATCACTATTAAATGCCACGTGAACAACAAATTTCTTTTCAATTACATGGCTTATTTCTTATTTCTTCTAGTAGTGTAGGTCTTAATTGAAAGTATAATAGATAGTCAAGTATCACTTTCTATACAAGTATTAGCACAATTCGTTTAGTTGAGAGAGGAAACTTCCTTCATTTGTATGTTGGCACCATTTTTGTTTTTCTTGTTTTCCATTGATTTGGGCTATTGTTGTTTGGTAAGGTTTCCATGTGATGAATTTATTATGACAGGTGGTTGACATATTGGGAGACAAACTTGGGGAACCCTTGAAGGTGGTCGTTAAAAGAGCCAAAAATAATTTAGTGACTCTAACTGTGATCCCTGAGGAGTCCAATCCGGACATATGATAACATCCAACACCAACCCCTCTTTTTTGTTTTTTGTTTTTTTTACCTAATACTGAATAGAATAGGTACTTTCTTTCTTGTACCTTTCAGGAGGAGTAACAAATCAGCTTGCCAAGAAAAGAAGCAAGCTTTAAAGTTGCAGGGTCTATAATTTTTGCCTTTTAAAACTGTAGATTCATACCAACTAGTTCAGCTTAAAATCACATGTTGCACACAAATAAATATGAACTTCTATAACAATTTTTTGTTTTTTTTTTGCTTCTTTCTTTCTTGTTTTTCTAACTTGGATTGGATGAATATAAACCCATTATTACTCTTCTCAGAAATGGACCCTTCATCAGCTAAAGTGCTCAAGCCAAAAATGTGTTTTTAATTCTCTGGCTATGAAAACATAATAGATCTAAACATGTCAGATAACTCTTTAGCTTTTACTGTTTCCTGAAAAAATATAACAATGAAGAACTAGAAAAATAGTAAGAAAATAAAGAGAAAAATACTCTGATGGTTCATCTAGAAGTTGGCTCCCATATTTCTGAGCAATCTAGAAGACTACAATACTGAAGTTTTACAAGATAGTTTTATCTTTTATATTTGCAAGAGTAATAGCAGTAGCGAAATTTTTAAATATCCAATGCCATTAGTTATTTTTTAATTAACTTCATTCTAAGTAGTTATGTTTGTCAATTATTGGTCCATTAGTTAGAGCTGGTCAAAGTTCATTCTTTTACTCTTCTAATTACCATATGTTTTTTTAGGATTCGTTTGGTATGCCGTATTACACCGTATTATATTGTATAGTATTATATTAAATTGTATTTCATGCAATAAATTTATGTAACACAATATATAGTATTGACTTGTGTGGGTACATAAATATATAATATTTAGTATAAATTAAAGTTTAACATAGTATTACATGAAAATATGATATATAATCCAATTTAATATAATATAATACAATACGACTTAATGCAGCGTACCAAACGAGCCCTTAAGGATCATTAATTCACTAGTGTATTTTTAATAAATAATCCAATTATAAATTTGAAATTATTTACCGAGATTTTTGGAAATCGATTATAAAATAATCAAGCTTAAGAAAGAAATAAATTAAAGTAGAAAATTAAGATTTTACGTGTGACATTAATGAGCTTTAGTTCAGTTTTAGTCCACAAATCAATATTATTGAGCTTGAAAAGTTTCAAAGTATCTTTACACAAATGTTTTCGCCCTAGATGAAGAATCCTAATTCTTAGCTCTTAGTAGTAGAAAAATGATTTCTCTACCAATCTCATTGCATGAGGGATCGTGTTCTATTTATATGCTAGAACCAGGAATGGGTGAGTCCAAACCTGATAGGATTTAGAGGTGTCAACTAGGCCCACTGATGGGTTAAAATACAATACTTACTAACTTTAGGTTCATTGGGTGAGGCTCAATTCACGAGATAATGGTCGTCCGTACAAGTGGGGATCGATTATGATGTAATGAGTCGTGTGCTGCACGTCGGTATCGGGAATGTCAAAGAATATGGCGTTAGACAAAAATGTGGTTTTCTTTTGGTGGTGCACGCACTCCCTAAGTTTGACGTCAGGGACAGACCCTTGACATGGTGGGGCCATGTGTCTGGAGGCCGCTACGTAGGATGATATTCAAAGGCTTCCAGATGTCTCGTCAATTGTCTATTCGGATTACCCCAAGAGGGCACCCGAATAGATCCTGATGGACCCTTCGCCTTTTGGGCCAAACAACATTCCCCAGACCAAAGTGGTCTGGCCTTATCGCGTCTGTAAGTTGGACTTACATCCAGATTCAGAGCCTAGCTTGACTCCGCTAGTGGGTTGATCTGTTAACTTGATTGGGCCCAAAAATGGGTCAGCTTTAGCTGAGGTTGGATTTGGAAAATCATACATCATTTATCTCAAAACACGAATAACATTTACTCCCAAGCCTTCGGGGCTCGAGAGTCGTGGAGGCTTGCAGCCTACTCCCAGATTCATTGTTGGATGTAGATCCATGAATAGGTGCAACCTCTTAAGGTTCCAAAGTAGTAGGTGGCAAAAGCCTAAAATTCTTTCATTTGTTAACCTAAGATATGTTTCCAAGAGAAGGCCAAATTTGAAATTTAAACTAATTTCGGTAAATTGAAACTTTCAACACAAAACTATGCAATTAATCAAATTAATGAAGTAAATGCAAATATCATGGCAAGCAAATATAGAGAGGAAATAATCAAGCTTGTAAAGTAAAGAGTTTAAGGGTAAGAAATAGCAAACTCTCAATTTCTATAAAATTCGGTAGAACAAAGTCACCTACGTCCTTGGCCTTCAAAGCTATGGACCTAGCTTTGAGTTTCACTATCGAGCCAATTTAATGGGCTTGACTAACCCTTACAGCCGAGAATTTTTCACAAGGTATTTTCAAACTTCTTACAATAGTTTTCCACCACCACGAAATATCAACCTCTTTCTCAGATTGTTGTAGAGCCAATCTCACTCCAACCAGGCTGTTAGGTTGTTTATAATACCTGTGTCAACTTCACCTTAATCACAATTTGAAAATGTGTTTAAAATTACAAGCAAACTCACTCTAGAAGTATGATGATACAATGAAGAACCTAGAGTGATTAACAAGCACACTTAGAAGAAATAAATACAAATTTTGGCACAAAGTGTGTGAAAAGTATTTTGTTGGATTTTAAACTTGTAAGCTCTTAAAATCACTTGAATATATTTGGTATATGGAATAAATGCTCAGCCAACATTTTATTTTGAGTGAAAAACGAGTTTATATAGTGCAGGAACAAAAACTAACCATTTATAGTCATTAGCACGTTTTTCAAAAAGACGTGCTGGGATGAACGATCTGCCATTTAAAAAGGCTGGCTGAAAACAAGGCTGTGGCAAAAAGCCACTTTTTTGGCTCTAAAATGTGCATAACTTTTTACTCGTTTATCCAATTTTAGAAATTTTAGTTTTGTTCTCTTACTTAAATGATATGTGAAGTTAAAAATCAATTTAAAAAATTTAGATATCATTTTTGTAAAATAACTTGTCGCACAAGTTAGTTAGCCAAATTTCATAATTGTTTTAAGTGTGAACTTGTAATTCACTGTACAAGATTAGAAAA
This sequence comes from Cannabis sativa, assembly GCF_029168945.1. Lineage (NCBI taxonomy): Eukaryota > Viridiplantae > Streptophyta > Magnoliopsida > Rosales > Cannabaceae > Cannabis > Cannabis sativa. The sequence goes on from NC_083602.1 coordinate 69,194,471, forward strand.
TGTAAATAAACCTTCATGGAGTCTTGTATTAAGTTCCTTGAGTCTTTGAGTTCGCTTTAGGTCACTTTCGAGAATTTTAATAAAATTACCATTTTGTCATTTGAGTTAATTTTTCCTTAAAAGCTTAATTCTGTTTAGTTCTTGCTACAAAATTAACAAATCATTAGTAACACATAATAACAAAATATTTGTTAATCATCAAAACAAAGAGACTTAAGAGTTTGAGTCAATAATCTCCCCATTTTTTGATGATATTAAATATTTAATTATTTTGAAAAGGGAAATGAAATAAATTGAAACAATATATTAGATTAGCTCCCCCTTAATGTGTGAAAGAGTTTAAATTTTAATTTTACCTTTTAGTTTTACCTTGCATGATTTTGTAAACTCTCCCTCAATTTAATATTTATATTCAAATAACATTATTAGTCCAAAAATTGAGTTTTTGCCAAAATATAAATAATTACTATATATAGAAATTCTATTCCTTTTGATTCATCAAAAAGAGTGGCAAATAATTCACAAAAATAAATGGCGAAGAAAGAGAAAAAAAATGATAGAAAGTCACAATACACCATTCATGAAGGAAAATAACCATAAAACATAGATTTTCAAGTTCAAACAACTATACCATCCAAAACATAAAAACAAGGTCAAATAACTAAAAAAATACACTAACACAGAGAGTCAAAGGCACTAAGCCTTGCAGGCAGACTAAAAGCATGAAAACATATGTAAAGACCGCTTAGTTTAATTTGGAAATTAGCAGTTAATTAAGATTTAATTATGAAAATTATTTATAGATATTTAAATAATTATTTATGTTGTTATATTTGAATTCAGAATGCATTTTTATATCATATAGTGAAATTTCATAATTTTACATTTTCGGTGCCGGGCAACATGGAACGCGGTGTATGGCTCAGTAAGATCACAATTTAGTATTTCAGTATTGTGGGACGGTTTATTTAGACATTGGGAATGTCGGGATTAGTCGAGAATTTAGAGTTTTCCTAAAATACCCTTAAGTCCTCTTTTACCCCTTTTAGTGTTGGAAGGGCAAAATAGTCATTTGCCTTTATGAGATTTGTCTTTTATGAATTTTTATAATATGTTATGTAATCTGATTTTTTATTTTGCTTTGGCTGAATTAAATAAGGAAAATGAAGGTTATAACTCATTTTATTAAAAATTGAAAAAAAAAAATTCAAGAGAAAAGCAAAATTCCTTTTCCTCAAACTCTCTCTCTCTTTCAGCCCTCTTTGAGCAGCAAGAAGCTGGGCATTTTCTTTGGTAATTCAAGTTATTTTCTCAAGATTTAGTGATCTCTAATTGTTGGTAAGGTTCTTATAACTTTCTCCTTTGTTTCTTGAGTTTTTTTGAAGAAAAATGATAGGTTGCATGCTTAGTTTTGGATTGTTGTTGCTGCTATGATTATGTGTTGTTTTGGATTGGGGTCTAATTAGCAGGTCTGGAAAGTTTGGTTGAGTTTGGAAACGTTTTGGTTGGGGATTTGATTTTTGTAGGTTTTCTGGGTAAAACCGGCTAACCGGTGTAACTGTAAAACCGATTACCCAGATTTTGCAGCAGGGTGTGAAAATCGGTTTTTTCTCAGCTTGTCGTTTCGTGCTAGTTTCAGGTTTTCAGGCAGTTTGTTCCCTGCTAGTTTGGGGTATTTTTATATTAAGTTGCAGTAGGTTAAGAGTGGTTTTAAAGCCTTTGTCCCGGTTGTGATTTAGCGTGTCACTTATCAGTGTTGTGATTGTTACGGTTTAGGAGCCTGTAATTCCAGCTGATCGTTCCACTCAGGTTGACCGGCACACCTAAATTCAGAATTGAGGTAAGATTAGTATAACAGTATGCATATGTATTTACATGTTTAGCGTGCATGTTAGGAAGCCTGTTAGATTACATTAGATATGTATGTTGGCTTCGTACCATCCGACAGTATCACATCGGTAAAGCTAGAGTATGACTAGCAGCTGGAGTATGACCAGTATCGAGTATAGGCTGATATTATGGTCGGTGGTACTGTACTCTTTCACTGTATCACATCGGTAAAGCTAGAGTATGACTAGTGTACCGAGTATAGGCTGATACTGTAACACATCGGTAAGGCTAGAGTATGACTAGCAGCTGGAGTATGACCAGTGTACCGAGTATAGACTGTTACTCTGTCAAAAGTACCATCGTACGAACGTTCGAGACTCAGTACCGTGTGGGACACGGGGATTAGGGTTGTGGTCAGGGGTATGGGCGTCTGATCATAACCCGAGATTTATGTATGTTTTATGATTTATGCTTTTCTTGCTGAGTCTGTCGACTCACAGTACTATGTTTATGTGTAGGTAAGGGGAAGGCCAAGGCTGAGGAACCGTGAGGACGAGCCGATGAAGATTGTACATGTCGGGGCGGTTAGGCTTGGAGCGTACGATTCTCGGGACAGCAGTGCTTTTGTAGTTAGTCGCGGGGCGACAAATATTTTGTAAAGAATTAATTAACTTATGTAAAGTATTTTGTAATCGGGATCCCGAGTATTTTGTATAAAATATTATACGTTTTAATTAAAAAGCAAAATTTTAATTAATCACGATTTCCATAAACCTCGTTGATTAGCAATGAGCTGCACAGTACGTTTAAAAATCACGTAACATGCCTAGTCTAGTTAGGGTGTTACAACATAAACATGAAAAACATGAGAAATGATGCTAAAACATAATGCAAGTGACTAAGATGGTGAGGATCCAAAGCGATCCATGTAAGCCTTCATTGAGTCATTTTTCCTTATATATTGTTAAAATCTTGCTCCATGTCTCCCCTCAAAGTGGTCATTTTGTTGTGGAGGCTGGTGAATTGTGAGTTTATTTAACCTTTCAAGTTTTGAAATTGAGTGCCAACCGAAGTGTGGAGACGATAAATTACCACATCGATGTTGAAATGAGGAACTTTAGGCATTGGAGGTGTTTGAGGTGGCACTTCTTCTTCTTCACTTGCACTAGAAAGCACTTAGCTTCTCCATGAGCTTGTGGATCTTGTCTGGAGTAAACCCATTCATCCTCCTCTTCATCATACTTGTAAGATATACTCTTAAATGTAATAGCACCTACAACGTCAGAATCCTTGAATTCTAGGACCTCGGTTACATCTTCGGTGGGGATGCCTAGAAGAGAAAACAAGTAGCTAATGAGAGCACCATAAGATAAGTTTTATTTTTTATTTTTTTTTATTTTTTATTTATTTTTTTTTTTTTATATAAATTTAGGCTTGTAGACTTCATTGATTGTTCTAATGATGAGATAGTCTAAGTTATTGTTTTTTCTTTAGACAATGGTGTTAAAAAAGAAGAATTTGATCAAGCACACTAGATTCATCTTAGTGGCCTTTTCTTGGAGGTAGATTGTTACATATGAAAGAGTGTATGATTTTTCCTTGAAGAGTGGGATTGTGGCGTTTTGGTTTATCAAGAACACATTTTCCTACACAAACTCTAGTTGAAAAAAGGTTGTGGTTATAGTTGGTATCATTCCTGAGTCTAGGCCTAGGGTGAAGCAAGATACCTTCATTTGGGGAATCTAAGTTCATTCAAAAAAATCAACGGTTAAGGTGAATTTTACTCCCTTGATGGTTCTCTTGATACTATAAGGATTACACTTAATTTCAATACAAGCATAAAAAGCCCTCACTAGCCTAGGGTATATATTTATTTGAGTGCCTATCAAAATTTCTCAACCCATATCTCTAAAGAAATTGCTAAACTCAACATAATCAAGGATATCTAGATCACATTTCTCAGCATAGAGTATGTCTCTTTTTGAGAAGTCTTCAGAGAATATAGTGCCAAATTTTCCATGACAGAAGAGCTCATGCATAGCCTTAGTTCTTTGCTCCTCTTGTTGCATAGATGATCTTAGCCTTTTTTCGTGCCTTGATGAGGAAGCAACCATTGGATAAAGTGAAGAGATGAAGAGAGTGATGAGATTTGAGAAAGGGATGAGGTTTGAGAAATTGATGAAGGGAATTAGGTTTAGAGAGAGAGAATGGGGTAGAGAGAGATTGTAAGCTTCTATATAGGTTAGTAAATCAAAATGGGGAGTTGTAAGTGTTTAGGATAGGTTTTATAGCAAAAATAAATGGATTGAAATGACCTAAAAGCTCTTGGCCACTAGTTCCTGTAGAAAACGGTCTATTGTTTTCTCAAGTACTGGGAAAATGGTCTACCATTTTCTCAATCCAGTGGCTAAAAATAAAAAATTCGATGACCTGGTTTTCACAAGCCCTTTTGACCCCAAATAATTTCTAACACTTAAAATATAATAAAATGAAAATGCCCATTCAAGAAAGTTGGAAAAAAGTTGAAAATGATGATTTGCGGTAAGCTTTTAAAAAATTACCAAAAAACTAGAAGCTTACCAAAAATGAGCTGTATACAACCAAATTAAAAAATATTTTCCCAACAGTTTAAGGATGTAAAATGTGGGTATACAAACTTACAAAATTGAAAAATATTGAAAAATAAGAAAGTTTGGCAAAAAAGACTCTTTTAGACCTAAAAATCTAGAAAACATGTAGCATACCAAAAATTTGTTCAATGCATATTCAGTTATAACAAACTCATAGGCATATTAAATACACTCAATTGGACATGTTCAAACATATACACACATACTAGTCAAATATGCAAAAATTCACATGTTCACTTGTTTAAAAACAAATTTAAAGTTCACCAAAAGTTCACATAGTGACCTATGATTTTGATTTTTCAACAAGTATAGTTCAAGTAGGTAAACATTAACAAATTTTCTCATTTATGCATAAATCATATAAATATCATATCGAGAGCGAATATGCATAAATAAGTGAGTAAAGAAATATAATTTCAATAGCTAGCAAATTTTATATTTCCTTTAAGTTGGTCATGCCTAGCTCTCTTTTAATAAAATTAAATCTCTCATCACTAAGAGACTTGGTGAATATATCTTCTAGTTGGAATTCGGTGGTCACAAAGTCTAGCATAATGTCACCTCTTTGGATATGTTCTCTAAGGAAATGGTGCCTTATGTCAATATACTTGGCTCTAGAATGCAATATTGGATTCTTAGAGAGGTTAATGGTGTTGGGATTTTATGCCCTAAATAAAACCCATTTCAACATAATCAGATTTACTAGAAATTATTTTATGTTGTCTGGTTCACATGATTGCTTTCATGATTACATGTTGAATGTATAAATTTTTATTAAATCTAGAACATATAGTTATTCATGATTATGGTGTTGTCTACACAGTGTAAAATAATCATGATTATATGTTTCAAAGCTAAGTCTCATGATTTGTCAGTACACTAGATTTACACTAACATGATAATCATGTTGGAAATATTTTACCAGGATTTAGATTTACTAACAAGTATGTTGAATTAATATCCTAAATATGAATATCTCTAAAATAATAAAATTAAACACATAAGAGTTTTATTGGTTACAGCAGAATAATATGACTCATTTCGCTTAGATCTCTAATTCTTGTTCCTTTTAGTCACAGAGTATTATCAAGATATGAGCCTGGATCTCTTTCTCTCCTTTGAGTTGGTTACCATCGTCTTCCGCACTATGATTGAGTACTTGACTTGCTATGTGTGGACATGTCACTCTATCACTATAGGCCGACTATGAAGAACAATGAAGGAGGCTTGAAAACCGTATAGAAAGTGTCTCTCATCTACTAGTTGTCTGACAGAGAAAACTAGGTTTGATTTGGTTGAAGACAATAGTTGAGTTGGATGAGATGAGAGCATCGTGTTCCTTTTATAGTGTTTCAACTAGGGCTTAGGTTTGAATTATACAGATTAAAAAAGAATAAAATATTGGGCAAAAATAACACACTAAGGCCAGCCACCTAAGGACCATTCTCTAGTTACAATTTTGTCACTTTATTTCAACCACTTATTCTTTTTTCAATAATATCATATTTTCCAATTCAATCCTATAAATGCCAAAAAATATTTATTTAATAATTATAATTAATTACCAAATAAAATTTCCATTTGTATTATTTACTAATTAGACCATACAAAGTCTTTTAATTAATAAATTAATCCCAAAACTTCTTTTCTTCACAATTAAGCTCTTGCTTAGTGAAAATTTATAAATAAGACATAGTCTAATTTTAGAATTATAATTGATTAATTAAAATCAATTGGCTGAGTCTGCTAGCAGTATTATCTCAACTAGTGAGGGGACAATGGGCCTATATAACTAAGCTTCCAACAAGTAAATCTAGAATTTACCAAGTAAATTCTCTAACTTATTGATTTCTCCTTGTGCTACTATAAATTCGGAATTGAATTGCACTCTTAATTATATAGAACGCTCTATATGTACCAAGATATAGATACGTTATGATTATCAATTGTTACAATCCTAATAGTCAAATATTCTCTGTAGATGATCTACACTGTATAGGGACAAATTCACCGTTCTACCCTTCAATGTATATTATCCTTAAAACACTTAGCTACCTATAAATGATATTTCTGTAAACTAATATAATTACTAAAATGAGGCCTCAATCATTCATCTCTATTCAGCTAAGCTCGAAGGAAATCATCGCTTCACTTCTAAATACTTATAGAAGCTATAGATTCTGTATCTATATTAGGCTCCCACTCAATTGAACTACCATGTTCCCAAGATGTAAATATCCACCAAGAATCATTTGTTAGCTTCCACGAACACCTCTAAGAACATAAATAATAAAACTAAGCTGAACTAACCATATCAGATTAAGATCCATAAACCTAAGTTCAACTAGTGATATTGACTTAGAAAGATATAACGGTAAGTTGAAACACTATAAAAGGAACATGATGCTCTCATCTTATCCTACACTTTTTAATCTACCAAATCTAGTTTCTAACTCTGTCAGACAACTAGTAGATGAGAGACACATTCTATAGTGATTTTGAGCCTCCTTTATTGTTCTTCATTAATTGAGCAATAGTGATAGAGTGCCATGCCTACACATAGCAAGTCAAGTACTCAATCATAGTGCGGAAGACGGTGGTAACCAACCCATAGGAGAGAAGAAGTTTTGAGCTCAAATCTTGATAATACTTTGCGACAGAAAGGAACAAGGGTTAGAGATCTGAGTGGAAGGAGTCATATTATTCCGTTGCAATCAATGTAAGGTTTTATAAAATCTTATGTGTTTAATTTCATTATTTTAGAGATATTCATATTTAGGATTTTTAATTTCCTGGTAAAATATTCCCAACAATTTACCCATTTACGTGAATGTGACATAAGGCATCAATCCAACACGTGATTTTCCGTTCAGGTTGACCGTCACACTTGAATTTAGAAATGAGGTAAGACTATCATAGAATGTATTCATATATGAATATGTGTATGTGTAATATATGCATGTTGATTATGTGATTCATATGTTACCAACACTAGTACAGTAGTATTGAGTGCATTGGTACAGTGTATGATGTTCAATGGGTACAATACGGTGTTACCAACACTAGTACAGTTAAGTATATAGTGTATGTGGTACAACACTTAGTGGTACTCGAGGTACGATGCAAATCCTACCAACACTAGTACAGTAGCACTACATAGTGCATGTGGTACAGTGGTCGTGCCTTAGTTAAAAACGTTCTTACTCATCTGATAAGCCTTGTGGATAGGTGTATGGGCGCCTAGATACAAGTCGGCAATACATCGTATGTTATAAACTTTTCTTACTGAGTTTGTTGACTCACATGTTTTTCTTTTGTGTGTAGGTAAAAGAAAGGCTAAAGCTGAACAATAGTGAGTTTTGAGCTCATGGGATGATTGTACATGTTGAGACAGTGCGACCTGGGGAGTTTGGTCTCGGAACAACTTGGGCTACATTTTGTAGTCATTGTTCGACATTTATGTAAAGGTTATTTTGAACATGCATGTAAATTTTAAATAATGGGATCCTAGTTTTATGTTAATATCTATATATGTTTATAAAAGATTGAAGTTAAATCCAATTAATTTATCATGATTTCTCAGAAAACCCTTTGATTAGTAAAGGTGTGCACTGTATTTAGAAAGTCACTGTAGCGTGCCTGATCATAAGGGGGTTACAAAATCTTATTTACCTTTCTTAAGCTTGGAGAGATACTTGTTATAGTTTCTCTTCTAGTGTCCCATTATGCCACAATAGAAACACTTGCCTTTAGCCTTCTTATCCTTAGACTTAAGGTTGGCTTTATTCTTCTTAGCCTTAGGTGACTTCTTGCCTTTGGGCTTGCCGCCGTTGTTGTCCTTACTATTCTACTTCCTTTTCTTACTAGAAGAAGAAGGAGAGTTTGGTTTTGCTTTAACGATATTCGATTCACCTTCCTTAGACTTATCCTTGTTAAGGTTCTCAAACACGGTTAACTCGTTCAACAATTGAGTCATGTTAAACTCTAACTTGTTCATCACATAATTTATGGTGAAAGCGTTGAAGCAAGGAGATAGCGAGTCAAGGATCGTAGTCACTTGAGTTCTCTCGTCAATGATAGCTTGATGTGTCTCTGTCTCATGCATTAGCTCAATCATGTGCAATACATGAGATTGAATAGGGACACCTTTCTTATAATTCATGTAGCTACAAGTAGCATGTGCAATCTTATAATTCATGAAGCTACAAATAGCATCATGTATTATTTGATTAGATTGCTTCCCAAACATGGCTTGCAGAAGAATTCATTATTTGAGATGCATTCTCCATGTTCTCATGCGTCTTACGCAAAACATCGTCTATTCTTACAAGCATGAAATATTTGGCCTTGTTCCTGGATTGAATCCAAGCATCATATATGTCATAAACATTTTTTAGGGCATTGGCAGCGGGCTCCTCAGGACGCTCCTTAGGACAAATTTGTAATTCTCATAAACCAACATTAAATTCAGATTCGATTTCTATTTATAAAAGTTATCACCATTTAGTTTTGAAGTGTTAGTAAAGTAGTAAGGGGATTTAAAATAGTAGACATGACTGAAATAAACAAAGTAACATAATGATTATGCATGAATAATAAATATCATTTTAAAATTACTGTAAACGTGATGCATGAGTGCATACAAATAAAACACATAAAATCTTGTTTAAGTTATTCCACAATAAAACTTTTTGACAATTGATTGCCGTCTTAGGATCGGTGTCGAGTCAATTTCATTAAGATTATGAGAAAATTCTGATCTTTATTATTTTGAAACCAAAATATCTCATATTTCTTTTTCAAAATATAAAGTACAATTTTTTGACCAAGTTAATAACTAACCATTATGAAGTTTAGTTGCACTTTGTGAGTGTAACCCATTATTTTTGATTTCATGACTTAACTTAGTGTGTCTCCTTAAGAGTTGATGTCACATTAAAATACATCACTTCCTCTTATCTTAGTCAAGAGATCAACCTTGAGCAACAGTTTAGACACATACCTTTCTTAGGATGACAAAAACAAAGCCGTTTCGAGGCCAATTTATACTCTCTCGGTGTTGATCAATAATGAAGGTCATAGGTTACATTGACATGCACTCCTTCTCCCACATACTATTTTAGGTTAATATGTTTGTTTTATTAATTCCCAGAATAATACATATTAACCACTTTAATATTTATGATTAGTTTATTTATAATAAAAAACTCAATTATAAATAATTTTCCTGTCATAATCATTAAATTTGAATTAACTCTTTAATTCATAATTTAAAATATTTTAAATTAATAGGGTAATTATAATTACCAAGTTAATTCTAAATTAATCTTAGACAGTTTACATGTTTTGGTTTGAAAAACGATAAACACTTAAACACATAAACACGTAGGACAATATTAATATATCATGTTTCTACTATGAGATGCATGGTAATATAACTATATAAGATTTCTATGTATGACATATTATTCATTATTGCATAAACATGTTATTAATCAACTATTAATGAACATTTAATTAAATACAATAAATAAACAATGATAATGTACCGTGTATAAATTGAATATTTCTAATTTTACAACCTTTGAAATAAGAAAATAAATTACAAAACTAATCTCCATTGCAACAGGATATTTTCATAATTTTGTAGAATCATCATAATTCTCAAAATTAATTAACACAATTTTAAATAATTATTATTTAATTGAATTTTAATTTAATACACCTTTTAAATCCTTATAATTAATTAAAAATAATTTTAATTAATTAATTTTTAAATAAACTCTTTATTTAAAACAATATAATTATCTGTAAGTTTTGTCTTAAAATAATAATATTTATTATTTATTTTTGGGCTAAGACAATTTTTATCTTAATTTAGTTTTAGGTTTGAGTTTAAATTTTAAACCTAAAATTAATTATATTTATTTATTTTAAATATAAATTTGAAAAAAATAAATATTCCACAAAATTTTATTATTTTGACTTATGTTAACGCAAATTTTCGTTAACTATATTAAAGCCTAAAATAAATCGTGATGGATTTGCACAGAAAATAATATCAGTAAATAAAAAATAAGAACACAAAGCTTTTTTACGTGGTTTTGCAGTTAAAATTCTGCATAGTCCACGAGTCTATCTTATTAGATATTTCTGATACAATTCTAAGGCTTTTTCTCTTAAGAATTTTTCGTCCCTTTTTCAGTGTAACCTGCTCCTATTTATAGTTACATAGGAGGGCAGTTAATTACAAATCAAACTGATATCTTACAACAATATTCCCTTGAAATTGTGAGATTTGATTACGTCCCACGTAAAATAAATGCAATTATTATTTGAAAATCACACAACTGTGATTGGTCCGCTTTTACCGGGTCAATGCATACGTGTATTAAATACATTGTAAAGCGTATCGTTCTGGGACATCTTGCTGGGAACATAGCAAAAATAACCCTGGTAGCGAGCTAAAGTTTTTCCCATGTCTTTCCGAGGTTGATAATGTAAATCTCGTTGTTTCTGTGCTTGAAGACAACTCTCCACCTGACAATCTCAGTTCTTGATGATAAGGTGAACTTCAGTAGTCAACATCATTTGAATGTTAGCTTCTATATGAGAGAGCTGACTCGACGGAGCAGTGGATCTTATTAAAAGATGTCTGGAGCTAATTAGTGTAGGTACCATGAGTATGTCTCTTTATAATGAGATGAATGCCTCGCTATTCGTTGTTCAAGTTCATCCAACTGTTATACTTAGTTTGTATAACGTACATTATACACTAAGTGTTCTAACAGTTAACATGTCTCGCTTACTTTTCTTCATACGTAGCGAGGTTGATGCCTTGCTTTGCATAAATGATGTCATCCTTGCGATCACATCTTTATATACGAAATGGTTTTCTCGTCAATACGTAAATTAATAGTTTGTACATTTGTGTCTCGTCCAAGACTCTACAGTAAGCGAGTTATAGATATACTCTGCCAGTTCAGTATTTAATGAGTTATTCTATTTTGACATCTTTTAATATAATTACTATTATATTTGTTGATTCGTATTCTCCCAAGTTGACACGTGTCCTTCTCTGAAGACCAGCTAAATTTCAGGTATAACAATTGCCCCTTAAAAAGTTCTTTTTAATAAAAAGTACTTTTTAAATGATTACAGAGGGTATATTTATCATAATCCCTTTTGAAAAAACGCATGTCCTCTGATTTTGGCGGTTTTGTAGTTTCGAGGTACATCAGCATTTAATAACATCTTTTCCACTTATTTTTCAAATTCTACCCGTAGGATCAATTATCTCCGTGATCTAACGGAGATTAACCCAAGAGTATAAAATGGAAAAAGGAACCATCTTTGCTTTACCTTGGCCATTTTAGAAACCCTAAGAATTTTTCCAACTTCTCTGTCGAAAAATCATTACCAGAGTTGCTTGAAAGTTTGCATGCCATCTCTGTCATTAACATTTTTTCTACGAGTTTCATCTTATTTAATTTTTGCCTTCAAGCATTCGGAGGGATCTTCACTCCGTTCATTGATTCACAGATTGCAGAGTCGTTCATCATCCCAAAAAGCAACCTCAAATAGTAAGTGGCTTTTCTCCTTATTTTCTTACAAGTTTGTTATGTTGTATTTTTGGATTTAATTACCAATTTATTGGTCAATATCGTTGTCATCTCATTTGGTTTTAGCAATTTTTAGGGCTAAATTTTGTCTAAATAATCGTAGGGTTTAGACAGAATATAAGTTTTCGAGGTTCTCCAATTTACCAACTTCTGATTTGATAAATTCCTTCCAGGAATTAGGATTGCTTTCTTCTTGCAGCAATGTCCCAATCTAGTTCAGAAGTTTATCGTCTAGAATAGAGTATCCCACTGAACTTGCCACCCTGTACGACCCTAAAACTTCAAAACCCAAATCCAAATTGGAGATAAATGATTTAAAAATTAGGGAAGACTTAGTGAGAATCCACCAAGATGATATTGCTAGTCGCCACAGGCGCTTCTTACAAGAGATTACAGAAGGCAAACGTCGTTTCTTGCGAGATGCTGCTTGGCCTGAACCTCCTAGTGTGTCCTCTATTCCTTTAGCTGAGCCTCTGTTATTACCCAAGGTCACAAGTGCTTTTGAACCAGGTGATTTGGAATTTGAAATAATGTCTCCTAAGCCACGTAAATCAAAGACTCCCCAAGACCCCAACGTCACTTTCGAGGTAGAGTTAATAGAGACGAAGGTGCGAGCCATTGCAGGTTATGTTGGTGATGCACTGCGGACTTGTGGTATTGAATACAAGCGAGATTGGTGGGTTAGGTCGGTGCGAGCCGACGAGTTCAGTTGTTACCCACCAGTGCAACTTACTTGCGAAACCTCTGAGGGAACCAGTAGCGAGACCAGTACAAGTGGCTCGACTGGTATAGGCGCTTGGATCCTTGAACACATCAAGGCTGGAGCTATAATCCCCCTGCGAGACTACTTTAAAGACTTCATAAACCACCTCGGGCTTGCCCCATTTCAACTAAATCCCGTCTCCTATAGAATCCTCGCAAGTTTGAGGGTTCTGTACAAAATCCTAAATTGGGAGTACCCCACCCCCTGGAAATAGAGTATCTCTACTCTTTAAGACTGTTCCAGCGAGGAAGAATGCGGTTGGCTGTTCCAAAAGAAGAAGAAGAAAAAAGAAGAAAAAGAAAAAAAAATTAAAAAAATTAATTTTTAAATTAAAAAAAGTAAAAACCAGAAAAAAAATTCTGATTTTTTAATTTTTTTAAATATTAATAATTATTTTTTAAAACTAATATTACGCGAACCACTAAAAACTTGCCACGTGTACAAGTGTGTACACGTGGACAGGCCACCGTGGCACTTAACTGTGATTTTTGGACGAAGGTGTGCAGAGTAAAACAGAATCAGGGTTTAGGTAGTTTAGTCGCCAAAAATTCAGTTTTTGTGGTTAAGTGTTACAAACCGTAAAATTCAGGTGATTTAGCCGTCAATATCCCTTAATATGGTGATGACAACGATTTTCAATATAGTAGTGATTACATGTAAAATATAATAATGACATTAATTTTAAGTGTAGAAATAACTACAAGTAAGATATGGTGAGGACAATAATACTGAAATTATGATAAATTTTATATTTATCAGTATTTTTTTTTAGATATTACATAAAAAAATATCAAAATTTAAAATTTAATATAATTTTATAAATTAGTTATTGCTAAAAATAAAGGAATTTTTACACTAGTTGTCAAATTTGACATCTTTTTTACATTTTTGTTTATGTTTGGTTTTTTAAACTTTTTTATAAAATTTGTTTTTTTAATTTTATTTTTCAAAAAGTTCTTTAATTACAAAAATACTTTTATTGCTTAAGTTATCTTACCCCATTTTTTATAGTCTCTTTTACATGTTAACTCTCTCTCTCTCTCTCTCTCTCTCTCTCTCTCTCTCTCTCTCTCTCTCTCTCTCTCTCTCTCTCTCTCTCTCTCTCTCTCTCTCTCTCTTTTCTTCCATTTTCTCTTTCTTTTCTTCATTTTATATTGGGATTAGCATTTATTTTTTTTTTTTAAAAAATAACGTGTATTAATGATAAAAGTGGCATAATTATTAAGAAAAAATAATAAAAAAAATATAATATCTTTCAATATTTTTTTTGTATTTTGCACAGTAACAAAAAATATACATAATTTATATATTAAATGTAATATTAACTTAGTAAACAATAGTATTATTTTTTGTTTTATTTTTTTTAAATAATTTTTTTAATATCATTTTCTTAATATGCTGCAATGTTATTTTTCATATAAAAATAACTGAATATAAAAAAAAAATTAAATAAAAATATATCACATTAATTTTATAAAAATATTAGGTATAATTATTTTAAAAATATATAAAAACAACAAAAAAATTACAAAAATACAGATGTTCAGAATTTTAACATTTTATTTATTGAAAATACTGTTTTTAAATGTTTTCATATTATTTTATGTTTTATTCTTGTTAATTTATTGTTAGTTTTTGTTATTTATATATTATTATTATTATGTTATTTTCATGTTGTTTTTTTATTTATTATTTTCATGTTATATTATAGAACAGCTTAAAAATACGAAAATATATATGAACGTAAAAGTGTAATTTTTTTTAACCAAAAATAGTAATTTGTGTAAATTAAAAAATAAAATATATTACCAAGATAAAATATCAAAGATTTTTTTTAAAAGAAGTATATGTTTAATTTTTTGTTGTTACATATATTTTTGAGTAGATGTAAAATTAATTTGTAGTTGCTTTTAAGTTTATTTATTCTTTTGAGATTACTTAAGTGTTGTTTTTTAAGTTAATGCAATGTATTAATTCCTAATTAATTTTCATATTGCAGCAAAAAAAAATCAGTATATTAAAGTTGGATTGCTATTTAGTTGTTTGTTCGTTATTAATTAGTTGTTCGACCAAGAGAAAAATAAATTTATATTTAATTTTTATGGGTACATATATTTTTGAAACGCTTTGTAGTTCCTTTTAAGTTTAGTTTATTTATTAATCGTATTTTTATTTACCCTTGGAGTTATGCAATCTATGGAGTTATTTTATGATGCCTATTTAAATATTATGTTACAGTGGAGTTATTATATATTTATTTATTTATTTATTATTATTTAGTTGTTCAATTAAGAAAAATTAAATATATATATATATATATTTAGTTTTTAATGGATACATATATTAAGATTGTTGTTGTCTTCAAGGGCGGAGCGAGAATATAAAATTAGGGGAGGCCAAACTATTTTTTAAATTTAGGTGATAAATGTTTTCAAAATACTTTATTAATTTTATAATTTAAATTAAGATGTAGAACCTCTTTCTTACATATCATAAAAGTTATCTGTTGACCGAGATTTTCGGCAACTATTAAAATATGATTATAATAAAGAGCTGTAAGAAAGTGAGATGAAAATTTTTACGTGGTTGGGGCGTTAATGAGCCTTAGTCCACGAGTCTCTGTTATTAATGGATGTATTTAATACAGATTCCACACTTGAGAGAATGTCTTTCTCTTAAATACAGAGAATGTTCTTGGTGAGTATTTTCTCTTTTTTGCTCTTTTGCAAACCAAGACCCTCGACCCCATTAAATGAGCTTTGAGGGGGTATTTATAGTGTTTTGGTGGGGTAATCCCTAGAATTGTTCTTACACATGTATCTGTAAGTATCCATAAAGTTGGGCATTTCCAATGAATATACCATGGGTGATGCATGGTCAAATCCCTAGGTGCTGTAGGGTTTTTATGAAGAATGTCCTTTTTGCCTTGTGATTGACGTGACTCTTCGCAGAGTAGCCGTCGCTAGACTTAAATGATCATTACGTATTTCTGTTGGGGGTTGTGCCGTCGGACTTTATTGCGTGTTACGGTCTGACACGCTTCCTCCCATGCAGCATTAAATGCGACTTGATTGCTCGGGAGAGACCTGACGTATCCCGGAGAGCCTTCACGCTATACTAGCTTCCCGGAGTACCTTGTACTCCGGGTGCCTCCTCCGGGACCCATGCTAACAGCGCTTCCTTGTGGCGCACAAAGACTTAGCAAATGTTTACAAGTTATCTGATCCACGTGTCCCCTCTCGACTGGTCCACGTATTTTGGGCGAGATTGCAGAGCAACATTTACCCCCCAAGCCTTGTTTACTTAGTAAAAATAAACCAAGGCTTGTTCAAGTGTCTCCGGTCGACTCCTCGTTTCCCCGGCTCAAGCCTCGAGCGCGTGGAGGCAAATTTAATGATGTCATTTAATGCAGCGATTTGCTTTTTGCAGGAATGTCTCCAGCCGCCTCCTCGGTCTTCTGATACGAACTTGGGGCGCGTGGAGGTGCGTCTGATAATGGCATTAAATGCAGCGATTCGCTTTTGCAGAGGTCGATTCGTTTCACGCCCCATGATTGATGCGGCGCATTAATGGTGTCAGACGGATACTCAAACGTTTCCACCGCCTTTATGGCGATTGATCGATCGTTGATTTTCGGGAATTCGAATCGTGCGTCTCCCCTACCGTGCGATTGGTAGGTGATGACGCCTGTTCCTCATGCGTTTTTGCCTATAAAAGCCACCACTTTCCCTTCATTTCGGTTACTGTCCATCCCTTGCCATTTCTGCACGAATTTCCTGCAGAGAAAATTCCCCAAAGTAGCACGAACTGCCTTAGCACTTATACACTCCTTTCAGTTTTCCAGTGTTTGCCTTTGCCAGTTCTTCTCAACTTTCACTTGTTCACATTCAGTACCCCCAGTTCATCGATCTACTGTAAGTTCCTTGCATCCTTATTAACATGCTTTCATTTACTTCGTTCGCTTTCTGGATTCGTATTTTGAGACTTCTGGGTGTGTGAGTGTTTAAGTTCTTCGAGTTCTGCTTTATGTTCTTGCGTTAGTTGTAGAATCGCCATTATCATGCCTCTGTTGTAATCATACAGCTTTGTTTGAAGAGAGCCATGCATTTTTCGTTTAATAGTTGCTTAGGGCATAGGATGGTTTTTCTTTTTTTTTTTTTTTTTTTTTTTTTGCAAAACCACTTTACGTGATTTCCTTTGCACCCGACACTTGTTCGGGGATTTTCTCCGAGTTTCTCATGTGACACGTGTCGGAGGGGCCTCTTTCCGGCGGTTAGGGGACCCCACTCCCTTTTCTTGATTTAGGGTTTGGTATGGGACCTAATGTGCTTGGACTTTTCTTTTTCCCTTTTTGTTTTTCTCGGAACACAAAATGTACGCCACAGCTCAAAATCTTCGAAGAAGAAAGGAAAAGATATGGCCACGGCCGGAGGAGGTCTCTCTCGGGACCGTTGCCCGAGAGGGTATAAATCCCGTGCGGCTTGGTTGGGAAGCGGCCGAGCTTCGATCCACGACTTGTCCTCACCAGTGGAGAACATTGTTAATGTTGCCGGGATCAAACCCTACACCTCGGGGACCTTTCACCGGCCTCCTCGTGACTCGAGACGCCTAATCATAACTATGACGGCTTCGGGGCTTGGAGTCGGACCCATTTGATGGGCTGGTGCCATGCTCCCCGCTCAAGATTACTTTGTTAATTTTCTTGTATTTGTCGGCCTTGCGCCATACCAACTTATTCCTCAAAGCTTACCGCTTTGCTCTCGGGCTTATTTATTTTTTACACGCGTGTGAGGGTCTCCTAGCCGGCGGAAATTTTATATTTTTATGAACTTGTATCGAGTCCCGAGAAAGGGGAAAAACTTAAGGATGGTTTTTATGGGTTCCGGATCCACCACCTAACGAGGGGGTGGTTCGTATAATAAGCGGACTCACGTTAAGAGTACCGCCACCGCTTTTTCTTTTCTTCGGGTTCGGGGCCGTGGACCACCGGAGCTTCTCACGGAGTGGGTGCGGATCCCACCTTACCAGCGGACGCTTCCCACTCAGGCTTTCCTTCGAAGGGCCCCAAGCCTTCGCCTCACCTATGACCACGCCGATCTTGATGTCGGGGGCCTAGTCACCACGGAGAATTGTAGAAAGGCCAAACTTATCCTCTCTCACCAATCCGTGGATGACTCCAACCTCTCACGGGTCATACGCCCCAATGTGAGGGCGCGGTTGCGGAGAAGGCCTTCGGGACGAGCTTATTGCCACGAGCGAGAGAAGAAGTACCAAGATTATCTCTACGGAAGGCCCAGGAGAAAGCGTACTCTAAGGCCCGAGGCTGCCTCGGGGAGAGGACTTCGCGTGGGGAGTCCGGTGGTGCGAAGGAGCCAAGCCATTGCTTTGGGAAGTCCCGAGCTAAATTTTTTGACAAGATACTTGAGAAGAGATTGGGGATCGTCTGCCAGAGGCCCCTTCGTATTGAAGATTCTTCCGAAGCAAACTTCCCGACCACATCCTTCGGCCCCGAGACAAACTCGGGTGCTCCGGTGCTAGCACCTCCGTGCGGCGGCGGTAAGTCTCCCTTGATAATTCGCTATGTTCCTTCGTTGATGAATACACCGGTCATAGGCCGTAGGGTTCGACGACGTCTTCGTAGATTTAAGATGCGTTGACCGGTGGGGGATCGTTTGAAGAAATTTTATTTTTGAACTTAGGAGATTACCTAGGTCGGTCCGGATGAGCCTAAGGCCCTCCGGAACCTATTCCACTTAGGTCCATCGGCTTACATAACGTCCGGTTTGGTTTCGGCCCTCGGACAGTTATCTCGGAGATGACGCCGCCAGCATTAAAGTACAGGACTTTGCTAGGGCCGAATTAGGAAGTTCGGGTAGGAGTAGCTTATTTCTTGTATCTTGTATAAGCGGTTCCTCGCGGACTTCTAACACTTGCTTATTTTTGAAACGGATATCTCCATGGATGCCATCCTGGAACGACTTGCGGGGTTCATACTCCCGTGGCTCCTCCGGCCTTCACCTCTTCTCCCCCGGCCCCTTCCTTGAAGGTTTCTTCCCGGCGCTCCCCGAGCCTATTGACTTAGTGGATGACGAGGAGGTGCTTCGGGAGAAGGCCAAGGGAAAGGGTGGGACTTCTCGGAGGAAGCCGTTGAGGGGTGCGGGGAGAGCCTCAAGCCCTTCGGAGGTGGCGGAGGAGGACGAGGAGGAGCCTGAAGTGGCTCTGATTCGCAAGCGTAAGGGCAAGATGGTTGCCCAGGATGAGCCGAAGAGGCCTCGGAGAGCCGACACTCCTGCCCACGGCCTAGACGGCGGGGTCTTCCCGATGGAGGAAAATCCTGCTCCTCCCCACATCGAGCTTACCCCGATTCCGGGGGACGAGGTGAGGCAGGAGCTTCGCATAGCCAAACATAACTATGCTATGGACGAGTACTCCCGGGGGTATGCCGAAGTGGAGGCCCTTAGGAGGATTCTGCGAGATGAGGTTGAGGCGAGCATCAACCACCGGAATACCGGGTCCGTGGGACCTTAATGCGGACCCCTTATCGGGGTGGTTCGTCGTCTTCCTAGGGCCTACCTTGGCTCCTTTTGCCGCGGAGATGACCGGCGAGTTCGCTTCTCAGCTCACACGTTGCGCGCCCAAGCGGTTTGCCACTTGCGCTTCCCTGAACTCCATCTTCCAGGTTCAAGACCTCAGCCATTCTCTCACGGTGGTAAGTACTTTGCAATTTTTGCGTTTCCTTTTATTGTTTGCATTTTGTTTTTTTTTTCTTTGAGAAATTTCTCCTTATACTTCGTTATAGTTCAGCTTGCTGCTGAGGCTGGTTGCCTCTCCAAGAACATCATAAACCATGGCTTCACTCTGTCCGACTTCGGGGACTTGAATGACGTCAGGAAGGTCCTCCAGGACCTCACAGCGGAGAGGCGGTCTACCGGGAGGCTGCCAGAGGCGCCGAGAGGACGGCCAAGGCCAAGGAAGAGGAGGCCAAACGGAGGGAGGCTCGGGCGGAGGCCATGATCCGGGACGAGGCTCGGCGGAGAGACGGGATGGAGGCCCATCACCGGGGAGGAACTAAGGGCTCAAGCGGGAACAGCGAGAAGGCCGGGCGAGATCTCCGGGAGGCCGGGGGAGGCTTTGGATGAAATGGTCGCCAAGGTGAGATCTTTAGAGGAGACTCACCGGTCGGACATTGAATCCAAGGCCGCTCTAGTCAAGCTGCGGAGTTGAAGGAGCTTAGGGATTTCAAAGAACAGTCCACCGGGAAGGCGGGGCGAGCTCCTTTCTCTGTTTTGCGGCGCCGGTGCCGAAGCGCTTCGATGATGGTGTCTATATGGCTTGGGCCACCAATGATCAAAGTATCAAGCTTACTTTTTATCCCAAACCAGGAGATGATTGCAGATTTCGGGAAAAGAAGAAGAAGCTTGATGCGCGCTTGAGGCACGGATTGGACCTCGTCTTCCTCAGCGAAGTAGTAATTTCGCCGTATTATTGACCCAGATTCTATCCATTTCTTTTATAACTCTCTTTTTTTTTGTTTGTACATATTTGCTGCTGCCTTAGAACAATTTACATATAGGTGGCAGCTTTCATTTGAAGGGGAGACAATTATATTTTAAGGCACTTGTCCAGGGCTATTTATATGTATATGACACCTTGCCCTTTGGGCTAGGATATTTTTTTTTTATGCGATCTTTATTTGTCACACTTATATATTTTAACTTTGTCCTTTGGCTCGGGGGGTTTTTATACTTATGCTTTTTATTTTTGTGCATACTTTTTGACACCGCCCTTTGGGTCGGGGATATTTTACTTAGTTTGTTTTTATTTGTCGTGCGGTATACCCTAGTACCCCCGAGTGGCATAAAAACTTTGTTTTTAAGGCACTCGAGTTTTATTTAATAGAGAGGAGGTATACATTTGGACGGTACAAACCACTTTGAACAAAATCTAAGTTTAATTCGCTACGGTAATATTTTACGAGGTGATCGGCATTCCGAGGGCTCTTGGGACGGTGGTTCCGAGTCCATTCTTTTTAGTTTGTAAGTGCCGAGCACCGATTTCGTCCTCGATCTCATATGGTCCTTCCCAATTTTGGTCCAAGTACCCCCACTCCGGGTTCTTGGGTCATTTGGGTAGGAAAACCCTTCTTAGGACCATATCCCCAATAGCGAATTTTACGGTTTTAACCTTGGAGTTAAAATACTTGGTCACCTTCTTTTGATAAGCGGCCATCCGTATTTGAGACTCATCCGGAGTTCTTCGACTTCATCCAAAGCCTCTTGGAGCGATTGCACGATTGGTGGCGGATCATAAGTCGTCCTCTGTGGGATGGGAATAATGTTTCCACCCAGGGACCATTGCTTCTGGCAACCGTACGCCATTGAGAACGGCGAGTGACGGTTGTGGTTACGGGGGTCGTCCGGTAGGCCCACAATACCCTTGGCAATTCTTCGGGTCGGTTATTTTTACGGGCCGGTAGCTTAACTTTTCAAGGTGACCTTTAGGATTTTATTGATTTGCTTCCGCGGCCGTTTGTTTGAGGCGGGCTACGCGGAAAGCTTTTTACCACTCCGTGTTGGTTGCAAAAGTCGATAAATTCCTCGCAATCAAATTGCTTTCCATTGTACGAGACTATTTTGTGAGGCAAGCCGTATCGACACACTATGTTTTTGATAACAAAGTCCAATGCCTTCTTAGCGATTATTGTCTTCATTAGCTCGGCCCTGTCCACTTGGTGAAGTAGTCCTTGCTACTATTGCATACTTTACCCTCCTTTTCCGTAGGTAGAGACCGATGAGATCTATTCCCCGGACCGCGAAGGGCCGGGGGCTGGTCATCAAAGTGATCTCATTTGGAGGGGCTCTCGGTATGTTCGCGTACCTTTGGCACGAGTCACACTTTTGGACATAGTCTATACAATCTTTTTTCATTGTTGGCCAGAAGTACCCTTGCCTCAATATTTTATTTGAGAGGCTGGGTCCTCCCGTATGATCTCCACAGAACCCTTCATGGACCTCGCATGATTTGTCTAGCTTCGGGGTCGAATACACACCTTAAATAAGGCATCTTTGAGTCCTCTCGGTAGAGAATTTGGTCCATCATTACATAACGATGAGCTTGATGCGAATCTTTCGAGACGGTGCCCTCTCTTGGGGAAACTCACGTGGTTATGTACTTTATGATGGGGACCATCCGGTTTGGGTTCTTGCCCAACGCGTTAGTGTGGTCTCTTTTATTTTGATGCTTGGCTGCGCAAGCGTTCCACAGTACTACCCCCGATTCTTCGATTTCTTGTCGAGGCTAATTTAGCCGGGACGGTCCGCATGGCGTTCTTCTCTCGGGGATTCTTTCTATTTTGTAGTTCGTGAACTCGTGGAGCGATTCTCGGACTATTGCTACGTACGCGGCCATCCGTTCGCCGCGAGTTTGGTATTCTCCGAGACACTGGTTTACGACCGAGAGTGTTGTAGACTTCCACTCTCTTGCTCCTACGGCTTTAGCCAATTTTAGCCCTGCTATCGGGGCCTCATATTCGGCTTCATTGTTCGAAAGTTTGTGAAGTTGAATCGGAGTCTTTGTTTGGAGCCGCAATCCGATGGGTGATATCATAGCCACTCCGGCTCTGAAGCCGTTCTCATTAGAAGCTCGTCTACAAATACTCTCCAAGTGGGGATTGGTGGTTCGGTGTATTAGGCATTGTTGCCTCGGCTTCATTGTATTCGGTGATGAAGTACGCAAGGCTTGGCCTTTTATGGAAATCGGGGCACGTAATGTAAGTCGAATTGACTCGGCTCCATCGCCCACTTGAGGAGTCTTCCGGATGCTTCGGGCACGGAGAACTTGCCGAAGCGGATGATTGGTCAAGATTCCGATCGGATGGGCTTAAAAGTATGGTCTCAACTTCCTTGATGCCATCAGGAGGCAGAATACTAATTTTTCAATGACCGGGTACCTTGTCTCGGCCCCTATCATGCGCTTACTAACATAGTACACGGGGTGCTGAATTTTTCTTCCTCCGGACCCGGTGCGGCGGCCCGGCGCGTGCTCGGAGACGGCCAAGTAAAGGAACAAGTCTTCTCCAAGGACGGGTTTTGATAGGACGGGAGGTTTGGCCATGTGGTCTTTTAACCTTTTGAATGCCTCCTCGCATTCATCGACCATTCGAATTTTTGGCATTTCTTCGGTATGTTGAAGAAGGGTATGCACTTGTCAGGTGGATCGTGAGATAAAGCGGCTCGGCGCGGCTACCTTTACGGTCGAAGCTGCCGCACGTCTTTATGTTTCTTGGGGGATGGCATGTCCGGGAGAGCTTGGATTTTCTCCGGGTTTGCTTCGATCCCCACTTTGGTGCGACTATGAGGCCCGGGAATTTTCCCGACTTGACCCCGAAGGTGCATTTTTTCGGATTGAGCTTCATGCGTATCCTCGGACGACTTCGAAGCATTCTTCTAAGTCGCTTGCATGGCTGTTGCATGCTTTGGATTTGACGAGCATGTCGTCAACATATACCTCCATGTTTCGTCCCGGGAGGCTTTTAAACATCCAGGTTAACCATTCTTTGATAGGTTGCTCGGCGTTTTTCGATCAGAAAGGCATGACTAGGTAGCGGTATACCCCCTTATCGGTCACGAAGCTAGTGCACTCACAGTGCAACGTATGCATTTTATTTGGTTCTACCCCATAGGCATCCATGAAAGACGGCAATGGCTTAAATCCGGACGTGGCGTCTACCATGCGAGTCGATCTGGCGGCGGAAAGCGTCCTTTGGGCGAGCTTTGTTTAGATCGTGAAATCTATACAAACCCGCCAAGTCCGTTCGGCTTGGGCACCGGGGCTGGATTGGCCGGCCATTCGGATAGTACACGTCGCGGATCATGCCATTGGACAAGAGTTTGTCCACCTCTTTCTCTAAGGCCTCGGCTTTCACGAGTCGAGCGGGCGTCTCTTTTGCTTTGTACGGGGGGCATGTCGGGTTGACATTGAGTACATGGGTGATGACATGAGGGCTGATGCGGTCATGTCTTCTTGGCGCCATGCAAAGATGTCGATGGCGCCCTTCGGCGTTTTTATTATTTTATCTTTTTCCTCGGATCCGAGCTCTTCCACCTCCGGAGTACTTTGGTGGAGTCGTCGTCGCTGCACACTTTGGTATTTCTTCGACGTCCTCCATTGGTTCCACGACCCTTTCGGACCCTATGCGAGGATCCAACTCATCCTCTTCTGCCTTCTCTATCTCGGGGGCCCCGGACCATGAGTGCGGTAAGTGGGTGGCAACATTGTAACATTGCACGGCCTACTCCCCGATTTCCCCTCATAGTTCCGAGCTCGGCTTCACAGGGTAGGGAATTTCGAGCATAGATGTCGGATTGAAGTAATCGCACCAAAGTCGACGAGGCGGCGGTCGGCCTAGGATCGCGTTGTAGGCTGTTGGACAGTCTACCACCACGAAGGTGCAATACTTAAATGTGCTTTGGGGGGTATCGGGCACGGGAGTAGCGGGAGCGACTTTTCCCATCGGGATTAGCGTCGTCCGTTAAACCACATGTTGTGATCCAGCAGGCGAGAGGTCCGGTCGGTCAAACCTATCGCGGTGAAGGCTTCTTTGAAGAGCAAGTTCACGGAACTCCCATTGTCAATCGGGACCACAGCCACCACATTATTTGCGATGGGGGTCTCTATGACGGCCCGACGGGTCGTGGTGAGGAAAACGCACGCGTCTTGGCGTCTTCTTCGTGAACGTTATGGGGTGGTCCATTAGCGAGGCCTTTAGTAGCGGGAGTTGAGTAACCTCCCACACCTCCTTGTGTCTTGCGGCCTCGGCATATCTTTTTCGCTCCTTGCGAGTGTTTCCTCCGATATGGGGACCTCGGAGATCATGGCTACCGTCCATTAGGCGGGGCGGTAGCCGGGCATATGCTTTGGGTGTCACTGCGGGGCAGTGGAGGCAATGACTCTGCTGTACCCCACAGCGTTCCGGAGGCATACCCCGGCCACATACTGGATTAAGGTGGGGCAACCTATTTTTGATCCAGCTCATAGAGGTGGCCCAAGCGGATCAGATTTTCAATCTCGTCTTTGAGATTCTTACACTCATTGGTGCTATGACCAATGTCGTTGTGGTACTCGCATCTTTTACTCGGATCTCTCCGGGAGCTATCTTTGTACAACGGCTGGGGTCTCCGGTAGTGCGTATTTTGCCTAGTGGTAAAATATACACGTTCTGAGAGTGCGTGAGCTCTGTGCGAGTATATTGGGGTGTGTACCCCTTCTTTTGGCGCTTCTCTCTGTTCGGGTGCGCCCTTGGAGGACCTTTTGCTCCTCGACCCACAGGTAGGGCTGTTAAGCTAGCGATCGGGGCGGCTTGTGAAGGAGTTCGTCCGTTCACCCGGACGGGTTGCGCGTAATGGGAAGATGCGGTGCCAAAGCTTGGCCACGGCTATATCCGGGAGTAGCGGAGAAGCGTATGCCACTTACTTGTGGAGTTGCGGTCGGGACGATGCCGAGGCGACACTCCTGGCATGTATCACCTGCTATCCCGGTGGGATAGTAGCCTCCGTAAGCCACGATGCGGGCTTCTTCGAGGTTAATATATTTTTGGACTCTCTTGGAAGTCACGAAGGCTAAGCCGCCTTCTTGCTTGCAAGCTCGTTCCGAAAGGAGTCCCGGTGCGGATTCTGCTTGGAGAAGCGCAAGGCATTGTCCTTCGTCGACCTTCTTGGTCTTCGAGGCTTCCTCTCGGAACCTCTTGATGTAATTCTTCAAAGTCTCGGTGGGCAGTTGTTTGATGTTGGTCAAGGCACTAACCTCCAAGTTAACCTTCCTGGCGGCGACAAATTGTCTCCGGAAGTTGGTTTGGAGTTTGTTCCGGCAACCCACTTGATCACTGGTTCCATTTTTGAACCATTCTTCGCTGATCCGCTCGAGTGAGGGGGAAGCACAAGCACTTGGCGTCATTGCCGACCCGCATGGCTTGTCATGACACGGTTGAACCGTGACAAGTGATCAACGGGGTCGGAGTTCCCGGTATATGCCGCCATTTCGGGCATCTTGAAGTTTTTAGGGAGTTCCGCCTCCGGGATATGCTTGGCACAAGGCTCCCGTCCTCATCCAGAAGTCGGAGTCGTCTCCCTTCTGCCTCGGGAGACTCGAGCAATATCTTTTCGAAGTATGGCAAGTTCCGCCATAATTCCTTCGTTTACGATTGCGAGGAGACTACGGGCACTGTATCTTTTTTGGTCAAGGTGATCCGGAGGTCACCTTGATTCCCGATTGATTTGATTTCTCGGATCAATGGGAGGACATCTCTGTCCTCTTCTTCCTCTACCCCACAGTTCTGGTGCACGGAAACGCTTTTCGGTCCCCTGGATCTGAGGGCCAAGACTCCCTCTTTGGGGCTTGCCCCTCTGCGGACCTTTCCCTTTAGGGAAATCTGAGCGGACCCTTCGCGGATCCTGCACCTTTTTCTTTCGCCCAGGGGTTGAAGTAGAGTTTTTTGTTTGGTTTTCCTCAGCAGGGTGCCTTATAGGGCTAGGTTCCCTAGGGTCTTTCTTTGGGAATTAGGCGAAGACGTCGGCAGCTCCCCGTCGAGCCCGGCGGCCATCGCCTTGGGATGCACGTGAATACCAGCTGCCTCCATGGCTTTCTGCATGGCTAGCATCACTTCCTGCATTTTTTGATTTTGCGCTTTCTGAGCTTCGATCTCAGCTTCATGATCGATAGCTTTTTGTCTAAGGAGCACAAACTCCGAGTAGCTTCCTCCGTCATAGGCATACTCGTCGAGGTTTTCCTCGTAGTTCTCGTCGGGAACTATCTCTTCTTCTTCTTCCTCGGACTCCTCTGCTGCTCTTGAGGCTACATCTTCCTCATTGGGATCTTAAGCGTCTTCTAGAGGGCGAGGATGACGTGTACTTCTTGTCTCCACCATTGTTGTGAAGTCAAATGCTTGTTATGTAGCAGCTTTCCTCAGCTCTCAATGAAAGCACCAAAATGTTGACTGAGATTTTCGGCAACTATTAAAATATGATTATAATAAAGAGCTGTAAGAAAGTGAGATGAAGATTTTTACGTGGTTGGGGCGTTAATGAGCCTTAGTCCACGAGTCTCTGTTATTAATGGATGTATTTAATACAGATTCCACACTTGAGAGAATGTCTTTCTCTTAAATACAGAGAATGTTCTTGGTGAGTATTTTCTCTTTTTTGCTCTTTTGCAAACCAAGACCCTCGACCCCATTAAATGAGCTTTGAGGGGGTATTTATAGTGTTTTGGTGGGGTAATCCCTAGAATTGTTCTTACACATGTATCTGTAAGTATCCATAAAGTTGGGCATTTCCAATGAATATACCATGGGTGATGCATGGTCAAATCCCTAGGTCTTTGTAGGGTTTTATGAAGAATGTCCTTTTTGCCTTGTGATTGACGTGACTCTTCGCGAGTAGCGAGTCGCTAGACTTAAATGATCATTACTGTAGCGCTGCTGTTTGGGGGTTGTGCCGTCAGACTTTATTGCGTGTTACAGTCCCAACACGCTTCCTCCCATGCAGCATTAAATGCGACTTGATTGCTCGGGAGAGACCTGACGTATCCCGGAGAGCCTTCACGCTATACTAGCTTCCCGGAGTACCTTGTACTCCGGGTGCCTCCTCCGGGACCCATGCTAACAGCACTTCCTTGTGGTGCACAAAGACTTAGCAAATGTTTACAAGTTATCTGATCCACGTGTCCCCTCTCGACTGGTCCACGTATTTTGGGCGAATTCTGGAGCAACATTATCCATAAGTGAATCTATACTAATTTTTTTTTTTTTTTATAATTTTTCTTTTTTAATATATAATACTAGCGAACGACTACTTAAATATTTATTTTTCATCTTGTTGCGAAATGTAGTTTTTAGTATATTCATAGCTGAAAAAGATTATTTTATAGCAGTTATAAAAGTGTAGTTATAAGAGTTATCACTTTATACACAATTAAAAAAATTTAAAGTGGTACCTCAAAAAAAAATGCTATGTCTTACTAAGCAAATTAATATATATTATTAAAGAAGAAATAAATAGAAAAGGGTATGTCTTGCTAAGCAAATCAATATTATTAAAGAAGAAATAAATACTTTAAAGAAAAAAAAAAGAAACAAATAAATTTTTTATATAAAATAAATAAATAAAGTAAATACATATAAATTGAAAGAAGTTAATATTTATAAATTTTAGTTTGACTTTTTCAAAAGAATTTTATACAATAATTACCAAAAAAAATTGAGTTTACATATATAAACCTAAGCATATATATTATATATTCTAGGGGGCCATGGCCCCTAGAACGTACGTCCGACCCTACAGGTTGTGTTATTTTTCTAAGATTATTTGTATTTTTCAAGTTAACACCACATGTTAATGTCTAATAACTTTTCATATTAAAATAGTGTTGTTATCTAATTGTTTGCTCGTTGTTATTTAGTTGTTTGATTACGTAAAAAAATTAAATGAATATATGTTTACTTTTTTATAGGTATATTTTTTTTTAAGTTAATGCACTAGTATCTTGCAGTTGCTTTTACTTTTCTTTAAAGATTATTTATCAGTTGTTTTTGAATTTTTTTTGAGTTGATGCAATGTGTTGTTTACTAATTAATTTACGTATTAATATGAAGTTGTTATCTAATTATTTTATTTCTTCATATTTAATTGTTCAATTAAGAGAAAAATAATTTATGTTTTAGTTTTTTATGGTTCATACTTTTTGTTGTTTGTTAATTTCTTTCATATTTTCTACACTATTAGTTGATGTACAATTGATTTAAGATTATTGTTCTGTTATTTTTCTAAGATTATTTGTGTTTTTCAGTTAACACCATAGATTGATGTCTAATAACTTTTCATATTAAAATAGGGTTGTTATCTAATTGTTTGCTCGTTGTTATTTAGTTGTTTAACTACGTAAAAAAAAAATAAATGAATATATGTTTACTTTTTATGGGTATATATGTTTCTTAAGTTAATGAACTAGTATTTTGTAGTTACTTTTACTTTTTTTTTTAAGATTATTTATCAGTTATTTTTGAATTTGTTTTGAGTTAATGCGATGTGTTGTTAACTAATTAATTTATGTATTAATATGAAGTTGAATCTAGTTATTTTATTTCTTCATATTTAATTGTTCAATCAAGAGAAAAATAGTTTATGTTTTAGTTTTTCATGTTTCATACTTTTTGTTGTTTGTTGGTTTCTTTCATATTTTCTACACTATTAGTTGATGTACAATTAATTTTCATATTAAAATAGAATTGTTATTGTGTTGTTTATTCGTTGTTATTAGGTTGTTTAACAAAGAGAAAAATGAGTATATATTTATTTTTTTAATGTGTAGACATATTATTAAGTTGGTTTACAAGTGTTATGTAGTTATTTTTAAATTTATTTTATAGATTATCTGTGTATTTTTTTCTTGGATTTGATGTAATTTATGAAGTTGTTTTCAAGCCTATTTAACTTGCATATTTTAATAAGTTATTATACAGTTATTTATTTGTTGTTATTTAGTTATTCAACCAAATAAAAATGAATATATATACATGTTTATTTTAATTTATACATTAGTGGTGTTTTTTATTTTTTTTTAGAGTTGTTTTCATGCCTATGTAATTTGCATATTGTAGTGGAGTTTATTATGCAGTTGTTCTTTCGTTGTTATTTAGTTGTTTAACTAAGAGAAATAAATGTATATATACATGTTTTTTTATTTTATTTTTTAAGTTGACGTAAGTGTTGATGCTCAATTAATTTTTATATTAAAATAGAATTGTTATCGTATTGTTTATTCGTTGCTATTAAGTTTTTTCAGTATTGTATTTTTTGAAGTTTTTATCTTATAAATTTATTTTTATTTGCATAATATGATAAACTTTAATTGATTTATATGTTATGGTTAAGTTGTTTTATAGTTGTTTTTGTGTTTTTGTTTAGTTGTTTTGCGCCGAGAAAAGTTCTATATGTTAAAATCCACTTTGTTCGAATTTGCCACGTGGCAACTACTGCTGCGTTCTGACGCTACAGTTTGTGATCGTCAGGCAATTCTGACTGCTTTGTCCCTCACTCGCGTGTGAGTCGCACTCGCCCACATAGCCACATGTGTGTCAAATTTCTCCTTGCGCATCTGGGATAATTTTTCTACCGTATTTTTGTAAATAATAAACTTTGAAAATAGTATATTTGAAATTAATAAACAATATAAATGTTTATTTTTGCTTGTAGTAGTATAAATGTTTGTTTTAAGTAATATTAACCCAAAATAGAAAAAACCCTAAAAATAAATTCGATTTGCTATATTTAAGGGTGGCAAAACGTGTCATCGTGTCGTGTTCGTGTCATATTTTATGTGACCCACTTTATATTTCGTGTCATGCGTGTCAACCCGTGTTTTTACTCGTGTCTAATTATCACAACCCTAACCCGACCTGTAAAAAATCGTGTTGTGTTCGTGTCGACCCACTGTGACCCGTTTTGCTATTATTAAAGCTGGAATTGTTGAGAAAATAATAAATTTAAGCTCCATTAAAAAACTTATATACATTTATGTATATATAGTTTGTTATATATATAATAAAAATTAAAAAAATTAAAATATTTTAATTTCATGTTAAAGAAAATTAAATTTATTTTTTTTTTAACTTAACATTGAATCGCTAAATATCTATTTTTATTTAATTATATTATTATTAATTTTTTATTTTATTATATTTAAAAAAATCGTGTCAAACGTGTCACATTCGTATTAAGCGGGTCGTGTCGTGTTTGACCCGTTTTTATTTCGTGTCATGTTTGACCCGTTTTTATTTCGTGTCAAGTCGTGTCGATCTGTTTTCGACCCGCATCTAATTTTCTAACTCGTAAAATTCGTGTCGTGTTTGTGTGCCGTGTTGAAACCCGTTTTGCCACCCCTAGCTATATTATCCCCAAAACTATAAATATAATATTATTTTTATAAAGATAATTTAGTATCTTCATTTGTATGCTATATGTACACAAGATTTTTCCCCTCAATTTGCGAGTCCCACACTACATTTTTCTTCACTTTTCTCTTCTCTCCATTTTTCTTACAGCTCAAACTTATTTCTTCTTTTCACTCTCTCCTCAAACAATAATTTTTATTGTTTCCTAAAAAATATAACATTCAAGAACTAGAAAAAAAGGTAGGAATATAAAAGAGAAATATTCAGTTTGATGGTTCATCTGAAATTAGTTGATTATCCTTATCCTGTGCTTATTATTTTAGGAGGCACCATTGATAATTATCCCATATTTCTAAATTATACATGAGTTTATCTTTTATTTTGCTAGGAGTAAAAGTAGCAGTAAAATTTTCAAATATCCAATGCAATGCCTTGATAGTTATTGGACTTGAAAAACGCATTGTACAATAGAATAGGCTTTACATAAATAAAAACAAAAGAAAACACTGAGAATTTCTTCCAATAATACTTGAAAACAAGCTCCAGATTTCTGGAATTCGATATTAAGCATATACAAGCAAAGTAAATCAGCCAAAGTTTGTTTAGATACATCCCAATCTTATAAATAAGTGATTGAAAAATTGTTATCCATTTCAAATTTTCCCGTTATATTTACATTGTAGATCAGTTCCCTAGAAGATATTTGAAAAGATAAAACAAAGAACATAGTATTAACAGAAATAAAAGACCGTATGTATATACCAATCATTGCTTAGAAAGTTTGTTCGGGTTTCAGAAAATTATAATATTCAAGCTGATTCATCTCTCCACCATTTGCTGGGTTGAATTCGCATCGGTAGAAGCTGCAAAATTCCACCCATTTCTTCATTTTATTACAAAACTTACAACACAACAAGTTTATAAATATAAATAAATAAATGGATCGTGATCACAGATAGGCGATATCATAACAAAATCTCTTATACGCACATAATTAGAATAACCAGTTCCAGAGTTTACTCTATCTCTTTTTGATCTCTATACAACTTGAAGTCTCACATAAAAAAAATATATTTGAAAATAAAAAACCTGCTCTATCCTCTACTACAAGGTCCATAAACATCCCCATAAAGATGCCAATCACATAAGGATATGTGAAAAGTTTCTATAGCAGCGATATCTAATTAGAACTGAAAAAATCCTTGTGAAAACTGAAATCTATTAAGGAATCTGTTCAATCCTCTATTCAATTCATATTCCCCATATCCCAACTCTAGAATTCATATATATAACCTAAATGCGGAAAAATGAAGTAGTTTATGTTCAAGATAATAGATACTTCAATTCAACTTATGAAACCCAAAGCTATGTTTTGCCACTAGTTTCAAATTTAATATGTTATCTACCCAAAGCATCCAACTTACAAGTCTTCAATTATTTAGTTTGCTTTTACTTTTCTTATAAAAATACATTTTAATTTTGTTTTACCTTCCGTCCATGCCAAGAATCACAACTACGTTCTTCTGATGCCCAAAGGCAACTATGTGCTGCAAACCTTCTTGCAGATGAAATTGTGCCACTGACCACTCTGAGCTGAAATATTTTGGCAACACACCTGCAAACCATAATAAAATATAGAGAAGTTAAACAAATAAAGTATAATGGCTCTTCGGAACTAACACATTTGACCATACCCAACACTATGGCATAATACAAAAGAGTTCATTAGTAACTAAATAATACTCCTTCCATTTCAAGCAAACTATTATCACACCGCAAAATGTAATACCTTTCATGAAGGAAAGAGACGGAATGGCTGATGGGTTAGAAAGACTGGAGTCCGGCGTAGTACGCGATAAATCATTTGCTAAAAGTCCCGAATCAACCTTCAGACTGAACACATGAACAGTTCCTTTGTCACTTGAGACAGCTAACCACTGGGCAGTAGATGAGAAAGCAAGACTATATATCTCTGCTCGATCTGCACCTCTCCTTACCTGGCATCAAACACCAAAACATTAGAGTTTTCAATCACATATTTAAGCTCCACCAAACTTAAATACCAATATTTCCCATCTCTTACGCCCAATCACATCCAACAAATTATTTAACAAATATCAATTCACAGTGCCATCTTTTCACAA
Source organism: Cannabis sativa (assembly GCF_029168945.1). Classification (NCBI taxonomy): domain Eukaryota; kingdom Viridiplantae; phylum Streptophyta; class Magnoliopsida; order Rosales; family Cannabaceae; genus Cannabis; species Cannabis sativa. The sequence goes on from NC_083602.1 coordinate 69,227,404, forward strand.
ACTTTAAGTCTAACATACTATTACTAACCAGTAAATATAAATGAATAAAATCATACAGACCCTACTCTACTCCAATTTATAAATATAAATATACCCTTTATGAAAGAACACACAAATGAATAAATTAGCTAACAACAGAAGAAAAAGAAAAATCAAATTATACCTCTTGGAGCAAAGAACCATCCAATGTATTGTAAATTCTAACCAGAGTTCCTTTACTACTAGCCGTAGCGAGCAGCCGGCCATCCTGGGTAAGAGAGAAGCAGGCAATTCTCGAATCGTGAGCCATTATAAACTTGGTTCGCTTCGAACCATAATGCTCGACTCGAACCTGACCCTTCTGGAGCCCAGGGCACACAAGTACCACAGGACTAGAGACGTGCGAGACCTCACAGAGTCCTTTAGGGTTCGCAATAGTCTCAATTTGATGCAAAAGCTTCAGGTCCGCAAAATTGTAGACGAAGATCTTCTGAACCAAAACAACTACAATTCGATCACGCCTGAGTCGGACCCCCTTGACCTCAGACCGAAACGATAGCTCGCCGATGCAACGGGACTGATGGTCGTCCCAGATCATGACCTTGTTTATCGGGTACTGCGGGCAAGCTCCACCACCAACGAGGGCAAGTATGTTGCAGCGGAACAGCATCTGTACCAATCCAATCCCACCACGCATCCCAAAGTCCCGACGGAAGATCTCACGGAAGGGATCGCAGTTATAGATACGGAACCCCATGTCGGTGCCCACGGCGAAGCAGCCATAGTCCTGGTTGAAGGAAAGGTGGAGGAGGGTCGGGGTCTGGGTAGGAGTAGAAATCAGATTTTGGTTAGGGTTTTGCGGCTCATCGAAGGCGGAGATGGAATAGGCGGGGTCGGTTTCAGACTCGGATTCTGGCAGAAGTAGGTTTTGGGGAACGGAAGAGGAGGAGGAGGTAGGTTGGAGAGTCTGTGCCATTGGAGGCAAGAAGAGAGAAAATCTTGAAGAGGTTCAGAAGAGCAATTGAGAAGAAGGAAGAAGAAAAGAAGAAGAAGAAGATAGGTAGTTAGGGACATGGAAGAGGATATAGTAGTATTAAAGAAAGGTTTTAACGTGGTTGATGATGGTACTAAAACGGTGACGTTAGCTCACGGGACCCTTCTTTTTATTTATTTATTTATTTATTTTTGGGTAAAAAATATTTATGAAACAAAAAACAAAATTCTTTTTTTCTTGAAAGGTAAATGAAAATTTCATATTACTCATAATCATAGGAATGGTAATGGTACAGATCCGGGACAGTTTTTAAAAGGAAATTTGAAAAATTATATTTTAAAAACTCTAATATTTTATGCTTATATCAATACATTTCAAAATAAAAAATATATGACACTTTTATCACAAACCCAAGAATAACCTTCTCATAACAATACCTCAACTCTCTCTCTTCCTCTATCTCTCTAGCGTCTCTCTCAACCGAACCCTCACCATTCTCTCTGCCCACTTCGCACGAAACGAACCCCCCACCGCCCACCACAAGTCGAGCCCCACTTCCGACCGAGACCAGTCTGACAGAGACCCACAGCCGCACCACTCCGACCGAGATGCCGACGGAGACCCAAAGCCGCAAAAATTTCAATTTTTTTAGGTTTTAAGGTCGGGTCCGATGGGCCCATCGGACGGGGCATCAGACACCATCGGACAGGGCATCGGGCCCCATCGGACGGGGCTCCGGCCCATCGGAGCCGACCTTAAAACCCAAAAAAATTTGTATCGGGCCCATCGGACCCGACTTCAAAACACCAAAAAATGCCCCATCGGACGAGCATCGGGCGGGCATCGGGCCCCATCAGACCCGACCCCTTAAAAGCCCAGTAAAATTGAAAAAGAAAAGCCCAAAAAAATTTCAGAGGGGGCGGTTGGGTCGTACGCGGTGGTGAGGGGGTGACGACCTGGGTCGTACGCGGTTGTGGGTCTCCGTCGGACTGGTCTCGGTCGGAAGTGGGGCTCGACTCGTGGTGGGCGGTGGGGGGTTCGGTTCATGCGAAGTGGGCAGAGAGAATGGTGAGGGTTCGGTTGAGAGAGAAGCTAGAGAGATAGAGGAAGAGAGAGAGTTAAGGTGTTGTTATGTGAGGATTATTCTTGGGTTTTTGATAAAAGTGTCATATATATATTTTTAAATGTATTAGTTTAAGCATAAAATATTAGGGTTTTTAATGTATAGATTTTTAAATTTCCCGTTTTTAAATTACTATCGTCATCCCATAGGTTAATTATATAATCATATAACATCTCCTCATCTCAGTTGGTGCGTGAGGTGTATAAGGATGCTGGGGCTCGAATCTCGTTGCCGTTTGGTACCCCTATAGAGGTTGATTTTGTGTCCCCTCCACAGGAGTTATGAGAGGTTTTGCTTGGAACTGTAGAGGGTTGGGGCAGACCTCTACAGTTTGGGAGTTGAAGTCCCTAATTCGGGCGTGCTTACCTGATTTTGTATTCTTATCCGAGCTCAAAGTTGATCTGTCACTAATGGTACGTATTCTTAACCAACTTCAATTTCGCTTCAATATTTCGGTGCCTGCTGTGGGAAACGCTAGGGTATTATTCTAGCTTGGAAATCTAGTTTTGTGTTTAAAAGTATTATTGTAAGGCGTAACCAAATTTCTGGCTTGGTTTATTCTAATCCCTCCGCTCACCCTTGGTTGCTCTCCTGTGTGTATGAGTCGCCGTATTCCCATGAGAAAAAGAAGTTCTGGATGGATTTTATGAAGTTGGGTGATAGGTTCAGTGGTCCTTGGTTGATTATTGGTGACACTAATTTTGTGTTGGATGCTTCAGAAAAAGAGGGTTCTAAAGGGAGGGACCATTTTATCCCTTTCATCTCTAGTTTAATCAGCTATAAGGGGTTTATAAACCTCCCTATTAAAGGTGATAAGATGACATGGGATAACCACAGAGATGGGAATGCCCATGTTAAATCTGCATTAGACAAGGGGATTATTAACAAGGATTGGTTGTGTTTATTTCTGAAAGCCATTCTGTCTTCTCCTTCAGACGAGTAACTTTGATCATCGACCGTTATGTCTGTACTTTGGAGGTTTGGAAACAAACTTTAAAAGGAATTTCAAATTTGAAGAGGAGTGGACCCGTGATGATAGAAGCAAACTTGTGGTGGCCCATGCTTAGAATTCTATTATCCACCCCTGGGCTCCTGCTAGGGTCTTCAAGAAAATTGGGGCGACTCGGTTAACGTTGTTAAATTGGAATAAGATCCAGTTTGGGAAGCTTGATGCCACTATCAAAAAGCTCGAATTCAAGTTAGATATCATGCAGAAACTCTCGATAGGTGAACGAGTTTGAAACGAGGAACTTGTTCTTCATCAATCTCTAAACCAAGCCCTTGAAAGGAAATCCCTTTATTGGAAGCAAAGAGTGTGGGTTGATTGGCTTAAAAATGGCAATAAATGTTCCAAGTTCTTTTTTCTGTATGTTGCAATCAGAGGAAGATGCAATGCCATTGAAAGTATTCTGGATAGAAATAATCGTTGGATTGTTGGGCGCGACTTAATCAGGAAGGAATTCACTGATTATCTGAGGAATGTTTTCTCCTCATCCAATTTTGTTCGTGTTAACTTTCGTGATGGCTTTATCCTTGACCGTCTTTCCCAGGGGGAACAAGAAGAGCTTACTCGGCTTCCTTGTGCTGAGGAAATTAAGTCTACTCTATTCTCTATGGGTAGTCATAATGCCCGTGGGCCTGATGGAATGTCTGTCCTTTTCTTCTAGCACTATTAGGACTCGGTGGGAAGCGACTTCTGTGAGGCAGTGGTAGATTTTTTTCTGTCTGGAATTATGCATGAAGGTGTCAATGCTGCTAATTTGCTGCTCATTCCTAAAATCCCAAACCCCAAGAGAGTTTTGCACTTTCGTCCGATCTCGCTGTGTGTCATGCAAGGTTATTTCTATAATCTTTGCTAATAGGATTAAACCCGTCCTCTCAAGGCTGATTTTTTCTACCCAGGCGACCTTTGTTCCTGGTAGGAATATCCAGAATAATAATAATGTAATTATTTAGGAGGTTATTCATTCATTTAAGCAGAAAAAAGGGAAATAAGGTTTTTTTTGCCATTAAAATCAACTTAGTAAAAGCTTACGACAAGATAAGCTAGAAATTCATTAAAGATGTTCTTAAGTCTTTTGGTGCCCCTAATATTCTTCGTAAGTGGATACAACGCAGTGTATCTCGAGCTCTTCAATGAATGTGGGCCTCAATGGGGGCATTGTTGGGAAGATTAACTCATCTTGCAGTATTCGTTAGGGAGGCCCGCTATCCCCTTACCTCTTTATCTGGGCAGCAGAAATCTTGTCTAGACTTTTGGAGGACGCCCTGGGGAAGAGTAAGATTAAGGAAATTAAGTTAAGTCGTGGCGGCCTGGTGCTTTCACGCATTTTCTTTGCTGATGACATTATTTTGATGGGAAGAGAAAATATAACGGAAGCTAAAGCCTTTCGGCATTGTCTGGAAAGATTTTGTACTTGGTCGGGGCAACAAGTCAATAAGGTCAAAACCTCTATTTTCTTTAGTAAGAATATGCCAGATGGAGTTAAAAGGGGAATAAGAGAGGCCCTGGGCATTGGTCCTCCAGAAAGTAATGTGAAATATTTGGGTTTACCTCTTTTCCGTACTAAACAGAAAGATGCTAATTTTAACTTCATTTTGGACAATCTTGCCTCTAAGCTGCAAGGGTGAAAAGCAAAAATACTAAACTTTCAAGAAAGATGCCACTCTTATCAAGTCAGTGTTGGGTTTTATGCCCTAAATAAAACTCTTTACAATCTGATTAGTTATCAATATAAGAAATTTGAAGTGATTGATGTTTGCATGAATTTTACATGCTAATGGTTTAATATGTTTAATATGTTTATTACATTCATACACACAAAATCAGTTAAATCCAGATCATATGTTTATTTACAATTACAGTATCGTCAACACAGTGGAATGTGATTGTGATCATATGAATCAAAAGTTTTGGTCCCTGTTTCATCAGTGTTATTGGATTTACACTGATGTGATAATCAGCGATGATGTGTACTTACACTTGGAGTAAGTGTTATGTTCTTTCCAGGACATTAGTAAAGTATACTAGTTTCGAATGTATGGAGTATACATTGGACTGGACCGATATTGCAACTAAGTTAAGATATTACAAACTTACCGTTATACATATCTTTCCAAGTCAATATCAGTAGTTGATCTTAAGATTAAAAGAATCTAAATCCTGATATGCTTAGGCTCAACTCAAGAGTGCTATTCATGTTCTTAGATTTATTAGTTAAGCCTACTTTTGGGTCAGGGTGATATGTATATTTTGGGAACATGATAGTATGATTGAGTGGGAGTGCTAAACATAAATATGGAATCTATAACCTCTACTGGTGTATAGAAGTCAAGTGATGATTCCCTTCGAGCTTAGCAAATAGAAGTAAATGGATGAGCTCTTGTTTAACTGACTAATTATTAGATCACTAAACACCATTTACAGGTAGCTAAGTGTTTTAAGGGGCAAAATACATTGAGGGGTGAGAACGGTAAAGAAATCCCATCTCGATGTAAATCATCTATATAGAGGATCTTTAAATCACAATAAGATTATAACAATGGTTAAATGAGATAGTATATTGATATCGTGGAACATACAATATGCTCTATATAAGTCTGAGAGTGCAATTCTAAGTTCTAAGAGTGGATTCAACGAAGAATTAATAAGTAGGAATTTACTTGATAAATTTGGTTCACTTATTGGAAGCTCAGCATATAGATCCATGGTCCCCATTCTAGTTGAGAACATTCTGCTTGTAAGACTCATTAATTGATTCGTGATTGATCAATTATAATTCTAAAGTTAGACTATGTCTAATTTTATGAATTTTCACTAAGCAGGGGTGAAATTGTAAAGAAAAGAGATTCTAGGTTTATTTATTTATTAATGGACTTTATATGTCTAATTAATAATTAAATTAAATGACAATATTATTTAATAATCTATTTTAGTTATTAAATAATTAGTTTTGGCATTTAAAAGGTTAGAATTGGAAAATTGGCGTTTTTGAGAAAATAGAGATAAAATTTGATAAAATTGCAAAATTAAGTGAGGCCCATTACAACACCATGGCCGGCCACTTAAGTTGATTTTTCAAATTAATATTTTCATTATTTTAATGCCAAATAAATCCTAACCTAAACCTAGTAGTTGCCTATAAATAGAAAGTGATGGCTCAGTCAATACACAAGTTTTCACAAGCTTTTCTGACAGAATTTTCTCTCTTCAGAAAACTGAGCCTTCCCCACTTTCTACACCTTGGCCGAAACCCTCTCTCTTTTCTTCTTCATCTTTTTCGTGACCCTAGTGAAAGAGTAAGTGCCCACACACAGCAAGCAGTAACTCAATCATAGATTGGAAGACTGTGAAGGATCAAAACTTGAAGAAGAAGGACATTCGGGCTCAGATCTTGATTATACTCTGCTACAGAAAGGATTCGAGGGTTAGAGATCTGAGTGGAAGGAGACATTAATTCCGCTGCATCAATGTAAGGTTTTCTTAACTTTATATGTGTTTATTTATCGTTTTAGAAAGTTCATATTTAGGATGTTTAAACAACATACTTGTGAGTAGATCTAAGATCCTGGTAAAATAATTTCCAACAGTCAGTAGGACTGGCCTTGCCAGTTTATGCTTTGCAAACCACTAAACTTTCGAATCATCTGATAAAAGAATTGATGGTTTGGTTCGCGACTTCTGGTGGGGATTTAATAAAGGTTATAATGGGATTCACCTTAAGGCTTGGGACAAGTAATTTGTTCTCAAATCTTGTGGAGGTTTGGATTTCCAAAAAATTAGAGAAATGAACCAACCTTTCTTAGCTAAGTGGGGGTGGAGTCTGTTGAATAGAATTCAATCTCTTTGTTGTCAGATTTTGGAGGCCAAATATCTTAGGGGGATTGATTTCCTCAAGTGTAAGTTTAAAGATTCAGATTCCTGGTTCTGGAAGAATGTGGTCAAAGCAAAATCTATTCTTTTGAAAGGAGCCTACAAAGGTATTACTAATGGTATAGAAACTAATATTTGGGAAGACCCTTGGGTTGCCCATGGAAAGGAATTCATTCCTAAAGCTAGTGGAAGGACGACACCTAGATTTACTAAAGTGGCTAAACTTCTTACAAAAATCGGGAACTAGGATACTCAGAAATTGAATTGTCTTTTCGATCATGATACTGTCTCAGCTATTCTCAAGGGGGGCATACCCTTTGGTCAGGGTAGTGATTGTTGGATATGGACGAAGGAGGGGAATGGTAAGTTCTCCACCAAATCTACCTACCTGATTCAAGCTTCGGAATGTGCTCCGCTGTATGATGTTGCCCCTTCTCTCTGGAATAGGCTTTGGAACAGTAAGTTATTGGAGCGTCACAAGATCCTTTGGTGGAGTATCCTATCGAATGCCCTCCCTATTCAGTCTATACTTAACAAAAGGTTCAAGGAGGAGGACCCCCTTTGTCCTATGTTTGGGGATGACGAAGAAATAATGGAACTTCTTTTCCTCCTGTGTAATTTGGCCTTTCATCTTTGGAGGTCATCTCCTTGGGGCATCTTTCCTGTTTCGAACTCGGGTACTCGTATGTGGGATTGGGTCAAATTTATTTGGAGTTTAAGTAACAAGGACATTAATACGAATGAAGTTTTCCTCTATGCGTCCATCGTTGTGGACACCATTTGAAAAGCTAGGAATGACAAGATCCATAACAATAGAGTTGAAAGCATTGTATACTTAATTGACTCTATCACCTTTTGTTATGCTGATTACAAGAATTCCCTTTTTCCCTCAGTGGCCCCTACTCCTTTGGCAACTTGGATCCCTCCTCCTCTAGAGTGGATTAAGGTGAATTGTGATGTCAAGGTGGAGATGGAGACCATGTACACTGCAGTTATTGCTCGAGATCATCTTGGAAAGATTGAGTGGGTGACTACGACCCATTTACAGTTCTCGGATGCTCTTTGTGGTGAAGCTGCAGCTTGTTGTTTGGCTCTTGATTCGACAAAGGCTAAAGGTTTTAAATGTGTTGTTGTAGAAAGTGTTCTAAGGTAGTAATCAACTCTCTTAATGGTATTGATGCGAGATGGGAGATTGATAATTTCTCTAAGTTTTGTAAATCCCTTTTTACTTCTTTTGTTGGGTGTATGTTTTCTTTTGTTGGTAGATGTAGTAATTTTTCAGCCCATAATGTGGCTAAGTAAGCTTTTACCCATAACCGATATGGGTGTTTGGATGTTGTAACCATACTTATGTAACTCCTTTGTAATGACTTGGAAGTTTAAGTTCTATATATATATATATATTTTAAGTTCTATATATATATATGCACGCTTTCTTTTTTCTTTTTTAAAACAAGTAGTAAACTATTAGAAAAAATTCATGGTTACCTATAATCGTTAATAGTAATTATTTTTGAAATATAATTACAATAATTTAATTTATAAAATTTATTTGAACAACATTTTACATGCTTTTCAAACTCAAAATCCAAATTTAATTTACTATTAACGTGAGTAAGAGCTTCCAACTCATTGATCCACATACTCGTGAGTAAGAGCTTGCTACTCATTGATCCACATACTCGTGAGTAAGAGCTTGCCGCTCATAATCATTATATTTTTTATTTAAATGATTAATTAAAAATAAATGAACTAAAATATATTATAATTAGAAAATAAATTAATTAGTCAATGAAAGTCTAGATAGTTATTATATGTTTGCTTGAAGTATTTTTCTAGTGATATTTAATTAAATAGAAAATTAATATTTAAGTTGATTTTCATCATGATACTTAAATATTTGAAAATTTCTTAAATATTTAATTAAATAGGAAAATTATATTTATGTTGAAATTAATTTTTTTTTTAAATTTTTGACCAACATAAATTAGAATAATTTTTTCAGGATTTATTTTATTTTATTTTATAGCATTTTCAAAAATTGTATTTATTTTAAATACATTAATTTTTGAAATGCAATATATATTTATAGAAAATTAAATTTGAGTTGTAAATTAATTTAAATTAATTTTGATACAACTTAAATTGAATAATTTTCTAAATATTTATTGAAAATTATTACTAAGATGGAAAATAATTCATTTTACTTTTCATATCCATCTAAGTATAATTTTATATATTAAATTAAAATTTATATTTAGAATTTTTTATTCTAAATTAAAAATTCTAATTAAATAAATATAGATTTTAAAATAAATAGATTAAAATAAATATTAGAAGAAAACACTTTTAAATAATGAGCTTTATTATTTTAGGATATTCGATCTCCATTGTTGGTTCTACATAGTTCTTGTTTTAGTGAGTAATCCTCCCTAATGGAGGAATGTTCATTAGCAATTTAACGCCGTAGAATCTCGAAAGATAAGTATTATTTGTAAGTATTTTATTTTTAGTATGGATCACCCTAATGGTGGCGACTATTAGTAAGACTTACAAAAGTATGAAACAATGGTAGTGTTGGAAATTATTTTACCAGGATTAGATCTACTCACAAGTATGTTGATTAACACCCTAAATATGAACTTTCTAAAACGATGAAATAAACACATATAAAGTTTAGGAAACCTTACATTGGGTGCAGCGGAATATAATGACTCCTTCCGTTCAGATATCTAGCCCTTGATTCCTTTCTGTAGCAGAGCATTATCAATATCTGAACCTGGATCTCTTTCTCTGATTCTTTAGTGCTGAAACTCCTTCTTGCTGAAAGTCTTTCTTCACGATCTTCCTCACTATGATTGAGGTATCACTTGCTGTGTGTGGGCACTACTCTCACACTAAGGATTTCGAAATTCAAGAGGGAAGAAAGAGAGAGGGAGTGGTCGGCCAGATAGGGAGAGAGAAGGCTCAGGTTTTTCTCTGAAGGAAAAATAGAAAATTTAAGTGTAATTTTCCTAAAGCCTTCACTATCTATTTATAGCATTCCACAAGGGTTAGGTTTGAATTATTTGGCATTAAAATAATGAAAATATCAGTTTAAATTCCCTACAAAAGTGGCCGGCCATACATAGTGGATTTGGGCCTCACTTTTTGCAATTTTGCAGTTTTATCTTTTCTGCATTTGATTTTCTCAAAAACGCCAATTTTCAAATTCAACCATTTAAATGCTAATTCTAACTATTTAATAACTATAAATAATTATTAAATAATATTGTCATTTATCATATTTATTAATTGAACCATACAAAGTATCATAATTAACAAATATGCCCCTAAAACTCTTTCTTTACAATTTCGCCCTTACTTAGTGAAAAATTCACAAATAGACATAGTCTAATTTGAGAATTATAATTGATTAATCAAAACCAATTACATGAGTCTTACAAGCAACATTATCTCAATTAGTGCGGGGACAATGGGTCTATATAACCGAGCTTCCAATAAGTAGATCAAAAATTTATTACTAAAATTCACTAACTTATTAATTCTTCGTTGAATCCACGCATAGAACTTAGAATTGCACTCTCAGTATATAGAATGCTCTATATGTTCCACCATATAGACACATCATTAGTTATCCATTGTTATAATGCAAAAATCAAATTAATGATCTTTGAACTGCATATCTACTAACTATTTCTCCACCCCTATCAATTCGCAAGATCTTTAACCACTTACCTTAATGGTGTTTACCATTGCTAGAAATTAATGAAATTTTTCAACATTTCAAATTTCTTGCTAAAAGGTATAATCTAGAGTTATCATTTTAAGAATACAACGAAAAACTCATATCCACCCCTGAATGTACATCCATCTGCGAATGAGATGAACTACTTTCAGTGGATATAGGCATATTAACTCTTTGCAGAGATTGATCTTGTCAAATCCACTATGAACAAGATACAAATGCCATAGATTAATAAAAATGTGGTTGTGTCTTTTGATGATTTAGGTTTAGTTACATCAAAGAGTTATTAGAATAGTGCAAGTGGATCCTGGTCACAGAATACCAAACTCATATTCCATACAGTTTGAATCCATTAATTGAAGATGGATATTAAACACTTGGAAAGTGTAACTGTATTGCTTCCTGGAAATAGAAATATAAGAAAATTTTTGTTTGGATTCTAAAATTAAAGTCAAAGACTTAAATTCAACCAAATATAATGAGTAATTCTTTCTTGGACCACCACTACTAATTTAAACTCTAAGTCAGATTTGCCCATACAAGTAGGAGATTTCTAAGATTGAGGATTTATATCAATTGGGAATAGAATTTCGGGATTATAATCATATGCGTCATTTAATTTCTTAAGAGAAAATATAGAATGACATGAAATGATTTATAGACCATTCATCCAATGATATGTTATTGAGCTAATTCGCAATGAATAAGCTAAGAGGAATTAGGATAATTTCGTTGTTTAAATAAGAATCCAACGATGCTTCGATTAGCGAAAGTCAAAGTAATCTTATTTATATAATCTTCTTGTTTCATATCGTAAAAATACTAGTCTAAGGTGTCATCAATTGATGAACAGCTAGATGTCGCATATACAATATTTATCTTTCGAGATCTAACACTATTATGAATGTCTAATGGTGAAAATCCATTAGGGATTTATCTCATTAGATAAACAAACCAAGTTAGACCAACAATGAAGATTCGAAATTAAACTACAACTTAATAACAGAAAATAACATGGTTCAATATAAATTCATACACAATTCAGAAATTATTAAACATATAGCAAGTAGGAATGACAAGTGAAAATACTAAAAAATACAATCCTAAATAATTTCCAAGGTTTTCAACAAACTGATATCAGTGTCCCGTTTAGGCGAGAGTCAAAGCTACCATCCATTGAATAGAGTTTTCAGCTCATCTAAAATGTTAAACATTCTACAACCTTTTATTCGATCAAGATTGAAATTCAGCGTTGTCCCGTTTAGGCGAGAGTCAAGGCAATTCTATCTTGTGAGCTTCCACCATTGTTTCGCAATTTGCAAGTCAAATATGGTCGCCACCATTAGGGTGATCCATACCATATAAAACACTTACAAACTACTTATCTTTCGAGATTAAACGGTGCAAAATTGCTAATGAACATTCCTCCATTAGGGAGGATTACTCACTAAAACAAACGCGATGTAAAACCAACAATGGAGATCGAATATCTTAATAATAAAGCTCATTATTTAAAGAGAGTTGTATTTTCTTTGATTCTCTTTATTTAATCTATTTATTTTAAATATATATTTATTAAAATTTCCAATTTAGAATGAAAAATTCTAAATATAAATTTTAATTTAATATTTATAAATTTTACTTAGATGGATATGAAAATAACATGAATTATTTCCATCTTAGTAATAATTTCCAATAAATATTTAGAAAAATATTCAATTTAAGTTGTTACAAAATTAATTTAAATTAATTTACAACTCAAATTTAATTTTCTATAAATATATATTGTATTTCGAAAAATTAAAGTATTCAAGGACACAATTTTCAAAAATGCATGTTAAAATAAAAAGTTAATCCTGGAAAAATTATTCTAATTTAATGTTGGCCCAAAATTAATTTACAACAAAAAATATAATTTTCCTATTTAATTAAATATATATAAGAAAAATTTCAAATATTTAAGTATGATGATGAAAATCAACTTAAATATTAATTTTCTATTTAATTAAATACACTAGAAAAATACTTTAAGCAAAAATATCATCTATCTAGATTTTCCTTTGACTAATTAATTCAATTTCTAATAATATACTTTAATTCAATTTATTTTAAATTAATCAATAATTGAAAAAATCAGTGATTTAAGTTGATCCAATAATTAATTAAAATAATTAATTTACAACTTATTCTATTTTTCAGGATAAATTCAAAATCATCTTGCATTATGAAATGCAATTTAGAAAATTGATTAATATAATAAAGAAAAATATATTTTACTTTATTATTTTAATTAATCATTAAATGAAAAAATCATTGATTTAAGTTGGTCCAAAATTAAAATAAATAATTTACAACTTTAATCTATTTTTCAAATAAAATTCGAAATTCCAGCATTTAAGAAATGCAATTTCGAAATTTGATTAATAAAATAAAGAAAAAATATATTTTGAAAATTATTTAAATTTAGTTGAAAAAATATATTTCAACTAAAAATAATTTTCTATTTAATTAAGTGTGATGAAAAAGAAATATTTAAGTATCATGATGAAAATCAACTTAGATATTTAATTTTTAAATTAATTAAATGTATTAAATTCAAGAAATAAATAATTAAGTGTTAGAGAAGGCTTAATTATTAATCTCTAGTTTAATACTAGGAAAAAATATACTTAAAATAAATTGTACCAAAATTAATTATTTAAATAATTAATTTCACAATGTATAATATTTTCCTATTTAATATTAGAAATAATAAGTAGTCTAGAAATAACTATCTAGAAAATATCTTATTTGACTAAGTATCTTTTCCACAAAATTTGAAAAAATATCTAATTTAAGTTGTATTAGAAAAAATCTAGAACTTAAATATTTTAAAATTTAAATTTAATTAAATATCAAAAATTAAGTTTTAACCACTTAATTTAAAAATATTTTATTTTAAGTTAATATTCGAAAAGATATTAACTTTAAAAAAAATATCTAAAATATTCCATTTTAAGTTAATATTCGAAAAGATATTAACTTAAAAAATATCTAAAGAATCTTAATAACCAATGCCTAAAATTCCTCAACTTAATTTTGAAATTTTAAATCCAAAAGATATTCAGATTTAAGTTGGTTAGTTGTAGATAACTAAATATCAACTTAAATAGGAATATTTAATGAGAAATTTAAATTAAGCTTGAGAAAGAATCTAGATGGTTATAATTCTATATTTAATTAAATACAAGAAAATACATATAGTTTAGCTTAGAATAAAAAATTCTTTAAACTATAATTTTCTTAGATTAATTTCAAAATAAATGAAATTAATTATGTTGCTAATTAATTTTATTAGGTTAAACTAGTTTAATTAACCTAGTACAGTTATTCAAATCAGGCAAATGGGCGCTTCCACGGTGGGGTGGTTCATGTGAGTGGCTTGGGTTCAGTATGTCGTACCCACTACTATGGCTCCCAACTCTCACACAAGGCCCAAAAGAGAGGAATTTAACCTTAAAATGAACAACTGTTATTAATTGAATAGGCCCAAAAACTAAATGGGCCTAAATAAAATCTATCAAGAACTATGACATTTTATTTAAGAACAACAACTTATATGCATCTATAATGAAATTAAACACATAGGCTCACACAGGCACACTTTGGATGGGTCCTATCATGTTGCTAGGTCATACACAGATGAAAGAAGATTGTAAATATACCTGTTACAAATTATTTACTTGACCAAGGGAGCCATGAGTTAAAATCGGATCATTGGATCTGTCAACAAGTTAACCATGGCTATTTGCAATCAAGCAATAATAGGTTTTAAAAACTTACAAACAAGCTAAAACACATACTCCTGCAACAAGGTTAGCTGGATAGTAGGATGTAGGATTTATTTAATTTTAAATAAATAATTTCGAAAAATAAATAATTAATTAAATAAATAAAATATTTTCGAAAATTTAAAAAATTTGAAAAATTTCAAAATTAAAAAAAAAAAATTTAATTTAAAATTAAACCTATAATTTTGAAAAATTAGGTTTCAACCAACCTAAATATTATTTTAAAATTTGCTAACTACTTTTAAAAATTAAATGTTATTTTATAAATAAAAATTAAATAAAAACTTAAAAAAAGATAAATGAATATCTTTTTCAGATTTTAAATGTAATTTAAATAAATAAAATAACAAAATTTAAAAGTTAGCAAAATATGTTACATCTATTTAAAATTACATGATTATAGTTATCTTATTTTAAATTTAAATAAGGTCAAATTATTTAAAAAAAAAAGATTTAATTTAAAATTTTAAAATCTGACCTTAAATTTAAAAATAAGATAAGATATAATCAAATTTAAAAATAAGATAGATAATTAAGCAAAAAAGATAAATATTTACTATTTCAAATTCAAATTACACTAATATCATGAATTAAATTTAAAAAATATTAAATAAATTAATTATGATAATTAGAATTGAATTAGGAATAGTAAATGTATAAATACAGAACTACACAAAAAATCGGAAGTTAATTCCATGAAAAAGCATGAAAAAACGAAGAAAAACGAAAAAATTGCGAGCTGTACGGACAGTATGCCAAGCATACTGTCCATGGGCGCGCATGGGGCTGCATGGGCGTGTAACCTCGGCGCAGGGGGCTGCTAGCAGCCTCTCCGCGCGCGCACGTGCCCTGTTGCTTAACCCCGATTTTTCTGAAACTTCAAAAAATCATAACTAATTCAAATTAAATCGAAATTGAGTTATGTAAAAAAGTAACTTGCTTAATTTTTTCCATACTATCCAATAAAAATAATTCCAGAAACAGATATTCAATTATTTTTCACGAAAATTCACAAACATCAATCAATCATCAAATAACACTCAATACAACCTGATACCATCCAAAACATCAAACAATCGTATTAAAGTCCAAATTTCTTGCAAGCAAATCAATTACCATGGCTCTGAGGCCAGTAGTTGGAAATTATTTTACCAGGATCTTAGATCTACTCACAAGTATGTTGATTAACACCCTAAATATGAACTTTCTAAAACGATGAAATAAACACATATAAAGTTTAGGAAATCTTACATTGGGTGCAGCGGAATATAATGAATCATTCCGTTCAGATATCTAGCCCTTGATTCCTTTCTATAGCAGAGCATTATCAATATCTGAACCTGGATCTCTTTCTCTGATTCTTTAGTGCTGAAACTCCTTCTTGCTGAAAGTCTTTCTTCACGATCTTCCTCACTATGATTGAGGTATCACTTGCTGTGTGTGGGCACTACTCTCACACTAAGGATTTCGAAATTCCCTACAAAAGTGGCCGGCCATACATAGTGGATTTGGGCCTCACTTTTTGCAATTTTGCAGTTTTATCTTTTCTGCATCTGATTTTTCTCAAAAACGCCAATTTTCAAATTCAACCATTTAAATGCCAATTCTAACTATTTAATAACTATAAATAGTTATTAAATAATATTGTTATTTATCATATTTATTAATTGAACCATACAAAGTATCATAATTAACAAATATGCCCCTAAAACTCTTTCTTTACAATTTCACCCTTACTTAGTGAAAAATTCACAAATAGACATAGTCTAATTTGAGAATTATAATTGATTAATCAAAACTAATTACATGAGTCTTACAAGCAATATTATCTAAACTAGTGCGGGGACCATGGGTCTATATAATCGAGCTTCCAATAAGTAGATCAATAATTTATTACTAAAATTCACTAACTTATTAATTCTTCGTTGAATCTACGCATAGAACTTAGAATTGCAGTCTCAGTATATAGAATGCTCTATATGTTCCACCATATAGACACATCATTAGTTATCCATTGTTATAATCCTAATTTGATAAATGATCCTCTATATGAATGATCTACACTGTAAATGGATTAGATTACCGTTACACCCTACGATGTATCTAATCCTTAAAACACTTAACTCCGTATAAATGATATTTCAGCTTATGTGAAATGAGATCTCCACCATTTATTTTCGTTTGGTCAAGCTCGAAGGAGATCATCCTTTACTTACTATTCGCGAGATAGAAGCTATAGATTCCATGTTTATGTTAGCGCTCCCACTCAATTGCACTACCGTGTTCCCAAAATGTACGTATCACCCTGACCTAAAAGTAGGCTTAACTAACAAATCAAAGAACACGAATAGCCTCTTGAGATTGAGCCTAATCATAACAGGATTAAGATCATTTGATCTAGGATCAACTAGACGATATTGACTTGAATAGATATTACGGTAAGTTTAATAAATCTAAGTCAAAGTTCAATATCGGTCCATTCCGATACATACTCCATGCATCCAACTTGAGCTTTACTTTAACCAATGCTCTGGAAAGAACATAGCACTTCTCCAAATGCAAGTAAACTCTGTTGTAGATTATCATATCAGTAAAACCCTGTGTCTGATAAATCTAGGAAACTTTATTCACATACTCGTGTTTACTTTCCAATGTGTTGACAGCACAATAAACAGGATCAAGTATGTGAAAAGGGTTTCAGACGAATTTATTCATTATGTACATATAATCATGAAATAAATCATGTGAACCATGCAACATTAAATGTTATTTCTGATCTATATTAATAAGTAAATCTGATTATATTGAAATGAGTTTTATTTAGGGCATAAAACCCAACAGGTAGAAGCTCATAAGGTAGAATGACTTTGACTCTCGCCTAAACGGGACAACGCTGGATTCTTATCTTGATCGAATAAAAGGTTGCTAGAATGTTTATCATTTTAGATGAGCTGGCAACTCTATTCAATGGATGGTATCTTTGACTCTCGCCTAAACGGGACACTGATATCAGTTTGTTGGAGACCTTGGAAATTATTTAGGTTTGTATGTTTTAGTATTTTCGCTTATCATTCCTACTTGCTAAATGCTTAATAATTTCTGAATTGTGTGTGAATTTATATTGAACCATGTTATTTTCTGTTATTAGTTGTAGTTTAAATTTCGAATCTTCATTGTTGGTCTAACTTGGCTTGTTGTTTTTAATGGGACAAATCCCTAATGGATTGTCATCCATTAGACAAACATAATAGTGTTAGATCTCGATAGATAAATATTTGTAAATGCAACATCTAGCTGTTCATCAATAGATGACACCTTAGACTAGTATTTACAATATGAAACAATGAAGAATTTATAAAATAAGAATAACTATAACTCTCGCTAATCGGGACATCGTTGGATTCTTATTTTAAATTCGAAATTATCCTTTATTTTCCCTCTTAGCTTATTCATTTCGAATTAGCTTAAATAATATATATCATTGGATGAATGGTTTATAAATCATTTGCCTATAATGTCATTCTAATTTCTCTTGAGAAATTAAATGGCACATATGATTATATTCCCGACATTCTATCCCGAAATGATATAAATCCTCAATCTTAGAATCTCCTACTTATATATGCTTACTTTAGGCAAATCAAACTTAGAGTTAGATTAGTAGTGGTGGTCCAAGCTAACATAATAATAAAAAAAAACTCATTGTACATTTGGTATAAATTTAAGTCTTTGACTTTAAATTTTAGATTCCAAATAGATTTTTTTTTTTATTTCTATTTCCAGAATACAATACAGTTCAACTTTCACAATATCTATTTTCTATCAATGGATTCAAGCTGTATGTTAATATGGAATGTGCGTTAATATTTTGTGACCGAATCCACTTGGACTATTCTAAGAACTCTTTATTGTAACTAGACCTTAGTCATCAAAAGATCACAACCACATTCTTATACAAATCTATGGCATTTGTATCTTGTTCATAGTGGTTTTGACAAGATCATTCTCTTCAAATAGTCAATATGCCTATATCCACTGAAAGTATAATCATCTCATTCGAAGACGGAGGTACATTCAGGGGTGGATATGAGTTTTCATTATATTCTTAAGACGATCACTCTAGATTTTACCTTATGCAAAATAAATTTGAAATGTTTGAAAAATTTCATGAATTTCTAGCAATGGTGAAAACCATTAAGGTAAGTGGTTAAAGATCTTGCGAACTGATAGGGGTGGAGAAATATTTGGTAGATATGCAGTTCAAAGATCATTAAGTTGATTTTTTGAATTATATCTAAACTTACCTCTCTAGAAATTCGATTTTCATATTGATGATAGTATAAGGTCTATAACTAGTTACTAGTCATTGCCTAAGTCCTTCTAAGGAAATATCCTAGTGATAGAAAAATTTCAGAATGATGGAATGGTTGTGTACTCAGTATAAACCATTACTAGATTCATGGATGACCTAATTGTGATCTTAAGAAAAGCTAGAACTGTTAACCAAGGTTTGCATATTTGTTAGCTATTCAAAGTGATTAGGGGTGGACCATCCCATAGTCATTAGATAAGAAAGTGTTTGTTTTAACAAATACTACTTTTTTAAGAAAATGACTAAGTCTGAAAACAAAGTAACAAATAAAGGAGATATTTTTCTTGATTCCAACGGTGTTCTATCATCTTATTCTTATAAGATGGTCCCATTGCCTCTGTTGTCTTAACACAACCGAAGAGGATAATACCATTTAGTATTCTTAGACAAAATTCACGGTACCTTATCGTAGTGGGAGGGTTTCAAGGAACTCACCCCTGTTATGACTTGGAAGACACTTGTGATAAAAATCCATTGTTAGTTTAAACAAATAATGAATTGTCAGAATAAGAAACTAAGAAGCAAAGCCAAGAGAACTATGGTTAAAACCATTCATATGGAACAACCAAAAGTTTTCTATTACAAGGACAAGAAAGGAAATTTTTGTCAGTAGGTCTATTCAATGGACTTAACAAAACTTCCTGTTCCTAGTATTATAGGTTTGAGATTATCTAAACCTATGGCTTGTGGTATGCCTGGTAATTTTCTTACTCTAGTGGAAGCAATTTACTTTAGTAAGATGCTGAAGCATTTCCTTTTCTAGTGGCGAAGTCTATAGAAGCTTTTCGACTTCTAGATATAGATTTCATTTATCTAAGGAAAAGTTTCTACTATTCCAGAAAAGATAAAGCCATGAAGGAATTTCTTGAATCAATAGTGAGAGGTCTCAGACATGCTTTAGTATGCCTTAGACCAGACACCTGCTGTTGAGTGGGAGTAATGAGTAGGTATCAGATTAATTCAGGAAAGGAACATTGGAAGACAATCAAGTGAATATTAAGATCAAGAAGAGGAACTATATGTTAGTAAATAAGAGTGTATTTAATACTCTTAGACTACACCAAAGCAGAATTCTAGACTTGCCTTAGTGCTAGAAAGTCTGCTGATGAGATGGTGATTACTCTGGGGGTGGAGTAGTGATTTGGAGAATTGTAAAAGCCTATATGAAGTCTTTAAGTCTACCAGAGAGACTGCATGTTAGAGTTGCAGGAAAGAAACTTATTCAGTCTAAGGAGAGTTCTATACATTTTTGGCATTTGTTCCAACATTTATTAACTACTAGTGTTACTTCCTGACTAACGCAAAAGTAGTTGCCAAAAAGTAAAGAATCCAGTATCCTTAAAGGAGTAGACATATAGAGAGAGGAATTTCACAATATCAAGGATTTTGTGATTAAGGAAATGTAATGGTGGAGGAAAGGTTGTATTCAATACAACCTGTCAGATCCTATTACACAGAGTCTACTACAAACTACACTTGATCTGGATATCAAGGTGTTGAGATTATTTGAAATGCACTTTTTGTTTTATATTAGTGCAAGTAGGACTTTGTTGGGTTTTGAGCCCTAAATAAAACTCATTTCAATATAATCAGATTTACTAATTAATAAAGATCAGAAATCACATTTTATGTTGCATGGTTCAAATGATTTATTTCATGATTGTTTAATGTATAAATTCTATTAGGTCTAGAACATATGTATTTGTTCATGATTATAGTGTTGTCAGCACAGTGGAATATAATCATGTTTATATGTTCGAAAGTTTAATTCCCTGATTTGTCAGTTCATTGGATTTAGACTGGCATGGTAATCAGCGATAGGTATACTTACACCTTGGATAAGTGCTATGTCCTTTCCAGGGCATTGGCAAAGTTTACCAGTATCGGATGTATGGAGTATACATTGGAAGAGACCGATATTGAACTTTGATTAGATATGATAAATTTATCGTAGTATCTATTCAATTCAATATCACCTAGTTGATCCTAAATCAAATGATCTTAATGTTGGGTTTTATGCCCTAAATAAAACTCATTTCAATATAATCAGATTTACTTATTAATAAAGGTCAGAAATAACATTTAATGTTGCATGGTTCACATGATTTATTTCATGATTATATATATAATGTATGAATTCTATTTAAGTCCAGAACATATGAATTTGTTAATGATTATAGTGTTGTCAGCACAGTGGAATATAATCTTAATTATATGTTCGAAAGTTTATTCCCTGATTTGTCAGTTCACTGGATTTAGACTGACATGATAATCAGCGATAGGTATTCTTACACCTTGGATAAGTAGTATGTCCTTTCCAGGGCATTGGCAAAGTTTACCAGTATCGGATGTATGGAGTATACATCGGAAGGGACCGATATTGAACTTTGATTAGATATATTAAAATTTACCGTAATATCTATTCAATTCAATATCACCCGTTGATCCTAGATCAAATGATCTTAATCCTGATATGGTTAGGTTCGATCTCAAGAGTATTATACATGTTCTTTGATTTGTTAGTTAAGCCTACTTTTGGGTCAGGGTGATACGTACATTTTGGGAACATGATAGTATAACTGAGTGGGAGCGCTAACATAAATATAGAGTCTATAACTTCTATAGGAATTTAGAAGTGAAACGATGATATCCTTCGAGCTTGGCTAAACAGAGATAAATGGTGGAGATCTCATTTCACTTCGCTGAAATATCATTTATACAGAGCTAAGTGTTTTAAGGATAAAATACATTGAAGGTGTAACGGTAATTTAGTTCCTATTCAATGTAGATCATCTATTTGAGGGTCATTGATCAAATTAGGATTATAACAATGGATAATTAATAGCGTATCTATATCGTGGAACATATAGAGTGTTCTATATAACTGAGATTGCAATTCCAAGTTCTAAGTGAGGATTCAATAAGGAATTAATAAGTTAGGGAATTTACTTGGTAAATTTCGTTCGACTTATTGGAAGCTTGGAAATATAGGCCCATGGTCCCCATACTAGTTAAGACCATGCGGCTTGTAAGACTCAGTTAATTGATTTTAATTAATCAATTATAATTCTAAAATTAGACTATGTCTACTTTATGAATTTTCACTAAGTAAGGGCGAAATTGTAAAGAAAAGAGATTCTAGGTTTATTTGTTAATTAAGAGACTTTATATGTCTAATTAATAAATATATTAAATGACAATATTATTTAATAATTAATTTTTAGTTATTAAATAATTAGAATTGGCATTTAAATGGTTGAATTGGAAAATTGGCATTTTTAAGAAAATAAGATGTAGAAATGATAAAATAGCAAAATTGCATAAGTGAGGCCCATTATCCAAAGCCCATGGCCGGCCACTCTTATAGGCTTTTATCATTTATTTTTTCATTATTTTAATGCCAAATAATTCTAACTTAAACCTAGGTGGTTACCTATAAATAGATAGTGATGGCTCTCATTCACACTTAATTCTGTCAAATGAAAACTGAGCCTCCTATTCTTTTCTCTATAGCCGAACCACTTTCCTTCTCTTTACCTCTTCAATTTCGAACCTTGGAGTGAATGAGTGAGTGCCCACTCACATCAAGTGGTATCTCAATCATAGTGTGTAAGATTGTAGGAGATTCAAAACAACAAGAAGGAGAATCAACATCAAAGGAAGGAGAGAAAGAGATCCAGGTTCAGATCTTGGTGATGCTCTGCTACAGAAAGGAATCAAGGGCTAGAGATCTGAACGGAAGGAGTCATTATATTCCGCTGCACCCAATGTAAGGTTTCCTAAACTTTATATTTGTTTGTTTCATTGTTTTAGAATTCATATTAGGATGTTAATGAAACATACATGGTAGTAAATCTAGATCCAGGTAAAATATTTCCAACACTTAATCCTGACATGATTAGGTTCGATCTCAAGAGTGTTATTCATGTTCTTTGATTTGTTAGTTAAGCCTACTTTTTGGTCAGGGTGATACGTACATTGTGGAAACATGGTAGTGCACTTGAGTGGGAGCGCTAATCATAGATATGAAATCTATAGCTTCTATAGGTATGTAGAAGTGAAACGATGATTTCCTTCAAACTTGCTAAATAGAGATAAATGATTGAGCGCTCAATTAGTGATAATATTAGTTTACTGTAATATCATTTATAGGTGGCCAAGTGTTTTAAGGATAAAATACATTGAAAGGCTGTAACGGTAATTTTATCCCTATGCAATGTAGATCATCTATAGAGGATCATTGATTATTAGGATTATAACAATGGATAATTAATAGCGTATCTATATTGTGGAACATATAGAGCATTCTATATGACTGAGAGTGCGATTCCGAGTTCTATGAGTGGATGCAACGAGAAATTAATAAGTTAGTGGATTTACTTGGTAAATTCTAGATCAGCTTATTGGAAGCTCGGTTATATAGGCCCATGGTCCCCATACTAGTTGAGACCATACTGCTTGTACGACTCAGTTAATTGATTTTAGTTAATCAATTATAATTTTAAAATTAGACTATGTCTAGTTTATGAATTTTTACTAATTAAATGACAATATTATTTAATAATTAATTTTTAGTTATTAAATAATTAGAATTGGCATTTAAGTGGTTAAATTAGAAAATTGGCGTTTTTGAAAAAATAAGATGGGAAAATGACAAAATGGTAAAATTGTAAAGTTGGGCCCATTATCCAACCCATGGCCCGCCACTATGCATAGATTTTACCATTTATTTTTCTAATATTTTAATGCCAAATAAATCTAACCTAAACCTAGTGGTTGCCTGTAAATAGATAGTGATGGCTCACACTTAAAGATTGATGAAATT
Source organism: Cannabis sativa (assembly GCF_029168945.1). Taxonomy (NCBI): domain Eukaryota; kingdom Viridiplantae; phylum Streptophyta; class Magnoliopsida; order Rosales; family Cannabaceae; genus Cannabis; species Cannabis sativa. The sequence goes on from NC_083602.1 coordinate 69,251,148, forward strand.
TCACTTTCAGATAATTTTTCCTAAGCCTTCTTTCTATTAAGCCGAAACCACATTCTCTTCTTTCGTCTCTTCATATTTTCAAGCCTTGAGTGATAGAGTGAGTGCCCACACATATCAAGTGGTATCTCAATCATAGTGTGTAAGACTATGAAGAATCCAATCAACAAGAAGGAGAATTGGGCTCAAGAAGGAGAGAAAGAGATCCAGGTTCAGATCTTGATAATGCTCTGCTACAGAAAGGAATCAAGGGCTAGAAATCTGAACGGAAGGAGTCATTATATTCCGCTGCAATCACTGTAAGGTTTCTTAAACTTTATATGTGTTTATTTCATTGTTTTAGAAATTCATATTAGGATGTTAATGAAACATACTTGTTAGTAAATCTAGATCCTGGGAAAATAGTTCTAACATGTATTTCCTTTCCCCTGATTCATCCTAGTGAATGGGAGATCTACACTTCCTGCCATACAACAACTCATAAGGAGCCATCTCTATTGTACTCTGGTAGCTGTTATTATATGAAAATTCTATCAATGGCAGATACTTGCTCCAGGAGCCCTCGAAATCCATAACACAGGCTCGTAACATGTCTTTTAGTATCTGAATTGTCCTTTCGAACTGTCCATCAGTCAGAGGATGGAAAGTTGTACTAAATTTTAGTTTGGTACCCATACTCGCTGAAGATTCTGCCAAAACTTAGAGGTAAACTTCGAATCTCTATCCAAAATTATAGACTTTGAAACACCATGCAACCTCACTATCTCCTTAATTTACAAATCTGCATACTGGTCCACTGTAAATGTTGCTTTTACCGGTAGAAAATGTGTAGATTTTGTGAATCGATCTACCACGACCCAAATTGAATCAAATAAACCCGTGGTTCTAGGTAATCCAACCACAAAGTCCATGGTGACATCCTCCCAATTCCACTCAGGAAGTGTCAAAGGCTATAACAAACCTGCTGGTCTTTGATGTTCAACTTTGATCTATTGACATGTTAGGCACCGAGATACAAATTCTACCACATCCTTCTTCTTCCCGCTCCACCAGAAGTAGGATCTAAGGTCTTGGTACATCTTGGTAGTGCCGGGATGCAACAAATAGGGAGTGATATGAGCTTCTTCGAGGATTTCGTTTCTAAGTTTTGCACTACTTGGAATACAAACCTTGGCCTTAAACAACAGCATCCCACTACCTAATACTGTAAAATCTTTGGCTTGACCACTTGGAACATCTTCTCTGATATTCACTAATTCTGGATCAGCTAACTGAGCAGCTGTAATTTGTTCTAATATATCAGATTGCAGCGTCAAGTTATGAAGTTTGCCCACAACAAACTCGATGCTTGATCTGACCATGTCCTCTGCTAACTGAGGTGAAATCTGAATCATACTAGTTACCTACCTGGGACCCTTCTTAATTAGGGCATCAACCACTACATTGGCCTTCCCAGGATGGTAAAGGATTTCACAGCCATAATCCTTAACCAACTCTAACGAATGCCTCTGTCTCATATTAAAATCTTTTTGAGTAAAAAAATATATGAGGCTCTTATGGTCAGTATAAATTTCACATTTCCCTCCGTAGAGATAATGCTGCCAAATCTTCAAGGCAAACACCCTTGCGACAAGTTATAGATCATGAGTCAGGTATCGCTGTTCATATTCTTTCAACTGATAGGAGGCATAAGCGATGACCCAATTGGCCTGCATCAATACACACCCCAGACCCTTTCTGGATACATCACAATAAACTACAAACTTTTCTTTATCAAAAGGTAGGGCTAACACTGGAGCTGTGATTAATCTCTGTTTCAGCTCCAGAAAGCTTGCTTCACACTTGTCTGCCCACACAAATCACTGATTCTATTTAGTAAGCTCGGTTAAGGGTGTTGAAATCTGAGAAAACCCCTCTACAAACCGATGGTAATAACCAGTCAGACCCAAGAAACTTCTAACCTCTGTAACTGTTTTCAGTCTCGGCCAATCCCTGAAGGATTCTATCTTCCCGAATTCACTTTAATTCCCTCTTTACTGACAATGTATCTAAGAAAGGACACCTGAGATATCCAAAACTCGCACTTTTGATTGTTCCTTGTTACCACCATCTAGACGTTGGTTTGTATTTCTTTTTGAAAGCCTTCTACAACTCTCAATGAAAGCACCAAAATATTGAACGAGATTTTTAGCAACCACTAAGTAAATGTCAATAAGGACAATTTAGAAAAATGAAGATAGGATTTTTACGTGGTTCTAGTGTTAATGAAAAGTAGTACACGAGTCACTTTTATTTGTGATTGGAATGTTCTCTTGGTTAGAGAATATTCAAGTTATATATATATATCAGAGTTCACTTTTTGTGTGTGAGTCTAAAAGTCCCCTTTCGTATTGTGTATCTAGGTATTTATAGGAAAAATAAAGGGCAATAGAAGGTAAAAGGGTGCGTGAACTATTAGTCTCTAGATACTACTTAGCCTCCATGGTAGGAGTTTGGTGAGATAAGATTGATCCCATATGCGAGGTATGTGATAGTGCATAGCTGTCACTATTTCTCTGCCTAAGTGAATGGGTCGTCAGAATCAGTACGAATTTGCAATGATGCTAATCATGCACCGTTATGGTCTTGTACAATAGTAATGTTCTTTGGAATCTGTGTTAGACTCACGATGATGATCTCCTAGAGTACCTGTAATCTCAGGGCTTGGAACCTCCCGGACAACTGAAAACTTACTCTATTATTTTCCTTGACAATGGGAGGTCCACTTCTGGGTGTCTCTTCACTCGTAGAGTCTGGGAGTGGAGTAAATCCACAAGGAATATTGATCTGTCTATGAATGGGCCCCTCTCTGCCATGCGAGACTTCATATGCATGCCACATATTTTGGTAAAAAAAAGGATCTAACAATCTCCAATAAAGTTACGTGACTATTTAAAATTATCAGAAATACTCCACTATTCTTGACAATTTTAAAAAGTCATTTAGAATCCCCAACTGTGCAAAATAATCACAATTTAAAATTCAAAAATGAGTTAAAATGGTATCCCAGGTGTTTAAAACCGTCGAGGGTACCATGTTAAATATATAAACCCAAAAAAAATCATTTTGTTCAAACATTTAGAACTCTCTACATCTCTCTCTCCCTCTCCTTCAAACCCTAAAATAGGAACCCACCAACCACAACCACCACCACCACCACGAAACCCAATCATAGTCCAAGCTCTCTTATATTTCTTCGTTCATTCTCACTCTAACTCTCACTCTCATTCTCACTTGGACACAAAAAAGAAAAAAAAATCTATTGCTCTCGGTCAACCCTAGCCAGCGAACTCCGGTTGACTGTAGCTGTTGTCGTCACCTCTGTGAACTCCCAACATTGTCACTTGAAATGTTGATTCAGTACTCTGTTGGATGGCTAGAGAAGGATACGCATGGTCTTGTCCACGTGCGATTCGGGGATTCGTTAGACAGAGAAGGCTACATGGGACTTGCTCATTGGATGGAGAGGGTTGCCTAGGATTCAAGGCTTCATCGGGCGAAAAAGGCTGCTTTGGATTCGAATCGTTGGACGGAGAGGGTTGCTTGGGATTTGGGGCTTTGTTGGACGGAGAAGGCTGCTTGGGATTCGAATTGTTAGATGAAAAGGACAAGGTCGAAGTCGAAGGGATCTGGATGGAGAGGGCAAGGTCGAAATTGTTGGACTGGTGGGGTGCTGGTTTAGCTAGAGAAATAGAAAGGGAAAGATATAATGCAACCCTAATTTTTATATATATAAGGGTATAGGTGATTTAGGTCATGAATGCAAATTTTAACGAGTGAATCAAAGAAACTAATAGCATAAACATAAATTCATAATTTAAGTCGATGTACTAATTGATTATCATTGTGATATAAATTAAAATTTTGTAGTGAACAGCTAGTTTAATAAAAATAGTTTAATTAAGTATCGATTCTTATCATATATAATAAATACTCTCGTGCTAGCTTTGTTATTAGTTTTCAATCTTATGCTTGAGAAACTCATTAGATCAGTCTCGTTCTTTTGATCTCGAGTACAAGGTCATAATAAAAACTACTAGGAGACATAAGTCATTGTATTGTTGAAAAGGGGCCGAATACTATAAAAGTTTTTTGTTCGTAACTCTTTAGTACTGCTTTTATATTACATTATCATTATCAAATGAAATTATTGTCATTATTTTTAGCGTGAACACTTCTCATATAATTTCATGTTATATCTATGATTACCAATAGATATTGAAATGAATGATTGGTAATCTTAACTGTTATTTAAATATGTCATATATTAGTTGTTTGATGATAATATAATTTGACCAATCTTTTACTGAAATAATTTTTGATAAATTAATTGAAAGAATACATTTTCATTTTGAGTTCTTGAAACTTGAAAGAGTGAAACGAAATTTGTTGAATAAATAGTAAATTTTTGGTCAAATCAAATGATTAACCAATTAATTAAATTAGGAGTCAACGTACATGACACTCAGTTTAGAAAAATGCAAGCAAAGCAATTTCTATAATTAGATTATTAAGTATAATAATACTAATTTATTACTTTATAATTATTCAGTGGATTACAAGTCTTTTTACTTTTATTTATGAGAAAATCTAAATTAAGAATCTTTATTCTTCAATTCTCCCATCACTATAAATGAAACCCCCACAATTAATAAACCTCTTCATATAATAATTTTTCTTTTAGTAATTAACCTTAATTATAATCATGGATTACCGTTGCTTGGACCTTGCGATTACATCCCTGGAAGGTCTCAAACCAAGCAACGGGTTATTGTCAACGTTGATGAAGACGGAGTTTTACGCCGTCGTTTCACTCGTAAACACCACCTCCATTTCTACCCAAAAAACCCAAACAGGTAACTTTGAAACCAAGAACCAGTACAGGTGGAATTCGCCGGTTCCGATGAAATTTTACGAGAAAGAATCGAAGCTTCTGAAAAACTCGGCGATCGTCATGATTCAAATCCGAAGCAAACGACCATTTTGTCTGGACAAGATTATTGGGGAAGTTTACGTTCCTCTTAAGGACCTCTATGAGAAAACGACAACGACATCTGCATCTGATCATAATAATAAAAAAAATAATAAATGTGATCAAACCCAAAACGACAGCGCTAATGTTGCCGTTTATCGGGTGGTGATGACGAGGAGTAAAACGGCTTCAATAATATCGCCGAGGAAAGTGTTTTTGACTTTCTCGTTTAAATTTAGCGATCCTTTCAAACTAAACAGAGGAGCGATTGCCCGAGATTTTAATGAGACAACGAGCCAGGATAATAATTTCTCGTGTATCGTCACCAATACCAACCCTGCTTACCAACTAATGATGGTTAATTAGGTTTAAATTTAATTAGATGTTACTCAAACTAATTTTCCTTTACCTCTGCAGAAATTTTTATCATTAATTATTATTTCTCGTTCATTCGTAGTTTTGATTTTTTTTATTCATTCAATGGTATGTACTTTGTTATTTGAGATCTTTTCTGTGAAAGCTTCCTAAAGATTAATTAAACTTGTATTCGTATCAATCGTGGTAAAAAATTAGAGAGTTTTCTTCTTATTGTAACACATTCCCAATTTTTTTTTTTTTTTTGGAGTGCCTTGCTGCTGGGTAATTACAAATGATTTCCTATACTAAAGCCATGACATGCAACAAAGCCAAAAAGAATTTTAGGCATCAAATGGGAAATCAATGAAAAAAAGTCCTGCATTGGTATTTGTGAGACTGAAGATTAGTTTCCATATGAGCATGAGTATTACGATTGGTAGATTCATCACTAAAAAAAGGAAGATGCTAATCCTAATATTCTTGGGAAATAAGGTCAAGCCAACGAAATTTACTAGATGGCAAATCACTAAAATTCAAATAGTACAAAAGTAATTTTGTAGAAAAAAAAATGTATTATGTAAAGTTTCCAAAACTTATAACTTCTTAAAAGTGAACTAGAAATTGTTTTTCATGTATAAAGAGATTTTGGAACCTGGAAGATAGTCATCAAAAGTTGGCTCGTTTTTTAGTTTATAAAATGAAAAAAAAATAGAAAAAATAATTAGTTCTATTTGCTTGGACACCAAGAGTTACTTCAATTTATTTATTGAACGTAACCAAACAACACCAACAAGCAAAGAATAATTCCATGTTTTCCTTTTGTTCCTTTCACTTATTTATTAATATTAATTATTTATTGGGAATTTAGGAAAAAGACCAAATATCAACTTACCTCCCTAATGTAAATAGTCATCATCTTCCAATGTTTTTTTGTGTCATCTCCACATTTTTTTACTTGTTGCATTTTTTTTAGAATTAAACAATATTCTTATCCTTTAAATTAAGACGCATTTTACTCTTAATTATTTTTTTATTAAAAAAAAAAAGCAATTTCTCAAACTATAGTACAAATGTATCCCTTCGTGTTGCATTTTATTCATTTTTTGAGATAATTTATTATTGTACTCATGAGTCACACATATATATATATATATATATATATACTTAGATGGTTAGCTAGCCACGTAAATATTAGTTTTATATAAGTTCTAGTGGTTTTATATTGATGATTGTTAATGAAATTAGTATGTAGTTTTATGTTTCTAGAAAAAAAAAAAAAAGGTATTTTTTAATATAGAGTTTAAATTTTATATTGATGATTGTTAATGAAATTAGTCTGTAGTTTTATGTTTTTAGAAAAAAAAGGTATTATTTTATATAAAGTTATAATTTAAATTTATATAAACATATTTATTTTTAAAAAGAGTAATTCATAAAAAAAAAAAAATCGCATAAATACACAAATAAACTAAAAAAATTATCGAGTCTATGGTGGCTCAAATTTTCACAGAAACTATATATTCAACCTAATTCATCCTATATGCTAATGTGGAACTCCATAAGATCGTTACAAAGCCACCTAAAAATCCAAACTACAAAATCGAAATTAATCAAATCCACCCAACAATAAGAAGAAAGTAGATTAACAAACACGTAAGCTTCAATAATTTAACAACATACGAAGCTAAATTTGAAATTAAGAATAATAACAAGAAAATTAAAAGAGTACCTGAAACCAGAAATCAGAATTTGAAAAAAAAAATGATTGCAGCTGGAAAAAAACTTCAACCTGCTCAATTCTTGTCTCAATATCTGCACCGCTTTCAAGGAGAACATATATATAGGGACTCAGTAATTTTTGGCAAGAATCTGGCAAACCCATTAAAACAAAAGATGAGTGATTGAAGCAAAGATAATGAAACTCCTAATTAGCAGACAAGTTATCCAATAAAATTTGAAAAACCGTGTTTTTGCAAATGTCAGTTATATATAAGAAAATATAAAAACTGTAATCGTTTGCAGCAGCAGAAAGTAATTCCGCTACAGCAAAACTGAACAGGCAGAATATAAAATATTTGCAGAAAAATAAATAACTTGACACAAGAGATTTATACGTGGTATCAGTGTTCTCACGAACACTCCTAGTCCACGGGGCCACGCCCAGAGAATGAAATCAATTAATAAAGTATCAAAATTACAAAGACAATTGACTTAAACAAGTTTAGACTCCCTCTAAAGTATTGCCGCAATCCTTTGTAATCCACTTTATGAATCTGACTTCTTGAAACACCTTCAAGCCCGAACTCCCTTCGTCTTTGAAGTGTGAGTGCTTACTTCCTCCCGAAGTAAGGCTTCAACAAGTCTTCTCCCGAAGACCAAGTGCTTACTTCCTCCTGAAGTAAGGCTTTATCAAGTCTTCTCCCGAAGACCAATCTCTTGTTCAGTCAAGTAGTTCTTCACAACCTCTAGGATAGAGTAAGAACAGAAATAGAACAACTAGAACCTAGGTGAACAACTAGGCTCTCACAAAACAAAGAAACACTCTCTTCTCACAAAAGATAAATGCAAAAAATGAATAATGGAAGAGGTAATTCGAATGGTTGCTCACTAGGCTCTATTTATAGATCATAGAAACCAAAGAGGCAACCACAAGTTCGAATTAGCAATTTACAAAAACTTTCCAAAGAAACACGATCCGCTACATCGATTGATTCGGTTGACGAAACGGATACCGCCGTAAACGGGAAACTTACTAAAATCGGGTCCGATCTTCTTTCAATGCTTGATTCCTGCCAAAAACAGATTAGATATTCTGAGATACAATCGAAATCAATAAGGAAAAGGCAATAAACAAGGTTTCCCTAAAAAAGACAACTTTCCAAAAGAGAATTCCTTCTCTTTTGAGAAGTTTTCAACAAAGGAAAGTTCAGCTGAAAGTGCAACTTTCCAAACAAGGAAAATGGCAACTAATAACCGAATAAAAGAGGTAAGATTTCGAAAATTAATGCATAGCAATCTTACCATAAAAAGGAAAAATTATTTTGTCACCTAACTTGCCAAAAAAGGACTTTACAAAATTGTACAAACCTCTCATTGTTATTGTTATGATTAAAGAACTGTAAGAAATGAATAAATAAATAAAAAAAATTAACTCAAGAAAGTCAATGATAAGGAAGTAAAAAACCAGATTATAAAAGTTCAGTAGCAATTCTAGTTTTGAAACCAACATTAAAATACCTCATTTAGGTCTGGGATTGTGTTGTATTATCTCGTAGATAAAAGGATAGAAGTTGTGGGAATAACATATGTATAAGATCCCATTACCATAGTTGGTAATCAAGTACCAAATTATGACTGAAAAAGCATGCTGGAGCCTGAAACAAACAGACAAATTTGAATCACCTTAGCCTTTTCAACCGAATTTTAGAAACTAAATTACACTTACACAAAACTAAACTTGATCAAGTCTAATAAATTCACAATATTTCAAAGTAGAAAATTGAAAATCTAACACCGTAGTAAGTATGCAAAAGCAAGATACATGAATGTGATTCTATGAGTAAATTTTACAAGATACACCATAGTAAGTATGTTCACATTACATTTAAACTTTATAATAATAACTCAAGAAATAGATTGGCACATACTATATCTAATTAGAGAAACCAACATCTAAAATAAAATGCAGAACACAATTAGAAGATAAAATAAAATAAAAAGGCATAAAACTAAAAGAACAGAACAATAAGTGAAGGGTATTATTAAATCCATAGTTTCGATACCCAAGTTATATGTATACCCAAATTATTAATTTCTTCATAAGTAGAATCAAATCATCCAATGTCTTCTCTTGTACTGGCGCATTAGAATCCACCAGTCTTCCTAGAAAATTGGCCTGAGAAGAACCATCATCAACAACAACAATAAACAAACCAACATTTAAAACCCTAAGCGAAAATTCCAAGTTCGAACTTCTTGAAAAAAAAAAAAAAAACTGCGTTTAGTTGATCGTAAACCAAAGTGAGAGAATTGGATCTGATAATTTGGGGATATACGGTTTGTTAGAGAGATATGTGGATGATTTTTTTTAATTTAAAAAAAAGATTGTTTAATTTTTTGGTTTAATTATTGGGTTTATTTGTTAACGGGAGATGAAACCTATTAACATCGTTAAATTTAACAGAATATTCTTTTATTTTTAAGGTATATTCTGTTAAACCAAGAAATGCCGTTAGATAGGCACTTTTAATATATAAAGATACTAGGTGAATGTACGTGCCGAGCCACGTATTGCTAGTTTCATTTAAGATTTTAGTCTTTTTAAGATTTTGAATATATTTTATTTTTAAAGATTACAAATTTTTTGCTTGAAAAAATTAAATATTTATATTTGAAATATTATTTAATAATGTATTAAAAATAATATTAGTGTAATTATAAAATTGTAAATAAATTTATTATTGGAGTAGTAAATTATTCTATTTAGTTTTTTTTTTAACATAGCATTGTAATGTAAGTTTATATCTATAAATATTCTGTAAAGTGTTAATATTATATGAACATCTACATTTATAAAGCTAAAAAGTGGGTCAATGACAGAAGTGGTATATCTGCAATCACACAAAGATAGAAGTGGTATTTCTTGCTAAACCATGACACTTGAATCATCGGGGAGAATTAACACCAACCAATAAGAAAGAAAAAAAAACAGAGAACGGTTTCAAGGTGGAGTATTGTGTTTAATATATGAGTTTGCACGATCAGATTTAGAACAATTACAAATAATGAGAAAGTAGATAGAGAATTAAATCTAATCAAATTTAAATTTAAATGGTATATGATTTAGATATTTTTAATTAATCTATTTAATATTTAATAATTATTTAGTCAAAAAAAATATCTACAAACATCATAGTGAAAAAAATAATAACAATAAAAAAAATAGTTATCCTTATATGATAGAAAAATAGAAAAATTAAATTTTATCATCAATTAAAATTAATAATTATACCTGTATAATTAATAGGTTAAAAAAAAGATTAATGACTTATATTATAGATAGATATATAGATTATGGAGTGCAAACACTTGGACTACATTTGATGACTCTCTATTGCCAAAAATTATTAATAAAGCAGTTAAAAAGAATAACATCACATTATGCATCGGAATCAAAAAAATAAAGATTTTTTAAAAAAAATAAATAAAAAAATTATTAATATTCTCCAAGATAGGTTTGTTAGAGAGATATGTGGCTAAGATGATTTTTTTAATTTAAAAAGAGATTATTAATATTTAAAAGATTGTTTAATTTTTTAGGTTTAATTATTGGGTTTATTTGTTAACAGGAGATCAAACCTAATCGTTAAATTTAACAGAATATTCTATTTATTTTTAAGTATATTCTGTTAAACCAAGAAATACCGTTAGATAGACACTTTTAATATATAAAGATATATTTACAGTATGATAGTCTATTTTAACTAATTTAAATTAGTTGGAACCAAATATGGGAACGTTAAACATTCAAAAATTAATTTTAAAATTACGCATATACACTCTTAAATTTTATCCTTATAGCACTATCTATGCAAATATTTTTTTACCTAGACTCTCGAATTATAGTGTATTAGTCTCAGATAAGTCTTATATCAGAAAAATATTCGCAAAAATACTAAAAATGCCACCAAATGAGCAAATTTAAAGCTATTTTCATAGTTTAAGGGGAATATCTTACAAAAAAAAATAAATAAATAAATAATTAAGGGAACAAATTCTATCAGTGTCATAGTTTAGAAATAAAAATTTTATTTATTCTTTCTTTTATCAAACAAAATAAGTTTGAGTTGAAAATAAAATATAATGAAAAAATACCGCATGAAATTTGTAAATAATAAAATAATTTATATACACACAATAATAAGGGGAGTCTAGTGTTTCTCTCTAGGGTTGAGAGTCTGTCGCCAATTGAGGTTTCTTTTCCCCTCTTTCGGCACCATGGCTTGTCGACCCGTTTGTGGGTTTGACAGTGGCCATGGTGGGGGGTGGTTGATTGCTTGTTTGAAGGAATTCTTTAATGGAGGATCGACACCTTTTGGTATTGGATTTTGTAGTTTTCACTTGGACGTTGGTGATGTTGGAAATTATTTTACCAGGATCTTAGATCTATTCACAAGTATGTTGATTAACACCCTAAATATGAACTTTCTAAAACGATGAAATAAACACATATAAAGTTTAGTAGACCTTACATTGGGTACAGCAGAATAATATGACTCCTTCCGTTCAGATCTCTAACCCTTGTATCCTTTCTGTCGCAGAGTATTATCAAGATCTGAACCTGGATCTCTTTCTCTGATTCTTTAGTGCTGAAACTCCTTCTTGTTGAATGTCTTTCTTCACGATCTTCCTCACTATGATTGAGGTATCACTTGCGGTGTGTGGGCACTACTCTAACACTAAGAGATTTCGAAATTTTAGAGAAGAAGAAAGCGAGAGAGTGGGCGGCCAAAGGTAGAGAGAGAGGCTCAGGTTTTTCTGAATGAAAAGTCAGAAGTAAAGTGTAATTTTCCTGAAGCCTTCACTATCTATTTATAGCATTCCACTAGGGTTAGGTTTGAATTATTTGACATTAAAATAATGAAAATATCAGAGGTAAAACCCTAAAAAAAGTGGCCGGCCATGCAATGTGGATTTGGGCCTCACTTTTTGCAATTTTACAGTTTTATCTTTTCTGCATCTGATTTTCTCAAAAACGCTAATTTTCTAAATCAACCATTTAAATGACAATTCTAACTATTTAATAACTATAAATAATTATTAAATAATATTGTCATTTATCATATTTATTAATTGAACCATACAAATTATCATAATTAACGAATATGCCCCTAAAACTCTTTCTTTACGATTTCGCCATTACTTAGTGAAAAATTCACAAATAGACATAGTCTAATTTGAGAATTATAATTGATTAATCAAAACCAATTATATGAGTCTTACAAGCAATACTATCTCAACTAGTGGGGCGACCATGGGTCTATATAACCGAGCTTCCAATAAGCAGATCAAGAATTTATTACCTAAATTCACCGACTTATTAATTCTTCGTTGAATCCACGCATAGAACTTAGAATTGCACTCTCAGTATATAGAATGCTCTATATGTTCCACCATATAGACACATCATTAGTTATCCATTATTATAATCCTAATTTGATCAATGATCCTCCATATGAATGATCTACACTGTAAAGGGATTAGATTACCGTTACACCCTACAATGTATTTTATCCTTAAAATACTTAACCCCGTATAAATGATATTTCAGCTTATGTGAAATGAGATCTCCACCATTTGTTTTTCGTTTGGTCAAGCTCGAAGGAGACCATCCTTTACTTACTATTCGCCAGATAGAAGCTATAGATTCCATGTTTATGTTAGCACTCCCACTCAATTGCACTACCGTGTTCCCAAAATGTACGTATCACCCTGACCTAAAAGTAGGCTTAACTAACAAATCAAAGAACACAAATAGCCTCTTGAGATTGAGCCTAATCATAACAGGATTAAGATCATTTGATCTAGGATCAACTAGGCGATATTGACTTGAATAGATATTACAGTAAATTTAATAAATCTAAGTCAAAGTTCAATATCGGTCCCTTCCGATGCATACTCCATGCATCCAACCTGAGCTTTACTTTAACCAATGCTCTGGAAAGAACATAGCATTTCTCCAAATGCAAGTAAACTCTGTTGTAGATTATCATATCAGTAAAACCCTGTGTCTGATAAATCTAGGAAACTTTATTCACATAGTCATGTTTACTTTCCAATGTGTTGACGACACAATAAACAGGATCAAGTATGTGAAAAGGGTTTCAGATGAATTTATACATTATGTACATATAATCATGAAATAAATCATGTGAACCATGCAAGATTAAATGTTATTTCTGATCTATATTAATAAGTAAATCTGATTATATTGAAATGAGTTTTATTTAGGGCATAAAACCCAACAAACTCCCTCTTGCACTAATATAAAACAATAAGTGCATTTCAAATAATCTCAACACCTTGATATACAAATCAAGTGTAGTAGTAGTAATCTCCTCGTAATAGGATCTGAAAGGTTGAATTAAACACAACCTTTTCTCCACCATTACTCTTCCATAATCACAAAATCATTGATAATATGAAATTCCTCTCTATATGTCTACTCTTTTTGGGATACTGGATTCTATACCTTTGGCAACAACTTTTGGTTAATCAGGAAATTAATACTTGTAGTTAAGGCAATTTGGAATGGTGCCAAAGATGTATAGAACTTTCCTTAGACTGAATAAGTACCTTTCCTGAAACTTTAACATTCAGTCCCTTTCTCGTAGACCTAGAGACTTCAGATAGGTTTTTACACTTCTCCAAAATCACTATTCCACCCCTAGAGTAATCACCATCTTATCAGAAAGATTTTCTAGCACAAAGGCAAATTTCAAAATCTGATCTGGTGTAGTCTAAGAGTTTTAAACACACTCTTATAGACTAACATATAGTTCCTCTTCTTTATCTTAAGATTTACTTTATTGTCTTCCAATGTTCTTCTCCTGGATTAATCTGATACCTACTCATTACTCCCACTCAACAGCAGGTGTCTGGTCTAAGGCATACGAAAGCATATCTAAGACCTCTCACTGTTGATATAAGAAATTCTTTCATGGCTTTATCTTTTTTGGAATAGTTGAGACTTTTCCTTAGATAAATAAAATCTATGCTAGAAGTCGAGAAGCTTCTATAGATTGCCATTAGAAAGAAAATGCTTCAGCATCTTACTAAAGTAAGTTGCTTGCATTAGAGTAAGTAATTACCAGGTATACCACAAGCCATAGGTTTAGATAAACTCAAACCTATAATACTAGGAACAGGAAGTTTTGTTAAGTCCATTGAATAGACTTATAAACGAAAATTTCCTTTTATGTCCTTGTAATAGAAAGTTTAGGTTACTCCATGTGAATGAATTAAACCATAGTTTTATTGGCTTTTCTTCTTAGTTTCTTATCTTGACAATCCATTACTTGTTTAAACTCACAATGGATTTTAATCACTAGTGTCTTCCAAGTGATAAGAAGGTGAGTTCCTAGAAACTCTCCCACTACGACAAGGTACCATGAATTATGTCTAAGAAAACTAAATGGTATTGACCTCTTCGGTTGTGACAAGACAACAGAGGCAGTGGGATCATCATATGTCATATAAGATGATAGAACACTTTTGGAATCAAGAAAAATATCTCCTTTATTTTCTACTTTATTTTCAGACTTAGTCATTTTCTTAGAAAAGTAGTATTTGTTTAAACAAACACTTTCTTATCTATTGACTATGGGATGGTCCACCCCTAATCACTTAGAATAGCTAACAAACCATGGTTAACAGTTCTAGCTTTTCTTAAGATTTTTATTAGGTCATACATGAATCTAGTAATGATTTACTTTAAGTATACAACCATTGCATCATTTTGAAATTGTATTACCATAGAAGGAATTAGGCAACGACTAGTAACTAATCATCAATATGCAACTCGAATTTCTGGGGAGGTAAGTTTGGATATAATTCAAAAATCAATTTAATGATCTTTTAACTGCATATCTACTAACTATTTCTCCACCCCTATCAGTTCGCAAGATCTTTAACCACTTACCTTAATGGTTTTAACCATTGCTAGAAATTAATGAAATTTTTTAAACATTTCAAATTTCTTTGCATAAGGTATAATCTAGAGTTATTGTTTTAAGAATACAACGAAAAACTCATATCCACCCCTGAATGTACATCCATCTGTGAATGAGATGAACTACTTTCAGTGGATATAGGCATATTAACTCTTTGCAGAGATGGATCTTGTCAAAACCACTATGAACAAGATACAAATGCCATAGATTAATAAAAATGTGGTTGTGTCTTTTTGATGACTTAGGTTTAGTTACATCAAAGAGTTCTTAGAATAGTGCAAGTAGATCCTGGTCACAGAATACTAAACTCATATTCCATACAGTTTGAATCCATTGATAGAAAATGGTTATTAAACACTTGTGAAAGTGTAACTGTATTGTATTCTGGAATTAGAAATATAAGAATATTTCTATTTGGAATCTAAAATTAAAGTCAAAGACTTCAATTTATACTAAATATAATGAGTAATTCTATCTTGGACCAACACTACTAATTTAACTCTAAGTCTGATTTGCCTATACAAGCAGGAGATTTCTAAGATTGAGGATTTATATCAATTGGGAATAGAATTTCGGGATTATAATCATATGCGTCATTTAATTTCTTAAGAGAAAATATAATGACATTAAATGATATATAGACCATTCATCCAATGATATGTTGTTGAGCTAATTCGAAATGAATAAGCTAAGAGGAATTAGGATAATTTCGTTTATAAATAAGAATCCAACGATGCTTCGATTAGCGAGAGTCAAAGTAATCTTATTTATACAATCTTCTTGTTTCATATCGTAAAAATACTAGTCTAAGGTGTCATCAATTGATGAACAGCTAGATGTCGCATATACAATATTTATCTTTCGAGATCTAACACTATTATGTATGTCTAATGGTGAAAATCCATTAGGGATTTATCTCATTAGATAAACAAACCAAGTTAGACCAACAATGAAGATTCGAAATTAAACTACAATTTAATACCAGAAAATAACATGGTTCAATATAAATTCATACACAATTCAGAAATTATTAAACATATAGCAAGTAGGAATGACAAGTGAAAATACTAAAACATACAATCCTCCATAATTTCCAAGGTTTTCAACAAACTGATATCAGTGTCCCGTTTAGGCAAGACTCAAAGCTACCATCCATTGAATAGAGTTGTCAGCTCATCTAAAATGTTAAACATTCTAGCAACCTTTTATTCGATCAAGATTGGAATTTAGCGTTGTCCCGTTTAGGCGAGAGTCAAGGCAATTCTATCTCATGAGCTTCCACCATTGTTTCATAATTTGCAAGTCAAATATGGTCGCCACCATTAGGGTGATCCATACCATATAAAACACTTACAAACTACTTATCTTTCGAGATTAAACGGTGCGAAATTGCTAATGAACGTTCCTCCATTAGGGAGGATTACTCACTAAAACAAACGCGATGTAAAACCAACAATGGAGATCGAATATCTTAATAATAATAAAGCTCATTATTTAAAGAGAGTTGTATTTTCTTCGAAACATATTTAATCTATTTATTTTAAATATATATTTATTAATTAAAATTTCCAATTTAGAATGAAAAATTCTAAATATAAATTTTAATTTAATATTTATAGATTTTACTTAGATGGATATGAAAATAACATGAATTTATTCCATCTTAGTAATAATTTTCAATAAATATTTAGAAAAATATTCAATTTAAGTTGTTACAAAATTAATTTAAATTAATTTACAACTCAAATTTAATTTTCTATAAATATATATTGCATTTAGAAAAGTTAAAGTATTTAAGAATACAATTTTCGAAAATGCAAGTTAAAATAAAAAAAAAAATTAATCCTGGAAAAATTATTCAAATTTAATGTTGGCCCAAAATTAATTAATAAAATTAATTTACAACAAAAAATATAATTTTCCTATTTAATTAAATATATAAGAAAAATTTCAAATATTTAAGTATGATGATGAAAATCAACTTAAATATTAATTTTCTATTTAATTAAATACACTAGAAAAGTATTTCAAGCAAAAACAGATAATATCTATCTAGATTTTCATGGACTAATTAATTCATTTTCTAATTAAATATATTTTACTTCATTTATTTTAATTAATCATTAAATGAAAAAAAAATCATTGATTTAAGTTGGTCCAAAATTAAAATAAATAATTTACAACTTTAATATATTTTTCAAATAAAATTCGAAATTCCAGCATTTAACAAATGCAATTTCGAAATTTGATTAATAAAATAAAGAAAAAATATATTTTGAAAATTATTTAAATTTAGTTGAAAAAATAAATTTCGACTAAAAATAGTTTTCTATTTAATTAAGTGTCATGAAAACGAAATATTTAAGTATCATGATGTAAATCAACTTAGATATTTAATTTTCAAATTAATTAAATGTATTAAATTCAAGAAATAAATAATAAGTGTAGAGAAGACTTAATTCTTAATCTCTTGTTTAATACTAGGAAAAATATACTTAAAATAAATTGTACCAAAATTAATTATTTAAATAATTAATTTCACAATGTATAATATTTTCCTATTTAATATTAGAAATAATAAGTAGTCTAGAAATAACTATCTAGAAAATATCTTATTTGACTAAGTATCTTTTCCACAAAATTTGAAAAAATATCTAATTTAAGTTGTATTAAAAAAAATAGAACTTAAATATTTTCAAATTTAAATTTAATTAAATATCAAAAATTAAGTTGTAACCACTTAATTTGAAAATATTCCATTTTAAGTTAATATTCGAAAAGATATCAACTTAAAAAAATATCTAAAGAATCTTAATAACCAATGCCTAAAATTCCTCAACTTAATTTTGAAATTTTAAATCCAAAAGATATTCAGATTTAAGTTGATTAGTTAGAGATAACTAAATATCAACTTAAATAGGAATATTTAATGAAAAATTTAAATTAAGCTTGTAAAAGCCTCTAGATGGTTATAATTCTATATTTAATTAAATACAAGAAAATACATATAGTTTAGCTTAAAATAAAATTCTTTAAACTATGATTTTTTTAAATTAATTTCAAAATAAATGAAATTAATTATGTTGCTAATAAATTTTATTAGGTTAAACTAGTTTAATTAACCTAGTACAGTTATTTTAATCAGGCAAATGGGCCTTCACAATTGGGGTGGTTCGTGTGAGGGGGTGCTGGGTTCAGTATGTCGTACCCACTACTATGGCTCCCAACTCTCACACAAGGCCCAAGAGAGAGGAATATAACCTTAAAATGAACAACTGTTATTAATTGAATAGGCCCAAAACTAAATGGGCCTAAATAAAATCTATCAAAAAACTATGATATTTTATTTAGCAACAACAACCTATATGCATCTATAATAAAATTAAACACATAGGCTCACACATGCACACAATTTGGATGGATCCTATCATGTTGCTAGGTCATACACAGATGAAAGAAGATTGTAAATATACCTGTTACAAATTATTTACTTGACCAAGGGAGCCATGAGTTAAAATCAGATCATTGGATCTGTCAACAAGTTAACCATGGCTATTTGCAATCAAGCAATAATAGATTTTAAAAACTTACAAACAAGCTAAAACACATACTCCTGCAACAAGGTTAGCTGGATAGTTGGATGTAGAATTTATTTAATTTTAAATAAATAATTTCGAAAAATTAATTAAATAATAAAAAAATTTATTTCGAAAATAATTAAAATAAAAAAAAATTTTAAAAAAAATTTGAAATTAAAAAAAATTTAAAATTAAACCTACAATTTTGAAAAATTAGGTTTCAACCAACCTAAATATCATTTCAAAATTTGCTAACTACTTTTAAAAATTTAATGTTATTTTATAAATAAAAATTAAATAAAAAATTAAAAAAGATAAATAAATATCTTTTTCAGATTTTAAATGTAATTTAAATAAATAAAATAACAAAATTTAAAAGTTAGCAAAATATCTTACATCTATTTAAAATTACATGATTATAGTTATCTTATTTAAAATTTAAATAAGGTCAAATTATTTAAAAAAAAAATTAATTTAAAAAATTTAATATCTGACCTTAAATTTAAAAATAAGATAAGATATAATCAAATTTAAAAATAAGATAGATAATTAAGCAAAAAAATAGATATTTACTATTTTTCAAATTCAAATTACACTAATATCATGAATTAAATTTAAAAAATATTAATTAATTTAATTATGATAATTAGAATTGAATTAGGAATAGTAAATGTATAAATATAGAACTACACAAAAAATCGAAACTTAAATCCATGAAATAGCATGAAAAATCGAAGAAAAACGAAAAAAATGCGAGCTGTACGGACGGTATGCTGTGCATACCCGTCCGCGCGCGCATAGGAGTGCACTGCCGAGGTTTCTCGGCGCAGGAGGGTCACCAGCATGATTTCCGCGCGCGGATGCTGGTTGCCCGATTCCTAGATTTTTTTGAAACTTCAAAAAATCATAACTAATTCAAATTAAATCGAAATTGAGTTCTGTAAAAAAGTAACTTGCTTAATTTTTTCCATACTATCCAATAAAAATAATTCCAGAAACAGATATTCAATTATTTTTCACGAAAATTCACAAACATCAATCAATCATCATATAACACTCAATACAACATGATACCATCCAAAACATCAAACAATCGTTTTAAAGTCCAACTTTCTTGCAAGAAAATCAATTACCATGGCTCTGAGGCCAGTTTTTGGAAATTATTTTACCAAGATCTTAGATCTACTCACAAGTATGTTGATTAACACCCTAAATATGAACTTTCTAAAACGATGAAATAAACACATATAAAGTTTAGTAAACCTTACATTGGGTGCAGCTGAATAATATGACTCCTTCCGTTCAGATCTCTAACCCTTGAATCCTTTCTGTCGCAGAGTATTATCAAGATCTGAACCTGGATCTCTTTCTTTGATTCTTTAGTGCTGAAACTCCTTCTTGTTGAATGTCTTTCTTCACGATCTTCCTCACTACGATTGAGGTATCACTTTCTATGTGTGGGCACTACTCTAACACTAAGAGATTTCGAAATTTTAGAGAAGAAGAAAGAGAGAGATGTTGGAAATATATTTTACCAGGATCTTAGATCTACTCACAAGTATGTTGATTTAACAACCTAATATTGAACTTCTAAAACGTTGAAATAAACACATAAAAGTTAAGAATAACTTTACAGTGATGGCAGCGGAATTAAATGTCTCCTTCCACTCAGATCTCTAACCCTTGATTCCTGTCTGTAGCAGATTATTATCAAGATCTGAGCCCGAAAGTTCTTCAGTTGGATGTGATCCTTCACAGTCTTCCAAACTATGATGAGGTACTGAGTGATGTGTGTGGGCACTTCTCTCTCACTAGGAATTTCGAAATTCTCTCTTGTTTTTCTCTCTTGATTTCATGTGATACAATATGCATACAAAAGCTTGTCAAAGCACACCAAGAGTAGAGAGAGGGGGCGACTATAAATAGGAAAAGGGAAGAGCACAACTTTCCAAATAAACAGTTTCCTCTTTTACTGTGTAATTGAATAACTGCCTTATCTAGTGTGATCCACCACTTTCCTATTTAGACTAGGCTTTGATTAGAAATTATATGGCAATTTAAATTGAAAATAATAATTGGGAAACATGCAAAGGGTGGCCGGCCATGGTGTGTATGGGCCTCACTGGAATTTTGCAGTTTCCTCAATTTTATTTCTATTTCTCCAAAAATGCCATTTTTCCAATTCTAATCTTTGAAATGCCAAAACTAATTATTTAATAACTAAAATAGATTATTAAATAATATTGCCATTTAAAATAAATATTAATTAGACATGCAAAGTCTCTTAATTAATAATTAAACCTAGAAACCCTTTTATTTACAATTTTATCCTTAAACTGTGAGAATTCACAAATTAGACATAGTCTAACTTTTAGAATTATAATTGATTAATCATAAATCAATTACAGAGTCTTACAAACAGTATAGTCTCAACTAGAATGGGGACCATGGATCTATATGCTGAGCTTCCAATAAGTTGAACCGATTTACCAAGTAAATCCCTAACTTATTAATTCCTCGTTGAATCCACTCTTAGAACTTGGAATTGCACTCTCAGACTTATATAGAGCATATCATATGTTTCACGATATCAATATGCTATCTCATTTAACCATTGTTATAATCTTAATGTGATTTAGAGATCCTCTATATAGATGATTTACATCGAGATGGGACCAATTTACCGTTTACACCCCTCAATGTATTTTGCCCTTTTGAACACTTAATTACCTGTAAATGATGTTTTAGTGATCTAATATATAGTCACTGAAACAAGAGCTCATCCATTTGCTTCTATTTAACTAAGCTCAAAAGGAATCATCATTTTACTTCTATACACCAGTAGAAGCTATAGATTTCCATATTTATGTTCAGCACTCCCACTCAGTTATGCTATCATGTTCCCAAAATATATGTATTATCCTGACCCAAAGGTAGGCTTAACTAATAAATCAAAGAACATGAATAGCACTCCTGAGATTGAGCCTAAGCATATCAGGATTTAGATTCTCTTAATCTAAGATCAACTTCTGACATTGACTTGGAAAGATACAACGGTAAGTTTACAATATCTTTGACCAAGTTCAATATCGGTCCAGTCCAATGCATACTCCATACATTCGAAACCAGTATACTTTGCCAATGTTCTGGAAAGAACATAACACTTACTCCAAGTGTAAGTATACTTCATCGCTGATTATCACATCAGTGTAAATCCAAAACACTGATGA
Organism: Cannabis sativa; assembly: GCF_029168945.1. Lineage (NCBI taxonomy): Eukaryota > Viridiplantae > Streptophyta > Magnoliopsida > Rosales > Cannabaceae > Cannabis > Cannabis sativa. The sequence continues at coordinate 69,273,052 of NC_083602.1, forward strand.
ACAGGGACCAAATCTTTTGAATCATATAATCATAATCACATTCCACTGTATTGACAATACTGTAATTGTGAATAACTATATGTTCTGGATTTAACTGATTTTGTGCATATATCAAGTATATATATTAAACCATAAACATGTAACATACATGTAATCATAATTCACTTCAAAATTCTAAATTGATAACTAATCAGATTGTAATGGGTTTTATTTAGGGCACAAAACCCAACAAACTCCCACTTGCACTAACATAAAACAAGTTGTGCATTACAATCAATCTTTTGCCTCGATCCTCTGATCAAGTGTAGTATATTTGAATCCACCCATATATCTGGAACCAGGTTCATAAAACTTATGAAACCTCCTTAACTATATGCTTTACTCATCAAGGGATACTGAAATCCTTACTGCCCATTAAGTACATCTGAACAAACAGAAGACATATCTCTCAAATTTTAAAATTTGGAATTGAGATAATGCAGTGTAGAATTTTCTTCAGTAAAATAACTTTCTGGTAATTTCGAATTTACAAAGTTATGTCTTCTCTGATGAAGCTTAAATTATTATAGATGGGTTTTTACACTCTTCTATAATGATTCCTCCACCCCCAGAGTAACCACCATCTCATGAGTCGGTGTGGATATTGGGATCACTAATGCATAGTTCCTTAATAACATATAGGTCACGTTTATAAATCTTTTTTGATTGTCCCCTAATGTTCCCCATTTGATTACATCTCAGATGGCTCCCACTCAATAGTAGATGTCTGGTTAGAAACTTTTAACCTTCTACTATTATTTCTGGGATCATCTCATTGTGACTTATTATCTTAATCTGAAACTATAAGTTTCTCTAAGACTAAGTCAACAAAATAGCAGTCTAGTATTTGAAGTGTAAAATACTTGCTAGAGATTTAAGCAATCAAATCAAGATACCATTAAATGTTATGAGGATTAGAAATCTTGAATCAAGTCTTTCGAATAGACTATGCAAGAATTCTTCTATCTTATTCTCATAATTCTGATAAGTTACTTCTATCCATGTGAATGGTTAGACTTGTTTTTATCAGAGGTGTTCTTAAGTTCCTATTGTTGGGTTTTATGCCCTAAATAAAACTCATTTCAATATAATCAGATTTACTTATTAATATAGATCAGAAATAACATTTAATGTTGCATGGTTCACATGATTTATTTCATGATTATATGTACATAATGTATAAATTCATCTGAAACCCTTTTCGCATACTTGATCCTGTTTATTTTGCCGTCAACACATTGGAAAGTAAACATGACTATGTGAATGAAGTTTCCTAGATTTATCAGACATAGGGTTTTACTGATATGATAATCTACAACAGAGTTTACTTGCATTTGGAGAAGTGCTATGTTCTTTCCACAGCATTGGTTAAAGTAAAGCTCAGGTTGGATGCATGGAGTATGCATCGGAAGGGACCGATATTGAACTTTGACTTAGATTTATTAAACTTACCGTAATATCTATTCAAGTCAATATCGCCTAGTTGATCCTAGATCAAATGATCTTAATCCTGATATGATTAGGCTCAATCTCGAGAGGCTATTCGTGTTCTTTGATTTGTTAGTTAAGCCTACTTTTAGGTCAGGGTGATACGTACATTTTGGGAACACGGTAGTGCAATTGAGTGAGAGCGCTATCATAAACATGGAATCTATAACTTCTATCTGGCGAATAGTAAGCAAAGCATGATCTCCTTTGAGCTTGACCAAACGAACATAAAAGGTGTAGTACTCATTTCACATAAGCTGAAATATCATTTATACGGGGTCAAGTGTTTTAAGGAATAAATACATTGTAGGGTGTAACGGTAATCTAATCCCTTTACAGTGTAGATCATTCATATAGAGGATCATTGATCAAATTAGGATTATAACAATGGATAACTAATGATGTGTCTATATGGTGGAACATATAGAGCATTCTATATACTGAGAGTGCAATTCTAAGTTCTATGCGTGGATTCAACGAAGAATTAATAAGTTAGTGAATTTTAGTGCTAAATTCTTGATCTACTTATTAGAAGCTCGGTTATATACACCCATGGTCCCCGCACTAGTTGAGATAATATTGCTTGTAAGACTCATGTAATTGGTTTTGATTAATCAATTATAATTCTCAAATTAGACTATGTCTATTTGTGAAATTTTCACTAAGTAAGGGCAAAATTGTAAAGAAAGAGTTTTAGGGGCATATTTGTTAATTATGATACTTTGTATGGTTCAATTAATAAATATGATAAATGACAATATTATTTAATAATTATTTATAGTTATTAAATAGTTAGAATTGGCATTTAAATGGTTGAATTAGAAAATTGGCGTTTTTGAGAAAATCAGATGCAGAAAAGATAAAACTGCAAAATTACAAAAAGTGAGGCCCAAATCCACTAAGCATGGCCAGCCACTTTTGTAGGAAATTTAAACTGATATTTTGATTATTTTAATGCCAAATAATTCAAACCTAACCCTAGTGGAATGCTATAAATAGATAGTGAAGGCTTCAGGAAATTTACACTAAATTTCTACACTTTCTTCTGACACTTCTGAATCACAAAAACCTGAGCCTTCTCTCTCCCTATCTTTGGCCGAACCCACTCTCTCTCTCTTCCTCTTGAATTTCAAAATTCTTAGTGTATGAGTAGTGCCCACACACAGCAAGTGATACCTCAATCATAGTGAGGAAGATCGTGAAGAAAGACTTTCAGCAAGAAGGAGTTTCAGCATCAAAGATTCAGAGAAAGAGATCCAGGTTCAGATATTGATAATGCTCTGCTACAGAAAGGAATCAAGGGCTAGATATCTGAACGGAAGGAGTCATTATGTTCCGCTGCACCCAATGTAAGGTTTCCTAAACTTTATATGTGTTTATTTCATCGTTTTAGAAAGTTCATATTTAGGGTGTTAATCAACATACTTGTGAGTAGATCTAAGATCCTGGTAAAATAATTCCAACAACTGGTATCAGAGCCATGGTAATTGATTTACTTGCAAGAAATTTGGACTTTAAAACGATTGTTTGTTTGTTTTTGGATGGTATCATGTTGTATTGGGTGTTATTTGATGATTGATTGATGTTTGTAAATTTTTGTGAAAAATAATTGCGATTTTGTTTCTGGAATTATTTTTATTGGATAGTATGGAAAAAATTAAGCAAGTTACTTTTTTACAGAACTCAATTTCGATTTAATTTGAATTAGTTATGATTTTTTGAAGATTCGAAAAAATCGGAGTTGTGTTGAAATTTTCTTGCGATCGCGAAAACTGTCCGTACAGCTCACAATTTTTTCGTAAAATAGTTAGTATCTATCTTTTTTGCTTAATTATCTATGTTATTTTTAAATTTGATTATATCTTATCTTATTATAAATTTAAGGTCAGATTTTAAATTTTTAAATTAATTTTTTTTTAAATAATGTGACCTTATTTAAATTTAAAATAAGATAACTATAATCATGTAATTTTAAATAGATATAAGATATTTTGCTAACTTTTAAATTTTGTTATTTTATTTATTTAAATTACATTTAAAATCTGAAAAAGATATTCATTTATCTTTTTTAATTTTTTATTTAATTTTTATTTATAAAATAACATTTAAATTTTAAAAGTAGTTAGCAAATTTTGAAATGATATTTAGGTTGGTTGAAACCTAATTTTTCAAAATTGTAGGTTTAATTTTAAATTTAATTTTTTTTTAAAATTTCGAATTTTTCAATTTTTTTTTTAAAAAATTTTCGAAAATTATTTTTTTATTTAATTAATTATTTCGAAATTAATAATTTAATTTAAAATTAAATAAATCCTACATCCAACTATCCAGCTAACGTTGTTGCAGGAGTATGTGTTTTAGCTTGTGTGTAAGTTTTCAAAACCTATTATTACTTGATTGCAAATAGCCATGGTTACCTTTTGCCAGATCTATTGATCTGATGGCTCCCTTGGTCAAGTAAATAATTTGTAACAGGTATATTTACAATCTTCTTTCATCTGTGTATGACCTAGCAACATGATAGGACCCATCCAAAGTGTGCATGTGTGAGCCTATGTGTTTAATTTTATTATAGATGCATATAGGCTGCTGTTGCTAAATAAATGTCATAGTTTTTGATAGATTTTATTTAGGCCCATTTAGTTTTTTGGGCTTAGTCAATTAATAACAGTTGTTCTTATTAAGGTTAAATTCATCTCTTTTGGGCCTTGTGTGAGAGTTGGGAGCCATAGAAGTGGGTACGACATACTGAACCCAGCACCCCCTCACATGAACCACCCCAATTGTGAAGGCCCATTTGCCTGATTTGAATAACTGTACTAGGTTAATTAAACTAGTTTAACCTAATAAAATTGATTAGCAACATAATTAATTTCATTTATTTTGAAATTAATTTAAGAAAATGATAGTTTAAAGAATTCTTTATTCTAAGTTAAACTATATGTATTTTCTTGTATTTAATTAAATATAGAATTATAACTATCTAGATTCTTTCTGGAGCTTAATTTAAATTTTTCTTTAAATATTCCTATTTAAGTTGATATTTAGTTATCTACAACTAACCAACTTAAATCTGAATATCTTTTGAATTTCAAATTTCAAAATTAAGTTGAGGAATTTTAGGCATTGGTTATTAAGATTCGAAAAGATATTAACTTAAAATGGAATATTTAAGATATTTTTTTAGGTTAATATCTTTTCGAATATTAACTTAAAATGGAATATTTTTGAATTAAGTGGTTACAACTTAATTTTTGATATTTAATTAAATTTAAATTTGAAAATATTTAAGTTCTAGATTTTTTCTAATACTACTTAAATTAGATATTTTTTCAAATTTTGTGGAAAAGATACTTAGTCAAATAAGATATTTTCTAGATAGTTATTTCTAGACTATTACTATTCCTAATTCAATTCTAATTATACATTATGAAATTAATTATTTAAATAATTAATTTTGGTACAATTTATTTTAAGTATATTTTTTCCTAGTATTAAACTAGAGATTAATAATTAAGGCTTCTCTACACTTAATTATTTATTTCTTGAATTTAATACATTTAATTAATTTGAAAATTAAATATCTAAGTTGATTTTCATCATGATACTTAAATATTTCTTTTTCATGACACTTAATTAAATAGAAAATTATTTTTAGTTGAAATTTATTTTTTCAAGTAAATTTAAATATTTTTCAAAATATATTTTTTCTTTATTTTATTAATCAAATTTCGAAATTGCATTTCTTAAATGCTGGAATTTCGAATTTTATTTGAAAAATAGATTAAAGTTTAAATTATTTATTTTAATTTTGAACCAACTTAAATCAATGATTTTTTCATTTATTGATTAATTTAAAATAAATTGAATTAAAGTATATTATTAGAAATTGAATTAATTAGTCAAAGGAAAATCTAGATAGATGATATTTTTGCTTGAAGTATTTTTCTAGTGTATTTAATTAAATAGAAAATTAATATTTAAGTTGATTTTCATCATCATACTTAAATATTTGAAATTTTTCTTATATATTTAATTAAATAGGAAAATTATATTTTTTGTTGTAAATTAATTTTATTAATTAATTTTGGGCCAACATTAAATTTGAATAATTTTTCCAGGATTAATTTTTTTTTATTTTAACTTGCATTTTCGAAAATTGTGTCCTTGAATACTTTAATTTTTCGAAATGCAATATATATTTATAGAAAATTAAATTTGAGTTGTAAATTAATTTAAATTAATTTTGTAACAACTTAAATTGAATATTTTTCTAAATATTTATTGGAAATTATTACTAAGATGGAAATAATTCATGTTATTTTCTTATCCATCTAAGTAAAATTTATAAATATTAAATTAAAATTTATATTTTGAATTTTTTTATTCTAAATTGGAAATTTTAATTAAATAAATATATATTTAAAATAAATAGATTAAATAAAGAGAATCAAAGAAAATACAACTCTCTTTAAATAATGAGCTTTATTATCAAAAGACATTCGATCTCCATTGTGGGTTTTACACCGCGTTTGTTTTAGTGAGTAATCCTTCCTAATGGAGGAACGTTCATTAGCAATTTCGCACCGTTTAACCTCGCATGATAAGTAGTTTGTAAGTGTTTTGTATGGTATGGATCACCCTAATGGTGGCGACCATACTTGACTTGCAAGTTATGAAATAATGGTGGAAGCTCATAAGATAGAATTGCCTTGACTATCGCCTAAACGGGACAACGCTGAATTCCAATCTTGATCGAATAAAAGGTTGGTAGAATGTTTATCATTTTAGATGAGCTGACAACTCTATTCAATAGATGATGCTTTGACTCTCGCCTAAACGGGACACTGTATCAGTTTGATGAAAAACCTTGGAAATTATTTAGGATTGTATGTTTTAGTATTTTCACTAGTCATTCCTACTTGCTATATGTTTATAATTTCTGAATTGTGTATGAATTTATATTTGACCATGTTATTTTCTGTTATTAAGTTGTAGTTTAATTTCAAATCTTCATTGTTGGTCTAACATGTTTGTTTTTCTAATGAGATAAATCCCTAGTGGATTTTCACCATTAGACATACATAATAGTGTTAGATCTCGAAAGATAAATATTGTATATGCGACATCTAGCTGTTCATCAATTGATGACACCTTAGACTAGTATTTTTACAATATGAAACAAGAAGATTACATAAATAAGATTACTTTGTCTTTCGCTAATCGAAGCATCGTTGGATTCTTATTTATAAACGAAATTATCCTAATTCCTGTTAGCTTATTCATTTCGAAATAGCTCAATTATATATCATTGGATGAATGGTCTATAAATCATTTCATGTCATTATATTTTCTCTTAAGAAATTAAATGATGCATATGATTATAATCCCGAAATTCTATTCCCAATTGATATAAATCCTCAATCTTAGAAATCTCCTACTTGTATGGGCAAATCTGACTTAGAGTTTGTATTAGTAGTGCTGGTCCAAGACAGAATTACTCATTATATTTGGTATAAATTTAAGTCTTTGACTTTAATTTTAGATTCCAAATAGAATTTTTTTTATATTTCTAATTCCAGAATACAATACAGTTACACTTTCTCAAGTGTTTAATATCCATCTTCTATTAATGGATTAAAACTGTATGGAATATGAGTTAGGTATTCTGTGACCAGGATCCACTTGCAGTATTCTAAGAACTCTTTGATGTAACTAAAGCTATGTCATCAATAGACACTACCACATTTTTTTTAATCTATGGCATTTGTATCTTGTTCATAGCGGATTTGACAAGATCAATCTCTGCAAAGAGTTAATATGCCTATATCCACTGAAAGTAGTTCATCTCATTCGCAGATGGATGTACATTCAGGGGTGGATATGAATTTTTCGTTGTATTCTTAAAACGATAACTCTAGATTATACCTTTTAGCAAAGAAATTTGAAATGTTTGAAAAATTTCATTAATTTCTAGCAATGGTTAAAACCATTAAGGTAAGTGGTTAAAGATCTTGCGAACTGATAGGGGTGGAGAAATAGTTAGTAGATATGTAGTTCAAAGATCATTAAATTGATTTTTGAATTATATCCAAACTTACCTCCCCAGAAATTTCGAGTTGCATATTGATGATTAGTTACTAGTCGTTGCCTAAATCCTTCTATGGTAATACAATTTCAGAATGATGTAATGGTTGGGTACTTAATGTAAATCATTACTAGATTCATGGATGACCTAATCAAAATCTTAAGAAAAGCTAGAACTGTTAACCATGGTTTGTTAGCTATTCTAAGTGATTAGGGGTGGACCATCCCATTGTCAATAGATAAGAAAGTGTTTGTTCAAACAAATACTACTTTTCTAAGATAATGACTAAGTCTGAAAACAAGTAGCAAATAAAGGAGATATTTTTCTTGATTCCAAAAGTGTTCTATCATCTTATATAACATATGATGATCCCACTGCCTCTGTTGTCTTGTCACAACCGAAGAGATCAATACCATTTAGTTTTCTTAGACATAATTCACGGTACCTCGTCGTAGTGGGAGAGTTTCTAGGAACTCACCTTCTTATGACTTGGGAGACACTAGTGATTAAAATCCATTGTGAGTTTAAACAAGTAATGGATTGTCAAGATAAGAAACTAAGAAGAAAAGCCAATAGAACTATGGTTTAATCCATTCACATGGAATAACCTAAAGTTTTCTATTACAAGGACATAAAAGGAAATTTTAGTTAATAAGTCTATTCTATGGACTTAACAAACTTCATGTTCCTAGTATTATAGGTTTGAGTTTATCTAAACCTATGGCTTGTGGTATACCTGGTAATTACTTACTCTAATGCAAGCAACTGACTTCAGTAAGATGCTGAAGCATTTTCTTTCTTATGGCAATCTATAGAAGCTTCACAACTTCTTTGGTATAGATTTTATTTATCTAAGGAAAAGTTTCAACTATTCCAGAAAAGATAAAGCCATGAAAGAATTTCTTATATCAACAGTGAGAGGTCTTAGATATGCTTTTGTATGCCTTAGACCAGACACCTGCTGTTGAGTGGGAGTAATGAGTAGGTATCAGATTAATCCAGGAGAAGAACATTGGAAGACAATCAAGTAAATCTTAAGATAAAGAAGAGGAACTATATGTTAGTCTATAAGGGTGTGTTTAAAACTCTTAGACTACACCATATCAGATTTTGAAATTTGCCTTTGTGCTAGTAAATCTTTCTGATAAGATGGTGGTTACTCTGGGGGTGGAATAGTGATTTTGGAGAAGTGTAAAAACCTATCTAAAGTCTCTAGGTCTACCAGAAAGGGACTGAATGTTAAGGTTGCAAGAAAGGTACTTATTCAGTCTAAGGAAAGTTCTATACATTTTTGGCATCATTCCAAATCGCCTTAAACTACTAGTGTTAATTTCCTGATTAACAAAAAGTAGTTGCCAAAGATATAGAATCCAGTATCCCAAGAGAGTAGACATATAGAGAGGAATTTCACATTATCAATGATTTTGTGATTAAAGGAAGAGTAATGGTGGAGAAAAGGTTGTGGTTAATTCAACCTTTCAGATCCTATTACGAGGAGTTTACTACTACTACACTTGATTTGTATATCAAGGTGTTGAGATTATTTGAAACGCACTTTTTGTTTTATATTAGTGCAAGTGGGAGTTTGTTGGGTTTTATGCCCTAAATAAAACTCATTTCAATATAATCAGATTTACTTATTAAGATAGATCAGAAATAACATTTAATGTTGCATGGTTCACATGATTTATTTCATGATTATATGTACATAATGTATAAATTCATCTGAAATCCTTTTCACATACTTGATCCTGTTTATTGTGCCGTCAACACATTGGAAAGTAAACATGACTATGTGAATAAAGTTTCCTAGATTTATCAGACATAGGGTTTTACTGATATGATAATCTACAACAGAGTTTACTTGCATTTGGAGAAGTGCTATGTTCTTTCCAGAGCATTGGTTAAAGTAAAGCTCAGGTTGGATGCATGGAGTATGCATCGGAAGGGACCGATATTGAACTTTGACTTAGATTTATTAAACTTACCGTAATATCTATTCAAGTCAATATCGCCTAGTTGATCCTAGATCAAATGATCTTAATCCTGATATGATTAGGCTCAATCTCGAGAGGCTATTCGTGTTCTTTGATTTGTTAGTTAAGCCTACTTTTAGGTCAGGGTGATACGTACATTTTGGGAACACGGTAGTGCAATTGAGTGGGAGCGCTATCATAAACATGGAATCTATAGCTTCTATCTGGCGAATAGTAAGCAAAGGATGATCTCCTTCGAGCTTGACCAAACGAACATAAATGGTGGAGTACTCATTTCACATAAGCTGAAATATCATTTATACGAGGTCAAGTGTTTTAAGGAATAAATACATTGTAGGGTGTAGCGCTAATCTAATCCCTTTACAGTGTAGATCATTCATATATAGGATCATTGATCAAATTAGGATTATAACAATGGATAACTAATGATGTGTCTATATGGTGGAACATATAGAGCATTCTATATACTGAGAGTGCAATTCTAAGTTCTATGCGTGGATTCAACGAAGAATTAATAAGTTAGTGAATTTTAGTGCTAAATTCTTGATCTACTTATTAGAAGCTCGATTATATAGACCCATGGTCCCCGCACTAGTTGAGATAATATTGCTTGTAAGACTCATGTAATTGGTTTTGATTAATCAATTATAATTCTCAAATTAGACTATGTCTATTTGTGAAACTTTCACTAAGTAAGGGCGAAATTGTACAGAAAGAGTTTTAGGGGCATACTTGTTAATTATGATACTTTGTATGGTTCAATTAATAAATATGATAAATGACAATATTATTTAATAATTATTTATAGTTATTAAATAGTTAGAATTGGCATTTAAATTGTTGAATTAGAAAATTGGCGTTTTTGAGAAAATGAGATGCAGAATAGATAAAACTGCAAAATTGCAAAAAGTGAGGCCCAAATCCACTAAGCATGGCCAGCCACTTTTGTAGGCAATTTAAACTGATATTTTCATTATTTTAATGCCAAATAATTCAAATCTAACCCTAGTGGAATGCTATAAATAGATAGTGAAGGCTTCAGGAAATTTACACTAAATTTCTACACTTTCTTCTGACACTTCTGAATCACAAGAACCTGAGCCTTCTCTCTCCCTATCTTTGGCCGAACCCACTCTCTCTCTCTTCTTCTTGAATTTCAAAATTCTTAGTGTATGAGTAGTGCCCACACACAGCAAGTGATACCTCAATCATAGTGAGGAAGATCGTGAAGAAAGACTTTCAGCAAGAAGGAGTTTCAGCATCAAAGATTCAGAGAAAGAGATCTAGGTTCAGATATTGATAATGCTCTGCTACAGAAAGGAATCAAGGTCTAGATATCTGAACGGAAGGAGTCATTATGTTCCGCTGCACCCAATGTAAGGTTTCCTAAACTTTATATGTGTTTATTTCATCGTTTTAGAAAGTTCATATTTAGGGTGTTAATCAACATACTTGTGAGTAGATCTAAGATCCTGGTAAAATAATTCCAACACCTATCACAATTATCAACCAAACGAAGATGGGTAAAGAATTTTAATATTCTCCCACTCAACTAAGGTAATGTGATACATTATCAAAGAACTTTAATGGTATCAATAACTATTACAACAGTAAATCTAAACTGGAACATATAATCAAGATCAGAGATTTATTCTGATAATATCTAATTTATTATATTATTTCCATGTTTAAAATTATGTGTCACCAAGGGTACTGTAGAATAAAGTCCACCCCTAAGTTTATAGAGATTATGATCCACCCCTAAAGGTTGTAAATCTCTAAGTGTGATAGAGAGTCTGTGGAGTTGAATATAATCCACAGTTCATTAGATATAAAAGATCGTTTGAACTGCATATTATTCTTAACTTTTCTCCACCCCTATCAGATCAAAAGATCCTTTTATTAAACAAATTCTCAAATAATTGTTTTGGAACTAACAATTATTCATAAACATAGAAATAATTTCTAGTGTTTATGTAGTAATAACTCTGTAAGGAGTTTAAATACCTTTAGAATTTGTATCAATAATAAAAACACATACACATACAAACATAATAAATATAACAATTGGTAATAGATAAGATAAAGTACTGAAGCTCAACTCATAAATTGCAATTTATTTGAAAAGGATACTTTATTATAAACCAAAAAATTGTTTGCAATATTATGAGAACCAAACAGGGAATAAAATCCCAAAACTTGAAATCCAAATTGTTTGAAAAAACTAAACAATTAATTCAAAAAAAAAAAAAAATTGAGCTTCTTCTTTATCATAGACGATCTCCATCCACCATCCAGCTTTCTAATCCAACTCGCTAAGACAGCATCCGAGTTTAAGAAGCTTTAGCTATAAGAAGAATAATAAACAAGGTTAGTAGTCCAGAATTAATAATCCAAAAGGATAATAATTTACTAAAAATACATCAGTTTATAATGAAAATACCTTGTTTCTTTGCGAGATACTTAGGACATTGGGATTTCCAATGGCCTTTCTCATTGCAGTAGAAACACTTTCCTTTTAGTGTATCACCAGAAGCTCCAGCCTTTTTGTTCTTAGCTGCTTTCGCAGCTTGAGCTCGCTTCTTGGCATTTTTCCACTTCTTCTTATGATTGGATTTGGAAGTAGAAGCAACATGTGCCTCAGGATTACTTGTCTTATTACCATTTCCAGAATTCTGAGGTTTATTCCCTCTTTTCTTGGGACCTCCAATCAAATTTTCATATGTCTGAATGTCATTGACTAAAGTATGAAAGTCTTGTTCCTTCTTATTCATGACATAATTTGATGTATAGGGCAGAAAATCTGGAGTCAGACTATTCAAAATGAGACTCACTTGAGTAGTCTGATCCATTTCAGCACCATGATTCTGGGCTTCCTGGAAATAACTAGCCATCTGGAGTAGGTGATTACGCACATTCTGATGGGGTTCCATCCGTGCGTTGATATATTTTTTAGTCGCGTCAAAACGAGACTGGATAGATCCCATACCGAATAGCTTAGTTAACCGCGTCATGATTTCTGCAGCCGTGACAGTGTTTGCAAACCTTGTTTTCAAGGTGTCAACCATGCTGGAAAGCATGAAGTAACGAGCTTTATTGTTAGCATTCTGCCAACGCTCGAACTTTTCTTTCACAGTTTTGGTTGCATTGTCACCTGGCTGCTCAGGGGACGGCTCAGTCAACACAAACGAGGCACTTTCACCTATGAGAGCAATATTAATGTTCTCTCTCCACTTTGGGAAGTTAGACCCATTTAGCTTATTTTCAGTTAAGAGTGACAACATGGGATCCGACATTGCAATTCAGGATACTACAAAATAACACATAGATATCAATTATGGTTTAACAAAAAATCTTATTCAGAAATTATTAGCACAAAGCAAGTAGGAATGACTAGAGAAAATACTAAAAAAAAAAATTCAATCCTAAATAATTTTTAAGGTTTTCAACAAACTGATATCAGTGTCCCGTTTAGGCGAGAGTCAAAGCTATCATCCATTGAATAGAGTTGTCAGCTCATCTAAAATGACAAACATTCTAGCAACCTTTCATTCGATCGAAAAGAGAATCCGACGTTGTCCCGTTTAGGTGAGAGTCAAGGTCATTCTTATTTTATGAGCTTTCACCATTGTTTCATACGTTTGTAAGCCTTATACTGTAGCCACCATTAGGGTGATCAATACCAATATAAAACACTTACAAACATACTTATCTTTCGAGATTAAACGGTGCTAACTTGCTAATGAACGTTCCTCCATTAGGGAGGATTACTCACTAAAACAATAGCTATGTAAAACCAACAATGGAGATCGAATATCTTAAAATAATAAAGCTCATTATTTAAATGTATTTTCTTCTATTATTTATTTATTTTAAATCTATATATATATATATTTATTAAATTTTAAATTTAGAATAGAATCTAAATAAAATTTAATTTAATATTTGTAAAATTAAACTTAGATGGTTAAGAAAATAAAATGAATTATTTCCATCTTAGTATTAACTTTCCAACAAATATTAAGAAAATTACTTAATTTAAGTTGTATTAATTTAAATTAATTTGCAACTCAAATTATAATTTTCTACCAATATATATATGTATATTGTATTTCCAAAAATATACAATTTTCGAAATACATTAAAATAAATCAAACTTTACTTACTTCAAGCAAAAATATTATCTATCTAGATTTTCTTGACTAATTAATCCAATTTGTAATAATATATTTAAGTTCCTTTATTTTAAATTAATCATTAAATGAAAAGATCATTGATTTAAGTTGATTCAAAATTAATTAAAATAATTAATTTACAACTTTAATCCATCTTTCAAAATAAATTCAAAATCATCTTGCATAATTAAATGCAATTTTGAAAAAATGATTAATAAAATAAATAAAATATATTTTGAAAATTATTCAAATTTAAGTTGTTATGGAAATACCCAACTTAAAATAATTTTCTTATTTAATTAAATATCATGAAAATAACAATACCTAAGTATCATTATGAAAATCAACTTAGATATTTAATTTTCAATTTAATTAAATGTATTAAATTCAGGAAATAAATAATTAAGTATAGAGAAGGCTTACTCATTAATTTCCAATTTAATACAAGGAAAAATATCCTTAATTGAATTGTACCAAAATTAACTATTAAACAATTAATTTCACAATCAATGATATTTTCCTATATTAGAAATAATAATTAGTATAGAAATAACTATCTAGAAAATATCTCAATTCTACTAAGTATCTTTTCAAGATTTGGAAAATATCTGATTTAAGTTATTATAGAAAAAATCTATAATTTACAAACTTAAAATTTTCCAAACAAAATTTAATTAAATATCAAAATTAGGTGGTAACTACCTAATTTAAAGATATTCCCTTTTTAAGTTTAAAACCAACTTAAATAATATCTTTCAAGAATCTTCAATAACTAATTCCTAGAATTCCTCAACTTAATATTAAATTCAAAATATATTCAAATTTAAGTTGAAAGGGAAAATTAGTAATAACTAATTCATAACTTAAATAGGAATATTTAGTGAAATAATAAAAGTAAGTTTCAGAAAGAATCTAGTTAGTTAAAATTCTTTATTTAATTAAATACAAGAAAAATACAAATAGTTTATCTAGAAATGAAATTCATTAAACTATGTTTTTCTTAAATTAATTTCGAAGAAATTAATTATGTTGCTATTCAATTTTATTAGGTCAAACTAGTATAATTAACCTAGCACAGTTATCCAAATCAGGCAAATGGGCCTTCACAATTGGGGTTGTTCATGTGAGGGGGGGCTGAGTCCAGTATGTCGCACCCACTTCTAAGGCTCCCAACTCTCACACAAGGCCCAAAAGAGAGGAATTTAACCTTAAAATGAACAACTGTTATTAATTTGAATAGGCCCATTAACTAAATGAGCCTAAATAAAATCTATCAGGTTATGACATTTTATTTAGCAACAACAACCTATATGTATCTATAACAGAAATTAAACATATAGGCTCACACAGGCACACAGATTTGGATGGATCCTATCATGTTACTAGGTCATACACAGATGAAAGAAGTTTGTAAAAATTACCTGTTACAAATTATTTACTTGATCTATCATCAATTGAACCATGGGTTAAAATCAAATCATTTGATCTGTCAACAAGTTAACCCTGACAATTTAGATCAAGCAATAATAGGTTTTAGAAAACTTACAAACAATCTAAAACACATACTCCTGCAACAAGGTTAGATTTGGATAGTTGGAAGTAGGATTTATTTAATTTTAAGACATTAATCTTTATTTCGAAATTTAATTAAAAAAAATTTCGGTTTTAAAGAATAAATTAAAATTAAACCTACAATTTTTGAAAAAATTAGGTTTTGGGTAAACTAAATATCATTTCAAAATAAATTTGCTAACTTTTCCTTTTAAATTTCATGTTATTTAATAAATTAAATATTCAATAAAATACAAAATGGTAAATACATACCCTTTTCTCATTTTACAATCTAATTTAGGTAAAATAACAAAATTTAAAAGAGTTAACAAAAATATCTTATTTCCTCTTTTAAAATACTATGATTATAGTAATCTTATTCTAAATAAGGTCAATTTACCAAAAGAAATTTTAATAAAAAAATAATTTCTGACCTTTTATTCAAAAATAAGATAAAATAATCAAAATTTAAAAGAAATAAGAAAAGAGGTAAGCAATACTTGATTTTATCCTATTTTCAAATTCAAATTACACTAATATCTAAAATTAATTTTAAAAAATAAAATTAATTTATTTCTGATAATTAGATTTGAAATTTGAAAAACAAAAATCAACATACAAAGCTACACAAAAAATCGGAATTTAATTTCATGAAATAGCATGAAAAATCGAAGAAAACGAAGAAAAATAGCAGGTGGTACGGACAGCATGCTGTCCGCGCGCGTGGAAGGGGAGAGATAGCCCAGAAAACTGGGCGCAAGCACCCCTGCGCATGATTTCCTCGCGCGTAGGGAAGGTGCTCACCACCTCGATTTTTCCCGATTTTCAAAAATTCATAACTAATTCAAATTAAATCGAAATCGAGTTCTGTAAAAAAGTAAATTGCTTAGAATTTTCCAAACTATCCAATAAAAATAATTCCAGATACAGAAAATCAATTATTTTTCCCAGAATTCACAAACATCAATCAAACATCAATATGACACATCATGAAACCATCCAAATCACAAACAAATAGTTTTAAGTCCAAATTTATTGCAAGCAAATCAATTACCATGGCTCTGGTGCCAGTTGTTGGAAATATATTTTACCAGGATCTTAGATCTACTCACAAGTATGTTGATTTAACAACCTAATATTGAACTTCTAAAACGATGAACTAAACACATAAAAGTTAAGAATAACTTACAGTGATGGCAGCGGAATTAAATGTCTCCTTCCACTCAGATCTCTAACTCTTGATTCCTGTCTGTAGCAGAGTATAATCAAGATCTGAGCCCGAAAGTTCTTCAGTTGGATGTGATCCTTCACAGTCTTCCAAACTATGATGAGGTACTGAGTGATGTGTGTGGGCACTTCTCTCTCACTAGGAATTTCAAAATTCTCTCTTGTTTTTCTCTCTTGATTTCGTGTGATACAATATGCATGCAAAAGCTTGTCAAAGCACACCAAGAGTAGAGAGAGGGGGCGGCTATAAATAGGAAAAGGAAAGAGCACAACTTTCCAAATAAACAGTTTCCTCTTTTACTATGTAATTGAATAACTGCCTTATTTAGTGTGATCCACCACTTTCCTATTTAGACTAGGCTTTGATTAGAAATTATATGGCAATTTAAATTGAAAATAATAATTGGGAAACATTCAAAGGGTGGCCGGCCATGGTGTGTATGGGCCTCACTGGAATTTCGCAGTTTCTTCAATTTTATTTCTATTTCTCCAAAAATGCTATTTTTCCAATTCTAATCTTTTAAATGCCAAAACTAATTATGTAATAACTAAAATAGATTATTAAATAATATTGCCATTTAAAATAATTATTAATTAGACATGCAAAGTCTCTTAATTAATAATTAAACCTAGAAACCCTTTTATTTACAATTTCATCCTTGAACTGTGAGAATTCACAAATTAGACATAGTCTAACTTTTAGAATTATAATTGATTAATCATAAATCAATTACAGAGTCTTACAAACAGTATAGTCTCAACTAGAATGGGGACCATGGATCTATATGCTGAGCTTCCAATAAATTGAACCGATTTACCAAGTAAATCCCTAACTTATTAATTCCTCGTTGAATCCACTCTTAGAACTTGGAATTGCACTCTCAGACTTATATAGAGCATATCATATGTTTCACGATATCAATATGCTATCTCATTTAACCATTGTTAATCTTAATGTGATTTAGAGATCCTCTATATAGATGATTTACATCGAGATGGGACCAATTTACCGTTTACACCCCTCAATGTATTTTGCCTTTTTGAACACTTAATTACCTGTAAATGATGTTTTAGTGATCTAATATATAGTCACCGAAACAAGAGCTCATCCATTTGCTTCTATTTAACTAAGCTCAAAAGGAATCATCACTTTACTTCTATACACCAGTAGAAGCTCATATTTATGTTCAGAACTCCCACTCAGTTATGCTATCATGTTCCCAAAATATATGTATTATCCTGACCCAAAGGTAGGCTTAACTAATAAATCAAAGAACATGAATAGCACTCCTGAGATTGAGCCTAAGCATATCAGGATTTAGATTCTCTTAATCTAAGATCAACTTCTGACATTGACTTGGAAAGATACAACAGTAAGTTTACAATATCTTTGACCAAGTTCAATATCGGTCCAGTCTAATGCATACTCCATACATTCGAAACCAGTATACTTTGCCAATGTTCTGGAAAGAACATAACACTTACTCCAAGTGTAAGTATACTTCATCACTGATTATCACATCAGTGTAAATCCAAAACACTGATGAACAGGGACAAAATCTTTTGAATCATATAATCACAATCACATTCCACTGTATTGACAATACTGTAATTGTGAATAACTATATGTTCTAGATTTAACTGATTTTGTGCATATATCAAGTATATATATTAAACCATAAACATGTAACATACATGTAATCATAATTCACTTCAAAATTCTAAATTGATAACTAATCAGATTGTAATGGGTTTTATTTAGGGCACAAAACCCAACAAGAGAGTGGGCGGCCAAAGGTAGAGAGAGAGGCTCAGGTTTCCGAATGAAAAGTCAGAAGTAAAGTGTAATTTTCCTGAAGCCTTCACTATCTATTTATAGTATTCCACTAGGGTTAGGTTTAAATTATTTGGCATTAAAATAATGAAAATATCAGAGGTAAAACCCTACAAAAGTGGTCGGCCATGCAATGTGGATTTGGGCCTCACTTTTTGGAATTTTGCAGTTTTATCTTTTCTGCATCTGATTTTCTCAAAAACGCCAATTTTCTAAATCAACCATTTAAATGTCAATTATAACTATTTAATAACTATAAATAATTATTAAATAATATTGTCATTTATCATATTTATTAATTGAACCATACAAAGTATAATAATTAACAAATATACCCCTAAAACTCTTTCTTTACAATTTCGCCCTTACTTAGTGAAAAATTCACAAATAGACATAGTCTAATTTGAGAATTATAATTGATTAATCAAAACCAATTATATGAGTCTTACAAGCAATATTATCTCAACTAGTGGGGGGACCATGGGTCTATATAACCGAGCTTCCAATAAGCAGATTAAGAATTTTTACCTAAATTCACTGACTTATTAATTCTTCGTTGAATCCACGCATAGAACTTAGAATTGCACTCTCAGTATATAGAATGCTGTATATGTTCCACCATATAGACACATCATTAGTTATCCATTGTTATAATCCTAATTTGATCAATGATCCTCCATATGAATGATCTACACTGTAAAGGGATTAGATTACCGTTACACCCTACAATGTATTTTATCCTTAAAACACTTAACCCCGTATAAATGATATTTCAGCTTATGTGAAATGAGATGTCCACCATTTATTTTCGTTTGGTCAAGCTCGAAGGAGATCATCCTTTACTTACTATTCGCCAGATAGAAGCTATAGATTCCATGTTTATGTTAGCCCTCCGACTCAATTGCACTACCGTGTTCTCAAAATGTACGTATCACCCTGACCTAAAAGTAGGCTTAACTAACAAATCAAAGAACACGAATAGCCTCTTGAGATTGAGCCTAATCATAACAGGATTAAGATCATTTGATCTAGGATCAACTAGGCGATATTGAATTGAATAGATATTACGGTAAATTTAATAAATCTAAGTCAAAGTTCAATATCGGTCCCTTCCGATGCATACTCCATGCATCCAACCTGGGCTTTACTTTAACCAATGCTCTGGAAAGAACATAACATTTCTCCAAATGCAAGTAAACTCTGTTGTAGATCATGATATCAGTAAAACCCTGTGTCTGATAAATCTAGGAAACTTTATTCACATAGTCATGTTTACTTTCCAATGTTTTGACGACACAATAAACAGGATCAAGTATGTGAAAAGGGTTTCAGATGAATTTATACATTATGTACATATAATCATGAAATAAATCATGTGAACCATGCAACATTAAATGTTATTTCTGATCTATATTAATAAGTAAATCTGATTATATTGAAATGAGTTTTATTTAGGGCATAAAACCCAACAGGTGATTCGTTAGGGTTGGGCTTCATGGGTAGCGATCTGGGGTGATTCTCCTCTTGGTGTTACGGTTGATCTGCTTGGTTGTTGCGGTGCCCTAATTTCTTATGTGTTGGTGTTTGGGGATCCCATTAATCTTCTTTGGTGTTTATTTCCATGTTAGTTTTCAATAGTTGTTTATTTTACTGCCTTATACTTTTAATAATGGTCCTTTGTCACCCTCCCATTAGATCAATGAGAGTTGTAGTTTTTATTCTGAGTGAGGTTTCTTTGTTAGAATTCTTTATCACTCATAAAATATGCAATAACAAAATTTAATTTCATAGATAAATATATTACATATTAATATGCGTATAGGCATAGATCTAAAGAATACATTTGTTAATTTAAAGAGAAGAACTCAAATAGCGGAAACGTATCTTAATCCATCTTTTAGAGATGATCATTTTAGTGATTTGGGTAATGAACTTTCAAAAATACAAGACTTAGGGTTCTCTAGTTTTCTCTCTTCATGGGAGAAGATGAGAATAGAATTGACTCTTGTTTCTTGGGGACCAATATAACCTAATAAGTTATTAATTTTAGTATTTCTAATTTAGCCCCACAATAAAATAGAAATATCTCTTAAGATATCTACACATTTATTCCATGAAACTTTAACATGCACCCAATGACCTATAATTACTAAAATGATCACTTTATTTGGGTCAAACTTCAAATAACAATACACCAATACATATGAGCCCATATTGAGAATTGTAATTCAACAATCTCCCACTTGGGCTACATATTCTTTCTTATAGTGTGTGAAATTCCGTATTTTAATATTCCCAGTTTGATTATTTAATTAAGTGATTGATTAAATGTGGAATAATGAAACTGGTACTGAAAACAGTTTTCCCGTAGTTACAGAATACAACTCTGTAACTCCAGAGAAACCCAGGAAAACAAACAGTGCATAAAAGTAAAAACACACAAGATTTTTGTACGTGGTTTCAACAATCCTTTCAGATTGTTACTAGTCTACGGGGCCACGCCCAGAGATAAGATTCATTAGATCGGTATCAAAAATACAAAGTAATTGACTTATGCATAAATAGACTCCCTCTTATTGTATGCCGCAAGCTTGATGTATTCCACCTACTAACCGAATCTTGATAAAACTCCAAGAGCTTGAACTCCCTTCGATCACCTTGAAGAGTGCTTGAATCCTCCCGATTCAAGGCTTAAAGGCTATCTCCCGAAAGCCTATACAACCATCTCCCGAAGGTTGTGTGCTTGTATCATCCCGATGCAAGACTTCAAAAGCAATCTCCCGAAAGCTTGTAAATACCCTTCTCCCGAAGGTGCACTGATGCTCTTCTTTGTTGTAGACTTGAATAAGACTCAAGACAATACAAACAACAAATAAACAGAGTAAGAGTAGAACAACTCTTCTCTACATAACAAAGACACTCTTTTCTTAGGATACGAAAGCGAATAAAAGAGTTAACAAAACCTAGCTTCTATAGGATGTATTTATAATGAATATACATCTCATAGACAGCTTACATTCGGTCTGAACAAGACCTCAACCCACTAGAAACTTCCCTAAAATAATTCTTCAATCAGTCCAAGAATTTCTGTTTCTGTACCTACAGAACGTGGGCAGTAACTACAACTTTCCTTTTATAGAAAAGGAAAGTTTAGCTCCGGTTTTCTCTTCAAGAAACCTGATCTAAGAAAAAGGGAAACTCAACACAAGATCAGATTAATAGCTGGTTAGAAAAGAATCAATGTGTAATCAAAACTTACCATATTTACCTCAATTTCCATAAATAGGAAAGCTAGACAACTTTCCTTCCAAGTTTAGATACACACAAATAAGGAAACCATATTAATACATACCAGCCGAAAATACATTAAATAATAAAATATTTTTGTCAATTAAATATGCCAAAAATGGAATTAACAATCTCCCCCTTTGGCACTTTGATTGACAAAACATTTTATTATGAGAAAACCTGCATCAAGTGTTAGAAACCAAAGCAACTAGCTTCTTAAAGATAAAAGAGTATAGAAAATACTCCCCCTGCATGAAAGCACTCTAACACATAAAACAAAGAACTTCTTTTTGGACGGAAAAGCTTACAAACCGAAAACAAGCAACTCCCCCTAAAACCAAGGGTTCAGAGTTGTAACATAGAATCCAAACAATGAATCCAAAAAAAATAATACTACTCCCCCCTTTTGTCTATCAAGGAGCCAAAGATAACAAAAACAAACATGGACAAAGTCATAAGTTCAAGCATACATTAATAAAAAGCAAGAGATAAAAAGTTGAACCACTTATTCATCATCATTGGGTCGGAAGTATTTCATGATGTTGTCCATCTTCCTAAGTAGCAACGCCTGACTTGTCTCCATTCTTCCCAAACGCAAATTGAATTCTGCCATTTCTGTAGGAGCAGAAGTTGAAGCAGATGCAGCAGCAGGATCATTTATAATATCAGGGGAAGCAGACCGAGCCTTTCTTTGAGCAGCTTTTCCTTCAGAATGCTTCTTAGGAATTTTGAAAGTGGTTCCAACAACAGGCATCTCAATTGATTCATTCTCAAGAATCAATGCCTCTTGATCAGATAAAATCTTATAGATTAAATGAGGAAAAATAAGATTGAGCCTAGGTTTCTTGCCCTTTCGAAGAGAAACAATTTGCTCCCAAATCATGTCTGCCAAATCAATTTTAGCACCAATTGAAACTTTATATATAAAGAATGCAAGTTCATTTGAAACATTTACCGGATTGGAGCAAGGAAACCAATTGGATAGGGCAAACCTCATGAGAGCAGCATGTTGATAGGTGAGTTGAGACATATGCATGGTGTCGGAGAGTTCAACTTCATTATCACCAGTGAGATTACCGAACACCTTTTGACGATCAAACTCCACATCAGTTGGCTCAATTCCCATAGGCAGATTGAGAGCCTCAGCAACATCCTTCACAGTAAAGGAATACTAGTGTCCTCTGACAAAAACTTTGCCAAACATGAAAGAGTCCTCATCGAGAAACTCATCAGTGATGTTAGCATAAAATTCCTTCACAATTCTATCCACATAGCCATCAAAACCGATCAAGGAATCTACCCATTGTCTTTCTTTCAACATGTTATACACTCCAAAAGGCTTATGAGCAATAACATTAAAATTTTTCTCCACAGTAAAATTCTTATTCTCATAGAATTTCATATCTCTAGCATGATCATTATAACAAAAATAATGAGAGTGGGGCTTGAAGTTATCAAGAGAAATACTAGAGGGCCTCTTTCTTTTCTGAGGAAGAATAGGATTTGGAGAGACAATGGGCCTTTTTCCTTTCTCCTTCTTTGGAACTGCAGCAGGGACGGGAACAGGCTCTTTAGTGACAGGATCAGTCTTTGGTTCTTCACTCTCGAATCCAGATTCATCAACAACAGGTTGATCTTTGGGCACAAATTCTTCACTTGAATCGGACAAGCCCTTTGAATCATGATCCTCCTCAGTTTCTTCTGGTTCAGAATCTGAGGATGAGACCGAAGGGGGATTCTCCTTGAGATTTTTGACCTTTGATGTTGAAGACATCACCTTTTTGCCTTTGGAAACCTTTTTAGGTTGAACAACTTTGGGCTTTTGAGGAGTGGAAACCTTGGACCTTGTTCGAGAACTTACCGTGGGCAAGGTCACCAAAGCTTTGTCAACATTAGGAGCACCATTCGAAGAAGAGGACTTCGACAATGTGTGATCGGATGAATGGGATATATCATGATCACCAAACCCAGGTGTTGAAGAAGCAATAGGAGAAGCAACAACAGGTGGAGAGGCGAGATTTACCGCTAATTATCGAGCTTGGGTCTTCGATTTTCTGGCAGACTTCGTCAGAGCAGAGGACGAACCAGAAGCTCCAGTTATTGGTGCAGGCGGCGCAGGCGGGCTGGCCGGAGAAGCAGAGGCAGAGCCACGAGAAGGCTTCTTGGACGGTTGGGCATTCATAGTTTTGGCCATTTTTTCTTTGAAACCCTAGAACACAAACACTCTTACACTTTGAAAAATATTAGACCTTTGAGATAAAAGAAAAAAAAGCAAGAGATGAGTGAGTGGTGATCGTGGGTGAGAGGGTGGTTGAGAATATATATACACATGATTTTACTTACCCAATATCAGAAAAAAAACTGAAAAGGAAAGTAACTTCCTTACCTTTGAATCGCGTGGAGAAAAAAAAAAGGAAACCAAAAAGGTTTTTCAAAAAATGGTCAATGTTTCCTTAAATGGAAAAAGGAAACCAAATATCCCCACAAAATCTAAGAGTTTAAATACCCTACCAAAACTGAAATTGCCACCAAAAAGGAAACCAAAAATAATTAATTATTTAAGAACAAGTTTCCTAAAAACACCAAAATAAGACAAAATCTCCAAAAATAAAGGAAACACAAAATAGAGAATACAATTAAAACATGTTTCCATAAAATGAAAAAATAAAAGAAAAAATATTTCAAAGATTAGAAAAAAATATGCCCCCCTTTTTCTTTAATTTTTTCAAAAAATGCCCCCCAAAAAAAACTTTTGCAAATAATGAACAAGAGAACACAAAGAGACACATAAATCACTAATCACCATTTAAGAGCTAAAATAGTGTCTAAGAATATAATGAAACATAACAAGAAAAATAACAAGAATTTTTAAGAAAGCTCAATTGACAAACTCGGTCACAAATTTTTTATTGTTTTTATTGTTTTTTATTATTTTTTTTATTTTTGATTAAAAGACAGAAAAATAACCTTGATATTTTTGTAACTAGAATTCACAATGTCCTCTTGTCTTTGTCCCTGATGAAAAAATCAAACTCATAAGAATAGTCAGAAATTATTTTATCAAGCTAATGAAGTAATAGAATGAGGTCATACCGGTTACACAGGAAAAATTGACTCAGTCACCAAGAATATTAAAGCAAATCAAACAGTATGTAACAACTTTATAACACCATTTTCGAGAATAGAAAATTTTTACCACAAATTGTGTCAAGCATAAGTGTGTGAAAGTGTAAGCAGGGAACATTGCCCAATTTGTCAAAAAGACTTTTTCTGATAAATTGTAACCATAGGAGACCATGTTACACTACCTCAATGGTAGCCCTTTTCAATGGTAGCGTATCTTCTACATAACTCCCAATTACATAGTTCCAACGTACTCAGAGATGGCTTCCACACATTGAGATAGGTAGCTCTATTCATCTAATGGAGCTTGAACACACAGTTTTTTAAACAACATTATACGAAAATGGTAGCTTACATAACACTGTTTGATGAACCTGAATATTCCTGTGAGGAGTGAACAATTTTCCTGACAAACCTGTATGACACCATAACATTACAACCTTAGCAATAAAATAATGACTGAAATTCTTATAAGGTTGAAATTTTCTTCTAGGACAAGGACAAGACATTGTGAACTCTAAGACAACTCAAATATCAAGGATTAAGAAAAACAAAAGCATTAAACAGTACAAACCCTAAGGATGTCCTTAGAGAAATAAAGCGGACCGAGTCAAGAGCTTTAGTAAAAATATCTGCAATTTGTTTGCTAGTTTCAACATATTCTAAGACTAGAATTTTATTTTCCACAAGCTCTCTAATAAAGTGATGACGAATGTCTATGTGCTTTGTGCGAGAGTGTTGAACAGGATTCTTAGAAATGTTTATAGCACTAGTGTTATCACAAAAGAAGGTTAAAGTTTTCAAATTAAACCCATAATCTGCCATCATTTGTTTCATCCATAACAATTGGGTACAACAACTACCCACATCAATATACTAAGCCTCAACTGTGGACTGAGAGATTGAGTTTTGCTTCTTGCTATGCCATGAAACCAGATTGTTTCCAAGATAGAAACATCCACCACTAGTACTTTTTATATCATCTGCATTACCTGCCCAATCAGCATCACTAAAGCAAACAAGGTTAGAGTTAGTGTCTTTAGAAAACCAAATCCCAAAATCAATTGTGCTATTTATATAGCGAATGATTCTTTTCACAGCAGAAAGATGGGATTCCATGGGATTTGCCTGATATCGTGCACAAACACCAACACTATAACAAATGTCAGGACGACTAGCAGTAAGATAAAGTAAACTACATATCATACTTCGATAAAAAGTTTGATCTACCTTTACTCCTTGTTCATCTTTGCTTAATTTCAAAGTTGTGCTCATGGGAGTGTTGGTATGTTTGGCTTTCTCAAGACAAAACTTTTTCACCAAGTTCTTTGCATACTTGCTTTGAGTGACAAACGTTCCCTCATCTGATTGCTTCACTTGAAGACCGAGAAAATAAGTGAGTTCACCTACCATACTCATTTCGAGCTCCTTTTGCATTAGGGAAACAAAAACCTGCCCTTCAGAGTTAGAAGTAGAGCCAAACACAATATCATCAACATATATTTGAGCAACAATTACATCAGAATTAATGTTTTTAATGAAAAGTGTTTTATCAACATTTCCTCTCTTGTAATCATGAGAAAGCAAAAATTTAGTTAGACGCTCATACCAAGCACGTGGTGCTTGTTTTAGACCATACAATGCTTTGTCTAACTTATAGACATGATCAGGAAAATGAGGATCCTCAAACCCTTTAGGTTGTTCCACATACACCTCTTCTTTTAACAGCCCATTCAAAAAAGTGAATTTGACATCCATTTGATACAATTTAATACCAAGAATGCAAGCTATGGAAAGAAGTAACCTGATCGATTCCAGTCTAGCTACTGGAGCAAATGTTTCATCAAAATCAATACCCTCAACTTGAGTGTATCCTTAGGTAACCAACCTTGCCTTGTTTCGAATGATAGTGCCAAACTCATCACTCTTATTTTTGAAGATCCACTTGGTTCCAATGATGTTTACAAACGGTGGTCTTGGAATAATTTTCCAGACTTTGTTTCGAACAAACTGATGTAGCTCATCTTGCATAGCAAGAAATCAATCTTCATCCATTAGCGCTTCTTTTACAGATTTTGGTTCTAAAGAAGAAATAAAACATAAGAATTGAATTATATTAGCATATTTTCTTCTTGTAACCATGCTCTCATCCAAGTTAACAAGGATGAGATCTGAAGGATGATTCTTTTTAACCCTGGAGGATGGTTCCCTCTGTATTGGATCAGTGATTGAATTTAAAGGATACTCGAATTCTTTTGTTGTTGGGATTTCTGTAGCAACAGATTCCTGCACAGTAGCCTCGACAACTGCTTCTGTAGCTTCGTCAGGTTCCTTTTCCTCAGCAGCAGGCTTTTCGAGCAGATCTTCAATCTGTTCTTCTGTGGAAAACTCAGAGAAATCTTTTAGATCATCAACAACAACATTAGCAGATTCCATAACAGTTTGGGTTCTCATGTTATACACACGATATGCCCTACTGTTTGTGGAATATCCTAAGAAAACACCTTCATCACTTTTAGCATCAAATTTACCAATGTAATCACGATCTCGTAAAATATAACAAACACATCCAAACACATAAAAGTGACTTACATTTGGTTTCTTACCTTTCCAGATTTCATATGGTGTTTTGTGAGTACCTGGACGTAAGAATACTGTGTTGATGGTATAACAAGGAGTGTTAATAGCTTTGGCCCAAAGACGCTTCGTGAGCTTCTTGCTATTCAACATTACTCTAGGCATTTCTGTTAGAGTACGATTCTTTCTTTCAACCACTCCATTTTGTTGAGGAGTTTTAGGAGCAGAAAATTGATGAGAAATACCGTTAGCTTTACAAAATTCATCATATATGGTATTTTCAAATTCCTTACCATGATCACTCCTAATCCTAACAATTTTACCAATGTTACAATCTTTTTCAACCCGTAATTTCAAACACAAAGATTGGAAAGCTTCAAAAGTATCAGATTTTTCTCTCAAAAAATCCACCCATGAAAATCGAGAAAAATCATCAACACAAACAAAAATATACCTTTTACCATTCAAGCTTTCTACCTGGATCGAACCCATTAAGTCCATGTGCAAGAGTTCAAGAACTCTAGAAGTATTCACATCCGGGACACTCTTGTGAGAAATTTTTAGTTGCTTACCTAACTGGCATGGTCCACATTTTCCCAATGACTCTTTACCTAATTTAGGTAATCCTCGAACAATTCCTGAAACAGACAATTTTTTCAGATTTTTAAAATGAATATGACCAAGTTTTTCATGCCATAGATCAGTAACATTTTCAATGACAGAATGACAAGTAGCATACGTAGTGAGAGTATAACAATTATCACTAGATCTCAGCCCTTGTAACACGATTTCATCAAGAATATTATATACATAGCAATGATTGCTATCAAAGCTCACAGTATAACCTTGATCACAAATCTGACTAATACTAAGTAGATTAGCTTTTAGTCCTTCAACCAACATGACACTTTTTAGTTTAGCAAGCCCTTCGAACATGAGAGTTCCCATTCCTATGACTTTTCCAGTAAGACCATTATCAAATGTAACTTCTCCACAGTGCATTGGTCTTATGTTCATAAAAAATTCTTTTTCACCTGTCATGTGTCTAGAACAACCACTATCAAAATACCACATGTTAGATTTAAATAAGTAGAACCTACCAAGCATTTGTTTTTGACAACCCATTTTTGTTTTTGTAAAACATGTTTATTTCCAAGATAATTAGATTTAAATATGTTTTGCATGCTTATGCACTTAGGTCGAATGTGACCTTTTATTCCACAAAAATGGAAAATAGGAATGAAACGTCTTCCAATCCCTTTGAAATTGTCAAACTTACCGTGCTGCTTCTTTTCTGTAACAGCAGAGTGCTTTGTTGTAGAGACAGAAACCTGCGAGGTAGAAACAGTTCTTCCAGAAACAAAACCATTAGTTTTAACAAAAGTGGTATTAGAATCAGGTTGATTTGGAACATGACCCAGCCCCGCATGATTAGTTTGACCAGATTTTTGAATGTTTTCAAAGATGGTGGAACCTGGATTTAGCATTTTAACATTCTTTTTAATGTTATCAATTTTCTTGGTTAAAGAAATAATCTTTGACTCTTTTAAAGACAATTCAGATTCACAACATTTAAGTTTATCTTCCAACTCATTAATGTTGTTACACAAGATTTTATTATCTTTAACCAGGGAGCGATTTTCAACACATGTTTCCAACCACTTACCAAACATTACCTTGTAGGATTCAGCCATAGAATCCTCATCAATTTCTGACTCATCTGATTCGGATCTAGATTCTTCCTTGTTGTCATCGATCAGGATATTGTTCAAGCAAATGCTCTTTTCTTTTTCATGCAAATTTGTTGACAAAACACTTGTTAGGACAACCTTTTCTTTTTCATCCTCACTACTCTTAGAATCATCACTCCAAGTAACATTTAATCCCTTTTTATTTTTCTTTAAGGTATTAGCACATTCGGATTGAGTGTGACCAAAACCTTCACATTCTTTGCATTTAATACCTTTTTTATTGTTAGATGAAAAAGGTTTAGAGGGAATATTACCAGAAATGTTACCTTTTGGGCTCTTTGAAAAGTTCTTTTTATTTCCAGCAGATTTCATGAATTTTTGAAAATTCTTTGCCAACAGAACCATTTCATCATCATTTTCATCATCAGAAATAATTTTTTCAGAAGCATTAAAGGCAATACCTTCATTTTCATGAAGAGTGCTTGAAAATCCTCCTGATTCAAGGCTTAAAGGCTATCTCCCGAAAGCCTATACAACCATCTTCCGAAGGTTGTGTGCTTGTATCTGTTGGGTTTTATGCCCTAAATAAAAGTCATTTCATATAATCAAATTTACTTGTTAATAAAGATCAGAAATAACATTTTATATTGCATGGTTCACATGATTTATTTCATGATTATATGTATATAATGTATGAATTCTTTTTAAGTCCAGAACATATGAGTTTGTTAAAGATTATAGTGTTGTCAACACAGTGGAATATAATCTTTATTATATGTTCAAAAGTTTATTCCCTGATTTGTCAGAACACTGGATTTAGACTGACATGGTATAATCAGCGCTAGGTATTCTTACACCTTGGAAAAGTGTTATGTCCTTTCCAGGACATTGGCAAAGTTTACCAGTATCGGATGTATGGAGTATACATCGGAAGGGACCGATATTGAACTTTGATTAGATATGTTAAAATTTACCGTAATATCTATTCAATTCAATATCACTAAGTTGATCCTAGATCACATGATCGAAATCCTGATATGGTTAGGTTCAATCTCAAGAGTGTTATTCGTGTTCTTTGATTTGTTAAGTTAAGCCTACTTTTGGGTTAGGGTGCTACTTACATTTTGGGAACACGGATAAATATGGAATCTATAGCTTCTATCTGGCAAATAGAAGTAAAGGATGATTTCCTTCGAGCTTAACCAAACGAAGATAAATGGTGGAGATCTCATTTCACTTAGGTGAAATATCATTTATACAGGGTTAAGTGTTTTAAGGATAAAATACATTGAAGGTGTAGCGGTAACAGTAGTGCCTTTTCAATGTAGATCATCTATATAGAGGATCATTGATCACATTAGGGTTATAACAATGGATAACTAATGACGTGTCTATATCGTGGAACATATAGAGCGTTCTATATGACTGAGAGTGCAATTCCAAGTTCTATGTGTGGATTCAATGAGGAATTAATAAGTTAGGGAATTTACTTGGTAGATTCGGTTCGACTTATTGGAAGCTCGGTTATATAGACCCATGGTCCCCATACTAGTTGAGACCATACTGCTTGTAAGACTCAGTTAATTGATTTTAATTAATGAATTATAATTCTAAAAGTTAGACTATGTCTACTTTATGAATTCTCACAGTTTAAGGATGAAATCGTAAAGAAAAGGGTTTCTAGGTTTAATTATTAATTAAGAGACTTTGTATGTCTAATTAATAATTATTTTAAATGACAATATTATTTAATAATCTATTTTAGTTATTAAATAATTAGTTTTGGCATTTAAATGATTAGAATTGGAAAAATGGCATTTTTGGAATAAAATTGAGGAAACTGCAAAATCCAAGTGAGGCCCATTTCCCTCTATGGCCGGCCACCTATTTTTGAGTTTCCCAATTATTATTTTCAATTTTTAATTGCCATGTAATTGCTAATCAAAGCCTAGCAATAATAGGAAAGTGGTGGATCACACTAAATAAGGCAGTTAATCAATTACACAGTAAAAGAGGAAACTGTTTATTTGGAAAGTTGTGCTCTCCCTTTTCCCTATATATAGCAGCCCTTGTTCTCTTCTCTTGCATGTCTTTGTAAGGATTATAAGCCAGGAAATTCAAGAGAGAAAAAGAGAGAAAATTTCGAAATCCTTGTGAGATGAGTAGTGCCCACACACATCAAGTGGTATCTCAATCATAGTATGTAAGACTATGGAAATTCTGCATCAAAGAAGGAGAAAAGAAGATCCAGGTTTAGATCTTGGTGATGCTCTGCTACAGAAAGGAATCAAGGGCTAGAGATCTGAACGGAAGGAGTCATATTATTCCGCTGCACCCACTGTAAGGTTTTCTAACTTTATATGTGTTTATTTTCATTGTTTTAGAATTCATATTAGGTTGTTAATCCAACATACTTGTTAGTAAATCTAGATCCTGGTAAAATAATTCAACCAACTGGTATCAGAGCCATGGTAATGATTTACTTTCATGTAATATGAATTAAAACGATGATTGATATGTTTCTGTGTTGATTTGGATGGTTTCATGTGGTTTATGTGTTAGTAGATGAATGTAGATGTTGTACAGTATTTTTTCCATGAAAAATATTTTTTCGATTTTTGAAAATATTTTATTTGGACTCCTTGTGAAAAATTAAGCAATTTTGTTTTTTACGGAACTTGATTCCGATAAAAATTGAGAAAGTTATGAATTTCGGAAAATCGGGATTCAAGGCTGTCAAGGGTGGTGCTCATGCGCACCAGACCCTCGGATTAGCCTTCCCATCCGCGCGCGTAAGCCTGGGCGTGCACCCTGCAGCTGACCGAGGCTTCTCGGTCGAAGATCCTGCAAGCGCCGAGTTTTCTCGGCGCCACTCCCTCGTCCGCGCGCGTAGGCAGGCTGCTGGCAGCCTCCTGGGCTACTGCATGCAGCCACTTTCCCAAAATTGCAATTTTTGGGATTTTTTCCCAAAAATCAAATTTTTTCATGGGTTTGTTTCCCAAAATTTATTTTTTCCATTTTTAAATATTTCTAAATTGAAATGTTTCCAATTTTAAATATTTTCAATTTGGAATTTTTCCAATTTTAAATATTTCTATTTTGGAATGTTTCCAATTTTAAATATTTTCTATTATGGTCAGATTTAAAAATTTGTTAACTTCTTTAATATTTATTTATTATTTAATTATAAGATTAGATATTTAAATATTTAAGATATTTTAAATTGAAAGATAACTTTGTCTTTTTATTTAAAATATTATATTAAAATTATCTTATATGGCAAATTAAATAATTAATAAATTTGAAATTAACATAGATATTTTTATAGATATACTTACCATAATGTTTTTTCAAATTCAAAAATTTGTTATTTTGTTAAATATTTAATTATTTATAAATTGTAAGTTTAAAAATGATATTTTTTCTATATATATATATATATATATATCATTTTTTCCTTATTAGAAATTTATAAATCATATCTTAAATATTTAAATAACATAGATATTTTTGTAGAGATTTGAATATTTCTTAATTTGAGATATTTTGACATATAATTATGGTAATTATTATTCAACCAAATCTATTTTAAAATTGGTTTATTTTATTAAATTATAAGATCTGAAAGTGATATTGAAGATTCGTTCTTTTTAAATCATTGATCTTATTAGATATTTAATTTAATTTGATTCAAATAAACCTAGATATTTTAAAATTAGTTTCCTTTATTTTGTTAGTTTAAGAATAATAATTTAATTATATTAATATCTTAATTCACATGTGTTACATGGACAATGTTTGTTTATATTGTTTATTCAAAAACTTTTTTTTACAAACCTATTATTTATCTGATCTAAATTGCTATGATTAACTTGTTGACAGATCCAATGATCTGATTTTAATCATAGTCCAATTGACGATAGATCTTATAAATAATTTGTAACATGTAAATTTTGTACTTCTTTCATCTGTGTAAACCTAGTAACATGATAGGGTCCATCCAAATCATTTGACCTGTGTGAGCCTATATGTTTGCTTTTGGGCTTAGATGCATATAGGAAGCCCATTTAAGTTTTTACTAAGTAAATGGACTAGGTTGCTAAAATAAATTTTGACATAAGGAAATTTATTTAGGCCCAATTAGATTTGGGCTTATTCAATGAATAACAATTGTTTATTTTAAGGTTAAATTCCTCTCTTTTGGGCCTTGTGTGAGAGTTGGGGGCCATAGAAGTGGGTACGACATACTAAATCCAGCTCCCCCTCACATGAACTACCCCAATTGTGAAGGCCCATTTGCCTTATTTAAATAATTGTATTAGGTTAATTATATTAGTCTAACCTAATTAAAATTGAATTAGCAACATAATTAACTTTTAAAATATATGAAATTTATTTTTCATTGTAATATTTTAAAGTTAATTTTAGAAAAACACTTAGTCAATGATATATTCTAGATAGTTATTTCTAGTACTAATTATTATTTGTAATATTAAATAGAAAAATATCATAGATTGTGAAATTAATTGTTTCCTAATTAATTTTGGTACAATCTAAGTTTAGTATATTTTCCTAAGTATTAAACTGGAATTAATAATTAAGTTTCCTCTTTACTTAATTATGTATTTCTTGAATTTAATACATTTAATTAAATTGAAAATTCAATATCTAAGTTGATTTTCATCATGATACTTAAATATTGTTATTTTCATGTTATTTAATTAAAGTTGAAAATTATTTTAAGTTTGGAATCTTATTTCAGAATAACTTAACTTTAAATAATTTTCAAAATATATTTTATTTTATTTTATTAATCATTTCCCAAAATTTTGAAATTGCATCACCTTGATGCAGAAATTTCGAATTTTATTTGAAAAATAGATTAAAGTTGAAAATTATTTATTTAATTTTGGACCAACTTAAATCAGTGACTTTTTCATTTAATGGTTAATTAAAATAAATGAACTAAAATATATTATAATTAGAAATAGAATTAATTAGTCTACGAAAGTCTAGATAGATATTATCTGTTTTGCTTGAAGTATTTTACTAGTGTATTTAATTAAATAGAAAATTAATATTTAAGTTGATTTTTTAATCATGATACTTAAATATTTGAAATTTTTCTTAGATATTTATTTAAATAGGGAAATTATATTTTTTGTTGAAAATTAATTTTTATTAATTTTGGGCCAACATAAAATTAGAGTAATTTTCGAGGATTTATTTTATTTTATTTTAAAGCATTTTCGAAATGCAATATATATTTATAGAAAATTAAATTTGAGTTTTAAATTAATTTAAATTAATTTTGAAACAACTTAAATTGAATAATTTTCTAAATATTTATGGAAATTATTACTAAGATGGAAATAATTCACGTTATTTATCTATCTAAGTATAATTTATAAATATTAAATTAAAATTTATATTTGGAATTTTTCATTCTAAATTGGAAATTTTAATTAAATATATATTTAAAATAAATATTAGAAGAAAATACAACCCTTCATCAAATAATGAGCTTTATTATTGTAAGGATATTCGATCTCCATTGTTGGTTTTACATAGCTATTGTTTTAGTGAGTAATCCTCCCTAATGGAGGAACGTTCATTAGCAAGTTAGCACCGTTTAATCTCGAAATATAAGTAATCTTGTAAGTTTTTTTATATAGTTTATGCTCACCCTAATGGTGGCGACTGTATAAGACTTGCAAGAATATGAAACAATGGTGGAAGCTCATAAGATAGAATAGCCTTGACTCTTGCCTAAATGGGACAACGCGAATTCACATCTTGATCGAATAAAAGGTTGCTAGAATGTTGATCATTTTAGATGAGCTGACAACTCTATTCAATGATTGGTAGCTTTGACTCTCGCCTAAACGGGACACTCATATCAGTTTGTCGAAAACCTTGGAAATTATTTAAGATTGTATGTTTTAGTATTTTCACTTGTCATTCCTACTTGCTATGTGCTTCATAATTTCTAAGTTGTGTATGAATTTGTATTGAACCATGTTATTTTCTGTTATTAAATTGTAGTGTAATTTCGAATCTTCATTGTTGGTCTAACTTAGCTTGTTTTTCTAATGAGATAAATCCCTAATGGATTTTCACCATTAGACTAACATAATAGTGTTAGATCTCGAAAGATAAATATTGTATATGCAACATCTAATTGTTCATCAATTGATGACACCTTAGACTAGTGTTTTACAATATGAAACAAGAAGATTGTATAAATAAGATTACTTTGACTCTCGCTAATCGGAGCATCGTTGGATTCTTATTTAAAACGAAATTATCCTAATTCCTCTTAGCTTATTCATTTCGAATCAGCTTAAAGACATATCATTGGATGAATGGTCTATAAATCATATAAAGTCTTATTTTTTCTTAAGAAATTAGATGACGCATATGATTATATTCCCGGAATTCTATCCCTAAATGATATAAATCCTCAGTCTTAGAAATCTCCTACTTGTATTGGCAAATCATAGAGTTAGATTGGTAGTGGTGGTCCAAGAAAGAATTACTAATTATACAGTTACACTTTCACAAGTGTTTCATGACCATTTTCTTTCAATGGATTTAAACTGTATGAGTTTAGTATTCTGTGACCAGAATCCACTTGCACTATTCTAAGAACTCTTTGATGTAACTTAAGTCATCAAAAGATACAACCACATATTTTATAAATCTAAGGCAATTGTGTCTTGATCATAGTGGCTTTGACAAGATCATTCTCTGCAAAGAGTTAATATGCCTATATCCATTGAAAGTAATTTCATCTCATTCGCAGATGGATGTACATTCAGGAGTGGATATGAGTTTTCATTGTATTCTTAAAACGATCACTCTAGATTTTACCTTATGCAAAAGAAATTTGAAATGTTTGAAAAATTTCATGAATTTCTAGCAATGGTGAATGTAAGTGGTTAAAGATCTTGCGAACTGATAGGGGTGGAGAAAAAGTTAGTAGATATGCAGTTCAAAGATCATTAATTTGATTTTGAATTATATCCAAACTTACCTCCCCAGAAATTCGAGTTGCATATTGATGATTAGTTACTACTCGTTGCTTAAATCCTTCTAAGGTAATAAAATTTCAGAATGATGCAATGGTTGTATACTTAATGTAAATCATTACTAGATTCATGGATGACCTAATTGAAATCTTAAGAAAAGCTAGAACTGCTAACCTTGGTTTGCATGTTTGTTAGCTATTCTAAGTGATTAGGGGTGGATCATCCCATAGTCATTAGATAAGAAA
Organism: Cannabis sativa; assembly: GCF_029168945.1. NCBI lineage: Eukaryota > Viridiplantae > Streptophyta > Magnoliopsida > Rosales > Cannabaceae > Cannabis > Cannabis sativa. Next base: position 69,309,406 of record NC_083602.1, read on the forward strand.
GTGTTTGTTTAAACAAATACTACTTTTCTAAGAAAATGACTAAGTCTGAAAATAAAGTAGCAAATAAAGGAGATAATTTTTTCTTGATTCCATAAGTGTTCTATCATCTTATTCGTTATAAGATGATCCCACTGCTTCTGTTGTCTTAACACAACTGAAGAGGTCTATACCATTTAGTTTTCTTAGACATAGTTCACGGTACCTTGTTGTAGTGGGAGAGTTTCAAGGAACTTTACCTTCTTATGACTTGGAAGACACTAGTGATCAAAATCCATTGTGAGTTTAAACAAGTAATGGATTGTCAAGATAAGAAACTAAGAAGAAAGCCAAGAGAACTATGGTTTGATCCATTCACATGGAGTAACCTAAAGTTTTCTATTACAAGGACATGAAAGGAAATTTTCGTTAATGAGTCTATTCAATGGACTTAACAAAAATTCCTGTTCTTAGTATTATAGGTTTGAGTTTATTTGAACCTATGGCTTGTGGTATACCTGGTAATTACTTACTCTAATGCAAGCAACTTACTTTAGTAAGATGCTGAAGCATTTTATTTCCAATGGCAATCTGTAGAAGCTTCACAACTTCTTAGATATAGATTTTGTTTATCTAAGGAAAAGTCTCAACTATTCCAGAGAAGATAAAGCCATGGAAGAATTTCTTAAATCAACAGTCAGAGGTCTCAGATATGCTTTTGTAGGCCTTAGACCAGACACCTGCTGTTGAGTGGGAGTAATGAGTAAGTATCAGATTAATCCAGGAGAGGAACATTGGAAGACAATCAAGTAAATCTTAAGATTAAGAAGAGGAACTATATGTTAGTCAATAAGGGTGGTTTTGAAACTCTTAGACTACACCACATCAGATTTCGAGACTTGCCTGTGTGCTAGAAAGTCTGCTGATGAGATGGTGATTACTTTGGGGGTAGAGTAGTTGTTAGGTTTTATGACCTAAATAAAACTCTTTACAATCTGATTAGTTATCAATAAAAGAAATTAGAAGTGATTGATGTTTGCATGAATTTTACATGCTAATGGTTTAATATGTTTAATATGTCTATTACATTCATACACACAAAATCAGTTAAATCCAGATCATATGTTTATTCACAATTACAGTATCGTCAACACAGTGGAATGTGATTGTGATCATATGAATCAAAAGTTTTGGTCCCTGTTTCATCAGTGTTATTGGATTTACACTAATGTGATAATCAGCGATGATGTGTACTTACACTTGGAGTAAGTGTTATGTTCTTTCCAGGACATTAGTAAAGTGTACTAGTTTCGAATGTATGGAGTATACATTGGACTGGACCGATATTGCAACTAAGTTAAGATATTACAAACTTACCGTTATACATATCTTTCCAAGTCAATATCAGTAGTTGATCTTAAGATTAAAAAGAATCTAAATCCTGATATGCTTGGGCTCAACTCAGGAGTGCTATTCATGTTCTTTGATTTATTAGTTAAGCCTACTTTTTGGTCAGGGTGATACGTATATTTTGGGAACATGATAGTATGATTGAGTGGGAGTGCTGAACATAAATATGGAATCTATAGCTTCTACTGGTGTATAGAAGTTAAGTGATGATTCCCTTCGAGCTTAGCAAATAGAAGTAAATGGATGAGCTCTTGTTTAACTGACTAATTATTAGATCACTAAACACCATTTACAGGTAGCTAAGTGTTTTAAGGGGCAAAATACATTGAGGGGTGAGAACGGTAAAGAAATCCCATCTCGATGTAAATCATCTATATAGAGGATCTTTAAATCACAATAAGATTATAACAATGGTTAAATGAGATAGTATATTGGTATCGTGAAACATACAATATGCTCTATATAAGTCTGAGAGTGCAATTCTAAGTTCTAAGAGTGGATTCAACGAAGAATTAATAAGTAGGAATTTACTTGGTAAATTTGGTTCACTTATTGGAAGCTCAGCATATAGATCCATGGTCCCCATTCTAGTTGAGAACATTCTGCTTGTAAGACTCATTAATTGATTCGTGATTGATCAATTATAATTCTAAAGTTAGACTATGTCTAATTTTATGAATTTTCACTAAGCAGGGGTGAAATTGTAAGGAAAAGAGTTTTCTAGGTTTATTTATTTATTAATGGACTTTTTATGTCTAATTAATAATTAAATTAAATGACAATATTATTTAATAATGTATTTTAATTATTAAATAATTAGTTTTGGCATTTAAAAGGTTAGAATTGGAAAATTGGCGTTTTTGAGAAAATAGAGATAAAATTTGACAAAATTGCAAAATTAAGTGAGGCCCATTACAACACCTAGGCCGGCCACTTAATTAGCTTTTTCAAATTAATATTTTCATTATTTTAATGCCAAATAATTCTAAACCTAGACCTAGTAGTTGCCTATAAATAGAAAGTGATGGCTCAGTCAAATTACAAGTTTTCAGATCAACTTTCTGACAGAAATTTCTCTCTTCAGAAAACTGAGCCTTCCTCACTCTCTAGCTTGGCCGAAATCTCTCTCTCTCTTTTCCCTTCATCTTTTTCGTGACCCTAGTGAAAGAGTAAGTGCCCACACACAGCAAGCAGTAACTCAATCATAGATTGGAAGACTGTGAAGGATCAAAGCTTGAAGAAGAAGGTGATTCGGGCTCAGATCTTGATTATACTCTGCTACAGAAAGGAATCAAGGGTTAGAGATCTGAGTGGAAGGAGACATTTATTCCGCTGCATCAATGTAAGGTTTTCTTAACTTTATATGTGTTTAATTTATCGTTTTAGAAAGTTCATATTTAGGATGTTTAAACAACATACTTGTGAGTAGATCTAAGATCCTGGTAAAATAATTCCCAACAGTAGTGATTTTGGAGAAGTGTAAAAACCTATCTGAAATCTCTTGGTCTACTAGAGAGAGACTGAATGTTAAAAGTTGTAGGAAAGATACTTATTCAGTCTAAGGAAAGTTCTATACATTTGTGGCACCGTTCCAACTTGCCTTAACTACTAGGGTTACTTCCTGTATAACCAAAGAGTAGTTGCCCAAAAGTATAGAATCCAGTATCCCAAGAGAGTAGACATATAGAGAGGAATTTCACATTATCAAGGATTTTGTGATTAAGGGAAAGTAATAGTGGAGAAGAGGTTGTGTTTAATTCAACCTGTCAGATCCTATTACGAGGAGTTTACTACTATTACACTTGATTTGTATGTCAAGGTGTTAATGATTATTTGAAATGCACTTTTTCTTTTATATTAGTGCAAGTGGGAGTTTGTTGGGTTTTATGCCCTAAATAAAACTCATTTCATATAATCAGATTTACTTGTTAATAAAGATCAGAAATAACATTTTATGTTGCATGGTTCACATGATTTATTTCATGATTATATGTATATAATGTATGAATTCTTTTTAAGTCCAGAACATATGAGTTTGTTAAAGATTATAGTGTTGTCAACACAGTGGAATATAATCTTTATTATATGTTCAAAAGTTTATTCCTTGATTTGTCAGAACACTGGATTTAGACTGACATGGTATAATCAGCGATAGGTATTCTTACACCTTGGAAAAGTGTTATGTCCTTTCCAGGACATTGGCAAAGTTTACCAGTATCGGATGTATGGAGTATACATCGGAAGGGACCGATATTGAACTTTGATTAGATATGTTAAAATTTACCGTAATATTTATTCAATTCAATATCACTAAGTTGATCCTAGATCACATGATCGAAATCCTGATATGGTTAGGTTCAATCTCAAGAGTGTTATTCGTGTTCTTTGATTTGTTAAGTTAAGCCTACTTTTGGGTTAGGGTGATACTTACATTTTGGGAACACAGATAAATATGGAATCTATAGCTTCTATCTGGCAAATAGAAGTAAAGGATGATTTCCTTCGAGCTTAACCAAACGAAGATAAATGGTGGAGATCTCATTTCACTTAGGTGAAATATCATTTATACAGGGTTAAGTGTTTTAAGGATAAAATACATTGAAGGTGTAGCTGTAACAGTAGTGCATTTTCAATGTAGATCATCTATATAGAGGATCATTGATCACATTAGGGTTATAACAATGGATAACTAATGACGTGTCTATATCGTGGAACATATAGAGCGTTCTATATGACTAAGAGTGCAATTCCAAGTTCTATGTGTGGATTCAATGATGAATTAATAAGTTAGGGAATTTACTTGGTAAATTCGGTTCGACTTATTGGAAGCTCGGTTATATAGACCCATGGTCCCCATACTAGTTGAAACCATACTGCTTGTAAGACTCAGTTAATTGATTTTAATTAATGAATTATAATTCTAAAAGTTAGACTATGTCTACTTTATGAATTCTCACAGTTTAAGGATGAAATCGTAAAGAAAAGGGTTTCTAGGTTTAATTATTAATTAAGAGACTTTGTATGTCTAATTAATAATTATTTTAAATGACAATATTATTTAATAATCTATTTTAGTTATTAAATAATTAGTTTTGGCATTTAAATGATTAGAATTGGAAAAATGGCATTTTTGGAAATAAAATTGAGGAAACTGCAAAATCCAAGTGAGGCCCATTTACCTCTATGGCCGGCCACCTATTTTTGAGTTTCCCAATTATTATTTTCAATTTTTAATTGCCATGTAATTGCTAATCCAAGCCTAGCAATAATAGGAAAGTGGTGGATCACACTAAATAAGGCAGTTAATCAATTACACAGTAAAAGAGGAAACTGTTTATTTGGAAAGTTGTGCTCTCCCTTTTCCCTATATATAGCAGCCCTTGTTCTCTTCTCTTGCATGTCTTTGTAAGCATAATAAGCCAGGAAATTCAAGAGAGAAAAAGAGAGAAAATTTCGAAATCCTTGTGAGATGAGTAGTGCCCACACACATCAAGTGGTATCTCAATCATAGTATGTAAGACTATGGAAATTCTGCATCAAAGAAGGAGAAAAGAAGATCCAGGTTCAGATCTTGGTGATGCTCTGCTACAGAAAGGAATCAAGGGCTAGAGATCTGAACGGAAGGAGTCATATTATTCCGCTGCACCCACTGTAAGGTTTTCTAACTTTATATGTGTTTATTTTCATTGTTTTAGAATTCATATTAGGTTGTTAATCCAACATACTTGTTAGTAAATCTAGATCCTGGTAAAATAATTCCAACAGTATCATCCCAATGCAAGACTTCAAAAGCAATCTCTCGAAAGCTTGTAATACCCTTCTCCTGAAGGTGCACTGATGTTCTTCTTCGTTGTAGACTTAATAAGACTCAAGACAATACAAACAACAAATAAACAGAGTAAGAGTAGAACAACTCTTCTCTACATAACAAAGACAATCTTTTCTTAGGATATGAAAGTGAATAACAGAGTTAACAAAACCTAGCTGCTATAGGATGTATTTACAATGAATATACATCTCATAGACAGCTTACATTCGGTCTGAACAAGACCTCAACCCACTAGAAACTTCCTTAAAATAATTCTTCAATCAGTCCAGGAATTTCCGTTTCTGTACCTACAGAATCGTGGGCAGTAACTACAACTTTCCTTTTATAGAAAAGGAAAGTTTAGCTCCGGTTTTCTCTTCAAGAAACCTGATCTAAGAAAAAGGGAAACTCAACACAAGATCAGATTAACAGCTGGTTAGAAAAGAATCAATGTGTAATCAAAACTTACCATATTTACCTCAATTTCCATAAATAGGAAAGCTAGACAACTTTCCTTCCAAGTTTAGATACACACAAGTAAGGAAACCATATTAATACATACCAGCCGAAAATACATTAAATAATAAAATATTTTTGTCAATTAAATATGCCAAAAATAGAATTAATAGTGTGTAACCTTATAAGCGCTTAACTTTGTTATCATAGGTATTTCAAAATAATCTCGTCTATTGATTATACTAACATAGGATCAGAGCAGATTTCGCCACATTTAGCATGGCTAAACCCATCAATATTCATATATATCAATATAACCAAATGACATAGATCAATGATGGATGTAGTGTAGCATAGAAATTACATGAAAATATGATGTTAGCATGCCTATCTTCAACTGGTCCTCCTTAATTGAGATTAATCCTTTATTAATTTTCTCTAAACTTATACTTAAATCTCAATAGAAAGAAAACATTTAGAGTACTCAAAACTTAAGTCCATACTTTCTTTACAAAATTAAACCATAAATATGTGTCAACTTGATAGAACATCTCAAATACAAACTCCCACTAAACTAGCACAATCTTAAATAATACCACATCCATATATGAACAACAAGCTCCTGAAAAGCCTTAAGTGGTATATCCTTAATGATCCGGATCCAAAAACATACAGTTTGTTCTTATATGTTCTATAGATACCTTATTAATCTAAATTTCATTTTAATAACAATTAGCTCAAAGCCAATGTGCCTTTGACCTTGTAAGGCTCATGTTGTTACTAAAATGCAACTTGATTGATTTATTGTCACAACATATATCTTTAATAGTTTTCAATACTATTCCTAATTTTGTAGCTATATGTGACAAAAATCTCACTACTAAAATCTTTATAAGATCAGAATCAGAATTCTTAATGATCTCCAAAATTTTCTATTTTTTGATTTCTGATAAGTGAACATATAGTATTTTGTTCTCCATAAGTTCATCATAACTGTTAACGTAAATTTTCGTTAATTAAAATATTAGCCTTTGTGTAATAAATAAACTGCAAAATTGATTATATAGCAATTAATTATCTAATAAATAGTAAATAACAGGAAGGTTTTAATGTAGTTTTGAAATTAAATCTTCATAGTCTACGGGTCCATCTTATTAAGGATAACTATATTTGAATACAAAATCCAATGATACGATTTAGCACTAGTATCTCCTTTCTCTCAAGATTGGTCGTCCTTTTCATTCTGGCTTCTGTTGGAAATATTTTACCAGGATCTAGATTTACTAACAAGTATGTTTATTAACATCCTAATATGAATTCTAAAACAATGAAATAAACACATAAGGGTTTGAGAAAACCTTACATTGGGTGCAGTGGAATATAATGACTCCTTCCGTTCAGATCTCTAGCCCTTGATTCCTTTCTGTAGCAGAGCATTATCAAGATCTGAACCTGGATCTCCTTCTCTCCTTGTTGATGCTGATTCTCCTTCTTGTTGATTGGATTCTTCACAATCTTCCACACTATGATTCAGATACCACTTGATGTGTATGGGCATTCATTCATTCACTCAAGGTTCGAAATTATTGAAGAAGACAAGAGTGGTATTGGTATCGGCTATAGAGAAAAGAATAGGAGGCTCAACTTTCTGAAGACAAGAAATTTCATCCGACGGAGTTAAGTTTGAATGTGAGCCATCACTATGTATTTATAGGTAACTATCTAGGTTTAGGTTAGATTTATTTGGCATTAAAATAATGAAAAAATAAATGGTAAATTAAATGCATAGTGGCCGACCATGTATAGGATAATGGGCCCCACTTACAATTCTGCCATTTTGTCATTTTTCATCCCATTTTTCTCAAAAACGCCAATTTTCCAATTTAACCACTTAAATGCCAATTCCAATTATTTAATAACTAAAAAAATAATTATTAAATAATATTGTCATTTAATATATTTATTAATTAGACATATAAAGTCTCTTAATTAACAAATAAAACCTAGAATCTCTTTTCTTCACAATTTTGTCCTTGCTTAGTGAAAATTCATAAACTAGACATAGTCTAACTTTAGAATTATAATTGATTAATCAAAATCAATTAACTGAGTCTTACAAGCAGTATGGTCTCAACTAGTATGGGGACCATGGGCCTATATAACCGAGCTTCCAATAAGCAGATCAAGAATTTACCAAGTAAATCCACTAACTTATTAATTCCTTGTTAAATCCACGCATAGAACTTAGAATTGCACTCTCAGTCATATAGAACGCTCTATATGTTCCACGATATAGATACACTATAAATTATCCATTGTTATAATCGTAATTTGATCAATGATCCTCTAATAGATGATCTACATTGTATAGGGACTAAATTACCGTTACACCCTTTCAATGTATTTTATCCTTAAAACACTTAGCTCCGTATAAATGATATTTCAGCGAAGTGAAATGAGTACTCAACCATTTATCTCTGTTTAGCCAAGCTCGAAGGAAATCATCGTTTCACTTCTAAATACCTATAGAAGTTATAGATTCCATATTTATGTTAGCGCTCCCACTCAATTATACTATCATGTTCCCAAAATGTACATATCACCCTGACCGAAAAGTAGGCTTAACTAACAAATCAAAGAACATGAATAATACTCTTGAGATTGAACCTAACCATATCAGGATTAAGATCATTTGATCTAGGATCAACTAGGTGATATTGAATTGAATAGATATTACGGTAAATTTAACATATCTAATCAAAGTTCAATATCGGTCCCTTCCGATGTATACTCCATACATCCGATACTGGTAAACTTTGCCAATACCCTGGAAAGGACATAACACTTATCCAAGGTGTAAGAATACCTATCGCTGATTATCATGCCAGTCTAAATCCAGTGAACTGAAAAATCAGGGAATAAACTTTCGATCATATAATCAAGATTATATTCCACCGTGCTGACAACACTATAATCATTAACAAATACATATGTTCTGGACTTAATAGAATTTATACATTGTATCTATAATCATGAAATAAATCTTGTGAACCATGCAACATAAAATGTTATTTCTGATCTTTATTAATAAGTAAATCTGATTATATTGAAATGGGTTTTATTTAGGGCACAAAACCCAACAGCTTCTGCCCCTATTTATAGATGTATGTGGTGAAAGTTATGCTCTTGGAATCTTTTCATTCATAGTTGTTCATGAAACATGGACATTCCCCATGTTTTATCTTTATGCACATGGGATAATCTTAAACAATCGTTCAACCGCTCTTTGTCTTTATCCACAGACGATTATACTGACTGTGGTTGATGGTTCTTGCCGAGTACATGTTATCTTTCTTAACCATCTTTCTAGGAGAAAATGTTAAGTGTTAAGTTACAATGCATCTCATGACTCTCCTTTGTCGTTGAGAAAGGTATTAGCGAGGTGGTTACTTCTACACGTCAAAAAGCGAGGTGAATGAATGTTGAAGTTGCTTTCATTCCTTAAATGTACTCAAGAATATGTGGATCAATAAGCAGCAAGCTCTTACTCAAGAGTATGTGGATCAATAAGCTGCAAGCTCATTGTTTACTCATTCTGAACAGTTTTCATTGTATCTGAGATGGACCTGTTTATCTAACTGCTCTCATTAATTAATAGTTATTACTCTTCATCTCACTATTGTCTATATGGCGGTGAGTTTGAATATTTTTATTAACTACATTTCTTGAGGCGAGTCTTTTAATGTGCATTTAATAATGCGCAGTTTGAGTTGGTTCATATTTCATCCTTGATACACGTGTTAGTTTCTTATTACTGGTTGATATTTAAGTATAATAATTTCCCCTTAAAAAGTGCTTTTTAAGGAAAAGGGACATTTTAAATTCCTTCAAAATCATCAAGGCCCAGCTTCTCTGAAATCAGAGTTTCCACGCGAAGTTTTTCAACACCCAGAATCTTTCATCACACCAGTAAGGGACATTCCTCTCTGCTGACTTTCTTTTATGTTTTCAATCTTAATTTCTTGGTATGTTCTTTTAGTTTGCATTGTTTTATTATTTGGTCAAACTTTATATGAATGTTTGAGTAATCTAGGGCTAGAAAATTTAAGGTTATGTGATTCGAAAGTCCTGGGTTTTATTTTTGCTCTATTTTTCCAAGAATTAGGACATTATTCTCTTTAATCATGTCCCAATTTAACCCATAATTCACACTCCCAGAATCCTTAGAATCACACTGTCCTCAATTTCTAGCCATAGCTTTTAAGCCTCAAATCTAAAATCCTCAAACCATACTTGAAATTAATGATGCAAAAATTAGGAACCACCTCATTAGGTCTGACCAGTAGGAAGCTTCTAACCATTATAGGCGATTCTTACAAGAAGTCATTGATGGTAGACGCCATTATTTGCAAGAAGCAACTTGGCTTGAATCGTCTAGTTTAGTTAATATCCCCTTAACGAGGTTAATGTTTTTTTACTTCCAGTCACTGTTAACTTTTTACCAAATGACTTGGATTTTGAAATCATGGCTCAAAAAGCTTGCAAATCCAAGAATCCACAGAACCCTACTGTTACCTTCGAGGCTGAGTCAACAGAATCCAAAGTCAGGTCCATCGGCCCTTATGTCTAGGTTGTTCTGAGGTCATGTGGCATTAGGAACGAGAAAGGATGTTGCATTAGATCTGTGGCTCAGGGAGAATTCAATTGTTTCCCACCTGAACGTCTGGTTCAAGATGAAGGCTGCAGCACCAGTGATATTGCTTTAATTTTAGCTCACACAAAAACTCTTACAGGATCCTTGCCAGTTTAGAATCGCTTTACCACATTTTGAAATGGGAGTATCCAACACCCTTGGAAATTTTATATTTCTATTCTATAAAGGCCTGTCCTACGAGGAAGCATGGAGCAGGAGGTTTTTACTACCTCGACACCCATACTAATGATCGTAGGATCATCGTAAGGTTACCCAATAAAAAGAACTCAATGATGACTTCTTTTGGACCACCGATCTTTATCCAATTAAGACCACAAGGTTTCGAATCATACATAAGCACTAGATTTTAAGGAAAGACATGAGATCCTACTCAATCTTCCTTATGGACTGCGAGTGACAAACTTCTTGTTACATGATAATAATTTAAAGGCATGTGCCCTTCTCGATAGAGATCAATGCACTAATGACTTCAAAACCTCTAAGTTTCCAAACTGACAGCAAGTCCTAGTGCTCGAGGAGGAAGAGGACTGGGATTATATCGCTCGCATTCATTACCTCAGGAATGTAACCACTCGGGAACCTAAAGATGAGGCCTCCTGAGGTAATAATTTTGGTACTTATGGATGGTCTCCTACTGCTCTTAGGGCTGATCGAACAACATTAGTTCAATTTAAGGATAGTCAATATAACTTTTTCATTTAGAACTGTGTCGACCTAATCGCCCATAGATTTGATTATTGGTATCCTTAACATTACATCCAATTAAGCTATAACAGTTCCTACTTTAGGATCGCTAGACAGTATGGAACTAACTTTGATAGGGCCAACTATTTAGATTAGGATATGTCTCCCCTTAACTCTTTTGATCTTTATATGATTACTGGATCTAGGGAATTTAGTAATTATTATAGCATTTCCTCCTCGTCTGATGATTATGGTAATGTTATAAGTGTGAGATTTAGCCTCGCCACCTTTATACTTTTGCTTATACAAATCTTAATGTTTTATTTTTTGTCTAGCAAATATGGGCTTTGAAGACCTTCTATGCAGTCTGACTAGTCCCACCAAGCGATCGAGGAAAGAAGAGGACAACCTCGGTGGAAGCTACTTCTGGGTCAAACCTAGAAGTTTCAAAGAGGATCAAGAAGAGTGCTGGCAAAAGATCTACCTCAACCAAGCTTTCAATAGAGCCAGAAAAAACTACAGCCACTTCTTCGGTGCCAACAATTGGGAACTCCGGTGGATAGGCCTTGGGGTCTGTCCATAAGGTCAAATTCTCAAGGTCTCAACCCAAGGTGGTTTTCCTAGAACCTTCCTGCCCCCTGCCAATTTTTCGTAGGTGTTGATGGCTCGTAGGTCTGCTCGCAATATGCTACCCAAAATTAGTGTCATTTTAAGACCTTCAAGTAAGAGGACTGGAATTTGATCAACAAAGGAAATTTTTAAAGCCTTTTGACGAGGAGTGTTGATCTTCTACAGTAAGTTAGTATCAACTTTATAGAATTTTTGTATGCCTTATTCTTTAATTCCTTCATCTGACCTCGTTTTTTCTAGGCTACATTTTTATATTTCATGACTCAGTAAAAGGGTTTCCAAAGTGTTAGTCACCTTAGCACTAAACTTTGCAAATCTAACGACCATCGCAAGGTTTTGGCTAGCCAATGGAATGAATCTCAAAAAGAGATCTTTAGGTTGAAAAAGGATGTTAAAAACTAAGTAAAATCCGAGAAGGCCCTTAAGACTGAGCTTGAGGCTGCTCAAACCAAGATCCAAGAACTTCTCGAGGCTAACTAGCTGGCCCAAGCTGAAGCTGACAAAAAGCTTGAAGAAGCCAATCGGATGCCAAGGCAAGGGTAAACTTGATGGCTAAGTGATCTATTTGTAGAGCCTGAATTGTAAATCCTGAGATGGACTTGAGCTTCTTGGGTATTGGAGCCAACGAGATGCATACCTATTGCAAGCAGACTAAGAAGGAAGAGGCTAGTGATGCCGAAGAAAGCGAGGTTGAGGAAGAAGAAGAAGAAGAAGAAAAAGGTCCTTCTAAGTCTCCAACTATGTAGACTTAGTTTTTACGGTTTCAATTTTCAAATAATAGCCATTAGACCGAGATAATGTTTTGTCTCTTGTGGCACTTATTAAGTAATATTGATTTTTATTTACTTTATTTGAAGGCCAACATTACTATAATTATATTTTTTGTGCCATCTAATCCTTCTTTATTTGAGTTATGAATACTTTTGAATATTGTATTTTTTTCCCACAAGTAAACAAATACCTTTCTCAATTTAGCTTAAGATATATTTCGAACTCAAATGTCCTCACATAATTAAAAGTATTTTGAACACTTTGATCGCTTTATGTATGAGCAATTAGTATATTGTCGTATTATATACGAGCAGTTAATATTCTGCCATATTATATGTGAGCAGTTAATATTTTGCCATAATTTTTTTTAAGAGCAAACTTTAAATATTTTGAACAGTTTTTTTAAAACTTCTTTAAATACTTTTTGATTGATCGTATGAATAGTTAATCCTCTACTCATACTTTAGTTTGTTTACTATTTGTCAAGACACACTAAGATATCTCGTTTATAGTACATACTATAATATGCGAGCTGTTATTTATTCAAATTGCATTGAGCTTCATGTTGTTTAAGAAACTTAACGATCTTGCTTACATTCCATCCACTCCAGGCGCTTTTAGCGCATTGATTTGGGATAAAGCAAGCTGAACATCCGCCGCTGTAAACTCAGAGAGCAGGATATCATTTTGATGTCTACTGAGTCTTGAAGGGACAAATCATTGAAGGTAGGCTATTGTATCTCCATCGACCATCGTGGTAATTTGCTGAAAATAGCTCCTAGAAGTGATCACAGATGGTCTTCTCTATTTGTTCTTTTGTACTCATCCAATTCAGGTTTTTGTCAAAAAGGCCATGGATTCGATTCTTCTTGCACCGAGAGGAAGCTTTTTGGTGAAAGTATCTTGTGTTTCTGTCTCCATGAGCCAACCAAATTTCCCTACTACGTTGTTTCCAAAAAAGTTCCTCCTTTGCAAGATGCCCATTAAGGTCTCTTTCCTTCTTTTTAAGCATGGAAAATCTTTGAGTTGAGTGATCCCGAGAGCACGTCTCCACTTCTTTTTTCAACTCTTTGATTTTAGCTTGGTTGTCTTTTCTTTGAATTTTATTCCACTGATCCAGCAAATTACCACAATTATGAATCCTTTCTCTGTTGGAATTTATTTTACCAGGACGTTAGATCTACTCACAAGTATGTTATTTAACATCCTAAATATGAACTTTCTAAAACGATAATAGACACATATAAAGTTAAGAAAACCTTACATTGGTTGCAGCGGAATAATATGTCTCCTTCCACTAAGATCTCTAACCCTTGTATCCTTTCTGTTGTAGAGTATTATCAAGATCTGAGTCTGAATGTCCTTCTCTTGGATTTGGATCCTTCACAATCTTCCAAACTATGATTGAGGTACTACCTTCTGTGTGTGGGCACTACTCTTTCACTAGGGTTATATCAAAATTGGAAGAGGAAGAGAAGAGATATAGGGTTCGGCTATAGAGAGAAAAGGGAAGGCTCAAATTTCTGAAAGAAGGCAGTTTCCTAAATCACTGAATAACTGCTTAACTACTTGATTTGGTGTAAGCCATCACTTTCTATTTATAGACAACTGCTAGGTTTAGGTTAGTAATTAATTGGCATTAAAATAATAAAAATAATAATTGGAAAATGCTTGCACAAGTGGCCGGCCATGGTGTTAATGGGCCTCACTTGGATTTTGCAGTTTTCACAATTTTATTTCCATTTTCTCAAGAACACCAATTTTCCAATTTTAACCATTTAAATGCCAAAAATAATTATTTAATAACTAAAATAGATTATTAAATAATATTGTCATTTAACATAATTATTAATTAGACATATAGAGTCTCTTAATTAATAAATAAACCTAGAATCTCTTTTCTTTACAATTTCACCCCTGCTTAGTGAAAATTCACAAACTAGACATAGTCTAAGTTTAGAATTACAATTGATTAATCATAAATCAATTATTGAGTCTTACAAGCAGTGTGGTCTGAACTAGAATGGGGACCATGGATCTATATTACTGAGCTTCCAATAAGTCGAACCGAATTTACCAAGTAAATTCCTTAACTTATTAGTTCCTTGTTGAATCCACTCTTAGAACTTGGAATTGCACTCTCAGACTTATATAGAGCGTTCTATATGTTCCACGATATAGATACGCTATCTCATTTAACCATCGTTATAATCTAAATATGATCAAAGATCCTCTATATAGATGATTTACATCGAGAAGGGATAAAATTTACCGTTTTCACCCCTCAATGTATTTGGCCCCTTAAAACACTTAGCTACCTGTAAATGATGTTTTAGTGATCTAAGATATAGTCACTGAAACAACAGCTCATCCATTTACTTTTATTTAGCTAAGCTCGAAGGGAATCATCACTTGACTTCTATACACCAGTAGAAGCTATAGATTCCATATTTATGTTCAGCGCCCCCACTCAGTTATACTATCATGTTCCAAAAATATACGTATCACCTTGACCCAAAAGTAGGCTTAACTAATAAATCAAAGAACATTAATAGCACTCCTAAGATTGAGCCTAAGCATATCAGGATTTATATTCTTTTAATCTAAGATCAACTAGTGATATTGACTTGGAAAAGTACAACGGTAAGTTTATAATATCTTGTCTAAGCTCAATATCGGTCCAGTCCAATGTATACTCCATACATTCGAAACTAGTACACTTTACCAATTACCTAGAAAGAACATAACACTTATGCCAAGTGTAAGTATACTTCATCGCTGATTATCACATCAGTGTAAATCCAAAACACTGATGAAACAGGGACTCAATCTTTTGACAATACTGTAATTGTGAATAAATATATATGTTCTGGACTTAACTGATTTTGTGCATATATTAAATATATATATATATATATATATTAAACCATAAACAAGAAAAATACATGTTAACATAAATCACTTCAAAACTCTTAAATTGATAAGTAATCAGATTGTAATGGATTTTATTTAGGGCACAAAACCCAACAAACTCCCACTTGCACTAACTTAAAACAAGTTGTGCTTTACAATCAATCTGTGGTCTCGATCTTCAGATCAAGTGTAGTATATTTGACTCCACCCAAATTTCTGGAACCAGGTTCATAAAACATCATGAAACATCCTTAACTATATGCTTTACTCATCAAGGTATACTGAAATCCTTAATGTTTATTAAGTACATCTGAACAAACAGAAGACATATCTCTCATATTTTAAAATTTGGAACTGAGATAATACAGTGTATAATTTTCTTCAGTAGAATACCTTTCTGGTAATTTCGAATTTACAAAGTTATATATAGATCTTCTCTAGTGGAGCTTGAATTATTATAGATGGGTTTTTACACTCTTCTAGAATAACTCCTCCACCCTCAGAGTAACCACCATCTCAGAATCTTAATGAGTTGGTGTAGATATTAGGATTACTAATATATAGTTCCTTAATATCTAACATATAGGTCACTTTCATAAATCTTTCTTGACTGTCCCCTAATGTTCCTCATTTGATTACATCTCAGATAGCTCCCACTCAATAGTAGATGTCTAGTCAAATAAAAACTTTCAACCTCTTACTATAGTTTTTGAGGGATATTTAGTTGTGACATATTATCTGTTGGGTTTTATGCCCTAAATAAAACTCATTTCAATATAATCAGATTTACTTATTAATAAAGATCAGAAATAATATTTTATGTTGCATGGTTCACGTGATTTATTTCATGATTATATATATAATGTATGAATTCTATTTAAGTCCAGAACATATGAATTTGTTAATGATTATAATGTTGTCAGCACAGTGGAATATAATCTTGATTACATGTTCGAAAGTTTATTCCCTGATTTGTCAGAACACTGGATTTATACTGACATGATAATCAACAATAGGTATTCTTACACCTTGGATAAGTGTTATGTCCTTTCTAGGGCATTGGCAAAGTTTACCAGTATCGGATGTATGGAGTATACATCGGAAGGGACCGATATTGAACTTTGATTAGATATATTAAAATTTACCGTAATATCTATTCAATTCAATATCACTCGTTGATCCTAGATCAAATGATCTTAATCTTGATATGTTTAAGTTCGATCTCAAGAGTATTATACATGTTCTTTGATTTGTTAGTTAAGCCTACATTTGGGTCAGGGTGATACGTACATTTTAGGAACATGATAGTATAATTGAGTGGGAGCGCTAACATAAATACGGAGTCTATAACTTCTATAGGAATTTAGAAGTAAAACGATGATATCCTTCGAGCTTGGCTAAACAGAGATAAATGGTGGAGATCTCATTTCACTTCGCTGAAATATCATTTATACGGAGCTAAGTGTTTTAAGGATAAAATACATTGAAGGTGTAACAGTAACTTATTGCCTATTCAATGTAGATCATCTATTAGAGGGTCATTGATCAAATTAGGATTATAACAATGGATAACTAATGACGTATCTATATCGTGGAACATATAGATCGTTCTATATGACTGAGAGGGCAATTCCAAGTTCTAAGTGTGGATTCAATAAGGAATTAATAAGTTAGGGAATTTACTTGGTAAATTCAGTTCGACTTATTAGAAGCTCGGTTATATAGGCCCATGGTCCCCATACTAGTTGAGACCATACTGCTTGTAAGACTCAGTTAATTGATTTTGATTAATCAATTTTAATTCTAAAGTTAGACTATGTCTAGTTTATGAATTTTCACTAAGCAAGGGCGAAATTGGAAAGAAAAGAGATTCTAGGTTTTGTTTATTAATTAAGAGACTTTATATGTCTAATTAATAAATATATTAAATGACAATGTTATTTAATAATTAATTTTTAGTTATTAAATAATTAGAATTGACATTTAAATGGTTGAATTTGAAGATTGGCGTTTTTGAGAAAATGAGATGCAGAAATGATATAACAGCAAAATTGCATAAGTGAGGCCCATTATCCAAAGCCCATGGCCGGCCACTCTTATAGGCTTTTATCATTTATTTTGCATTATTTTAATGCCAAATAATTTAACCTAAACCTAGGTGGTTACCTATAAATAGGTAGAGAAGGCTTTAGGAAAAAGATGATGCATCTCATTCCTTCAGAGAAAATCTTCTAGCCGCCGTCTTCTCTCTTCTTTTCTTCTTCAATTTCTAAATCCTTGAGTGATAGAGTAGTGCCCACACACATCAAGTGGTATCTCAATCATAGTGTGTAAGACTGTAGGAGATTCCAAACAACAAGAAGGAGAATCAGCATCAAAGGAGGGAGAGAAAGAGATCCAGGTTCAGATTTGTTGGGTTTTATGCCCTAAATAAAACTCTTTACCATCTGATTAGTTATCAACATAAGAAATTTGAAGTGATTGATGTTTGCATGAATTTTACATGCTAATGGTTTAATATGTTTATTACATTCATACACACAAAATCAGTTAAATCCAGATCATATGTTTATTCACAATTACAGTATCGTCAACACAGTGGAATGTGATTGTGATCATATGAATCAAAAGTTTTGGTCCCTGTTTCATCAGTGTTATTGGATTTACACTGATGTGATAATCAGCGATGATGTGTACTTACACTTGGAGTAAGTGTTATGTTCTTTCCAGGACATTAGTAAAGTATACTAGTTTCGAATGTATGGAGTATACATTGGACTGGACCGATATTGCAACTAAGTTAAGATATTACAAACTTACCGTTATACATATCTTTCCAAGTCAATATCAGTAGTTGATCTTAAGATTAAAAGAATCTAAATCCTGATATGCTTGGGCTCAACTCAGGAGTGCTATTCATGTTCTTTGATTTATTAGTTAAGCCTACTTTTGGGTCAGGGTGATACGTATATTTTGGGAACATGATAGTATGATTGAGTGGGAGTGCTGAACATAAATATGGAATCTATAGCTTCTACTGGTGTATAGAAGTCAAGTGATGATTCCCTTCGAGCTTAGCAAATAGAAGTAAATGGATGAGCTCTTGTTTAACTGACTAATTATTAGATCACTAAACACCATTTACAGGTAGCTAAGTGTTTTAAGGGGCAAAATACATTGAGGGGTGAGGACGGTAAAGAAATCCCATCTCGATGTAAATCATCTATATAGAGGATCTTTAAATCACAATAAGATTATAACAATGGTTAAATGAGATAGTATATTGGTATCCTGAAACATACAATATGCTCTATATAAGTCTGAGAGTGCAATTCTAAGTTCTAAGAGTGGATTCAACGAAGAATTAATAAGTAGGAATTTACTTGGTAAATTTGGTTCACTTATTGGAAGCTCAGCATATAGATCCATGGTCCCCATTCTAGTTGAGAACATTCTGCTTGTAAGACTCATTAATTGATTCGTGATTGGTCAATTATAATTCTAAAGTTAGACTATGTCTAATTTTATGAATTTTCACTAAGCAGGGGTGAAATTGTAAGGAAAAGAGTTTTCTGGGTTTATTTATTTATTAATGGACTTTATATGTCTAATTAATAATTAAATTAAATGACAATATTATTTAATAATCTATTTTAGTTATTAAATAATTAGTTTTGGCATTTAAAAGGTTAGAATTGGAAAATTGGCGTTTTTCAGAAAATAGAGATAAAATTTGATAAAATTGCAAAATAAAGTGAGGCCCATTAACACCATATGGCCGACCACTTAATGATGATTTTTCAAATTATTATCTTCATTATTTTAATGCCAAATACTTGTAAACCTAGACCTAGTAGTTGCCTATAAATAGAAAGTGATGGCTCAGTCAAATCACAAGTTTTCAACAAGCCTTTCTGACAGAAATTTCTCTCTTCAGAAAACTGAGCCTTCCTCACTCTCTACCTTGGCCGAAATACCTCTCTCTCTTTTCCCTTCATCTTTTCCGTGACCCTGTGAAAGAGTAAGTGCCCACACACAGCAAGCAGTAACTCAATCATAGATTGGAAGACTGTGAAGGATCAAAGCTTGAAGAAGAAGGAGATTCGGGCTCAGATCTTGATTATACTCTGCTACAGAAAGGAATCAAGGGTTAGAGATCTTAGTGGAAGGAGACATTAATTCCGCTGCATCAATGTAAGGTTTTCTTACCTTTATATGTGTTTATTTTATCGTTTTAGAAAGTTCATATTTAGGATGTTAATAAACATACTTGTGAGTAGATCTAAGATCCTGGTAAAATAATTCCCAACAACTGGTATCAGAGCCATGGTAATTGATTTACTTGCATGTAATTTGGACTTTAAAACGATTGTTTGTATGTTCTTTGGATGGTATCATGTTGTATTGAGTGTTATTTGATGATTGATTGATGATTGTGAAACTTTCGTGAAAAATAATTGTTATTTCGATTCTGGAATTATTTTTATTGGATAGTATGGAAAAAATTAAGCAAGTTAGCCTTTTACAGAACTCAATTTGGATTTTATTTGAATTAGTTATGATTTTTTGAAGATTTGACAAAATCGGGGCTGTGCTGATATTTTCCTGCGATCGCAGAACTGTCCGTACAGTTTCGAATTTTTTCTTTTTTCTTCAATTTTTCATACTTTTTCATATCTTTTAAGATATTTATAATATCTTTTAAGATATTTTAAAATATCTTATCTTTTAAGATATTTTTTTTTTTTAATAATATCTTATCTTTTAAGATTTTTTTTTTTTAAAATCAAATCTTTTTAGATATTTTGACCTTATTTAAATTTAAATAAGATATTTATAATCATGTAATTTTAAATAGATATAAGATATTTTGCTAACTTTTAAATTTTGTTATTTTATTTATTTAAATTAAATTTAAAAATCTGAAAAGATATTTCATTTATCTTTTCTATTTTTTATTTAATTTTATTTTTAAAATAACATTTAATTTTTAAAAGTAGTTAGCAAATTTTGAAATGATATTTAGGTTGGTTGAAACCTAATTTTTCAAAATAGTAGGTTTAATTTTAAATATTTTTTAAAATTTCGAAATTTTAAATTTTTTTTTCGAAATTAAATATTTTTTTTTAACTTTATTTTCGAAATTAATTAAATATTTTTTTTAATTATTTATTTTTCGAAAATATTTATTTAAAATTAAATAAATCCTACTTCCAACTATCCAGCTAACCTTGTTGCAGGAGTATGTGGTTTTTAGCTTGTGTGTAAGTTTTAAAAACCTATTATTACTTGATTGCAAATAGCCATGGTTACTTTTTGCCAGATCTAATGATCTGATGGCTCCCTTGGTCAAGTTAATAATTTGTAACAGGTAAATTTTACAATCTTCTTTCATCTGTGTATGACCTAGCAACATGATAGGATCCATCCAAAGTGTGTCTGTGTGAGCCTATATGTTTATTTTATTATATAGATGCATATAGGTTGTTGCTAAATAAAATGTCACACCTTGATAGATTTTATTTAGGTCCATTTAGTTATTGGACCTATTCAATTAATAACAGTTATTCATTTTAAGGTTAAATTCCTCTCTTTTGGGCCTCGTGTGAGAGTTGGGAGCCATAGAAGTGGGTACGACATACTGAACCCAGCACCCCCTCACATGAACTACCCCAATTGTGAAGGCCCATTTGCCTGATTTGAATAACTGTACTAGGTTAATTATATTAGTTTGACCTAATAAAATTGAATTAGCAACATAATTAACTTTTAAAATATATGAAATTTATTTTCATTTTAATATTTTAAAGTTAATTTTAAGAAAAACACTTTTAGTTTAGATATTATTTCTAGATAAACTATTTGTGTTTTTCTTGTATTTAATTAAATATAGAATTTTAACTAACTAAGATTCTTTCTGGAGCTTATTTAATTAAATATTCCTATTTAAGTTATAAATTAGTTGTATCAACTGATTTTTCTTATCTAACTTAAATTTGAATATTTGATTTAAATTTTAAATCAAGTTGAGGAATCTTAGGCATTAGTTATTAAAGATTCTTAAGATATTTTTTAAGTTAATATCTTTTCAAATATTAACTTAAAATGGAATATTTTAGATATTTTTTGGTTAATATCTTTTCAAATATTAACTTTAAAAAGATATCTTCAAATTAAGTGGTTACAACTTAATTTGTGATATTTAATTAAATCTAGATTTGAAATTATTTAAGTTTTAGATTTTTTCTATATAACTTAAATTAGATATTTTTCAAATTTTGAAAAGATACTTAGTCAAATAAGATATTTTCTAGATAGTAATTTCTAGACTACTTATTATTTCTAATATTTAAATAGGAAAATCATACTTTGTGAAATTAATTATTTAAATAATTAATTTTGGTACAATTTTATTAAGTATATTTTTCCTAGTATTAAATAGAAATTAATAATTAAGCCTTCTCTACACTTAATTATTTATTTCTTGAATTTAATACATTTAATTAACTTGAAAAATCTAAATATCTGAGTTGATTTTCATCATGATACTTAAATATTTATTGATTTTTCATGACACTTAATTAAATAGAAAATTATTTTTAGGTTGAAATTTAATTTTTCAACTTAAATTTAAATAATTTTCAATATATATTTTTCTTTATTTTATTAATCAATTTCGAAATTTGCATTTTATTTATGCAATATTTTCGAATTTTTTATTTTGAAAAATAGATTGAGTTGTAAATTAATTATTTATTTTAATTAATTCTTGGACCAACTACAATCAATGATTTTTTCATCTAATTGATTAATTTAAAATAAATGAATTTAAAATATATATATATATATATATATATATATATATAGTATTAGAAATTGAATTAACTAGTCAAAAGAAAATCTAGATAGGTGATATTTTTGCTTGAAGTATTTCTTTTCTATTTTTATTATTTTTCGAAAATTGTATATTTTATATACTTTCGAACCCAATAAATATATTCTCAAAGGAAATTTTTAAGTTGCTAATTATTTATTTAATTCAACTTAAATTAATTTCCTTAATATTTATAGTTAAGATTATTACTAAGATGGAAATAATTAATTTTATTTCAATCACCATCTAAGTATAATTTTATAAATATTACATTAAATTCTTATTTTTTGAATTTTAATTCTTAATTTAGAATTTAATGAGATTTATTTATTAGAATAATAAAGAAAATACATTTTAAACAATGAGCTTTATTATTATTAAGATATTCGATCTCCATTGTGGGTTTTACACCGCGTTTGTTTTAGTGAGTAATCCTCCCTAATGGAGGAACGTTCATTAGCAATTTCGCACCGTTTAATCTCGCATGATAAGTGGTTTGTAAGTGTTTTATATGGTATAGATCACCCTAATGGTGGCGACCATATTTGACTTGCAAATTGCGAAACAATGGTAGAAGCTCATGAGATAGAATAGCCTTGACTCTCGCCTAAACGGGACACCGCTGGATTCTGATCTTGATCGAATAAAAGGTTGCTAGAATGTTTAACATTTTAGATGAACTGACAACTCTATTCAATGGATGGTAGCTTTGACTCTCGCCTAAACGGGACACTGATATCAGTTTGTTGAAAACCTTGGAAATTATTTAGGATTGAATTTTTTAAGTATTTTCTCCTATCATTCCTACTTGCTATGTGCTTATAATTTCTGAATTGATTTTGTGTGTTAAACCATTATTAATTTCTATTTGTTGATCTCTATTATTTTGTAGTATCCTGTTTTGTCAAAATGAATCCCATGTTATCACTGTTGACTGAAAATAAGCTGAATGAATCTAACTTTAATAAATGGAATGAGAACATTAATATTGCTCTCATAGGAGAAAGTGCCTTGTTTGTTTTAACTGAGCCGTCACCTGAAGTGCCTGGGGACAATGCAACCAAAGCTGTGAAAGAAAAGTATGAGCGTTGGCAGAAAGCAAATGACAAAGCTCTATACTTTATGCTTTCTAGCATGGTTGACACCCTCAAAACTCGGTTTTCTAAAACTGAGAAGGCTGCTGAAGTTATGACGAAGTTAAATGAGCTATTCGGTAAGGCATCACTTCAGTCACGCTTTGACGCGACTAAGAAGTACATTAACGCACGGATGGAACCTCATCAAAACGTGCGTGATCATGTTCTCCTCATGTCCAGTTATTTCCAAGAAGCCCAGGATCATGGTGTTGAAATGGACAGTGCTACTCAAGTTAGTCTTATCTTGAATAGCCTGACTCCAACATTTCTACCATACACATCAAATTATGTCATGAATAAGAAGGAAATTGACTTTCATGAATTAGTCAATGACCTTCAAACTTATGAAAATTTGATTGGAGGACCCAAGAAGAAAGGGAGTAAACCTCATCCTGGTAATGGTAATGGGACGATGAAACCTGAAGCAAATGTTGCCTCTGCTTCAAAGCCCAAATCGAAGAAGAAGTGGAAGAACACCAAGAAGCGAGCAAAAGCCATGAAAAAGGCTGCTCCTTCTGGTGATGCTACACTTAAAGGAAAGTGTTTCCACTGCAATGAGAAAGGTCATTGGAAACCCCAGTGTCCTAAACTTCTTGCAAAGAAAAAAGGTATTTCCATTAATAAACTTTAAGAGTTTTAGTGAATTATTATCCAATTGGATTTATGATTCTGGACTAAACTTTGTTTATTTGTTTTCTTCTTCTTATAGGCCCAGCTACTTGAACTCAGATGAGTTGGATCAGAAAGCTGGACCAAGGGTGAAATCGTCCAGATGAAGATGAAGCTCTTCAATTTTTTGAATTAATTGTTTTAGTTTAAAGACAATTTGGATTTCAAATTTTAGTCAGGGATATTAATCCCTGTTTCTCTCATATTGTTGCAATATATTTTTTTTATTAATAAAGTTTTATTTTCGAAATCACCATTGCAATTTATGAGATTGAGCTTCATTTAATTTTATCTTCATCAATTATTACCACATTATATTTGTATGTTTGTATGTGTAAGTGTTTTTATTATTGATGCAAATTCTATAATATTTACAACTCTTCATGGAGTTATATTATATAAACACTAGAAATTATTTCTATGTTTATCAATAATTGTTAATTCTCATACAATTATTAAGAATTTGTTTAATAAAAGGATCTTATGATCTGATAGGGGTGGAGAAAAGTTAAGAAAACTATGCAGTGTAACGATCTTTTATATCTAATGAACTCTGGATAGTATTCAACTCCACATAAACTCTATCACACTAAGAGAATAGGGGTGGATCATAATCTCAATATACTTAGGGGTGGAGGTTATCCATAGTACCCTATATGTATATTCTTAGGGGTGGAGTCTATTCCACAATTCCCTATGAAACACATATCTTGTTTAAACATGGAAGTAATATAATGAGTCAGTTATTGTCAAAATAAATTCTTGATCTTGATTGTATGTTCCATTTCGTTTTTACTGTTGTAAGTAAAAGTATGATACCTTTGAAAGTTCTTTGTTAAAGTTTCACACTACCTTAATTGAGTGGGAGAATTTTAAAGTTCTATACCCATCTTAAATAGGTTGATAATTGTGATAGGTACTTAAGAACACTACTGAAAAGCAAATCTAACCATTCACATGGATAGGTATAGCTTATCAGAATTATGAGAATAAGATAAAGAACTCTAGTTCAGTCCATTCGAATGACTTGAACCAAGAATTCTTAATCCTCATAAAATTTGATGGTATCTTAATTTTGATTACTTTATCTCTGGCATGTATTTTTCACTTCAAATACTAGTCTGCTATGTTGATGACTTAGTCTTGACTTAAAGTTTCAGACTAATACAAAAGTCACAACTAGGTAACTCTCCAAACAATCAGAGGTTAAAAGTATTATTTAACCAGACATCTGCTATTGAGTGGGAGCTATCTGAGATGTAATCAAATAGGGAACATTAGAAGATATTCAAGAAGGATTTATGAAAGTGATCTATATGTCAGATATTAAGGAACTGTGTATCAGTTGTCTTTGTATCTCACCATCTAATTTCAAAATTCTATGAGATGGTGCTTACTTTGGGGGTGGAGGAATTATTGTATAATAATTCAAGCTCTACCAGAGAAGAATTGTAACTTGGTCTATTCGAAAATACCAGAAAGTTATATCACTGAAGAAAAGTCTACACTGTATTATCTCAATTACATATTTTAAAATATGAGAGATATGTCTTCTGTTAATTCAGATGTACTTTTAAAACAGTAAAGATTTCAGTATCCCTTCATGAGTAAAGCATATAGTAAAGGATGTTTCATAAGAGTATTTATGAACTAGTTTCCAGAAGTTTGGGTGGATTCAAATATACTACACTTGATCTGAAGATCAAGACATCAGATTGACCTATTTGCACAGTTTGTTTTATATTAGTGCAAGTGGGAGTTTGTTGGGTTTTATGCCCTAAATAAAACTCTTTACAATCTGATTAGTTATCAATATAAGAAATTTGAAGTGATTGATGTTTGCATGAATTTTACATGCTAATGGTTTAATATGTTTATTACATTCATACACACAAAATCAGTTAAATCCAGATCATATGTTTATTCACAATTACAGTATCGTCAACACAGTGGAATGTGATTGTGATCATATGAATCAAAAGTTTTGGTCCCTGTTTCATCAGTGTTATTGGATTTACACTGATGTGATAATCAGCGATGATGTGTACTTACACTTGGGGTAAGTGTTATGTTCTTTCCAGGACATTAGTAAAGTATACTAGTTTCGAATGTATGGAGTATACATTGGACTGGACCGATATTGCAACTAAGTTAAGATATTACAAACTTACCGTTATACATATCTTTCCAAGTCAATATCAGTAGTTGATCTTAAGATTAAAAGAATCTAAATCCTGATATGCTTGGGCTCAACTCAGGAGTGCTATTCATGTTCTTTGATTTATTAGTTAAGCCTACTTTTGGGTCAGGGTGATACGTATATTTTGGGAACATGATAGTATGATTGAGTGGGAGTGCTGAACATAAATATGGAATCTATAGCTTCTACTGGTGTATAGAAGTCAAGTGATGATTCCCTTCGAGCTTAGCAAATAGAAGTAAATGGATGAGCTCTTGTTTAACTGACTAATTATTAGATCACTAAACACCATTTACAGGTAGCTAAGTGTTTTAAGGGGCAAAATACATTGAGGGGTGAGGACGGTAAAAAAATCCCATCTCGATGTAAATCATCTATATAGAGGATCTTTAAATCACAATAAGATTATAACAATGGTTAAATGAGATAGTATATTGGTATCGTGAAACATACAATATGCTCTATATAAGTCTGAGAGTGCAATTCTAAGTTCTAAGAGTGGATTCAACGAAGAATTAATAAGTAGGAATTTACTTGGTAAATTTGGTTCACTTATTGGAAGCTCAGCATATAGATCCATGGTCCCCATTCTAGTTGAGAACATTCTGCTTGTAAGACTCATTAATTGATTCGTGATTGGTCAATTATAATTCTAAAGTTAGACTATGTCTAATTTTATGAATTTTCACTAAGCAGGGGTGAAATTGTAAGGAAAAGAGTTTTCTGGGTTTATTTATTTATTAATGGACTTTATATGTCTAATTAATAATTAAATTAAATGACAATATTATTTAATAATCTATTTTAGTTATTAAATAATTAGTTTTGGCATTTAAAAGGTTAGAATTGGAAAATTGGCGTTTTTCAGAAAATAGAGATAAAATTTGATAAAATTGCAAAATTAAGTGAGGCCCATTAACACCATATGGCCGACCACTTAATGATGATTTTTCAAATTATTATCTTCATTATTTTAATGCCAAATAATTGTAAACCTAGACCTAGTAGTTGCCTATAAATAGAAAGTGATGGCTCAGTCAAATCACAAGTTTTCAACAAGCCTTTCTGACAGAAATTTCTCTCTTCAGAAAACTGAGCCTTCCTCACTCTCTACCTTGGCCGAAATACCTCTCTCTCTTTTCCCTTCATCTTTTTCGTGACCCTAGTGAAAGAGTAAGTGCCCACACACAGCAAGCAGTAACTCAATCATAGATTGGAAGACTGTGAAGGATCAAAATTGAAGAAGAAGGACATTCGGGCTCAGATCTTGATTATACTCTGCTACAGAAAGGAATCAAGGGTTAGAGATCTGAGTGGAAGGAGACATTTATTCCGCTGCATCAATGTAAGGTTTTCTTAACTTTATATGTGTTTATTTTATCGTTTTATAAAGTTCATATTTAGGATGTTAATAAACATACTTGTGAGTAGATCTAAGATTCTGGTAAAATAATTCCCAACATTGATTATGTTCTGCTACAGAAAGGAATCAAGGGCTAGAGATCTGAACAGAAGGAGTCATTATATTCTGCTGCACCCAATGTAAGGTTTCCTAAACTTTATATGTGTTTATTTCATTGTCTTAGAATTCATATTAGGATGTTAATGAAACATACATGGTAGTAAATCTAGATCCTTGTTAAATATTTCCAACAACTGGCCTCAGAGCCATGGTAATGATTTACTTTCATGAAATATTAATTAAAACGATGTTATGTGTTGATTTGGATGGTTTCATGTGGTTTATGTGCTTATTTGATGATAGTTTTGAAATCACAATATATGTTACTAAAATATTTTTTATTTCGATCTGGAATTATTTTTTCTGGAAAGTAGACAAAAAAAATAATAAATTTAGGCTTTTGCAGAACCTAATTTGGATTTTTTTATGAATTAATTATCATTTTTTGAAGTTGAATAAAAATATGAGGGTTTGAAAGCACAGTCGCGCGCGCATGGGACAAAATCCCTTTAGACAAAGCCTTGTCCGAAGTATACCCTTGTCCCGCCCGTGTTCCTCGGTCAGATAGGCTGCATGCAGCCTTGATGCTCGGTCGAACACCCCAACCCCTGTGCCTCAAACTTGTTTTCGTCATAACTTTTGATTCAAAAATCGTTTTTCATTGAAACAAAAGCCAAATTTTGGTAGAATTTTGTGTAGAATCTGAATTTTCAATAAAAAATCTAATTGTCAGAATGAAATTAATTTTTTTTAATTAATTAAAATTTGTTTCTGATATTAGTAGGATTTGAATTTTGAAAATTTGATTTCTCACAAAGGAGCCTTATGGTTAATTTTCAAATTTTAGATTATTTTATTTATTTTAATTATAAGATCAGATATTATTTTTTATTAAATTTGAATGATCTTACTTTGATATTAAAATATTATTTTTTAAAATAATCTTGTTCAAATTT
Organism: Cannabis sativa; assembly: GCF_029168945.1. Classification (NCBI taxonomy): domain Eukaryota; kingdom Viridiplantae; phylum Streptophyta; class Magnoliopsida; order Rosales; family Cannabaceae; genus Cannabis; species Cannabis sativa. The sequence continues at coordinate 69,338,065 of NC_083602.1, forward strand.
CAAAGTTTGCTAACCATATCTTTTTTTAAAATTTGTTATTTTTTGAAATATATTTTATTAATTTAAATTATAAGATTAAGAATATGTTAGGTTAAACATTTTGTCTTATTAGACATTTTTTTTATTAAAATTATATTTTGGCAAAAATAACATGAAGATTTGAAAAATTGGTTAGTTTAGTTTGATTAGATATTTTACGGTTTCAAACCATAAATTTTTCAAACTTATTATTATTATTATTATTTAAAATATTCTAACCATATAAAATAACTAATTTTTTCAATTAGTTTATTTATGTAATATTTAAATTTATTAAATTATAAGACGTAGAATATAATAATGAAATATCTAAATTTAAAATTCAAGATATTTTATTATATTATCTTATTAGAAATTTTAAATAAATTTAAATTTTGAATAAACTTGATATTTGAAAAATTGGTTAGATATTTTTTGATTTTTTGTGAGAATTTAGAAAATTTAGGAGTTTGTTGAATTTTGAATTTTTTAAAATATTCTATAACAACCTAAATTTGAATTCTAGTTAAGATATTTATTTTAAAATTTATTTTTTTTTTAAATTTTAAAATTGAGATATTTTAGCTTACTTTCCAGATATTCCAGATCAGTTACTTGTTATGGTTTGTATTGTTTGATTATATTATTATGTATTCAAAAAATTTTTTCAAACCTATTATTTATTTGATCTAAATTGCTATGATTAACTTGTTGACAGATCCAATGATCTGATTTTAATCATAGTCCAATTGTCAATAGATCTTATAAATAATTTTGTAACAGGTAATTTTTGCTATTTCTTTCAATGAATAACAATTGTTTATTTAAAGGTTAAATTCCTCTCTTTTAGGCCTTGTGTGAGAGTTGGGGGCCAATAGAAGTGGGTACGACATACTGAACCCAGCTCCCCCTCACATGAACTACCCCAATTGTGAAGGCCCATTTGCCTTATTTAAATAATTGTATTAGGTTAATTATATTAGTCTAACCTAATTAAAATTGAATTAGCAACATAATTAACTTTTAAAATATATGAAATTTATTTTTCATTTAATATTTTAAAGTTAATTTTAGAAAAATACTTAGTAAATGAAATATATTCTAGATAGTTATTTCTAGAACTAGTTATTTTTTCTAATATTTAATTAGAAAAAAGTCATAGATTGTGAAATTAATTGTTTAATAATTAATTTTGGTACAATCTAAGTTAAGTATATTTTTCCTAGTATTAAACTATAATTAATAATTAAGTCTCCTCTATACTTAATTATTTATTTCTTGAACTTAATACATTTAATTAAATTGAAAATTTAAATATTTAAGTTGATTTTCATCATGATACTTAAATATTATTATTTGCATGTTATTTAATTAAAATTGAAAATTATTTTAAGTTTGAAATCTTATTTCAGAATAGCTTAAATTTGAATAATTTTCAAAATATATTTTATTTTATTTTATTAATCTTTTTCCCACAATTTTGAAATTGTATTTCTTAAATGCAGAAATTTCGAATTTATTTGAAAAATAGATTAAAGTTGAAAATTATTTATTTTAATTTTGAACCAACTTAAATCAATGATTTTTTCATTTAATGATTAATTAAAAGTAAATGAACTAAAATATATTTAATTGGAAAATCAATTAATAAGTCAAAGAAAGTCTAGATAGATATTATCTGTTTTTGCTTGAAGTATTTTTCTAGTGTATTTAATTAAATAGAAAATTAATATTTAAGTTGATTTTCATCATGATACTTAAATATTTAAAAAATTTCTTTAGTATTTAATTAAATAGGAAAATTATATTTTTTGTTGTAAATTAATTTTATTAATTAATTTTGCGCCAACATAAAATTAAAATAATTTTTTCCAGGATTTATTTTTATTTTATTTTAACAAGCAAATTCGAAAATTGTATTCTTAAATACTTCAATTTTTCGAAATGCAATATATATTTATAAAAAAAAATAAATTTGAGTTGTAAATTAATTTTGAAACAACTTAAATTGAATAATTTTTCTAAATATTTATTGGAAATTATTACTAAGATGGAAATAATTCATGTCATTTTCATATCTATCTAAGTAAAATTTATAAATATTAAATTAAAATTTATATTTAGAATTTTTCATTCTAAATTGGAAATTTTAATTAAATAATTATATATTTAAAATAAATTGATTAAAATAAATATTAGAAGAAAATACACTTTAAATAATGAGCTTTATTATTAGGACATTAGATCTCCATTGTTGGTTTTACATAGCTTTTGTTTTAGTGAGTAATCCTCCCTAATGGAGGAACGTTCATTAGCAAGTTAGCACCGTTTAATCTCGAAAGATAAGTATATTTGTAAGTGTTTTATATAGTATTGATTACCGTAATGGTGGCGAATGTATTTGACTTACAAAATATGAAACAATGGTAGAAGCTCATAAGATAGAATAGCCTTGACTCTCGCCTAAACAGGACAACGCTGGATTCCAATCTTGATCGAATAAAAGGTTGCTAGAATGTTTATCATTTTAGATGAGCTGACAACTCTATTCAATGAATGGTATCACTGACTCTCGCCTAAACGGGACACTGATATCAGTTTGTTGAAGACCTAAGAAATTATTTAGGATTGTATGTTTTAGTATTTTCACTTGTCATTCCTACTTGCTATATGTTTAATAATTTCTGAATTGTGTTTGAATTTATATTGAACCATGTTATTTTCTGTTATTAAATTGTAGTTTAATTTCGAATCTTCATTGTTGGTCTAACTTGGTTTGTTGTTCTAATGGGACAAATCCCTAATGGATTGTCAACATTAGACAAACATAATAGTGTTAGATCTCGAATGATAAATATTGTAAATGCAACATCTAGCTGTTCATCAATTGATGACACCTTAGACTAGTATTTACAATATGAAACAAGAAGATTGTATAAATAAGATTACTTTGACTCTCGCTAATCGAAGCATCGTTGGATTCTTATTTAAATATGAAATTAACCTAATTCCTCTTAGCTTATTCATTTCGAATTAGCTCAATAACATATCATTGCATGAATGGTCTATAAATCATTTCATGTCATTCTATATTTTCTCTTAAGAAATTGAATGATGCATTTGATTATATTCTCAAAATTCTATCCCGAATTGATATAAATCCTCAATCTTAGAAATCTCCTACTTGTATGGGCAAATAGGCTTAGAGTTAAATTAGTAGTGGTGGTCCAAGAAAGAATTACTCATGCATATTTGGTATAAATTTAAGTCTTTGACTTTAAATTTTAGATTCCAAATATTTTTTAACACAATACAGTTTCACTTTCACAGGTGTTTTAATAATCATTTTTCTATCAATGGATTAAAACTGTAGAGAATATGAGTTTAGTATTCTGTGACCATGATCCACTTGCACTATTCTAAGAACTCTTTGATGTAACTAAACCTAAGTCATCAAAAGATACAACCACATTTTCTAAATCTATGGCATTTGTATCCACTGAAAGAGTTCATCTCATTCGCAGATGGATGTACATTCAGGGGTGGATATGAGTTTATCGTTATATTCTTAAAACAATCACTCTAGATTTTACCTTATGCAAAAGAAATTTGAAATGTTTGAAAAATTTCAAGAATTTCTTGCAATGGTGAAAAACCATTAAGGTAAGTGGTTACAGATCTTGCGAACTGATAGGGTTGGAGAAATAGTTAGTAGATATGCAGTTCAAAGATCATTAAATTGATTTTTGAATAATATCCAAACTTACCTCCCTAGAAATTCGATTTGCATATTGATGATTAGTTACTAGTCGTTGCCTAAATCCTTCTATGGTAATACAATTTCTGAATGATGCAATGGTTGGGTACTTAGTGTAAACCATTACTAGATTCATGGATGACCTAATCAAAATCTTAAGAAAAACTAGAACTGTTAACCATGGTTTGCATGTTTGTTAGCTATTCTAAGTGATTAGGGGTGGACCATCCCATAGTCATTAGAAAAGAAAGTGTTTGTTTAAAAAGATTCAACTTTTCAAAGAAAATGACTAAATCTGAAAAACAAAGTAACAAATAAAGGAGATATTTTTTCTCGATTCCAAAACTGTTCTATCATCTTATTCTACATATCATGATCCCACTGCCTCTGTTGTCTTGACACAGCCGAAGAGGTCAATACCATTTAGTTTTCTTAGACATAATTCACGGTACCTTGTCGTAGTGGGAGGGTTTCTAGGAACTCACCTTATTGTGACTTGGAAGACACTAGTGATTAAAATCCATTGTGAGTTTAAACAAGTAATGGATTGTCAAGATAAGAAACTAAGAAGAAAAGCCAATAGAACTATGGTTTGATCCATTCACATGGAATAACCTAAAGTTTTCTATTACAAGGACATAAAACGAGATTTTCGTTAATAAGTCTATTCAATGGACTTAACAAAACTTCCTGTTCCTAGTATTATAGGTTTGAGTTTATTTAAACCTATGGCTTGTGGTATACCTGGTAATTACTTACTCTAATGCAAGCAACTTACTTTAGTAAGATGCTGAATCATTTCTTTCTAATGGCAATCTATAGAAGCTTCTCGACTTCTAGGCATAGATTTTATTTATCTAAGGAAAAGTCTCAACTATTGCAGAAAAGATAAAGCCATGAAAGAATTCTATAAATCAACAGTGAAAGGTCTCAGATATGCTTTAGTATGCCTTAGACCAGACACCTGCTGTTGAGTGGGAGTAATGAGTAGGTATCAGATTAATCCAGGAGAGGAACATTGGAAGACAATCAAGTAAATCTTAAGATTAAGAAAAGGAACTATATGTTAGTCGATAAGGGTGTGTTTAAAACTCTTAGACTACACCACATCAGATTTCGAGACTTGCCTTTGTGCTAGAAAGTCTGCTGATAAGATGGTGATTACTCTGGGGTGGAGTAGTGATTTTGGAGAAGTGTAAAAATCTATCTGAAGTCTCTTGGTCTACCAGAGAGAGACTGAATGTTAAAGTTGCAGGAAAGGTACTTATTCAGTGTAAGGAAAGTTCTACACATTTGTGGCACCGTTCCAACTTGTCTTAACTACTAGTGTTACTTCCTGAATAACCAAAAAGTAGTTGCCAAAAGTATAGAATCCAGTATCCCTAGAGAGTAGACATATAGAGAGGAATTTCACATTATCAAGGATTTTGTGATTAAGGAAGAGTAATGGTGGAGAAGGTTGGGTTTAATACAACCTGTCAGATCCTATTACGAGGATTACACTACTACTACACTTGATTTGTATATCAAGGTGTTGAGATTATTTGAAATGCACATTTTGTTTTATATTAGTGCAAGTGGGAGTTTGTTGGGTTTTATGCCCTAAATAAAACTCATTTCAATATAATCAGATTTACTTATTAATAAAGATCAGAAATAACATTTTATGTTGCTTGGTTCACATGATTTATTTCATGATTATATATATATAATGTATGAATTCTATTTAAGTCCAGAACATATGAATTTGTTAATGATTATAATGTTGTCAGCACAGTGGAATATAATCTTGATTATATGTTCGAAAGTTTATTCCCTGATTTGTCAGAACACTGGATTTATACTGACATGATAATCAGGGATAGGTATTCTTACACCTTGGATAAGTGTTATGTCCTTTCTAGGGCATTGGCAAAGTTTACCAGTATCGGATGTATGGAGTATACATCGGAAGGGACCGATATTGAACTTTGATTAGATATATTAAAATTTACCGTAATATCTATTCAATTCAATATCACCCGTTGATCCTAGATCAAATGATCTTAATCCTGATATATTTAGGTTCGATCTCAAGAGTATTATACATGTTCTTTGATTTGTTAGTTAAGCCTACTTTTGGGTCAGGGTGATACGTACATTTTGGGAACATGATAGTATAATTGAGTGGGAGCGCTAACATAAATATAGAGTCTATAACCTCTATAGGAATTTAGAAGTGAAACGATGATATCCTTCGAGCTTGGATAAACAAAGATAAATGGTGGAGATCTCATTTCACTTCGCTGAAACATCATTTATACGGAGCTAAGTGTTTTAAGGATAAAATACATTGAAGGTGTAACGGTAACTTAGTGCCTATTCAATGTAGATCATCTATTAGAGGGTCATTGATCAAATTAGGATTATAACAATGGATAACTAATGACGTATCTATATCGTGGAACATATAGAGCGTTCTATATGACTGAGAGTGCAATTCCAAGTTCTAAGTGTGGATTCAATAAGGAATTAATAAGTTAGGGAATTTACTTGGTAAATTCGGTTCGACTTATTAGAAGCTCGGTTATATAGGCCCATGGTCCACATACTAGTTGAGACCATACTGCTTGTAAGACTCAGTTAATTGATTTTGATTAATCAATTATAATTCTAAAGTTAGACTATGTCTAGTTTATGAATTTTCACTAAGCAATGGCGAAATTGGAAAGAAAAGAGGTTCTAGGTTTTATTTATTAATTAAGAGACTTTATATGTCTA